>NW_027226420.1:1236917-1855375 GCF_022539635.2 Chironomus tepperi | reverse complement strand
CAACTTTCGTCTAAGCTCCTTTCATATTTTCCATATAAATTAAAGCTCGCTTTTCTATCTACGAATCTTATTTAAATATTTTGATGTTATTTATTTCCGCCTTTTAACGTCTTCTTGCGTCTTTTTATACGCAGAGTATGTGTTTATTGAGTCAATGCTTCAAAAACTTTTACAGACTTAACTTTTGAGTGATTTTTAATGTTTGTGAAGCAATTTTTTACACGAGGCGTAAAGAGAAATTAGACTTTAATTTGATGAATCCATAGGAAAAATTTAAGCACTAGACTAATTAAAATTCATCAATCAAACATCCAGCGAGTCATGTATCCAAAATAAGATGAAAATTTCGTAATTAATTTTGATCATTATAGCCTTGAAATTTAATTATTGGAAATGTCCTTGATTTCCTTAGTGGAAGTGCTAATTATGTTGCAATCAGGTCGAACAATCATCCTTAATGATAGACAGTGAGCCGTCAGTTCCTCTATTTCCTTGTAATTATTAAATTTATGGTTAATTGTCTGTATTTTGGTGATTAATTATTGAGAAGCATAAATTCAGCCTTTGAAGTTAATTAACTTTCTGGAATTAAGTTCCAGTTGGCTTTCATAGCTTAGCAGCATAGATTAATCAAAGATTGCCATGACAAAACTTGTCAAATTCTCAAAAATTGCAATCAAAACAAATAAATGCACAATTTTCCACAACACTCGATTGTTTACCAAATATTCAGCCACCAGCCTTAATATCATACCGAAATGTCCCCAAAAAAATCAATATTTATTGCACTCTATGCGTAAAAGTAATAATTTTTGTTCTTTCCTTCCGATTCCAACAACAACAACAAATCCAAACCCTCCCAGTATGATAATAACACTAGGCTACGATGCGATATCGAAGAATGTTGAAGGACTTGGAATGTCACCATTTATATTATTCAGCTTAAGTGCCTCAGCTATTCTACCTGCATGTCTCGTAATTTTAGCACTTCAGGATAGAATTGGTAGAAAGGCAATGGCATCATCATCGCTTCTTGTTAGTGGTATATTCACAGCTGGAAGTGGAATAATTTTGGCATATCAACAGCCTGAGAATCAAAAGTCAAATCCATTACTCATTGCTGCATTAAACGTTATAGGACGATTTGGTATAACAATGGCATACAACAGTGGAGCACAATATGCGACGGAATTGATTCCAACATGCGTAAGAGCGCAAGGGGTGGCAGCAGCTCATGTCGCTGGATATGCTCTCACGTTTTTCAGCTCATATATTCTTTACACGGTATGTACGATATTCCTGCTTTCCACTTGATGTAATTTTCACTTCCGCTCTTTTAGGCAACCTTCTTTAAGGCCATGCCATCCTTAATTCTTGGTTTCTTGAGCTTTGCTGGTGCTTTTTGTTGTCTTTTCCTGCCTGAGACATTAAATCGGTGAGCAATTTGCCTTCCATTAAGGAACATGAAAAACTTTTATTCTATTTTCATCCCTTCCTTCAGCTATTAAAACTTTTTCATGTTCACACGCCTTCATAAGCATAACAATACTCATAAATTTAATGAAAATGTCTTTTTTTTTTTTTGTTTCCATTTAAATTTTTTGCTTCCTTCCTTTTTTGGCATTAGAAAAACTCCCGTTACGTTGCTCGATGGAGAGGAATTTGGACGCGATGAGAGATTCTTTCATTTTGCATGTTTCGATAAGTCGGTGAATAAAAAGGAACAACAGTAATTATACACCACAATTGTTATTGTTCTATTTAAGCATTTAAGGACTTTTAAGCATTTTAATGCTATCTGGATGACAGAAATAGCAAATAGAATTACTTAAGTTGTACAGACACTGATTTTTAAGCATTCTTAGGACACTTTGAGCTTTCAAAAAAGTCGAAAGCATTTTTAACGTATTTTAATTTGAATTCATCAAAGACACATATCAGTGAATTAGCTAAGACACATAACAGCGACTAAGCTAAGACACATATTAATGAATTAGTTAAGACACATATCAGTGAATCAACTAAGACACATATTCATGAATAAGCTAAGACACTTATCATTGAATTAACTAAGATACATATCAGTGACTAAACTAAGACACTTATCAGTGAATCAGCAAAGACACGTATCCATGAATCAACTAAGACACATCAATGAATTAACTAAGACACATATCAGTGAATTAACCAAAACACATGTTAGTGAATAAGCCAAGACACATTTTTATGGACTAGATTAAGTTATTATTTTGAATCTGAAATGTACGCTACTTATTAACCTAAGTAGGCTAAGATTCAATTATGAATTGAAATAATTCGTTATTTATTATTTTTGTATCAAATTTTAAAAAAGTGAATCTGAAATTTATTTTTTGTGCCAAATTTAATATTAAATTTTGAAAATAAAATAACCGTTATTTATTTTTGTATAAAATTAAGACATAAAATTCATTATGTAAGATAAAAGCTTGCTTAACACCTCATATTAATTACTTAATAAAAAATGACGTAAAGTCAAAATGAAGTAACAAAGAAAATTTAGTTTTATAATAAAATTTCACTGTTCTCATTTTACACAATTTGTACGTTTTTATTGCTAAGCACGTTGAGCTTTAACAAAGGATGGGAAGGAAGAAAAAGAAGAGAATCGTTTCATTTTAAGATTACACAATAATAAGCTAAAAGGTTAAGATTATTTCCTTTCCATTAACATTTTTTAATAACACTCTCAACCGTTGTGCTTTGTGTAGAGTGGAAAGAAGTCAGTGTCATAAAAAGTAGGCCAGAAAGAATTTAATTTTTTTTTAATTTGGGGTTTGCTTACTAGTGACGTAGGTCATGTATTGGAAACAAAAGGTCCTGAGCACATCAATTATCGACTTCCCTTCCTTTTTAATACAAAATTTATCTCAGATGGCTTTGAAACCTGAAGATTGTATCATCTCGGAAATTAACGGTAATTAAAAATTTGAATTTTCTATAAAGTATGAATTTAAAAAGTGTGCGAAATGTGGATTTAAGTTAATTACAAATTTAAGTACTTTCTGAACCTTTTATATACTCTTAGCCTGCTGAATACACATATTTAAGGCATGTCCTAGCAGAAGATCAATAAGATAACTAGCAATTATGTCTAGAAAAGGTAATTTTTGCAAAATCAAAAAATATTCAGATTGTAAACAAGGATTTATTGAATTTCAGCTTTTTTAGACGTGACTTACAAATGACCCGATATAGCAAATTACAACGGCAATTATTTCAAACACACTTGACGCCCCTAATGTTCCTAGCATTCGTCACAAATGTATTCTCGTCAACAACCATTTCGATTCCAGCTTTGTCAAGTTTACGTACAATAGATGCTAAAATGCTGCATGGAAATGAATTATTTGAAATTCCAATAGAAGTGAGTTTAGGAAAAGATGAACGAATATCTGCAAGATCTATCGAATGCCACATTCCATTACCATTCAGATAAATATTCTCAAGTTTTCTCGCCGATAGGAACAAATTAAATTCAAAATATGGATTGTTATTGTACGAAAAATCTAAAGTTTTTAAGTTACGATTTGATGAGAATGCACCATAATCGATAGCCATACGATTGTACTGCAAATAAATCTCCTCAAGACTTTTCATGTTGGTAAACGAATTGTATGGCAGTGCATCATAATAAACAATTCCATTGTGTGATAAATCCAGCACTTTAAGGTTCTCAATTGTCCAATCGATTCCCATAATATTATCATCATCTGAGAAGCTCTGATTGCTCAGTTTATTATGAGATAACTTTAAATTTATCAATGAATTTAAATTGTTAAAGGCAACTGGGTCAATAAACGATATGAGATTATGACTTAAGTCGAGTGATGCTAAATTTACGGCACCGTTAAAAGCATTTTGTGTTAATCGTGTCAAGTCGTTTCCACGGAGATTCAATTCAATCAATGATGTTACGGAAAATGTGAAGTCTTCAATACCTTGTAAGCCAGTATTACTCAAGTCAATATGCTGTATCGTAGAATAATTTTTGAAAAAGTCGACAGGTAGCATCTGTAAGAAAAGGAATTAAGTGAATTGACTTATTCAATATTACGTGACACCTGTTTATTGGAAATAAATTTTGTAACAGATAATCCTTTCATAAATATTTGTCGTATCCCTAATTCAATTTTGCCTTTTCTTTATGGATGTATGTTATGCACATGATAGAAAACAATATGTCCCATCAATCATCAAATAAAAGCATTAAATGGAAAAATAAACATGATCGTTAGCAAATAAGTAATCTTATGTGAATGACTTGTGGGTAATTGATGAGAAAAAGCAATGAACTAAATTTTGAGAATTTGAATTTTTTTCGTGCGGAAATAACGGTATTTTTGGTTCTGAAAGAAATGTTTCGTTAAGTTTTGAACTTTAATTTTTCGTTAAGATTTTTAAATTGAAGGAGGCCGGTAAATTTTGAATTTCGGTTGGTTTTCAAATTTTAATGAAACTTTTAAATTGAAAAAAGCCGTTAAATTATTCAAATCTCAAAAAGCCGTTAAACTTTTCAAATCTCAAAAATTCGTTAAATTTCTCAAATATCAAAAAATCGTTAAAATTCTCAGTTTTTTTAAAATTCTAATTTAAAGTTCACTTCTAACCTTAATTCAGTGACCATCAGCTCAAGAACATTCCTCAAAATAGAATGCCAACATGAAATAAGACACTTGAGCACACCTCAACTAGAAAGTTTATCACTAATAGTTTTTTTGTAAGCATTATGATATTAAATGTGCTCTTGAAAACTGTTTGCATGAACAATGGTCATTGAAGACATAAGCATCCAAAAATAAACTTCAATTTACTTACGTTAATTGTGCTCCTCTGGAAAATTATGCAAATTTTCTGCTCGGGTTTAAACGGATGGACTATCTTATCATTATTTTTCATTCTAATGGCATTCAGTATGCAACTATGAGCGGGTTGAACACTGCACAATTGAATATCATTTACATATTCATTAATTTTTTGATCATCACTGCATCTAAGTATAATTCTCTGTTTATTTAATCCCGTCTCATTGCGACCCAAAGCCTTGACCTGTATGCCAGCGATATCGCATAGAATTAAGCAACAAATGACGGCGCCAACAAATCTGAGAGAAGAAGAGTCAATAAATGATGAAAATGTTTACTTCCTCTACGAATAATTAAGTGGAATATAAATGTATAAAGCAGTTTCGGAAGGAAATGGAAAAACAATCGTGCGTGCTTTCTACCTCAAAATCATCGCCGTGTGTAACTTTAACACTTTCTATAGCTTCCGTACTAGTTCTATTTATAAACGTAATTTTGTATTGATTTATTGTCATAGACAATGCGTAGAGATTAAAGTGAGTATGTAGAAAAAAAGGCGTCTTACGCTTCCGAATATTTCAAATGAGACTAATTTATTGACCGAAAAAACAAAATAATCAACTAGAAATGCTAACTTAATTCATCTCATTTCTCATTATCTCATTTTATTCTCATTATTTTGCCTGAAATATAATTATTCAGCCAAAAAACTTTCACATGCTTGACTGTAGGGATGTATTTTGAGAGATTTTGGGGACTTAAGGTGGTGTTAAGAAAATTTGAAAAATAACGGTTAAATTAGATTTGAAAAATATCAGTTAAATAAGATTTGAAAAATAACGGACAAATTAGATTTGAAAAATAACGATCGTTTTAGATTTGAAAAATAACGGTCATATTAGATTTGTAAAATAACGATCAAATTAGATTTGAAAAATAACGATCAAATTAATATTGAAAAAATAACGGTCAAATTAAATTTGAAAAATTAACGGTCAACTTAGATTTGAAAAATAAGGGTAAAATTAAATTTGAAAAAATAACGGTCAATTTAGATTTGAAAATCTCTCAAAAAATTCACGAATGACCCACCCAATTCGACTATAAATAGAGGATTAATAAGAAACTATTAAAGCATTTAGGCGCATACACACTTTGTATACAACCTTTATAAATAGAAATTTAATTAATTAATGCCTATCGAAAAATAAAGAAAAGCTTTTTATTCATTTTCAATTTACACATTTTCCTTCCTGTTTCGCACCAAATTAAAATTCATGTGACATCCCATTGTACGTGAATTTCCTCTTTTTATAGATTTTCTCATTTTCTATTTTAAAATTTTTTATTTTTCCTCTTACTTGCTCAAGATCAACAAAAAAATAAAATAAAATGAGAAAATCGTATGAAAAAGAAACAAAAATCCGAAGGAGTGTGGGAAGTAAGAAGCATGCATAGCGTGTCATATAATTTTACGATACTACTTTTTTCTGAATGAAACTAAAATCGATTGCGTTGTTGTTTACGTCATTGAAGAAAAAGTCTCATTCATGGCCAGGATTTGTGAATTTAAAAACGGAATGGAAAATTTTTTGATTTGATTGATGTTTTTTTGCAACGGTTATGAAAAATTTGAATTTTTACACATACTTTTGCAATTTTGTGTATACATGTGTATTTGTGTAAATTGTTGTAATTGTGTGTGTGAGATTTAAAATTTTGCAATTTAGATAATTTAAGCGGGAAATTTTCAACGGCCATTTATTTATTTAAATTTCATTAATAACCCAAGGGGATAGAATCCTAAATTCAAAAATCCCCAATTTTTCTGAGGAAAATAAAATTTGAATTTAAAAAAGCGGTTTTTAGAGGGAAAATTTTCCTAACGATCAAAATATTTTTGAATTGTTGACATTCGGCCAAATAGCAGCCAGACAACATCACTCATCAGGTGCTATAAATAGACACAATAAGAAAATAAGAAAATTTGTGAAAACGACGCAGAGACACAAAAATATTCAACTGCTGACACTGCCTGATTCAAATAAAGCAAATCATCAACTCGATTAAGACGAAATATAAATTTTAGTTCCAATAGTTTTATAAAATTAACAAAAAAAAAAAATGAAAATAGCATCAAGAGTTTATACTTTAATGATCAATTCAGTTGATCCACACGTTCCAAATAAACTTCGTCCGCTATGGAATCACGCAGCAGGTCCAAAAACTGTATTCTTCTGGTCACCATGTAAGTATTTATCCCTGAAAGTCATGATCCATTAACGTGAACATTTTTTTCTTCTATTTGATCTTATTATTTTCATCATTTTGATGCTGTTGCTGCCTTAGTATTTAAATGGGTAAGAAAGAAATTACAGTTTTTTTGTATTTTCAAGGTCAATAAAGCGATTGTATAACGTATATTTTCACTATCGATACACACCTCCTTTAAAACTTGGCCTTTAAAATTAGCTTCCGTCATTAGTAATGCAAATTTTAATTAAAATTCTATTTTTAGGGTCTTGTATTGGCCGGTTTGAAGGATCTTTCACGGCCAGCTGATCAGTTGTCTATTGGTCAATCAGCATCACTTGCAGCTACCGGTATTATTTGGTCACGATACTCATTAGTCATCATCCCGAAAAATTATGGACTATTTAGCGTTAATGTCTTCGTTGCATTGACACAAGTCCTTCAATTATACAGAGCATATGCTTTCCAAAAATCAATTACCGATAAACCAATCGAAACAAGCGAATCAAAGTGAAATAGCAGCAATTGAATTAAATTATGTGAATAATGTATAAACAGCATATACACAAAACAAGTTTATGTGAAATTGTAGAATTAAATTATTATTTTATCATCACTGATAAGATTTGTTAGGCTCAGTGAGTCTACAAGATGTTACATATATCTATACTTAATAAGAAATCTCGTTTTGTTATGATTTCTCTGTTCATTTAATGTTATGATCATAGATTTTTATTTTTAATTCTATTTTTCTGTTCCAAAAATATATTAAAGAAAAGTTGTTTCCGAATATATATTTTATAAGTTCTTTTTCCTTTACTTTTATTAATATTTATGAGTGCACGATAGATTGCGGTGAAAGAATCTTTAAGTGTGCGTTGGCAGTGTTGGTTTACTGGATGTTTGCCGGATTTGCACAAATTTGCTAGATCCAATTCTAGACTATCAGACGTCTATAATTGAACAGTTCCAGATACCCAAACATGTCTAGTTGCACATAGCCTGGACCCATTGATGTCCATGATACAGGGACATTCAAATTATTATAACTAATAAATACAAGGTTACAGACCTAGATAGTGCTAGAAAGTTTCTAGTCTCGAGCGACACATATGCATATGTGTTTCTCGGGAGATTGCAGATACTTCATCATCTGACCTACTTAATTCTGTATAATTTTGGCATTTCTATGTCCAAGTAACAACACTGGACCGAAAGAATCATTAAGTCTATTAAGTGAGGCACTTGAAATGAGATTATTGACTCTAGTGTCGCAAGGCATGCTAGCACAATTTTTTTTATCAAAATTTAAATACACAACATTGTTTACATGTGCCATCATCGTGTGTGCCTTGCGATTTTTTTCGTTAATGAGAAAAGCTCATTCCAATTACATAACTTTAAATATTCAATGCCTTAGGCATGTAGGCATCGATCATTTGTCAAACTTTTTGACATATATGTATTATATACTTTTTGCCCATAAATGATGAATTATTTGCATTATCATCACCGCCAATTAATGAACTTTTTCGCAATCTCATGGCACGAATATCGTTTACTTAATCGTTGAGTGTATATTTTTAAAGTACTGATCTACGTATATCAAATGCTCATTCTCAGAGACTTGTGGCTACTCAGAAAGTACAATGGAAATTGTTCTTCTCTTTATTTTGCGACTTGATTCATGAAATATGATAGAAATAAAAAAATATTAGGAACCGTTACATATTTGTAATTAGCCAAAATACATATTGGGGTCGTTTGGAAGTTATGTCTGACTAACACTTACATTTTAGCATAAAAAATTTCAAAATTACCCCTCAGACTATATGGCGTCGAAATGACATTTTGCATCAAAATTTTCACTTGGATGCCACGTGATTGTCATGAAAAGCTTGTGCTGATCAGGAGTGTCATGCTGTGCCTATCAGGAAGGTCAAGCTGGACATCACTTACAAATGACCACCCAAATTTTTTCAATCCCTCCCCAAAAACATAATAACACACGAAAAAAAATCCATTCATTCATTCACAAGACATAAGAATTTATTACTTTCAGGTATCGTCAAGTGTTTGCTATGGGCAGCGACTTGCTAATGGTGTCAATGAACGATGTTCGCGAATAATAGAAGAAATAAAAAAATTTTGTTTTTGTTACACATTTTTTTTCTCTTTATTTGACTTATTTCGAGCTTTACAGATTAATGCGTACTATATAAATAGAGGAAATTAGCGTTAAAAATTAAATTTTGTCATGAGTATATCTATCCAAAAAACTTTATTCCAAATTTTTATTAGATTTAGCCAATTGCATAAACATTATGAAATAAGCTAATTTTTGTTCCTTTTCAACACATGTTGATATCCATTCATTTATTAGCTGCATGGTATTTTATTTGAGAAATATTTTTAACAAGCTGCTTAGCATTTATTGGAAGTAACGTTAATCAATTAGAGGCTTTATGGTTGGATTTTTTGATCGATTTAAAGAATTTCTTGGAATTTAAATCTTACAAATGTGTTAATTTTGTGATCTAAAGCAGTTCAAGTCACTTCAGAACTGTATAATTCCATTTTATTCAAATGAAAACCATACAATTGCTGTTTAAAGGTGTTAAAATAATGCAAATGTTTTTGAAATTGAACAAGAACATCAAAAACCACACAATTCCTTATTCAAATCATAGGAACCTTACAATTCCAAATTTGAATCAGAAAACCATACAAATGTAAAATTTAGTCAAATCAATAAATCGATCACAAAGTCATCCACAAGCTCCGTACCCAACAAAACAAAATTTTAACTAAGTAAATTAGATACTTTCAAACAGAAATGTTATAATAATGATGATAAACAAAATGCTAAGAGGGAAGAGCAAATTATTAAATTAATAATAATCAATTGATGCCTACATTGATGTGTGAATAAAAAGCATCACAATAATAATAACAGAAGCATGCTTACGCCTTAAGCATCAGCATTAATATATGATTGATTTCCATAATAAATTTATTTTGTATTTTTTTTATCAGTGTGTCACTATTTTAGTCATAATAATAATGACTGTAAACTGAATGCGGGCATCATTTTGAGACATTTACATTTAAAAATTCTACAAATTTTGTTGTCATTGAGTATGTCTATTTTTATTATTTTTTGTTATATATAGAAGACGTATATTATTGGATTTGAATAATTTTTTAAACGCGGTAGACATAGATTATCGATGTTACAACGCGCATCACGATCATCTTTTTTACTATTATTGTTATTTTTTATAGGAAGTGAGTCACGACAACGATGGTCATATAAAGTCAAATAGATAAAAAAAAGTTTGTAATGTCTTTGGTGATTTAAAAGTAAATATTACTAATAATAAATTAAGTCAACAAATAAAGGAAACCGAAAAGTCATTTTTTTCTGTTTTTTGTTTTGTACGTTAATACTTTAGCGCATTTTCTCAAAATTAAGACTTGTTTGGCCGTTAATATTCAAAAAATTTGGCTGTTAATTTTCAAAAAAAAATTGGCCGTTAATTTTTTAAAATTATTTTGACCGTTATTTTTGAAGATTTCTCAATTTCCTCGGAAAATGCGCATTTGTAGGTTACGAGTTGACTAAGTCTATACTCGTTTTAATTCTTTTGTATAATATGGTTTTTAATAATAATAGATACAACAAAAATGAAAAAGATTTCCACAAGAAAAAGTATTTTAATAATAATGACAATTGAAGATGGGAATTAGAGCCCAAAATATAATAAGAAACTATGTAACAACATCAAATAAGATGTAGAACATCAAAATAAGTATAAGAAATGGATTAAATGTCTATTGTTTGATGCGTAGCGAAACAAATCTGCTTTTTTAAACTTTCCATTAATGCTTTTTTTGTGTGTATGTGCAGTTAAGCCAAAGATTCTAAGCATGAAAAAACAGAAGCGGAAAGACTATAAATAGGCAAAAATGCATTTGACGAAAAATATCAATCTTAGTCCACTTGAAATGCACTATCTTGTTGAATTAATGAAAATGAAGATATTCTGGTTCTATTAATAGTAATGAATGAATATAATTTAAAACTGATGTGAAATTTAGGGGAAGTTATTGGACCATTTTATCGCGTATGAAATTTTTTAATTTAACTTTTTGTAATTTTGAGAACTCAAATGGACTTTTTTTGTTCTGTTTGTTATCATCTGGCAGTTTGTAGTTGTTATTGTTGTCACATGAATTGATTACGGATCTTATCGTCGTCGTCTTATATTCATTTTTTATATTATTATATCAAATTGATTATAAATTTTGCGAGTATAAAAAAAATTGATTGAAGCTTACACAGGACATGCCTTAATATTTGCTGTATTTTGTTCTGAATGACATAATCCCCGCATCGCATACATCACAATTTTTAAGGTTTTCTTTTTGTTTACCACAAAGCAGTTGAACGATGATGATGGTAAGTTGGCAATGCAGCACCAGACTTTCCAGTGTCTGCACCTTCCGAGAATGAGACTTGTGGACCATCCGATGATTCTTGTGGAGCAACTTCCTGTGATGGTTCCGATGCTGCTTCTGGAGCTTTTTCAACTTTTGTAATCTTCTCATTTGGATCGACTGTATTCATACAGAAGTTCAAATTCGATGAATTTTGCTGGTCATATTTTGGTCGAGCATGAGGCTTGATTTCTTCTGGTGGACTGAAAATGTTGGAATGACCACCACCCTATATATGGAATAAAAAGAAAGAAAGTGGAAATGACATATAATGCGTAAATGTAAGTAATAATTTTCTATGTGGAAAATGTGAAATTAGATCATCAACTCGTTTTTCACGCGACTTTTCTTTGCTATTTTCACTTTTTTTTTTCATTCTTCATTTTTTTCGTTTTATCGATTTTTTTTGCACTGCGAAAATTTTCCCTATAATTTGCAAAAATTAATTGTACTTACTGGTGGTTTTAATACACGCGATGAGGAGCGTTGATCATTAAGTCCAATGCAGTGTTCTGTTGACATGTTTAATGAATTTATTTCTGTTTTATTACTTTTAAATCGAGGGAGTCACAAAATATACGTTAATACGCTTTGAAATACGAAAGTGTAATGAGCGGAAGAAAAAGCTCAAATTGAATGAAAAAAATTTACTGAGCACACTGAGCAAAAAGTTTAAAAAAATTTCTGAATGTTTGAAAGTTTTTAAAACGCATTTTTTGGATTAGTCAAATGCCTTTTAGCTTGTCACAAACAGTCATGCCTCTCATCATTCATAATTTAATTAAATTCTTTGTACAAACATTCTCTAAAATTTCGTTATTATTCAAATTAATCAACATAACTGTCGGACAAGCGGACAAAATGAAGACAAATCACACACAACTCTCAAATCATGCTAATAGTGAGCAACAGCAATTTCTAATTAATTATCATTAAACTTAATGAAATTCATTCTTTGGATCGATAAAAATACAGGTAGAACTATTAATTATTAAAATTCAATCCATCAAACTTTACCTGACCAAAAAAACCGTTAAAAACTTTCGCATCTTTTCGCATGACGCAAATTCATTTGAAGCGGGAAATTCAAATTTACAAATAACGAACTTTTTGCAGAACACGTTTTGGATTTTTGAATATTAACTGACTAATTAACGCTGTTTGTTTATTATCGATTCGTTCATATAATAAGAACATTTTTGTTAAGCATATGCTGGCAAGCTGATATTTAAAGAATCGTTTAATATGATATTTTAATGGTTCGATTCTTTGCCATATGTCTATATTATTATTTAATTTCATAGTTGAACTGCTTTAAGGTCATTCATCTCACGAATTATAGTCAAAATTCATTCACGACATTAAATTAATTTTTAATGCAAATATTTTTATGTTTTTTGCTGCACTTTACTGAATTCTTCTCTAATTTATAGACATACCAAATTACCTGCATGATTCCTTAATATTGCTGAATGCTAACTTCCATATTGAAATATTTGATAATTGGGTGGAGTTTTTTTAGCAATATATTTTAGATATGAAGCATATGGACGCAATAAAAAGTGCATTTGCACCTGCCGATGAGAATTTTTGTTGGTGAATTTTTAATTAAAATGAGTTGGAAGTGCTCATAAATTCATGGAATCTAAATTTTAGAGTTGTGTAGCATTTCACAGCGGCACCAACAACAGGAACTGATTCTTTGGCAATGTCACGTACCCCAAAATGTGATAAATTGAACCTTTTAACTTTTAAGTAACCTCAAAGTGTTCTGATTACAACGGCTAGACACTGCTTCACTCAAAAGTACGGTTTGGCGCATTTGTAATAACATGACGTCGTCTTGTCTGGATTTAATTGTATATTTCCCTCGAAACATCCTTCGCAACGGAATAAGGGTGAGGGTGGGAAATCCCGATGACTCCCACAACTCAAATGAAGTCATGGAGAACTCTGCATTCCTAATTTTAAATTGTCAGTATTTTACTTACAAATAGACTTGTAAATTGTTGACACACCAAATGATTACGTTATCTCATATTAAGCATACTCAGTCATAGTCATATAAAAATACAAAACAGCTATATCTATTCTGCTGTAACGCAAAACAAAAACTGATAAAATATCAAATATTAATTAATTAAGTCTCTTAGATCTTAGGGCTAATTGATAAGCGATACTTTATACAGCAAACACTTTGTAAAACTCGCTCTATATTCTTATGAAAAGTAAAAATAGCGAAACTTGATTCTTCAAGACCAAAATCATAATAAAATAGACCTCATGAATAATTCTCACTTTAAGCATCTACATTATTCAGCTAAGCACGCACATAATAACGATTAAATAACAAACTCAAATATTTTATGAGATATGAGGAAATAAATAGATGCTAGTACCATATTGTGGATTACTTCCCCGATACTATATCAGTCATTTGACAATTATTTACTGTAAATAGATCAACAGCGTCAGCGAAACCAGTTATGATGGATGTAATAAAAATGTTTTTTATATGTTAGCAGATCATTGGATAACCGTGGCTGCTGCAAATAGAAGAAATGCAAAAAAACAAACTTGTTGGGGAACGTTTGGTGATGATGGGTATTAATTAGTTAGATGTAGCATTATATTGAGAACTAGGATTTGAGTGAAAATAAAACTAACGTAAATTTAGAACTTAAAATGTAACGGAAGGTCAAAATTTAAATTAAAGTTCAAAATTTGAACCTGATAATTTTTGGCGCAAAAAAATAGTAAACAAAGGAATTGGATGAAAAATTAATAATTCGTGTTTAAAAACTGAACTGATCATAACTGATCTGATTTTCTATTCGGTAAGATATCAAGAGGAAGATGTAAAATTCTTGGATTGAAAGTGTGGAAAATTGCTGTAAAATTTTTAATTTATCAAATTTGCAGACGGTTTCAGTCATTTCATAAGTGCAGCTCTAGAACTAAACCTCTGGGACACAAGTGACGTCACATTCGCACAACCCTCCTCTCTAAACAAATTAAAAGCAAGTGAATTATTGCGCAATTCGATGCAGTTTCCTTCCGGAGAATTTTCTGTGGTGATCGCTTACATGATGCACTGGTTGCAAATTAACAGAGTCATAAACTTGGCTAATTATTAGCCCCAAGAGATTATGAAAAAGCGCTGGTCTAAAGACTCATCAACACGTGCTTTCAACATGCTGCACAAAATTGCACTTTTCTTGATGATATGAAGCGCGCCGAAAAAAAGCACAAAAGCGAAATGAAAGAAAAAACAACAATGAAGAGAAGTACATGTGAGAGGGGTTCAACGGCACTAAAGCTAGACCGCAGAAGTAAGTGTTGTGTGCCTCAACACTCAAACATTCGATTTGATTGTAGAATTTTTAAGTTGTATAAAATCCATTGCCGTTGCTTCAACATTGGTCAGTTGATGTTTAACATTCAATTCAGTCGCTGAGTCGTGTGTGAATTTAAATTTTTTATTTAATATTTTACTTGCCATTTGCCATTTTGTGTTGTGCCTTAAAAAAAAGATTTATTTCTATTTTTTAATTTCAAAAAGAAGTTCCATAAACATTTATTAATCAGCAACATGAAATGGTCAAGTGTCATAATTGTGCTTAATTTATTGCTTTTTGTCAATTGTGGCAATAATATTAATGAAGGTTAGTTTGGTCATTAAAAGATAATTGATAATATGACTAAAATTATGTCATCTGCGGTAAATAGCAAGCAATAAGATATTTGCTTAAAAAAACATTTCTCGTGACTAATAGTTTTGCGATAGGTTGTGTTATTTTGAAAGGTCATCTCCTTGCCTTTACGTCGTGAGATGCAAATCGGACTCAAAAAAGTGAGAAACTGGTATAGATGTGTGATTATACATGGTTGGCAAAAGCGCATTGTTAAACACACAGTGGTCAAGAAATACTTGAATAACTAACGGCTAAAAAATATTTAAAAATTAACGTTCAAAAATTATTTGAAACTTAACGGTCGGAAAATATTTGAAAAGATAACTGTCAAAAAATATTTGAAAATAATCACTAAGCAAAGAGACAAGCAGATGGACAAACAGACAACAGCATGTGATTTGTGCTAATTAAATTGGAATCATATAAAGAAAATAAGAAGAAGTGAACGAATAAAAGTGAACTACCTTGTCGTGTCTCTCTCTGACTAACCCATACTTCTCTTCTGTGCCTTACAAACAGGTTCTCAAAGAAAGCGAGAATTTTTCTGTATTTATAGAATAAATTGAAATTTCTTGTTGAGCTTTTATTGACAATCCAAATGGAATCAAGAATTTTATTTGGATGATGAAAATGATGAGCATGCCAGCGACGTGTAAGAAAGTGTAAACGTAGAGGAAATTGACAAAAGAACCGTTACGCATTGCTCATACCTGTTGAAAATGTTTTTCTGAGATTCTCTAGACTGTTATTAAGATTCCCGTAATGCAATGTAGAATGTTTGGTTGTTGCTTATGAGATGTTTGTCTGTTATTGAGAAGACTGTTGGGAATTTTTATTGCGATTAGTGACGTATTTTTTCAAGGGAACTCTGAGGAATGTTTCTTGTTATTATATTCATTGGAATTGTCTAGTTGAGAGGGAATTTTGAGGTTTATAGCTTGCTATAGGATGTTATGATGGTTACTTCTTAAACTGAGGGTTATATTGAAGTATTGCCGAAGATACACAGTGTCCGAAGCTGGCTCTATCCCTCGAAACCGACGTTCGCCTCTGCACATTAAATTCTTTAGCATTGATTAGGAAACAATGCAGCATTAATCCAATATTAAGCTTTAAAACTGACATTCCTCTTAATTGTCCTTATGTTGTTGACATTTTGAGCAGATTTGAGTGAAATTCAACTGCTTTCGAGCAATGGCAATTAATTTGTAGCATTCTCAAGATATCTTGCATGTAAAACAACTCAGGACCTTGCAGACTCAAACAAACCATTCTGTTTAATCAATCTTCAGTCCTTGCAAATTAAATTTTGTTGAATTTACTCGAGTTTTTTGAGATAAAAATCAAAAAGTTAAGTTAAGCTTTAGTCCAAAATGAAGACACTGTAGACATACTTTAGAGAATATAGTAGCAATTGGGAGATCAGGGATAAACAAGACCTAAAAGTTCCCGAGCGACAAAAGTTGCTCAAAGTTGAACGCCAAATGGAGTCTTTTAAGCTCCGTGGCTGAATCTTGAATCGAATAAAGTTTAGTCGACTTTTAACTTTACATAAAGTTGTCGACTTCATGTTCTGGCCAAAGAGTTATCCGGAGTTATCATCTTCTTTAAATTGAAAGATCATTACAGCATTCATGACTGATTTAATTCAAAATTATTGCTTACGCACTTGACATCTGAATCCGAATCAGACAGAATGAGCTCAGAGATTACAAATTAGTATGAAACAGACTAACTCAGTCCAACTGAGTAGATCCTTTAATGTATTAAATTTAATCAACCAATTATGATGCTCAAAATTGAATCACTAAATGAAATTATCTAACTTAACTAAGTAATACATCAAGTCATTAAGTCTGAGCATCATAACAAGTAAATTCTATCAATTACTTCATTTATATTACAAAACAGCACTAAAAAGCATTTTAAGCCAAATCAGAGGTCATTGTTAAAAATGCTTTTAAATATCTTCAAAAAGGCATTCGACCCAATTGTAAATGAGCTTATGCGTTTATGCTATTTTCTACCAATTACGCAATCCTTTCACTATTTCATTTAATGGCAAAATTTTTATGCATCAGTAAATGACTTATTAATGTTATTAGGAATTAAAGAAAAAAAAAATTTGTTGGATGTTCAATTGCATGTTGTGGTAAATTTTCCACCAATGTAATCATAATTTCGCTTATCACTCACCTGTTATTACCGCTATTATTCAATTGCGGTCAATTCAGAAAGTGAAAATTCAATTTTCTTTAACAAAATTAACAATTCGGAAGCGGAACGGAAACGCGATAGCAAAAAAAAAATTGAACTTGAAAATGTTAACATGATTATCGACTGTGAGGGAAACTGTAAAGTGTTAATGACCATACAAAAGGGTTTGGTATTAAACACGATGAAGATATATCGTGAGACAATCGTCTGACCTTCATGATCATTACATACATATTCATATGCGCCGGCGCTCATTGTTGTTGGCTGAACATATGCTTTTTTGCAAATCTGTGGATGGGGGTCGTCTGGCTGTGATGTCAGACGTGATATGTAGCTTGTGTTGTTGTCTTCTAAGGTGATTCTGGATGTGACCTTGAAGTGTAACCTAGAATTGATCTTTAGAGATATCCCAAGAGTACGAATTGACATTTTCATATAGAATCCAAGTAAACTTTGAGTTTTGAGCATATCCGTACAGATTCATGTCCATGGCATGACAAGACTTCAAATTTCCTCATTAAATCACATCCTTTGACCTATTAAGAATCAAAAAACCCAAATTCCTTCAAAACTCATCACAAGTGAACGACCATTCCAAGGCTAAATGCCATAAAACTCCAAAGTCACAACAGTAATAGAAGATTGACATATTTCTTTTTATATCTCGTAGATGTGTGGGAAGAGGACCTGTCAGATAAATTCCACATTGATGCATCAACCGATGACATTCAAAACGTTCAACTTAAATGCGGTGCTGACTCAATGCAAATTGAATTACTGACAAAGGATGAATTTACAGGTGTGATGTACACGAGAGGATCATTTTACAAGCAAAAGGAACCGTGCTTTGTTAAGCCAACAAGAGGCGAACGTGCAGTCAAAATGAACTTTAATTTTAATCAATGTCAGACACTCAAGGATGGTGAAGTCTTCTCAAATGTTGTTGTCATTCAACATGATCCAGAACTTGTAACAACAGGCGATGCTGCTTTTCAATTGGAATGTGATTTTAGACGACCAAGAAGTCTAAATGTTGGTGCTGACTTCCAAGCGAGAGATCCAAGGTAAGTAAATCATAAATGTTATGGATATACAGCTTCCGTAATGTTTAATTCAATAATATTACGATGAAGAAAAACAGCAATAAACATGAAAACAATTATTAAGTTTGAGCTGGGCTGTAGTCAGGGGAAGTTCAAATTGTAGCGATATTGGATGTAGATTCAAGTCGTTCTCTTAGTTTATAGCTTATTCCATACTTTTCTAGTCATAATCACATCCAAAAGCAATTAAGCTGCTCTACACATCCAGTAATCAATCACAAATCTCCCTGACTACAACCCCATGTCTCTTAAAGCCTACGTAAACAATAATTATCACATAATCCATTTTCTCACATCATCTGAAATGAATATCCAAAATAGACCCGTAAGTAGTTCACGAATTACACTTACATCACCTGATCCATCAGCAATTGCTGTTAATAAACGATCAAAGCGTGACACAGCTCAATCAGATACACATGAAGTAACATTCATACCACACGATGATACAATACCATATACTGATGATGATGATGATGTCCAATCTGGTAACAATGAAGCCAACAAAGAACGTAAGATTGTAGATGAGTTGTGAATTAATCACATCTTAATGGCTTTCTAATTCATCTCTATCAATATTAAATTATTGCGAATATTGAACAAGTTCCAGTGAATCCAGATACTAATACTAATAATTACATAACTCATACTCAATAACACATGCATCTGCAGTCTAATTAGAACATTAAAGACTAACTTCTTACACATTTTAATCTATTTTAATTAAAGTTTTATTAAGTTCTATTTCTTCTTGTTCTTCCTTTCTTTCAAATTTAATTTGCAGACCTCATTCGTCAAATAATCCATCAGAGTCGGAATTTATAATAACAAGTTAAAGTTAATGTTTTCTTTCTTCTGTAAATATTATTTTCTAGATTATTAATGTTTGTAAACAAAAGCATAGCAATCGATACTGCCCCCAGCATTAGCTGAGCTAAAAAGACAAGACTTTTTAACATGTAAAGACATTTTTTTTATGAAAATTGTTTTATCTTTTGTGATAGAATAGATGATGACAATTTTGAGTACATAGTGGAGAGACTCGAGTGCTGAATGGACATTTGGGTACTAGATCTGGTTTTGTAGGTGACCAGTCCAGTGTTGTCTAAGTTTTTTTTTGTGTCACGGCACACTTTGATGGCAAACCACCAAAAGCACGGACTACTTAGATTTCCCGAAGTCTTAGTCTCTGTCTGGACATTTGGAACCCTTACACACTGCATGTGGTTCATTGCAATTCCAAAACAATCGGAGGCTAGTGTGCTGAGAAACAAACTTTGAACGACACTAGACTAGCCGGATCTGAATCTCAGTTGGCGCCTTTACAGTCGATATAGTTTGATAAGTTGATTAGACAACAGTTTAAATCTGGATGTTCAATGTAGCAACTGGTCATTTTCGGACAGGCTGTGGCTACAGCATCTGGACGCTTCAACATAATCTAGCTGAATTGAGTTTCAGAGTTGATTAGACGTTGATCTTAAAGAACAAATGGTCCAGATTTCCATTCCAGATGGCTCTATCGCTGGCATCCGTCGGTCAATACCAATATGCAATACTGTCCCTGTATCCAATATACCAGACATTTAATAATCCATTACTGATTCAGATAGGCTTCGCCAGATATCAAGAAGTATCGAGTGTCTCCACTAAGTACATCATGAGATGATTTTCAAGCAAATACCGGAAGTAATCACAATTTCATTATCGACAAAATCTAAATAAAATTAGTTTATAAATCATTTTTTAATAATCAGGTATTCAAACTTGACTTTGTTGCATTTCTTGTCCAGGAAAACAATAAAGTTACTTTGATAATGTTCATAGCATGCTCTGTTAAGCTTACACAATTATAATAGCTTCAACATTGCACAATATACACAAAGTAGATGATAATCTTCTATTTACTTCTGGATATTTCAATTATAAAGTTTCCTTGATGTAACAAGAGTAGTTCCATAAGAAAAGAGAAACTTGAGAATCATCTCATACTTAATGTATTTTCTTATCCTTTAAACAAACCAACTTGTATATTTTGTAATTAAGACAGATATTAACAGAGGAGCTGACAAGTTGAGAGAATGTTGAAATAATGCTTACTTTGATGCGCAATTGGAGTAGGTTGTCAGGTTCTGTGATTTAAGACCTAGACTTAGGAAAACAATGCATTTTAATCTTAGACAGTTCTTAGTTATAAGATCTGAAGAAATCAATCTTTAATAACGGATCGGTAGGCCTGGTAGTTCCATATTTGGTAGACCTGATAGTTGCCATTGACTTATTACGTTCAGCAGGAGAAGGCAGGTGTAAACATGATTTAAACCAATATACACCTTGGTGGTAATCAACGACTAAAGCCGCACACGGTATACGGTCCTTCCATTTTCTGAAGTATTCAGTTTGGACAGCACTGCTGATACGTATTAAGTAATCGGTCCCATAAGATAACAAATTATAGAAATTTTGATCAAAGTAAGCTAAATTTCCACATTTTCTCAACTTGTAAGTCCCCTCAAAAAAATCCTTCTCTATCGATAATTTGTAAGATATGCCTACTTTCCAATAAGCCTTATATTTAAAATTCATTAATTAAATATTGCAATAAAATAACAAACAAATTAGAAAAAGATGAAAATTAAATTAATAAAGTTGTAATTTTGAACTGTCATTAATTAACGTCTTAAGCTTTATTTTCTTTTGATCAATAAATAATTATCTCACCCACGTCGTGAAGTAATCCAAGCTCTACTTACTGATGTAGATACATAATATGTTTCACTGTTTTCATTTGTAAATATAAAGGAAGTGTAAGTTACGTGACTTTTATCATAAAATCTGCTGAAAAATAATATGAGAAGTAGAAGTAGTCTTCTCGTGCTAATGGTTGAGAGACTC
Source organism: Chironomus tepperi (assembly GCF_022539635.2). NCBI lineage: Eukaryota > Metazoa > Arthropoda > Insecta > Diptera > Chironomidae > Chironomus > Chironomus tepperi. The sequence goes on along the minus strand of NW_027226420.1, from coordinate 1,833,868 downwards.
AATCGCATTTTTGAAGCTGAAAGAAGTAATTTATTATTAAATTGTCGAATTGTGTCAAAAAATTAAGAAATTGGAAAATAACGGTCAAAATAAATTTGAATTTTAACGGTTCAAAAATTTTCAAATATTTTTGACAATATTTCAAAAAAATTTTGACCGTTAATTTCTGAACAACTTTTGACAATGATTGTTCAAATTTTTTTGATCGTTATTTTTCAAAATAAATATTACCGTTTACTTTTGAATTATTTTGAGCTTTAATTCAAAAATGCGTTGAAATAAAAAAACTTTTTTGTATGATTTTTAAACTTTTAAATAACTTTATTAATTTTTTAGCGCATTGTTAATTGTAATTTGTTTTTGCTTATTTTTTTTTCTTGATGTTTTAAGTTTTTTTCTATAATTTTTTAATTTATCATTTTTCTTATCCAACTGTAAAAATTGCAATATTTTCTCATTTATTTTTTTTTTACAAAACTAACTCTCATGCCGCGAGATGTCAGACTACAGACTATTTTTAGGTATTTTTTACTTTTTTTTATTTATTTTTATTCTGACATGTCTAAAATGTTTGTTAAACTAGAAAAATGAATTCTTTTTTTGTTTTTTTGTAATGAAATAAATTATGCATAATTAATAGTTTATCATATTCTAATTTAAAAATGGGCTTTGTTGCTTTTTTCCAAAAATTTTTTTTCAGCTTTGATGCGACAAAAAAACTCAAAACATACGAAAAAAATTATTAAAGCTTTTCATGTTCATCGTCATCAAAAATTTTTAAAAAAAATATGTACATGCAGTTTAATTCCTCATAATTTTTTTTAAATTTAATTTTAAGAAAAAAAGCAAAAGAACAAAAAATATATCACAAAAATTAAGGAAAATTTTTTGCATTCTTTATCATATTTTCTACTTCCTTTTTTTTACATCTTGCTTGTGTGTTGATAATAGATTTAGAAAATCTACAAAACTGAATATAGTGCAAATCGTAGACGTAATTTTGCGGAACTTTTGCGGAATTCCGTAGAATTCTGTGAAATATTTTCTGTAAAACTCTTCGGAATTTTACGGAATTCTGCGGAATTACACAGAATTCTCTCAAATTTCGTGACGAGAAAGTTCCGCAAAATGTTCCGGAATTTCGCGTAATTCTTCATAATTACAAAGAATTCTTTGTAATTATAAATAATTCTGCATAATTATATAGAATTATTCAGAATTATAAAGAATTCTAAGGAATTCCACGAAATTCCGGAAATCATTTAGTTGGAAAAATCTTTATCAAAATTTCAATTGCTTTTGAATTAAAAAATTAAAATTGCAAATTCATTGGAAAGAACGAAAGAACTTTGTTTCAAGAAAATATCACTTGAAATTTAAGCAGCTTCAGACGTTAAGAAACATAGTCTGAGTTTTACTTGAATTTAAACCTCTATTAAGTAAATTCTCTGGATACGCCTCTGTAATAATAAAAGTATTTATCAATACCAATTTAGACGAGGCTTCTAATGTATGTAGGCCTTTCAAGTATTATGCATATATTTATTATAATACAGGAAGGGCCTTACCGTTATGAGCTTGCGGTACTACAATTAACAATCTGTTATACCATGCCCTTTTGACCTACATTTTAAAGTGGAATCCAAACCACTTGCGAACTATGTACATTGCAAGGATCAGAGTACATCATAAAATCAGATGCACCTAGTTCCAATATGTATGTGAAGATTTTGTAAAGAAAATTATTCAGTTACTTAGATTGTAAACTAAATGCCATATAACTAATCATCTCTCATTCTTATTTCATTCCACCTTATTTCATTCAATAACTAAAGGGGCCGTTTACTTATTACGTTCGCTTTTTAGGGGGGAGGGGGGGTCTAGGATTTTGTAACAGCCTCAACCAAAAAATTTTTTTTGTAACGACATTTTGTAACGAGGGGGGGAGGGGGGTCTAGAAATTCGTTTTTTTGCGTAACGTAATAAGTGAACGGCCCCAAAGGGTATAAATTATTATTATTCAGATACAAGTTTATCCTTGTATACCTAATAATAATTTGGCAAAGACCTCAAAAATGCACCCAACACGAACTGGGCTTCGTAACTAAAACGATGAAATGGAAAAAGAACTTCGAGAGTTAGACATGACCTAAGATTTAACCAAGGAACTTTAGCACTCCAGACCAACGCTCTAGCATTTAGGCCACTGATTTCGTTTCACCCCTAAGAAATTTAATAAAGAAAGGGAATTAGTGCCCCACAAACCCCCTTTCCCCTTCGTTTTGATTAAGCGCCTGTTTTAAAAAAAACCTCTTTTATGAATTTAGTAACAATTTTTGCGAACAATGTCTGCGGAGGGCTTTAAAAACGATTAAATGAATTTATTTAATCCTATGAACTGTAAAGTTAAAATGTATCAGTGAGTAACTAAATATCAGTGACTAAATAATTTGGAACAATAAGTCTATTATTTATCGAGCTCTTAACAAATTTAATTTTTAATTCAAAAGCAATTGAAATTTTGATAAAGATTTTTCCAACTAAATGATTTCCGGAATTTCGCGGAATTCCTTAGAATTCTTTATAATTCTGAATAATTCTATATAATTATGCAGAATTATTTATAATTACAAAGAATTCTTTGTAATTATGAAGAATTACGCGGAATTCCGGAACATTTTGCGGAACTTTGCGGAACTTTCTCGTCACGAAATTTGAGAGAATTCTGTGTAATTCCGCAGAATTCCGTAAAATTCCGAAGAGTTTTACAGAAAAATTTTTCATAGAATTCTACGGAATTCCGCAAAAGTTCCGCAAAATTACGTCTACGATTTGCACTACACCCTACAAAACTATGTATGTCCATGGATACCTTTTCTTTCAGCTATTCTCTTATTCGAGAGTGTAGGTTTCTGTGTCGTGGGTGACTCAATTTGAAATTTCAGTTGAAATTGGCTTCCTATGATTAACTCAGAAATCAAAGTTAATTTGGTTGCTAGGGTGACCCCACTTTGAAAAATATTTTTAAAAATTGTTGTAAAGTGTGACCTAATTGGTATAAATTGTCAAAAACTATCTTTTTTTTTGTCTACAGTCTGGTCTAAATTCATACAAAAATAAAAATTTTGAGTAAATTTTACAAAAATTCTTGGTCGAAGTAAGCTGGAATTTAAGTTTTTTATTTTCATAGTTGATAGCCCCCTTCAAACCTCTTTTGTTCCCATTCATATAGATGAGTATGATGTTAATTGTCTGTTAGGGCCAGAGATCAAAGTCGACTCTGATTTTGTATGGAAAAGCCTACTTGAGTCGATTTTGTATGGAAAAGTCAACATGAGTCGACATCGAACTAATCAAATTCCGTGGTTCAGTACATCCTAATCCCAGGATTGAAAACCCAAGTCAATATCCATCAAGACACAGAAACCTACCCCAAATATATCTTAATAATCAAATCTTCAATTTTAAAACTATGATGATCGTTGTTGTGGTGTTTTTATCTCCTTAGTATGCGAAAGACCTAACTTTTCTTTATGTATTATTATTTATTATGTTTTATGTTCCTTTAGAGCATCATTTAATTATTTTAATTCTCATAAAAAAACACATTTTTTTGCTAATTTTTTTTTTCTTTCGAATTTCAGTTTCTGATTATTCAGAATTTCATATTAAAAAAGAAAAATGAAGATTGAGTGTTGGAAGGGACACAAAAAAACTGAAAAAAAAAATCTATTGTTCACATGTAACAACATCATAATTTCCTTCATTTTAATTTTTTTTATCTTTTTATAGGCCACAAAATTTCATAATTATTTCTCATATATAAATTAAAGCGAGCAGTTATTCTGTTTATATGTGTGTGTGTGTGTGTGTATAATTCCTTTTTTTAATATTAAGGTTCAATTCACTCGCTTACCATCGCTACTTCACGTTGAATATTTAATGAATTATTTAAGTTATTGCTGCCATTATTTATTTGTGATAAGTCATCGACTTCCTCATCATCCTCTTCAATACATATCACTTCGTCCTTAACTGGCGATTCTGGCTGCGATTTAACATTGTTGTTCTCATTATCATCGTCTTCAGTCTTTTCATCTGATGATGGTAAAGCTTCTTCTGCTACTTCTGCTTCCTCAATTTTATTATTACTACTACTATTGTTATTTGAATCATTTCCATCGTCAGAACTTTGCTTATCGGCATCAATTTCAGCTTCCAGGTCATTATTTGTTTCTTCCTCAATACTTTCATTACTTCTATTATAGATTATACCATGTGCTGTTAAACTATCAGCACGTTCACGACATTGTAGGACTGGATCTGTTGCTCTTAATGATTCAGAATCGCCTAAACCATCACCGCTTGGTCTTAATACAAGATAAAGTAGAATGTCTGATAATGATATAATTCCAATGACTTTTTCCTTCTCATTAACGACTACAAGCCTATGGACTTCGGCACGAACAATTCGCTCCATCACAGTAAATAGTGTCTCATCCAAATTACATTTTTGGACGCCTTCAAACCATGCATTTCGATGTTCATTTGCCTTCTTAAGACTTACGCCTAAATCATTATAAGTCTTTTCGGCTGCAAGGTTCTGCAAAATCAATCATAAGACATCAATAATTTATTCAGACAGTTATGCTGAGGATATACTTACAATCACATCAAATTTAGCATAAATATCAACTAGATGACCCTCTGCATCGATGATTGGCAGTGCTGACACTCGCTATAATAGAATAAATTTCATTAATAATGACGTAAAGGCACTCAATAATATCTTATTACCCTCTCAACGAATTTATGAAGTGCTGTTACAATGGTGGTGTCTTCTGTCGCTGTCTCAATGTTATCGTACGAGCCAATTTTCAAGTCGCGCAACGTCCTTTGCATGTATGTTGGTTTTGGAAGTTCATTAATCTAAAAAGATGTAAAAAAGTATTAAAGGAGGTGTCAAGTTACAGTATATCCATCAAACTTACATAAAGGAACAGGAATCGAAGAATTCGCTTATGTGTTAGGATGTACAGGACATTACCGGTCTGTGAAAACATAATAATCGATTAATAAATGGATGATATGGATATAAAAGCATGAAATATTACCAATGGATCAATAACGGGCAATCGATGAATGCGATTATGAATTAAAGTTTTTATGGCATCATATAATGATGCATCTGGACTAATACTTATTAAATTCACGTGATCCTTGAGAACATCTGGAATAAGAAAATAAATTAGAGCATTAATATCGATGATAATCACTTAATGGATATTAATCATACTTCGCCATGTTGCTAACTTATGCTCCTCAAGTTGATCCATTGAGCAGTTTGGTGACGTATAGTACATTTTCAGAATCTTAATGAAATCTGTGATTGTTAACATTCCAACAAACTTTTGCTGTTCCGAATCCCATAATGGTGCCGCTCTCACGCCATTGTAAACTAAAGCATAAAATGCCTTCTTGACTAATAGTTGAGTATCGAAAACAACAAGCTTTGCTGATGTCGGTATTAAGTCGTAGCATTTGTGGAAGCGGAAAAATTTAACAAAAATCTGTGACTCGTCTTCTTCTGTAAAATGAGAGAGATAAATGAGTTAGTTATGGTCAAAAATTATCAAGGATGGGGTCGTTCATCAATGATGTACAGCAGTGATGTCAAATCTGTGTAACGCAGCAAATGCCTGGAAACCTATTCCATTTGGAGTTTCGATCTAAGTGTGCCATGACACAACAACGTCAGGACAACACCACATCACATCACACATGAACGACCATATGACAAAGCCACAAAGAAAGCAACAAAAAAAAGACAGAAATGAAAACCTTTTTTCAATAACCGTGCCAATAATGATTTCCACGCTATTGAGACTTGCTCAAATTCTTTAATACTTTCAATCGGATAAACTTCTGTGCACCAATAGCTCGATTGTCCGCCACCAAGTACCAATCGACCGGCATAATTTGAATAGAAGACAAGTTGCATCTGTTGATCAGCATCTCGTCTGTGTGGATATATTCGTCGTCGAGCTTTTGAAGGATCAATTTTTGTAAGCTTCTTATGTACAATTGATTATGGAAGTGCTGTTAACGAGTTTGATTTTACATCTCATTTCATGAAAAAAATACACAAAAATTCCCACACGAATTCAGTCTCATATTTTTATGTGGAATGGAATAGAGGTGGAGGGAGGTTCCTCAAAAATTCGTTAGACGAAGTTTAATGATCTCAGCTGAGATAAACATTTTCAATGAAAAATGTAATTTAATAGCATATCCTACGTCATTTTTTTCAGCAAATTTTATGTTTTTGGAGACAAGATTGTTTACAGCTTGGAAACAATTACGGATGTAGGCATGTAATTTCCTAAATCAACTGTTGAATTGATTTAGCAACAATAAGATCACATCCTTGAACTTGCAATTGGTATAATTGAGTGGTGCGCAACATGTGTGTCGCGTCACATTAATGTGTCGCGGCACACTAGTATTTCGCGTCATATTAGTGTGTCGCATCAAATTAGTGTCTCACGGAACATTAGTATGTCGCGTCACATTAGTGTGTCGCTTCACATTAGTGTGTCGTGTCACATTAGTATGTCGCGTCACATTAGCGCAACTGTCACGAACAGTTTGTCACGTGTGATTTCGATCAATTCTTACCATCAAAGCATGCCGCGAAAAATAAAAGCTTGTCCACCACTGAAGTTCATGAAATACAGACGGGAAACTATTCATCACACTTTGATTCTCTCACAAAATTGAGTAATAGACAATAGAGCATCTCAAATTGACAAATTGCATTCGATTGCGCTATGCATAAAATAAACAAAAAGGTATAAAGTGCAAACAAAAAACACAGACGATATTTTTAATTAGACAATTAATTTATCGCGGCGACAAGGTAAATTATCGAGTGAGATGGACATATATACAAGTCATGTCTCGAAAGAGTTTAAAAAGATTTAATTTTAATTTATGACAAAAAAAAAAGTCTTTATCAGTTCACTGATGCCAAATTTTGTATTTTCATGACATGCTTGACATGAGGAGATGCAAGTTTTAGAAACTCGCAATGTGGATGTATTTGAAATATTTCATCATACTTTGAAGAGGATTTATCAGAAAATACCTTAATTCGATTTATAAGGCTTTGGATTTTTGTTACAGTCTGACATAAATTGATTTTGGGTAGATTGAGAATGAGCAATTGAACAATCTTAGGGTGATGAAACTGATACTTAATTTAAATTGAAGGAAGATGACTAGAATAAATTGAACATGCAATTACTATAGATAGAGATTGAATCTCTAGAATTGCATTTGGTATCGGTGATTGGCAGATGGAAGTCAACGATAAATCAAGCTTTAGGAGATGTCTAAGGGAGGTCATGGATCACAATTGATCTGCTCGACCAGCGAAGTAAGTAAAGTGAATGAATCTGACACTTTCAAGGATATTTAAAGCCTTTGTTTGCATTGATGAGCTTGTTTTCATTAATAATCTAGGACAAGGCAATGTTTCTCAAATTATGCATCATAAAATTACAATAAATTATGTACACCTAAAGCTACTGTTCAGACTTAAGATTCAACTGTACGGTACGATGCGGCAAATTCATATTTTGACCATAAAAACGGACTTAAAATGACAATGTAACGAATGCCTAATGAGGACATTGAGCTGCTCGATAGTAAGTTCAGTGTTTTGCAGTCTGAAAAGTTTGCAAACTGACCCGAGCGCCACAATGCGATGAACCATATTCTAACATAAAAATTAGTCAAAACAAGCCGTTACGGAGCCACCAAGACAACTCTGCGTCTTACCGTTAGTGTCGTAGCAAACACGTTATACTGTTCGAGTACTGCTCTAGAGTATCTCTAATTGTACTAATTCGCAGCATTTAGATAAGATTGAGTAACATGACTTAAAGAAGCATTTAAAAAATCATCAGACTATATTCAAATCCAGAAATCCATAAAAGAACTAGCACTGAGATCAATTAAGATTTAAAAATCATATTCAGCTGTCCACACCTTGTTAAAAGCCATAATAATCATGATTAAATGGGGCCAAAAAATAGATTTGTAGACATCGGAATTAAGTTTGTCACACAAATTATCAAGAATTTTTCAAAAATTTATTGTTGTTTAATTTATGGATGGAAATGAGAAAATATCATTTAATATGAAAGAGAAAATTGGGGAAAAATAAACCACTTGATGCGGCATAAAACAGCTGTTTTTTCCCGACTTTAGATGAGTAAGTAAAAACTTATACTCAATTCCTACGCTTTATCATTTTGCTATTTTTTTTTTATTCACAATAAAAATAGAAACAGTTTAAAAATATTTCCTTCTTTTTCTTCATAGCTTTCAGCAGTGATTTTTTTTTTCTCTTCATTTCCACCGACCGATAATATGTGATGGCTCTAGCTCTTCACGAAACAATCATTTTCACTACAGGAAATTTTTTTTTAGCGGATTTTTGGAGAAACTTTGATTTTCACTTTAATTGGTTTGTTGGCTGGGTGAGGGTGTACTATCTGTTACAGACTAAAACCGTACAATTTCATAATAATTTGAATGGTTTTTCTTACAAAACCGTACAAATTATCAAGAAATTGTACGGTTTTTGACCTTGACAGACGCCTATTTTGCAACTCTCCGTGAGATCTCAGCAACCAAATATCATCGAGATGCCGGGTTTGAAGCATTTGCTCAGTTCTATCGAGTTACTGGTTTATTGCTTGATATGCAAGCTTAAAATTAATGGTATATTCTTAAATTAACGATTATTTAGCTTTTTTCACAGTAACCATTGCAAAATTTTCTCCTCGACATCAATTTGAATTTTTTTCGACCGTTAAATTTTCAAAATAAAATTGACCGTTTACTTTCATGAAGCTTTTGTAATCAAATATTGAATGTTGAGAACAAAAATGCGCTCAAGTCCCTCCATCAAAAACACGATGACTTCAAACATTTTCTACTTTCTTCTGTTTTCTTCGTTTTCATTAAAGAAAAATCAAAAAATCATCATTGCCGATATGCTTCGATTACAACTTTTTTCACTTAAATACAAAAAGATACGCAAAAAAAAATAGATAATAACGCGTAGAATTGCTTTTTACTGATGATTGAATGTCAGAGACTTTTTGGGTATCGAAGATCCACATAAAAATATGAAACCTTTATTTTCGCTAGATTCTCACAATGAATTTCCTTTTGGGAATTTTCCACGAAAAATTTTTCACTTCTTTTTTCTTTTATATTTATTTATCAAATAATGAATAATTGGAATTAATTGGACTTTTCTTTTGTTAGTCTCAAAACAATAACAGATTGCCGACACTTTTCATCAATTCAATTTTCACGAACAGACTAAACAAATTAGAGTAAAAAAAGTCGAAATTAAGGGAAAAATTCTCTCAGGAAAAATCTTTCTCTTTTGACTGTGACACTGGCCGTCACTGAATGTCTATATATTTTTTTTTTCTTTTCCTACTCGTTCGTTCCTTTATAGCATATATACACAACGATACTCCGAGTGGCAAATTTTACACAATCACTGAAGATGAGTTTCTAAATTTATCCGATTTTGAGAAGATTCAGTTCAGCGGGATTTGCTGTATTATTTATATTGGCAGTGAGAACAGATTTTCTTTTTTTTGTTGCTTTCTTTATGACTGATTGAAGCTTTAATGGGTTGAGAGCTTTTAAAGCTCATTTAATTTTAATAAATTATGATGTCCTGCTTATTACTCACCTAAATCAGATATATTGACTTTCTCTAAAAATGGATCGGCAACAGGTAACTGTGAATAATAAATAAGAATAATCATTAATATACGTCAATACATTCCAGGCTCTTAAATGAATTTCCAATAATTTTTCCATTCGCTTAAACAGCCAAAACATAAATTCCTCAATGCCTCGTAAATCTTATTTTTCCTACATCTTAAAAGATAATTTCGAGAAAACCAGAAATTACAATAATAACGATAGACTTTAGTTTTTCCTTTCTTCTGGCATCGTGCCCATACTCAAATGCCTTATAAATTGCAAAAAAATTTTCATTTGAAAATAGCAATTTTTTATTATTCGGCGCGCGAAAAGCAATAACAAGATTTTTTAATTTTTACTGCAAAATGCAATGCCTTTATAATTTATTAATGTCCATTGATCCAGAAGAAATTCGAATTTTTCGATATTAGATTGTCGGAAAATTCGAACTTAACTTATTTTAAAATAAAAATTTCCGTTACGAAAATAACAGTAAAAAAAAATTTAAATTTTAGCTACAAAAATTTTATTTTTCAAAAATTTAACGGTCTATTGATACAGCCCACTCTGATCCAAATATCAAGCTTCATTCAAAATAAAGTATGACGTAGACTCCATTACTTTCCATGTAAAAAAAATATTTTGTGTGCCTGATCTGAAGGAATAATTTTTGCATTGACCCTGGCAAAAAACAGACAAATGAGACATGATTAAACATGACTTTGTTGATGAAAATGATTCATTGAGTGAACTTGACGGAAAGTAAACATTTTTTTTTATGCTTTTTTGCAACTGTTTCTGTCTCGGTATTGTCTTGGGACTCTTATAGATGTTATTTTGTAGCTGTTGCTAATTTTAGGTTTATTGACGTAGTTAGAGTGGAGGTTCGAGTGGGTATTGATTTATTGTCCATAAACTTGAGTAATTATTGGATATGCCAGAGTTTCTTAAGCTTTTGGGGTTCTGAGTGACTAAAAATACGTTATAACTAGTTAATGGCAAGTTAAAGTCCAGATGTAACGTTTTTTTGTCCATTTGGGAATTTGACGCGTCAGTAGACTTCCCATGACACACCTGATGGATTTGATGACGCATATCATAATTTGAAATTGCCCCATACTTAGCTATACCCGAAGAAGTTCAAAGACATTGCTTAAGTCTTGATACTAATTCTTGCATTCCCATGCTGCATTTTTTCCACAATTCCCTAAATTCCCTCAATAAGCATCTAATAATTCATACTAAAATTGAGTATACAACGTACAATCGGTGGCCTCCGAACCCAAAGTCTATTTTTCCATGAATTTTCCTGCGGTGGATACCAACTAGACTTGACACGCGGTGATTGAGGTAGCTCTCTTATTGTGGGCGGTAAAGTCAATGACTTGTGAGTATTGTGCATGTGCGTTCTCTGAATTTCATTTCTAATTGAGCTGTTGTTTGAATGATCCAATGATTTTGATCGTTTTGCTGCCGATTTTGTTGACGATATTAATCCTAATGATGTGAATTCTGGTGAGTTTGGTAACTGTTGTAATGTATTTATTATGGCACCTTTTATTGATGACTTACGACGTGGTGTTGTTGATGTGATTGAGAGCTTTGTTGGTGGTGCTCTCGAATCAAACAATGAAAATTTTCTGAACATTTCTTCAGCAATTTCATTACAGACTTAAAAGTTCATAAAAATTTTAAAGTTCTTGTTTATTCTTCACAATTTATTTTCGTTGGAATCACTACAAAAATACACAAAAAATTATTTTTATCATGTCCATAATATGTCCAAGTCATTAACACATTTATATTAGTAACTCTATTTCTGTCTCTCGTCTCAGTAAATTATCTCCTTTCCGCTACACAAAACAAAACAAACAGACTCTCTCAAGTGACTCAGATTCCGATTTAGTGTCGTCTAAGAGCTTTCAATTATACTTTTTTTTTGTGTGTCTCGCAGTAATAACAAGATATAAACTCTAAATTATATAGCAACATAAGTTGAAGGTCGTTGAAAAAAAATAAAAGTGTAAAAAGAGCATGTGTATTGTAAGTATGTAGTACAAATATAGTATGAGCATGCGAATTTGTATTTACAAAATTGGAATTTTTTGTATACGCTGTTTTGTTTTGTTTTTTTGAGAAGGTTTCGCGGTTGTGTTCATATAAATTTCATTCTTTGCAGCTCAAATGGATACACTAATTCATATTCATAATTCCAACACACTAAAACATTCTCATCCACTTCTGTTAATTGATTTTGCTTAAAGCATCTTTCTGAATTGTCACGATATTCTTAATTAATGGATATGAACAAGCAGCAGTAAAAATGTAGAATTTTTAATTTATCATATTGTCAGGGGGTAAACAAGTTGCGCTCTTAAAGTTGGATGTAAATATTGAATTTATTGTGTTTTTTGGAAGATAATATGAATTTAATTGAGCGGTCGTTCAACTTGCATTGGAATCAATTTTAGAGGGTTGGCTTCTAATTAGAGCGGAGCTAGGGATGGACCTCTTATGGAGCTTTAAATGGTATGAGCAAACTAGGCAAATTGGTTTCAATGTGTATTTTGGAAGCTTTTCAATGTGCAGAGCTTGTAGGTGGTTCGAATCCTACTATAAACTGTAGGTATAGAGGAAGTGGTACAATAGATTGCTTATCACAGTGCCTCTAACCCTTCAAGCATTACATAAGGATGTTCTTGGCACTGCTAAGACTTATGCGTGTTCAAATGATGTAATGTTTATTCTTAAGAATTTAAATGGTAGGACCCACTTCCAAATATGCCTGACTTCGACCTTAAGCTCTTCTCAAAGCATGAGCTTGTTTAGGGGGTGTTTTTTGGGGATCAAACCCACTCCCTACTCTAAAACCTTTGAAAATAGACTTTTTTTGAGACATAAATTGAAACCACCTTCCCCTTCCTCTACCTTCATATGTCCCTGTGCATACACTAGTACCATCCAGTAAAAATCTCAAAGTACCCCTAATTTCCACACAATCTCGCACTCATTAACCCCCTAAATTTATCAATTTTTTGTACAAACTTTTTGACACTCTTCAGACGCTATCCATTGTACGTGACTTTGCTGTCAATTTTGCCACTTGCAATTGTTTAATTTATCATTTATGTGAATCACATAAAAAATTGTGCGTCAGATACTTTCTTTATGTATCCACCAACTACTCTTTTCAATTGTCATTGACTCTAATTAATGTTTATATAGCGAGAGAGCTATTAGAGCATCTAAACTGGGGGAAAATTGGATTTCTTTATCTCCTTAATAATAGGCTATTTGTAGTTTCTCTTTATCATTCTGACTCGATTAATATGAAACTAGCCTCGATTGAGTGTATCTTGTGCTGATGTTTATTGTTAAATATTTTGACTCAATTATATTCTATTGATTGTTATTGCAGTAATTCCAACTAATTACTGTTCTACAAATATCCAGTATATAGACGACATAAACACATTTTTCATTCCAACAAGGCTACCGTGATTCAAGATTCGAGTATTAGTACAGAATCAAATTAGGAAATGAGTCACAAGACTTGACGCTTCACGTACTTTCCCGTAGTTTTTGCTGATTGAATGCAAGCAATCGAGATATATTATAAAATTGCATATATATATCGTGTCAATCTAATCTAATAAATGTAAAAGCAACGTGATGATACGTGAAAAAATTAAGCGTAGCTGTAAAGTAATTAGTGATAATCAGTTATGCAAAAAAAAAGTACGAATGTTCTAATAAATTTTCTTCACTTCTCGTGATTAGATTATTTGTCGTACGTCAACTACTCTCCATGCAGCTTATAATCGATTAACACTTTTACATTTTTTTCAAGGTCCTACAAACATTTTTTTTAATGTTTCCGGTTATATACGGAAACTTTTTTTATTTCTAAAAAAGTGGGAATTTCTTAATGCTTCATTTGTTGCTCTCACTCGCTCGTGTTCATTTTTTGGATGCCGTTCTTAAGTGACGTAATTTTGGATATTGCGATTTATGTCTTGACATTTAAATTCAGTCTATGTCTTGGATATTTTAAATTAAATCACGCAATTCCAGAATCGAATCTCTTTTGCGTATTAGCCACTGTCATGTCATGAGGATTGTGCAAACCCTTGTCATGTTGACAGTCTTTATAATGATTGAGGGGTCGGTCTCAAGTGGGAATCGAACCCACGGACTCAAGAAAGTATGACACAGATTTCCGGTCTGTTGTTTCATCAATCGGCCACAGAGGCCTTACACTCGGATTGACAAATTTGCCTAAATATGGCTTGATACCCAAGATTCTACATTGCACAGACACCACCTCAGCAATCACTCAAGAATTAGTCAGAATGGCTAGAAATCCCAAATTCTACTCTACTGAGACACAACAGTCATCACTAAAGAACAAATCCCCAAGATCTCCAGCAAAAAAACTGACGACATGTTTATAAACAAAATGCTTTAAAGTCATTTTAATAAAATTTCTGCATGGATGTATATTTCTGCTCGTTTGATGTGCACATCAACATTGTACTGAATTTTGCAACTTGTGACGAAATTCGAGACATTCATTTGTACAGGAAATATTCAGAATAAGTTGCTTATTGATGGAAATTCATTCGCAATCAACACGAAAAAGTCTTAATTCTCTGAACTTTTTTATAATTAGTTTTCAAAGCTTGCTCACGAAAAAGAAAACTTTTGAAAATTTAATTAAAATTTTTTTTCACTTGAAAATGATCCAAAATTAGCAAAATCATTTCTTAAATTATACACTTGATGAATTATAATTACAAAAAAGAGATGATTTAAAGCCTTCTCCAGGGCAATTGATATTATCCATCTGTACAACAATAACACATATATGCTCATACCATGACGAAATCATAATCAAAATTAATTAGAATTTATTATTTTCAGTTTATTCCGCATCTATCACAAGACAAAATAGATGGCAATCCTTTCATATATTGCAATGGGACGAGATCAACATATAGGGTCAATTAATCATCATCATCACTAAATGTGTGTATGAATATGATTGTGTAAACAAATTGAGGAACAAATTTACATCAATTGATTTTTATTTCTTTTGTCACTTTATAGATTTAGATCACTTTTAACTATTCCGTCTTTGACTTGCTATTTTTAATGCAATTTACTTTCAGTCTATAGCACTACCGCATTAAACAGCTTTTTTTATTCCATAAAAATTATTATTTCGAACCGTACTGTCTTTTCGCGAGAAACACGACCAGCCCGTCATTGATAAAAACACATATTAAAAGTGAATTAAAGCAGCGGCAAGTTTTGCCTGCTTGTTCCTCTCTCAAAAAAAAAAATTTGTGTCTTTAAAAAAGCGTTTCATAGTGTAAAGTGTATACACAAAAAAAAAAATATTAATTTCTTCTCACTGCTCTCGAACTGTAAACATTTATATATGGAAGAGCTTTTTGTGTTCGAGAGAGAAATAAACATTCTATCGGCAATGCTCAGGGCTTGCTGATGGAACTAAAAGATATGAGAGTATAAATCTATAATCCAAATTTTTCCACTGTTCGCATCACTTGAAGTCGTTAATCGTTGTACAAATATTTATAAAGCTTCTTATCTTTTGTGTTTGTCTATTTAACATTTGCGGTAATGTGCGAATCATCAATTTTTTTATATTGTTTTTCTACAGTGACTTAAGATTCCTGAAAAATCATTTCTCTCACTTAAGAGATTTACACATGAGTGTTCTTCTTCTTGTTGATCCACAGATTTTTTTTTTTATTTTGCAGTATCAAGAATGTGAAAGAAATTCGAAATCGTACATTTATCTCAACAGGTCTGACCACTTTATTGCTCACATTTGTTGATGTCGTTAAAGGGCATGGTCTGGATGTGTGTGCAATGCATTTTTTTTATTTCTGTTGCTTCATACATATTATTCAACAAATGGTGCTATGCCCGCACCGCTCAATTTCAATTTTTCATATTTGCATTTCGTGTGTGCATAAAGTCAAATAAGAAATGAAATGGAAATAAAAATATTTAAAATAAATAAAAAGAAGTTTCAGTTTTGGTTTTTTTTGAAGGTCAATAACGAAAATGTGTGAAAAGAATGGAAATAAAATGTTTGAGAAGTGGACGTAGTAGCTTTATCGCTTTTTAAAAGTTCAATCCATTTGAAATTTATTTACGAGATGATCGAGGAACAACATGCGTGTGTTGTGGCTGATTAACGAATTTTATCGTCATCATCATTATGATAGAATTATTTGAGTCCCCAAGGGGTTCGTAATTAGTGACGTGACGTCAAAAATATGAATATTTGGAGGCTTTTATAGATATTCGTTGAATTTTGTGACTTGGTGTCCAATACAATTGATAAGGACTTTACAATGAGTACTAAAGCAAGAAGTCGACTCGGATTTTGTACGGAAAAGTCGAGTTTGAG
This sequence comes from Chironomus tepperi, assembly GCF_022539635.2. Taxonomy (NCBI): domain Eukaryota; kingdom Metazoa; phylum Arthropoda; class Insecta; order Diptera; family Chironomidae; genus Chironomus; species Chironomus tepperi. Next base: position 1,817,622 of record NW_027226420.1, on the reverse strand, counting down.
CTCTAATGAGTACTGCACAGCTTAAGTGAACATTGTGCCACACTACTTGCACGATACCTAGCCCTCTCTAGTGGCTCAGTGGATAAGAAGACTTATCATGTAATTATCAGAGCGTAGGTTCTAGTCCCAAACGTCATAAACGAACCTTTTGGTAGCTCAGTTCCTAAGAACACTTGACATGTAATTAAGAGGGCGTGGGTTCGAGTCCCAAACCCCAGACATCATAAACGAACCTTCCTGGTAGCTCAGTAACTAAAAGCAGTTGGGTTCAAGTCCCAAACCATAAAAAATCATAAACGAACGTCCCTGGTAGCTCAGTAGCTAAAAGCACTTGCCATATAATTAAGAAGACGTAAGTTCGAGCCCAAACCTTAAACATCATTTACAGATAACCTCCATCTCATATGTATGGACAATAAAAATACATTACAGGCCATCAAAACATATCGTGATATAAATTCTGTTAAAAATAATCATCATTAAAGTAATTATCAGCCCATTAATTGGTGTCACAAGGCACAGGTGTTAAAAACGCGAAATTTATCTCAATTTCTTTTATTATCATCGACTCAATTTTTATGCCACGGCAAGCGATTATTCACTTAATTGGAAATTCATTTTCAATTAAATTAAATTGTAATTCTTTTTAATAACAGCAGCGCCATACAGCGGCTAATAGACGAAACTTACCCCACGTGAGTCTCTAAATAAGATAGCAGCATGATGTGGATCTAGTGTGCCGTCGCTTCTTATTCCCACTGTGAATTGTGTGAAATTTCAAAATTAATAACTCAGTCATCATTATCAATCATGTGGACTTACTTTTGCTACCGAACGATGCCCTCCTCCTTTCAGCTAATTCGGCCGATGCTCGTCGCATGTGAGCGCCTATTGGAAATAATTAGAAATTAAATTAATAAACATTTGATGAGTAATAATTTTAAAGCAACAACTAATCAATTACGCGCGGATTGGTTCTGTTTTTTTTACTTGTTAGTGACTCACTTTTGTGGTCACATTTGCAAGGTTAATTGTTGCACATAAATTAATAGTTATCGAGTAATACACAACTCAATTAAATTTACTTTGTTGCCAGTTGGCACAGAGGATTGCAGAAAGGATACGGAAGGGAAGTAATTTTCAACTTCCTATCCATCGCAAACTCAATTTATGCAACAAGTATTAAACGGTTGAATTCACATGTAAATTAAGTTCTGTTCTCATTTTTTGCATTTTTCTTAATCGAATTCCAAGCGAAATATGTTGAGCGTATAAACAGTTATTGCCGGTATATTCCGAACTGCTGGACGACTCGAGTATTTATTTTTATTTTTAGTTACCAATGTATATAAATGGAATTTGATGGAAATGTAAGCACGAATATTTTGCAGTCGTTATATAAACAGATTATATCCAATAAAAAGTATGTAAATCTGGCTTTAAGTGGAATGAAAGTTTAATTTATCTTCAATCTCACAGATTTTTTATGTACGAATTTTTTTGAAGAACATTTTCAAAGTCATTTGAAAATAAATAAAATGCTTTTAAAGTCATGAATTTATTGTTGACGTTGAACTGATTCAATGCAATGCAAAAAGGCGCTAGAATTAATGGAAATGTTGTTTTGCAATATTTTACACCAAAACTATTTGTCCCTACGATCGTAAAAGCTATTTTTATATTTATATAGTCATTAAAACTGAATAACAATACAAATCAGTGTCTGTTAAACCTTTTGAGTTATGGGGATAAATACATGAGGTTTTTGAGGTTAAGTTGGGGGTTGAATCGTTAACAACCAAAGAACATACTTTCCAAAGCTTGCTTATCTTAAGCTTACTAGTTGAGCATGCTCACGAGCATGGTTTCAGCTTATTCTGCTATTCAGAGCTTGCTCTTTGCTTGTTAGAGATTCTAACTTCATTATTGTTGAGCTATAGTCTGACTAGTCTTTAACCTAAAGTAGTTCAAAATCTAGTAATTCACCCAAATAGCTCAAATTAGTTAATCGATCAAAAATCCTGTCCTAATCTGGAGTGACTCTGACGTGGTGGCAAATTCGGTTTGAATCCGGGACCAAGTCAGAGTCACGCCAGCCAGCTACCGCAATTTGAATCGACAAACCACCTTTTACCATTCGGATCAAAGTTAACTTAGCTATTTACCCTAACGGATACAGAGCATGCTTTGATAAAAAAACAGACCGCTAATGTACCTGATAGCAGTCTTTTTGTCTAAATTTTTCCCGCCATTTTTAGAGGGCAGTCCTCCAAAAATGGCGGAAAAATCAAATTTCCAACCACAACACAAGGTTTAACAGCTACTGCTTTTTAATTACTCATACGACAAAGGAAGTCTATCCATTATCTTCTAGAAGACGTAATTCACTTAAAACTGGGGGCACGTTTAGTTAATTTGCATTCAATATACTTAAAAGATGTAAACAACCACAACTAGTATCAAATGAATTATTCAATAAATATTTAAATGTCCATATGATGACTAATAGAGTCACAAATTCCAATAAATATTAATATTACCTTCTTTGAGGATTTTGTTATAAATTCTATATGTCGTTTCGCAATCATCAGCTTTTCGTCGTGCCATATTAACGTCTAAGCTTTTAGATCGTGAACGGAAATTTTCGACCGGTTCCATTTCTGGACTAAGAGCATTACGATTATTTGGACTAGTACTGTTGGCTATTTCATGTTCATTAATTGAATCGTGACGATTTCTTGGCCAAATATGAACCTTCTTTCCGAAATGCTTAATCATTTCATGAATACTATTATGATGATGGCTTTTATGTGACAATCGTTCCTTTGAATTATTCGATGAACTGCCCGAATGATTGCCACTGTCGACACTATTTTGTGATATTGTCGAATTTAAATTACGAATGAAGCTTGTATTATCAAATCTATTTCGTGGTATAAAACGATGATCATCCTTAATAGCATATTCATCTAATGAATGGACCATATTTGAATTACGAAAAATTGAATTTCTTTGGGAATCGGATGATATAGTAAAGCGTTCATTGCTATTTGAAGCGCCAGTATGTGTAAAATATTGATGATCCGTTTTATATTCATAAATGTCATCGAGATCGTGTGGAAAGTATCCATTATTGCGATCTGGTGAATATCCATCCAACGATCCTCTACGTACGCCCTAAAAAAATTAATAGAAAATCAAATAATTTGCATTTGCGTCCAAACTCACATTCCATAAATAATTCTTACAGGATAGCCTGATAATGATGGACTTCCAACACGTTCTGTCATCGGATTATTTCGACGCGATGGCGTGGTTGACAATATTCTTTTGGCATTAACATCCAACACATTTGGACTACGACCCATCATTTTATTTGGATCAGGTGAACACCGTTTCCATCTACTCGAGTTGTAACTACTACCAAGACTACTTGCATCTTGAGTAGGTGATTTGGCAGAATTTGGAACTGGTTGTGGACTAGATGCCATTGTATGTAATTGCTCTAATATTCGATCTAAAAATTTTTTATGCTTATTTTAACACTTTTATCACATTTGGATATAAGTTTACACAAAAATACCTTGATTCCAAGGCGATGATTTCAAGTCAGAATTTGAATTACTTGCACTTAGTGATGTACGTCCATTAGAATATGACGAATGCCAGCTATCAGTACTTGGCTGCTTTTCTATTGCGTGTTGTCGAAACAAATGCTGTATACCGTGCATTGTTTTTTACAAAAAAAAAAGACAATAAAAGACAGCGAGTCTTTTGTTATCACTCACTATTTCCTTACTTTGTTGTTGTTGTTATACACGTTTTAAAAATAATTCTGTTTCCACTCGTATTTGTTCGTTCGACAAGTACACTGATATATATTTTAGTTCTTCTTCACCTTTATATAAATGATATGCTTAAGATACACACACATATGAATGTCTATTTATCGTCTTAATATCTCTTTTTTTATTCACATTCCTTAAAATGCTCTTAATTCAATAATTGCGTTCAATTGAGACATTTCTCATCGGAAGTACACAATTTTTTTGCACCAAATTCTTAACAAATCTGCAAGTTAAAAGGTTGTAATTAAGATTCTATAAATACCAATAAACAGCTTGTCGTTATTCAACTTTTTTATGTTTACTACTGTAGCCACGAGGCACAAAATATTCTTGATGCATTAAATGTGAATTTGATTAATTTTTCTCTGTCGATGCCTTTTGTGTTTGTTTATAGAACAGGAAGTGAGGACAAAAACAAAAAAATAAACTTGAGATTCAAGCTTGGAGCGTACAAGAATTCTCCTTCATACACGTTCCTAATTGACTTTTCTTCTCATATGTATCAACATCATAAAAGTGACATATTGTCAATTTATGGATGTGCAAAAAAATTTGATTCTTGTTGACATATTTTTAATGAGAATGTGGGGAGATGTGTAGTTTGGGGATTAGGGTGACTAAGAGATGGAGCTTTGAGAGCTTTATGTCAACTAAGTGATATTAACTATGAGTACAATCGACTCTAGGGATGACTCACAATTGATCTGTTCAGTCATCGGAGTATGTAAGTAAAGTCGACTTTAGGATCGACTCACAATTGTACTATACGGAGATCGAAGCAAGCAAGTAAATCGACTCAGAATCAACGTCAAGTTGTTCGACTCACAAATAACTGAGTCAACTTGATTGTCTAATCAGATTGGAATCTGAGTTCATAAAGTCTTAGACAATATACTGCATATCTGTATCACATATCTTGTAGATATGCCAACAATCCCCACCAATGGTCACGACATTTCCCTTCAAAATCGACAGTTTGATACATCCGAGACAAGATAGTCATCAACATAGCCACCCTTTTAAGTAGTCATACCTATTTCAAAATACTGAGCAATAATCTTTTATCATCTGACCTTTATATAACCATAAACATTTCACAACCAAAAATGTTATCGATACTTAGAAATCCCCGGAAAAATTTCACCCATATCTTTTAGCTTAATTTGTTCCTCATTGTTATCTATTCAACGCCTTTATTAAAGAATATGATATGTTTACATTAAATTTCATGTAAAACCTGTAAATTGCCTTTACAACATTACTCTTGTTGTCATGTAAAATGAATTTTTTCGTCTCTAAGGAGCTTGATAAGCACAAAAGAAATTATAGACCTTCCTCATATTTGTCTATATACGCGTTTTAATGGTACTGACAATCAAAAAAGGTTTTATATAAAAAAAAGAAGGAACAGAATTGGAAAAACTCAATAAAATTGTCACATTGAAATTAATGGTATGAATACTTCCACATAGGCTTATCATGAATTTTTCATGTCGATAATTTCAAGTTTGAAAAGTTTGTAAAGATATGAAAATTTTTGGGTGTGTCATTCTGTCAGAATGTTCAACCTGAGCAGCATATCTTGCTCGTTAGGGCACCGCTGAGTTGTCATATTAAAGGCAGGATGCAAAATTGCCTTAATGGCACTGTGAATGCGGATTACGACTCATATACGGTGAAAATCCTAGCAGGCAAAGAACATACTGTCTTGATACAGAAAGACCACTGTGGTACCTAAAAGCAGTATCTGTGTCTGTTGTGCCACTCGGACAAGTCTTTAAAAAAATCATTTGCGTATAATATACTTGTGCTGCAACATATGGCAGACAATTGATGGTTCATTTTAACCTCAGGAGAATCTCCTGTGTGACTAAGGACAATTAAGCTGTGTGATCTCATTATTCTGTGTTTGCACTTGACATAATTATAAAAACCACCCCGAGCAGCGCAACGTGTTTGTCACATGAACAGGACAGCGACAATACTCAGTCGCTGTAAGAGAGACAAGGAATACAGTTGCTCTGACGGTGCCGTGACGGTTGATTTGTGTGCGAAAAATGAAGCTTGTCACCTTTTGCAGCTCAGACAAGGAATATATTTGCTGTAAAATTTAATTTGCTCCTAGTCATTCAATAACTGAAATCTTTAATGTGCGAATCTGCTTGGAAGGTCGAAGCAATTTATCTGATTTTACCTTCAAACTTCTGTCTCAAGCACTAAACAAAATTAATGTGTAACATTCAATAATAGACATCTTCTTCGAACTTGAATGTTTTGATAAAGTTTAAGGAACATGTAGACACAAACTCAATTTTAGCTAATTCAATTAGATGCGGCAGGTAACATTTACAATACATTTCATCCATAATTTAACGAAAAATAACATAATCCATTAATTTTTTAAGGCTCGTCAGATGCTAAGGATATGAATTTTAATTATCAATGTGTATTTTAATCTGGGATATAATCTCTTAGCACTTTCTTATTGTGCTTACTTTGTGGATTATGATAATTGAAATATTTTTGTTGATTTATCAAATTTTATGAGCAAATCGTTAGGCACGTAGGATGTGCCTGCCAAAAAGCCAACGCAATTATTATCTCAAGGTTAAATAGAACTTAGACACAGAAATGATAGAAAAATCAGTAAAACAAACAGCATGTCATTCAATACTTTCTAACAAAAATACAAAAATTTCATCAATCACTGGAGTGGCTTTATTTTGTTTGGACAGTCAGAATTCAACCATTATTTATATTTGTATACATTGTTATCAAATACAAGGACGTGGACATGTATAAGGTGGACCTCGTGTATTGAAAGTGTAGCTACTGTAAATCTTTCCGGGTTTCGTCGGCAACATTGGATAAAAATATGAATTACATTTGGGTTTCTTCATTGAATAAACTCCTACACATGGGACACCGTAAGGATATAACTTTCTTGCATATATACCAAACCCATATGGCATGCTTCTTCTATATTTAGCACGAATCCTTAAAGGAAAACATCTTTTCCTGGAAGGAGCTTCAATCCATTTGCCATTATTGAAATAACAAGGTCCACATGCTCTACCCCATTGTCTGCCAGAAGGACGACACGTTAAGCTTGGGTTCATTGTACCACAAATCGATGCACTTTTTTCACCACAATGATTACATTTTGTTGGCTGGTCGCATTGTATTGAATACATAGTTTGTTCTTATTGCTGTGCCAATTGATGAGAATCCGTACAGAAAATTTTGAAATCCACAAAATGGAATCAGAAGAGATTTTTTTAATTTATTTTAACTTGATTGTTGCTCTTTCACCAAAAATTTAGAAAATAATTAATTTTCAAATGCTAACTTTGATTTTTTTTTGTGCTCTGATTTTGACATAGATGAGAGAATAATAAATAAGGGCAAATTAAGCCATTTCATATTCATGCTATTCAGGGTGAAAGGAACTTCAACTTTTTTTGTTTTGTTTAAGTGGCTTCAATTGATTTTCCGATTATGGCTGAGTAAGAAGAACAAATTTATTCTATTCTTTCATGCCGAAAGACACGTGCACCAAACGTTCATACATTTTTACTACTGTACAACATAAAATGAGCTCGAGTAGATCCTTACTAAGAATAGCTTTCCTTTCATAAATATATTATGAAATCTAAGAGAGCTTTAATGTCCCTCAGAAGGGAAATTTTCCTTAAATTTATTGAAAAGCTGATAAATTAAGGCTTTAAAATCAGAGTATTCCTGTATTCCAAACAGGTACTTGTGACAGACAAAAAGTAAGAAAAAAAACACAAATTATCAAGGATTTGTACGGTTTTGTCTTGGATTTTTTAAGAAAAACCATACAAATTATCTAGAATTTGTTCGGTTTTTGCCTGTCACAGATGCCTGCTTATCAACTCTGCCTTAAATTTACAAAAATATGTGTGGGATGTAAAGCAATCAACTTGAAATGACTAGATAGGTAAGTACTTGAGGTTTTTGCGGTTGAGAATTTCGGTCTTAATGTTAAGTAAGGTAAGAAATGAAGAGAGAATAGTAAACAGCAAGAAGTAATACGCTGCTGGCAATGTCATAAATTTAACAAGATGTACTGAATAAAAATGTCAAGTCAGGACGGAAGGAAAGAATTTCAGAAAAGTATATTAAAACAGAAATGAGAAGCAAGATGACAAGAATTTATTTCTGTTTTGAGAAAATCCGACTTTAAATTTTTCCTTGTGATGAAAAATCAGTCATCCTTAATGTTTCTCGCACATCATACTTTCAGCGAATTGCTTGCACGAGAGAATTGGGTCAATATCGTCATAATAAATATTAAATACTGAATCTTAAATAAAGACTCGGTTTTTGCGGTACTTTCGTCATTCCATTTATCAGGTTACATATTTTATTTACACATTCTTAATCTCACATATATTAACTGTCCTGAATTGACTTCATTCATTTTTTAAATAGTCGCAATTACTCAACCTTTTTATATATCTGCTTACAAACGAATTTACTTACAATAGCAAATAATACGACACATTGATTACATGAAATTCTATCCTTTTGTCGCCACACTTTGAATTTTTTTTTTATCAGTGCTGAACACTTTCGAGTTATTTGAATTTGAGATTTTCGTGAATTATGAAATTATGTTCGGATATGACTTGAAAATGGAGTTCTGAAGAGAGTCTCTATATTGTAGGTAAATGACTATATTGTAGGTAAATGACTAGATGATCCATGTACCAGGAAGAGGGAGAATAGGGGTTAGGATTGCCTTAGGTAAGCTTTTGAGTGGAACGAGCCACTGGAAAGGTCACATACTTCGAAAACGGAATAGTGTTGTAGCTGGGGAGAGCCACAAGCTTGCCAAACCACCCTTGGTTCGAATCCACAAGGGAAAAGGCGTCCTGGTGCTCAAAAATCAACATGACGGAAGACAGCAATGAAGGAATGTCAGTTAAATGTCAAAACTGAGAATGTGTACAAGCTTTGTGATTTGGCCAGCAATAAAGTCAAATGAAAATCATTTTGTAGCTACCTAAGCTCCAAGTCGGAGCATGGCTCCATTAAGTAAGCTAGAAGTCTCGATCTCGACTAACCCTTCCCTACCCAACCCTGCCATACAGCATTCACCCAACTCAAAACTCATCTAAATTTTCATCAAATTCTAATTAATTTTCCCAAAGGCATTTCCACATATTTAATATACACATATGATTGTTATGACAATTAGACAGCAAGCATTTATATTAAAAAATTCTAATAAAATTTGACATCATCGTGTCATGCCTGAAATTCGAGTACACTGAGTGATTGAACAGAAAATAAAAAAGAATGTCAGTCGTCATGGAAAATTTATTTCGGTGAAGAAGCAGTCGACAGGTTCAATAAAATTTGTCGCTTTATGAACCATATCCAGAGCAAGTAAGTGTTGTCAATAATGTTACGATTTTGTGTGAAAAAAAGGCACGCATCCTTATACAGTGACGATATAAAATATGTTGTTAAGTTTATGTTCAGTTCATGCTGACTTTTAATGTCGTATTTTTTTTCTAGGTCTTCAAGCAATTTATTTATTGCATTGAAGACATTGCAAGACAAAGAATAAGTTTCGGTTAGATATGTACAACGAACTTGTGAAAAACTTTACTGTCTTCTTTATTTTTCTTTGTTGACTTTATCCCAGCGCTTGTATTTTAAATGAAAATTCATCTCCTTCATCTCGGTTCTATTGGAGCTCATTGAAATTTCCAATAAACTTTTTTATCGCAATTGGAAATTTACAGCAATCAGCATTTACTTAAGTAATAACGACAGTGTAACTGCATACAAAAGAACTTTGACAATGAATTGTTTTTCAGGACAACCTTTGTGGTAGGGAAGGAGAACTTGTGTGGCGCGACACACTAAAAATCAGAGTTGCACAACAGGCTCCTGTGATTGGCAAAAACTGTACAAAATTTTGATAATTTATATGGTTTTGTAAGAAACATGGAAAAACCATACAAATTATACAAGAATTTGTACGGTTTTTGACTGTCACAGGTGCCTGTTTTGGAACTCTGCTAAAAATGTATGGAAATGTCTAGAACCGCATGCCATGTATGGTTTTAGACGAGGCTTACCATCAAGGTATGCCATGAAAAATGAAAGGTTGCCCACCACTGCTTTATACAAAGCATATGAAGTGACCCTAAAGCACTTCTTAAAATAATTTTCATGAACTTGCAGTGAAACCTTAGCATGACTTTAATTCACGTCCTTAACATGAGAAATTAAAAGTTTTATGTCCTTGTGGTGATTTTGATTCTCAGAAGAAAGCATCTTAAATGAGATTTAATGGTTTCTGGATTCGTTTTGGAGAATAACAAGAAGGAAAAACAATTTGAAGTTTAAACAACTTATCGGAATGTATTTTGACTTGTGCTGCTTTATTGAAATAAATCTTAATGCTGAACACAAAATGAAAGGAAAAACAAGAGAAATGCGTTGTTAATGTATCGGCATTTTTGCGTGGGATTTGATATTTTCGTACGAAAAGGTTTATTTTTCGGCCTATCCGGAAGAATATCTAGCTAATGTTTCTCTTTTAGATTAAGGAAAAATAGCCACAAGTATCAAATTAAATTTATGATGTAGTCAAGTCAAATTATTATGTCCTTGAGAGGGAATTAAAGGCAATTTGCTCACAGTCATTAAGGGCTTTGCTCAAACAGAAAACATTCGAAGATGTATAAATGATGAGCATGTGGTGTTGCTAACTGACAACGTGCAGAAATGAAATAGAAAATTGAATTAAACTGAAATTTAACCTTTTTACGCCCTAATAAATAGAAAATTTGTATTGAAATTGGAAAATTTATCAATGAGTGCTGTATTTATAGCAGTTAAGCATCTTCCATAGAAAGTCGATACGTAGAATTTAATTTTCCAAATATAGTAAATATTTCATCAGAAATTTAATCAATTTGTATTTCATCAATCAATTTCACATCATTCCTTAATTCATCAGTATTGGGAGTCGTTCACTATTGGAGTGGGGGTAATTATGGGGGTGGAAGTGCGATTTTGTAACGCTTCAAGTCAGAGGTTGAAGTCGACTCGGATTTTGTATGGAGCCGAGTCAACTTGAAAAGACTTTTTCATCGAAGTCGACTTTGATTTTGTATGAAAAAGTCGACTCGACTTCATACGAAATCCAAGTCAACTTCAAACTCTGCCTCAAACTATGAATATTTTCCATAGAAGGGTTAGGAACGTTACGTAATAAGCAAACATCCCCAAATTCACTAATTCAGTTGAAATTCTTATCAAATTACATAAGTGGGATTAAAAAGCTAATTAATTGGATTCTCTTGTTGCTCATTTATAAAATGATTTCCACAAAAAGTTCACCTACGACTCATTATTGACATTTCCAAAATCATCGTAAGTTCAACGTTCCATAAAGTGAATTTAACGATTCACAAATGGTGTTGGTTTAGTCATTAAGTAACCCGGAAAAATTACTCTTTGGTAGGGCGGCCATTTGCTGTATTTTTGCCAGGACGTTGCTGTACTTTTCTACCTTGCTGCTGTGTCCTGGCAAAGCCTCAAAATGTGCTGATTTCAAAAATTCCTAATACTCAAAACTGTTTAAAAGAATTTCAAAAGTGCCAAACTTAGAAATGTCTCAATCTTTTCCAAAAGTGTCTCGATATTTTGCGGAAGTCCTCTGGCCACCCTACTCGTTAGTCTAATCCTCATCATCCCTCCTCCTGAGAAGCAAGAAACGAAGATCCTCATGGCTTAACCCAACCATCCCCCTTAACAGACTCCCCAAGAGCGTTACACAATGCCTAAATTACCCCAGTGCGAAAAACAGTCACAAAAACCAGGTAGAACAAAAAGTAAAATCAATGGAAAGTGTTACACGTGTATATTCTTAATTTCAATTTGAACGTCCTGCTTTTTTTGCTAATATTTACTTATTCATGAAACCACGCCAAATTTTTCTGTATGCTATGCAAAAAAGACTCGAACGTAATCCCTTTCTCTGTTCTGTGTAAACACTTCATCTGTTTTGGAGCTTGTTGTTTCGGGACAAAGAAAAAGGGTTTTTCAAACTTTTGTACATCCCCTTTAGATGCTTTTCAAGCCCCAAGAGTAAAATAATTTTTAATCATAAGCTTTCAACATTTTGATGGTATTTTTAAATTCTGGTTGGTAACCACTTCCAATATTTCTGTTATCTTAACAAAAAGCGATTTTTTGTTTATTTTCGATGATTTGGATATGAAGCATGGTTCAAACTTTTTTTGTCATGGTTATCATGTAAAGCAAAGTCGATTTTATATCTTGATGATATTCAAAAAATAATATCAAATTTATACTTTTTAATCCCCAAAGGTGATTGACAAGTGTCGTCTGTTGGAAATATTGAATTCTTTAGATTATTTAGGGCCGTTTTAGGTAAGCTGTGTGTCGTGGCAACAACTGTTGCTTTTTATTATGCAGTTCCTTTGTCTAGGTAGGCAGCGCCTTTGCATGGGTATTGCTTTTAGCTTGGTAAGCCTACAAGTAGGCAAATGTGTGTTACCTTTAGTTAGACAATGCCCAGATAAAAGCAAAGGCTACCATGATGCAGCCATTGTGCAACGTTTTTTAAGGCATCTATCTGACAGCTCTGCTACCAAGCTATACCGTGGAAAATAGAACTTTAGACAATAATACTTTAGAGACTTAAACTTTGGTCATTTGAGTGATCTTGTTAGACAATTAAATTTTTTATGCTAGATATCCGCACGAGACCATGGATCACAATTGGTCCGCATAGTCAGCGAAGTAAGTAAGCTAGCTGTCCCCACGTCAGTCATCAAAACCTGATCGATCCCAAAACAGCTTTCAAAATATAATAATATAATAATGAATCTCTAAGGTCTCAAGGCACAATAATTTCCACTTTTCCGCTTCCTAACGAAAAGAAACGACAGAAAATGTTGTTACTGATATACATCAAGCTTAATGAAATGGAACAGAATTGATGTTTCAAGGAGAATAAAATGAATGGTTTGGTACGAGAGAGGACATCAATTTGATATTAAAGCATTAATAATCTTTAAATATGGCGCTTCTAATGATTAATTTTGGGCTTCAATCACCAAGGATTGGATATAAAATGAAGAATCTTTATCAACACCTTTTCTCGAGGTATGAACTTTGGAACTTAATTAAATCCTAATATTATAAAATTAGCTCAGTTGATGATAAAGTTTCAGCCGTCGATACCCATAACAATGACGAGAACAGCAATTTCATTGTACCTTTTTATGTCATGAAAAGTAAAGAAAGTAATGGATGGCAATAAAAAATGCTGGAACGAGGATCATAAAATTGATTGAAATTCTATCGTAAGCAGGCAGAATGGAACTTTAAAGTAATCAATTATTACAGAAAGGCGTGTGAAGGAATCAAATTCTATGCCCTTGATACTAGATTCCACTGAATGTTGTAATGTGACACAATGAAATTTGAGATTTTGTTGTCAAAAAATCAACAAGACTTTCGTATGAATCATGTTGTGGCATCAAATATTTAAAAATGGAAGTAATCAAAGTAGGCATGTCATTAAAAACATTTAATGCGTCTGAAAAATTCTTTTTTCACTTGTAAATTTACATTTCGTCTTATGCTATATTTACCGTAGCTGATAATGCTTCTCATCAAACGAAATAGATAACGAAATGTGAAATTTGTTTACTTTTGAGAATTAAATGCTTAAAAGCATCGATAAATCATTCTAAAGAAGCTGTGATTTCTTAAAAGCTTTTAAAGGCATGTAACTGGTGTGAAAATTGCTCTTTAAGGCTTCACATGAGAAAAATTAATCAAAATAAATGCTTTCCTAATAATCACTGGTATTTACATCATGTATTGCTGACCTACATTATTTTGTGAATGGAGCTTCTTATTCAATATTTTATGTACTTTATCTTTACACTAGTTATTGCACATTTGACACTGAATTCCATACTTTTTTTTAATAAATTTATTTCCATTGTCTACGATTCTCATCAATTTATATCAATTTATATAGTCACATAGCTTCTAATTGATTTTTTCTTCTGTTCACAAAAAAATCCATGACTTCTTAAAAATATCCTTTTATTCTGTTTTCTGACCGTATCGTGTGAATATGAAAGCGAGACTGGAACTTTTTTTTTCTTCTTGAAAATATATGCCGCTTTGTATACACAATAATAAAAATTCTCATACATGCACATGTATTCGCCAAAGTTCTTCTATATAACAAAAAATTTGTAATGTTAGTGTCGTGAACATCGAGTATGCGCACTAGGATGGGAAAAATAAAAATTTTGAACGAAATCGAGCACGCTTTTTTTTCATCTATCAGTTCTTTGTGTCGTATATATTTTTGAGAATACGTGAATTTTTCTCACTTTACAACCACACCTACACATTCACGAAATATGTAACAATTTTTCATATTCGCACATGCTATCGATTTTGGGCCTATTTTGCTGATCCTATTCTAAAAAAATCGTACTTAATTTATATTCCATCAAGTTTATGATTGATATGGCTTTCGATTTTATGTGGCGGTGATTCTAAATTTATGTATGCTAAATGAATCCCATGAATAAAATTTAAATGATTTCTTATTCCTATAAATTTTCATAATTTCCTTGAACCATTCTCTCTTTGGAGTTACGCACATGTTGATTATTATTGAACTCTATTGAATATTTCTCTTATCACTGATTGAACATTCTTTTCACGCTTTAATGCTCAACAAGATTTAATGAAATTTGATTTAATTTGCATGAGAATCACTTGATATGTTTATATTTGGAGGCTGGATTTTTGAGTGTAGGTTGAAGAAGGCTTGGCTTTAGTCAAGAATGTGGAACAGATTAGGTCGAATAGGATTCATTGGTTAATCGATCCAAAATCCAACCTTAGGTTGGTGTGACTTGAAACTCTGATTTGGCGCCACAGTCACGCTGGCTTGGTGTCGTGTTTTGGATCAATGAACTGTCTAGGATTCATTGCTTAATCGATTCAAAATACAACCTTAGGTTGGTGTGACTGGTGACTCTGATTTGGCGCAACAGTCACGCTGGCTTGGTGTCGTGTTTTGAATCAATCAATCCTACTTTTCAATATCCCTAAAAGATCCAGAGCTCGAATTCGACTCGAACTATGCATGCAGTATAGTCAACTTGAGTCGTCATTTCAATACAAAATCCGAGACGACTTCGAGCTTGAAACTGCAAAATAGGATATACAGAATAATATCTTGTAAACACGCACAGTGAGGCCATTCACTGTTTAAGTTCAGGAAGAGGGCATGAATCTGATTTAAACCGAGAATTCCATTGTAATTCCACATTTTTGAATTATTCGTAACGTATAACTTCAAAACAGTAGAACCAACTAAAAGACCCTAAGGTACATTCTTACGAAGAAGCTAAGTCTTGAATTAAGAAATAACAAGAAAATTAAATCGAAAGCAAATGAAGCAAGAGATGCGAAATTAAATATTTTTTTTCTCCGAATGTTTATTTATCATATTCATGTAGTACGTGCAGAAGAACCTGCTGTTAAAAGAAAATAATATCAGATTCAGTTCAAGCCATAGCTCCGTGATATTTATGACAGACTAAAACAAATGGAAAATAAGGATAATTTTGCGTGATTCCGAAAGCTCATGATCTACATGAACTTATGTTGGGCTTCATCTAATTTTTAATTATCTTCATTCGTAATAAGCAGATGGGAAAATTCCATCACAATTGTTGTGAACTGTGGAGGATCATACGATATTTACGTAGAAAGTATGTGCTATAAATATAAATACAAATGTGATGATTGAAAAGTTTATTTTCTCTTATATATTTATCTGTGTCTTTGTTATTTGTAACTTTTTGTTTTAAATATTTTTTATAAACGACATAATCTCATAAAAAGTTTAAAAGAAAAATATTCAGCACGTGATGATTTCTACTACACAAAGATTGTGTTTCTCACAAATGAACTGAATATTGTTATAAATGAAAATTTTATTATTATTCAAGTAGGCTAGTGGTGGGTAACCTGTGTGTCGTGGTACTAGTGTGAGCAACATAGGTCGGCGACACACTACTATTGTGAGCAACATAGGTCGGCGACACACTACTAGTGTAAGCAACATAGGTCGGAGACACACTACTAGTGTGAGCAACATAGGTCGGCGACACACTACTAGTGTGAGCAACATAGGTCGGCGACACACTACTATTGTGAGCAACATAGTTCGGCGACACACTACTAGTGTGAGCAACATAGTTCGGCATCACACTACTGGTGTGAGCAACATAGGTCGGCGACACACTACTAGTGTGAGCAACATAGGTCGACGACACACTACTAGTGTGAGCAACATAGGTCGGCGACACACTACTATAGTGAGCAACATAGGTCGGCGACCTTATGCCATGTGCGGTTCCAATTGAGCTTTAAAATCAAGGTGTGTCATGAAAAACTTGTGAAAAACAAAAGATTATCCACCACTGCTTAGGGCAATGCTGAAAAACTTTTTTTCTGTAATTTTATTACAAAAATATTTTTAGCATGAGAGGAAAGACGATGCGTGTAAGGTCGAAGACACTGAGAGCTTTCATAGGAAAAATTTACATAAATGTAAACTAAGTCTGAAGATGAATTTACATACATATATTTTTTGTAGATCTCGATGTGAAAAGTGAAAAGAGAAAAAAGTTTTTATTGCTTTTGTCATGTCAGTCTGTCATCGTCTCCTAGTGATTCAGGAAGGAAAATCGTTGACCTAGATTATCATTTCATCATAAAAGTTTCAAAGTATCTGCAGAATTTTTCTGTTTCAATGTTCTGTGAGAGTAAATAGTTTGATGAGCTTATAGTTTTTATTCCTGAATCAACAGACAGTAATCATTGAAATATGACAAAATATTGAGAGGAATTGAGGAAACCGAAGTATGACTCTGAGGAATCTCAAGGAATCTCTAAGAACTCATAGAGAGAAGCTGTTGATAGAGATAGCATGGCAATTGGTTTCGGCAGAGCTCTGAAGTTGAATTTTTAATACAAAATCCAAGTCGACTCCGAGCTCAGGATATCGATAATTGACAGACAGTAGCCAATGATAGAGCCAGCTTTACGAGACGTCTACGGAAGGTCATGGATCGCAATTGATTAATATGACAAGCAAAGTACGTAAGTAAGTATTGACGCAGAGATTATAAATTGCAGCATCAATCAAATTTGAGCATTTTCAAGGATGATTACTTTTTAATTTAATGACAATATTTTTATAGCAATTTAAAGTCAATAAATCGAAAAAAAGAAGCTTATTTACAATTCAAATATTTTCTTTTGTGGAAAATTTTGCAAAATCATTCTGTCATTCAATTCATACTTAAATATTTAGTAAAGCCCACGGAAAATCAGACTCCAAAAAATTTTGTTACTTTTTGGAAAACTTTTTCTTTTTCATGAATAAATTCAATTCCTAAAAGCGTCATCATTTGGAATATGAAGCATACGAACAAAACACAAAGCATTATCAAGAGAGAAATTGTGCTGCGGATGATAAGCAAGTGATTGGCACTGATGTATGAAAAAATTAATTTAATCTAGTAGAAAACCCTATAACATTTCCAGTCGCTTTATCGAATAAAATTTAATTTTTTTCAATTTCAATGAACAGAAAACAGAATAAAGGAACGGAATGTAAAATTTATGGAAATGTAGAGCTCGGCATAGTTTCTGTATTACTCTTTGTGTGCTCAGGTGGATTTCATCTATCAAAAAAAAGAATGTATGACAATCAACAAGACTTTGTCGAGATACACAAAGAATATTTGCTTATGGACTCTATAACGGAACTAGATTTGGTGCTGAGGTTCTTGTAAACATCTCAATGAATACTGCAAAAATCAAATCATTTCTTTCTATATTTGGAACCTTTTTTTTAAGGAAAATTCAATTCTACAAATGTAATTTCATTTTATCATGCTATATGCTTCATACGTTTACACAGTACGATGTTTACATGCGTATCAACAAGCTCATATCATTAATTATTCATGTAAATTCTTTAATGTTGTTAAAAAATTCTTAAAATGTCCTAAATATAGCTTATGTGAGGCTTCATAAGATTTCAATTTAACGTTTCCGTTTGACACAGGA
Source organism: Chironomus tepperi (assembly GCF_022539635.2). NCBI lineage: Eukaryota > Metazoa > Arthropoda > Insecta > Diptera > Chironomidae > Chironomus > Chironomus tepperi. The sequence continues at coordinate 1,799,572 of NW_027226420.1, read as the reverse complement.
ATGCATCCTTGAGGAGCTTGAAATTCCTTCTAAATATCCATGGAAAATTCCTCAATTTTGTAGGATTTTGAGATTTAGATTCTCAGAAATGCCTCAAAATTGAAGGAATAGCTCGAAGTCGGCTAGAATTTTAAATGGAATCGAGTCCACTTTTCCATACAAACCCCGAGTCAACTTCGAGCTCAGATTGAAGGAATGTCAAAGGAATGTCAACAAAAAATTTGATTGCATCTTCAATAATGTCCATTAAGAATCGGGAAAATAAAAATAAAATCAAATATCTCATCGACTTTTGTCATAAATGAGAGGAAATTTACATCGTTCTAAATCAATGGTGGATAACATGTGTGTCACAGCACACTAGAGTGTCACATTAGTGTCGCAACACATGAGAATGTCGCAGCATACTACTTTACCGCCAAAAAGGGTAAGAAATGCCTTGAACCTTATGCCGTGTACCGCACAGTCGAAGCTTACAACCAAAGTGTCCCGCAAAAACCCAAAGGTTGCTCACCACTGTCCCAAATAATATACTGACCACAAAGAATTTTTGGATCATCGACACGTGTTATTATTTATTAATGTACATACATTCATTTATAAATTCAATATTTAGGCTCGTGTATAGTGCGGATTGCGTACAAAAAGAATGTTTATGACACGAAAAGCCACAATCTAAGGCTTCCAAAAATTGATTATTTATATCTACTATACGCACTTAGAAAAGAAGAAAGTCTTGCTTTATCATGTTCTGTCTTATTCTTAATTCTATAGTATTCAAAGTGACGATACACAAAGTTTTTTGTATTCAAGCTTCAATAAAATAAAAAGGAGCTTTTTTTGGCGCACCTAGTAACATTTTCATTCCTTTTCATTCTGCTACGTTCACAATCATTTATCTTATGACGTAATATCCTCATACCCCTCTATATAAGCCTTCTTATTACGGAAGGAAAAAAAATGGTAAAATGTCGAAAGCCAACCTTGAAACTTCGTATTTGTTTTGATCTTGATTTTCTCCCTCATTTTTCCGAAATTTTATTGTGAACAGAAATGGAAATTGTTTTATTCTACAACTTTAATGCTTTTGTATTCATGTGTGTGTGCTCTTCACTTCCTATATATATGTATAAATATCTATGTACAAAATAAAACGTAAAAATTTTTAGGTAACAGCCGGCAAGCAGTCGTTATTTTGGTTGTAATGTATAAAAAGAATCATCATACTCAGGCTTAACATGCTCTTTTGCCAAAAATTTTATTTGCGACGCAATACTTGGTCATGTGGTACAGGCACAAATATAAACAAGAACTTTCTTCTAAAATATGAAGTGCTCCTTGTCAGGGGCGTAGCCAGAAAATTTCTAAGGAGTAGCCGACCGTTTTTTGGGGTGCCCCTGTGAGTCTAAGTGGCTCGATGGCGGAATGGTTTAGTACTTCGGTACATAATTATTGCAACACCGATCTAGTGATCATGGGTTCGAGACTGGCCATGGGAAATTGTTCACATGTCCTTTTTCGAATCATATGTAGTGGAAACGCGGCTCAAAGCCTCCCTTTGAAGGCTACAGGCAGTAATGTCATCAAAGGAGTGGTTCTGATTCCACTATAAGCTGTAGGTCTATTGGGCAGAGGTCTGGCGCACACTCACCCCCTTGCTCCTTATTAATTATATTAATAATAACTTCATAATGACTTTGTTTATGTTAACAGTAACACAGTCATGCCTTACAGGAAGTTATCATCCTCACATCAATAATAATAATAAAGATCGACAATATTACAGCACTTTTGTTATTCATAATTAAAAGTGAATATTATTTCAAATTGCGAACGTGACTACGAGCAGGAAAAATGCAACTGTGTTTTTGACAAAGAACCTTGATGTATATTTCAATGATTATCGGGAGTGCAAATATAATAATTCTGGTGAGAAGTTTATAGTTACAATTTATAGAAATACGAGATATGTAAAAAAATTAAATGTCGACTTATACAAATTGCGCTTTCTCAAGTAGCTTAGCCTTTTGGGCACTCAACGCCGTGAAGTTTTTTCACAAAAAGTCTCTCACAATTTTTTTTTCAGCTTCTATAAATAAATCACAGCGCATTCTTTAACATACTTTTCATTATAAATGCGTTTTAAACAATGCACATTGAGGCAGAGTTGATGTTTGGGTGGGTAGATTGAGGACTTTAGACAGTTTTGTCCAAATTGTGTGCTGGAGCACATATTAAGCGTGTGACGTGTTCGGTTTTGGTACTGACTAGCCATCCATGTGTTCCGCGATGCAAGAATGGTTGGACAGCATAGACTTAAGGATATGGAATCGATTTTGTCTAGGACAACTAGATTTTTGGTTTGAAAAATTGTCAAAAGAACGATTATGAGCTGAAATAGACTTGAATCAGGCAGCATGTAGCTGCTTTAGAGCAAATGGATAAGCTCATTGGTTCCTACTGTTTGCTAATGACAGAGCTTTCGTCGATATGTCAATTCAAATGTCACATCGATTCTAGTACTCCCTAGTACAATTCTAGTATATCCTAGATCAATCCAATTACGTCCTAGATCAATTCTGGTACTCAATAGTACTTCACGTCAATCCTAGTACTCCCTAGATCAATCCTAGTACTCCCTAGATCAATTCTAGTACTCCCTAGATCAATCGTAGTACACCCTAGATCTATTCTAGTACTCCCTACAATCACTCAAAATCCCAACTCTGCTCATTATTATTATTACTTTGCATCAAGCTTCTTTATTATTTCGTTGAAGGCATATAAAGAGAAATATAATTTAATTACATACTTCTCTACACATCGTACGATAAATGATGATAAATGAATGAATTCTATAGTGTTGACCTATTTTTTCATATTCATATTAAGCTCATATATCCATCTCTGTCCCCCGCTCACTCACAACAAAATGCATTCAAGCATTTTTTTTGTGTGTTTATGAAAAGAAAAATATGCAGTCTATGAATAGTAAGCACTAGACGATACGTACAATTAAAAATAGTTGAGAGAACAAAAGAGCATGCCCATCGACATCATCATTGATTTTTTTTTTTATTTCTCTTTCCCTTTTTTGCAATGCCACAACAAGCCGAATGAAAACGAAAGTACTATGGATGTATTTATAGGATAGGATGCATTTCTTATAGTTTCGTAGAATTAAGGGTATGGATAATAGTAATAGTGCATTCACATCGTAGCAGATAGGATCGTCGGCCATGTAAGTATTTGCCTTGAATTTTGCACGAGGAAGTGAAAGTATATCAGATGTGAAATATCGGATTTACAGTTCGTTTATCCTAGATCTGTCAAAACAATTTCAAATCTGGATAATAGGCATAATGAATTGTTGCTGTAGCTTTTTTATAACATCCAAATAACAATTTGTCACGCGAACTCATATTTGTGTCATTGTACAAAAAAAAATTACGATGTTACTACATTTAATTGACTCATCTCCGGACAATGTGTTGACTATGTCATTGGACATCATCATATTAGGCAGCTCAATGAATAACATACAAATTTGTCATATTTATAGAATGACTTTGATTGCTTTATCAATTAAATAAAAGAGACAATCTCGGACTTCAAAAACATGGGCAACTCAAATCAATTGTTGATATTGGGGATTGTGTCTCAAATGTCTCTAATTGATTTTTCATTGAGCACACGCAGACGAGAAGTTTTAAATTCCGTCTTTTAATAAATTTCTAAAGAATTGAAACTTTTTTTGCAAATCAGAAACATAAAGTTGTTGTCATTTGAGCTGTGAATCGTTTCCTTTGAATTTGTTTAGGCATGGAAGAATTTTTATTGCTAAGCGAGACTAGAATATAAAGTTGGTGATTAGAAGGTTCATAATGAGACGAAAAGAAACATTCTTCAAATGCGTAATTAATTACCATTCGTTGGATGTCTAATTGATATCCACAGAATAGCTTTTTAATGTGTTGTCTCAGAGTTGCAGAACAAGCCACTGTCATAGACAAAAGCCGTACAATTTGTTGAAAATTTGTATGGTTTTGTAAGAAAAACAGACAAAAACTTTACACTTTCTTGGTAATTTGTATGGTTTTAGAAAAAAACCGTACAATTTCTTGATAATTTGTATGGTTTTGAATTAAGAAATTGTACGGTTTTGTCTTGTGACAGTTGCCTGTTTTGCAACTCTGCTTTTTCTTTTAGCAAATCTCTTACTTAATATTCATCTTGCCTTAATCACTTGAATCTCTAATATCGAATGAATGCAATAAAGTTCTATAAATAAACAAAATATAAATGGAAAATCTATTACTTATTTCCTATTAAGCAATCGTTATAGGCGGCGTAATAGCTCATTTCATGGACACATAGCAATGTTTACTTTGCCGGCTTCTCGTTCATTAGCAGAAGAAACATTCACGAAACTACTCAAAAATAGAAAATTCACTTTCTTCTAAAATTAGACACATTTAAGGTATCAACTTGACTGTATCTCTATCACAACAACATGTAGCAACTCAATAAATAAACAAAAAGTTGCTTTTTTAGGTAGAAATATTGAGGAATTTTATGTCGTACTCTGCATTTTGTGTCAAATCGGGTGTATCGATTTGCGGTCCTTCATTTCTGTTATCCATTAAGCACATAAATTTGCTCTCTCAGTTTGAAAAACCAATATTTGAGCTTCAGGGGTGTTGCCAGAAGGAGAATGGTCTGTTTGTGATTAGATATGGCATAATTGCAAGTTGGTATGGCATTATGGATCAATGTTGCTATATGGAGATGCCGTGAACCGTATAAATTGTAAGGTTTCGGTCGAGCCTTGCTACCAACATGTGTTAGGTACAGAAAAGTGAGGAAGACACTGTCATAAATTGAACCGTCAACAAGACCCCTTAATACATCACAGTAATACCTTTCGTCTTCCTTTATTTGAAAGAAACTTCAATAACACACCCGTAGATAAGACTGAGTTGACTATTTTTAATTTTTTTATGGGTCGATATCGTGCTTATTGAAACTAATGGTTTTGAGATATGAAGTGTTTTTTGCGAAATAAAATGCAGAATAAGAAGAAAGTTTTTTATTATTATTTACCGTACAATTTTATATAAATTAACCCGTAGTACAAGAAGCAGCACCAGCAGCAGCAAAATTAACACATTGCGAAAGTTTTTCACACCAAAAAAAGTTCAGATTAATGGAAAAAAGAGAAAAAATCGTAGACAATGTAATGCGTCAAATTTCTACATGAAGTATCTTAAGCAACTAATATCAATTCTGTTGGGAACAACGTGCTCTCCAATAAACCGTCAATAATGTAATTTACTTGTAAAACCTTGAAGCGTAATGACACAAAGTCATCGACTTAGAGATAAAAATGTTTTCTTTTATTAACTAACCGATGGTAAATACGCATGGGAGTCATTCATTAATGACGTCAATTGATTGATTATATTTTAGGTTAGTCCACTTGGCAATTGGCAGACGAAAGCCAGCGATAAAGACAGCTTTAGTCGTCATCTGATGGAGATCATGGATCACAGTTGATCTGTACATCCAGCGAGGTAAGAATGTAAGGAAGAAGTCCACTTTAATTTAGAATCAAATTTAAATGCTATCTCAGCAAACAGCACTAAATCTCTAGACGTAATAAGAGAACGACCCACTCAAGGTAAGTTGTGAAATCTCTATTTCAACTTAATAGCTAGCTTCAAACGTTCATTGAACTTTACAAAGCATTCAGTATTCAAAATGAAATGTTTTTTTCATTTTGTGTATGGAAATTGATGTATTAATGTACATCCAGTGAGTTTCTCTGATATTAGGTTTAAACAGTTTTTTATTTGAATAATAAAAATTGGAACCACTTGTTAAATGTTTACGTAAATAAAAATGGGAGAATTTATTGAGTGCAGGAATGCAAACTAAAATTTAAGCTTCAGGTAGTCGCTTTATTTTGTTTTTTTGGCGTTGGTGTTAAGGGTAGTGGGTTGCAAGTAAGTAATAATCTTTATTTACCATAAAGGTATTTTGATTTACAAATGAAATTGATACAGTTGAATTTTTGGTACGCAGTATTTTAAGACACATTGATATGTAGGATCAAGTTGCTGGGCAGCCTAAAATGCCAGAGCCCTGTTTGTTACCGGCCCAATAGTGACTTGGATCAACAGTTTCAGACACAAACTAACCAGAGTTCAAAGTCGATGGAACATTCGACTTGAGTCGACTTTGAGCTCAGCAATTAAGAGAGGCCATGGATCACACTTGATCTATGCAGCAAGTGCAGTAAGCAAGTAAACAAGTAAGTTTCTGGCTGATAATTTCGAATTTATTTATTTTGTCAACATAATTGTTACTCCGCCCTGAGATAAGTGATATCAATTTTCATCAATTCACTTTATTCACTGCTTCACATCATGCTACAAATTAATCCAATAAAGATTATATATTTTATTACTTGATTACATCGCCTCCCATCATTGTTTTGTCCTTTCAATTTGACATTTTGTTAAGGAACTAGTTCCTGATCACATTTATTTGCTTAGAAACAGTCAAGTTAAGGTGTCATCAGACAATGACAGCAGTAAAGTTGGAGACATAAAAAAGAGAGAAAAACTTTCCATGACATCATCGAAGGCAGTCAACAAGAAGACAACAGCACGCAAAAAACCTGTTTTTATTAATTTTTGACACAATATTTATTATTGGTCTGGCTGCAATTTTGAAACTTGTTCGTCAAAAAAAAAAAATCCTGTATAGTCAACTACCACGTGAATGCCGAAAATGAGGCTTAATTAAAATCAATTTACTCAATGTACAGTTTATCTTATCAAATTCAGTTTGTTTAATGTATGATTATATGCGACGAGATTGTGGGCTTTTTTTGACAGCAGAATTAAAGTGAATGTTTACCAGCCAAGTCTTTTGTTATTCTTTTGGAAATTGCGTTGTGGATCCATATCGATCAATACAAAATAATAAATATTAAATTTAGACATTAAAAGCGTAAAAATAAATTTTTTTTTGAAGGATGTAAATGAAATTTCTAGTTAGTTGCCATTTTTTTCATCTCGAAGTGTCTCCTTGAAACCTTAAAATATACAAAATTTGACTTTTTTGTACAGAATTAAAAACCCAAATGTGTTTATGCCGGTCATATTTTGCTAAAGTGTTATCAACATTAAGCTGTTGTTATTGTAGCTATTTTCGTGCAAAAAATAAAAGTATATTTACATTGATAATGGCACTAGAATAATAATAAAACAACAAAATAATGAGTTCATCAAGAAATAAAAACAGTTATCACTCAAAAAAGTATGGATTAGTGTGGTGAATAAGGCGCATTTTATGGAATTTATTGATTGGTACCCGAACAGGCAAATGGACCGCTTATAGGTACAATGTAGTGGTACTAAGTGATAATTCACGAAAAGTAGTGGTTCTGAACTATGAAAGCATTTTCTGTGCCTGTTAAAGATAGCTGCAAGCTTGTCTCAGCCAGAAAGTTTGCAGTTGCTCGAATAATCCGAAAGACAGCTGATGTAACATGTACAGAAACAGCGTTTAAGTACCATAGTGGTAATTATGTACCATGAAAGCATGATCTTTGCCAATTAAGAGTAGCTGCAAACTACGGTCTCAGCCAGGAAGTTTGTAATCACTTGGACAATCCGAAAGACAGCTGATGTAGCTGAACAATGGAAAATTTTGGAGATTAGATGTCAAATTTTGCATGATTATTGATTGCTAACAATAGAAGAGGAACTGACAAGTTCCGAAATCATCCTAAAGACGTCTTTTATTGCATTCTGAGTGAAGTGTGAAATTGATTGAAACAATGGAAATTCCAATAGATAATTTTTAGCTATCAAACCAAAAAATAATCCAATAACTTGATAGAATTGAGCTAATGGTTCAAACTGAAACTCACAACTATGTTTATCTGGTTGCTTAGAGCTAACGCATCACCCAGACACCCAGCTATCGAGCTTCCCAGCAATCCGATCAAAGTGAAATTATCAGTGTCAAGTTCTTGAAGAATGTGCAAATAAAAATAAAATGTATTAGACTTCCCCTAGCATTTAATTCCCAAAATCCAACAGATCAACACCCAAAGTGTCTACAAACCAGCCTCACTAAAAGAAAGTCCCCATAATTATGCTAAAGTATTCGACTCTCGAGTGAAGTAAAAGCATATAAACTTCAAAATTCACCGAATGACATTGAAAAGAGAGAAAACACAAAACACCAGCATTGTATATAGCATTAAACCCTAAAAATAATGACTAATATTCTTCTTCTTGTTTTCCGTTTCTCGTTTTATACTCAAACATCGAGACATAAAGAGCATTGTGATTGTTATGTAATAATACGCAATATGTTCTTCTTATTATTATGTTAAATAGGTCTTGTACAGCATTCCTGCTCATCAAAAGGATTTACTCATATGACAACAGCACTCAATCGAGAGATTGAGATTCAATTCAGTTCAGTGAGCCTGATAATAATTTTTTTTTTTGCAAATACAGAAAATAAGGCTTTACATAAAAATCAAGTCTCGAGACTGTTATATGAAAACAACTTAGCGACAGTTGCTTATAACCCGGTTTAACTGCTTAGACATTTTACGGCTTCTAATAAATTAAAGCCGAGAAGTGAAAAAAGATTGTTTGAATAATATTTTGGAATCATTTTGTGAGCAGATACTGCACACACATCGTAAAATAAGCCTCAACCACAAACAAAATATTCTTCCTCTTTTTTTCGACTCCAGTCACAATTCACACATCAAGTTCTATGGCATTTTACAAAAAAAAACTCACGAGAGACATTAAAGTATATAAAACATTTTTATAGTTGAATAACGACTATGTCTATGCGAAAGAAAGAAAATTGCATAATTTTGGTCTGACTGTACTATTCTCACTCCTTTAAATTTTTTAGAGTATATACGACCAATTTTTGATTTCATTTCGTGTATACGAGGAGTTTATATACATTATATTTTTCTGGAATACAGCCAGAGCCAGTTATTACAATTTTTCTTTACTCTTTTCATTCGTAACAAGAACTGGCAACAATGCCTCGATGTCGCTTACCCACAAAAAAACTTGAAGTCAATTCTTCAAAAAAAAAATTATTTTCACTTAAATTTGCAGATTTTTTAATGTTTTTATGGATATTGGCAAGTAGTAATGAACACAATATCAACTGTTTTTGTTTTCAACTTCCAGTTAGACTGAAGAAAAATCACGTACACAAAATCGCACTTTTTATTTCTTTATCATCGACCTAAATTTAATCACTTCCCGATACTTTTTGATCTTCAATCACAAATTCTTGCTGATTCGATTCCAATAAAATTCACAGCTTTATGGATCAAAAATTTTCAATAAAAATTGCGTGTAAAAAGACAAAAACTTTTGTTATTGTTCGTCTCGCGAGCTCTGCCACATGAATGAATGAAAAGGAAAAAGAGAGATATAGTAAACACTCAATATAGATATTTCGTAAGTGATGTCAACTGTCGATGTTGTTTTTTGATTTCAATTCCGATATTTCTTATGTCGCACTTTTATTTTTTTCGGCCGTAAATATTTACAATTGAGCATTTTTTTTTTGTGATTCCGGTGATAAAAATTAATGATGATTAATGTTTTTCTTTTGTTAATTTTTGACAATAGAGTTGGTAATAAAAAAAAAATAGAGGACATCTGATTAAACTCGATACTAAATTACTAGTTCTGTATAAAGAATTGCGTTACAGTAACTAATAATTTAAGCATATACATAAATATGTGTTTAAAAACACATGGCGTAGAAATTGTCAAAAATGTAGCTACAGGTTAGTTTAACTCTAGTTCATCTCTAGCTCATGGTCATGTTCCATAAATTCTGGTCTGTAGCCAGAGTATAGTCGGTCTGAGGCCATAGTCATGTCGCCCTTAGGCTAAAGTCAAGTCGGCCTAAGACTAGGGTCAAGTGGGCTTGAGGCTAGAGTCAAATCGGCCTGGAGCTCGATGTTCGGTCAATTGATCAATTCTACGCCAAGAGACATTGGGTATATGTCAATGTAGAACTGAAAGAGACAGCGAAAGAGCTCTTGGAAGGAATCTGTTAATAGAGACAATATTGCAGTCGATACTAGAAATTGACAAGTGGTTGCCAGCGATAGAATCAGTTTCATTCACCATCCGAGTGAGTTCATAGATCACAATTGAACTGTGAAGCCAGCGAAGTACAGTAATCAAGTATAACTGAAAGCTAAAGTAGAACAAGCACCTCAGTAACCGTAATGTAGATATTACAAACCAGATTGTCTTTAAATTCATAACTCTTATTATTCCTACTAAATTCAAATCGTCTGACTAGAGCAGTGGTAGGCAGCCAAAGTGCCATCAGAATGACATGAACCGTATGCCATGTATCATTCCGATCGAGGCTTTCCAGCAAATTGTATCGTAAAAAATAAAAGGTTGCCCACCACTGGACCAGCGTAAATTAAAAACAAAGTAAGATCCAAAGATCCCTTTAAAATCCAATATTGAATCAACATATAGAATATAAAGTCAATATTGAGTTAAACTAAATTATTCATCACAATATTCTTCAAATATCATCCACTAGTCAATAGATGGCACTAGTAGTTCATAAAGAGAATCATTTAAGTCAACAACTACAAATGCCTGGCTCTATTATGTTTAATAATAGAGAGGATATACGCGTATTTCCATCATATTTAAATTTTTATGTGAATTCAACCGTAATAAAGCATAAATAAGCTAATCAAATTGTACTTACTTTGTGCTGCCAATTGCTGTTGATGTTGCTGTGCAGCTCTCTAAAAAAAAGGCACAAAAAAATGATTTTTAAGTATTGAATTGTTTAGGATTTTAATTATTTGGGTATTACAACGCGCAACATTTTGATGCCGGATCGTTCTAAAGCTTCAACATCGAGACTCCGACTTCTCTGCTTTGGCTGTTGCTCATAATGCGTTTGATGGTTTGGTATGCGCATCAATTTTGTAAAATAAGACGACATAATTTATCTTTTATATACTTTTTGTCTAATATCAGCACTAATGTGTACAAACTGTCGTGTCAAATTTCTATTCACTTAACAATCAGGAATGTCTTTAAAATTTGTTCCATTTAAACATTTTTTTACTCTCTTCTCAGTTACTCATTACTCAAGTTGCAATTCCTTTTACTTCTTACTGAATTTTTTTTCAATTTTTCTCAATGAAATGTATACTATTCAGCATTAGGTTTCTTACAATCACTCACTATAGCATGTAAGCAACATATTATAATATCTAGAACAACAAAATAGTATATCTATAGCTTGAAATAATGCTTGTAAAGTATAAACAAATTTATGCGAATTTAAATGCTCAAATTGAGAATTTCCTTCTCACTCGGGGCAGCAGATAGATTATTAAATCCCATACATATGCAGCAGCACATCAATTTACATATTTACGCTACTCAATTTACGAAAAAATAAAGGAATTGAAAAACACGTTTTCATTAAATAAATTATTTAATTGTCGGCATAGCTCTTCATGATGACGAATGGACGCAAAATGTTTGACAAAATACGAATTAATTTTTTTTTTTGGGCTTTTTCAATGTGTTTTGGTCGCAAAAAAGAGACGTACTAAAGTATTAGAGCAGAGATAATAAAAAATTGGAACATTTTCGATTAGGCGCACACAAAAAAAGGTTTAAATATGTATAAATAAGTGTTTTGGCATTAAAAGCACAAAACTAAGTCGTCAGGGGCTTAACTAGAACTAGAAGGTTCTTGGCGAGGGGGAGGGGTTTCTGGTGTCACTCAGTGGTGAGCAACCTTTTATTATTCAAGGCACACCTTGGTGTCATGCATGGATTAACTGCACACGGTTCATGAAATTTCCACTAATTTTTGGCGGAGCACAGGTTGCCCACCACTGTCTTAGCCAATCTAGTTCTTGGTTTGACCCCAAACCCCTTAACACGCCCCTGAACATGTCAATCACAACAAAATAATTCCAATTCTCTCAAATTTTAATAGAATTTACACCATAATAACACCCGGCAACAGTAGACAACTTGAGATAGAACAAGAACACGTCTATTTGCATATAGACATAGTCTTGCAAATGACTGTTGATGTACGTCCTTGAGTTTCTTTTCCTCAACCAATCATTCACATTTTTTTTTTTCAATTTTTTTCTGTGATAATAACACGATCTTGAAGTAGTCCACAATCAAGGCACTTATCTAAAAATGTCTTTTTTATTATTTTGTTTTGTTTTACAACGTCTGAAAACTTGTAAATTCTTTAGAGCCTTATAACGCAAAAAAAATTATTACTTTAGCAAATAAAAAAAGGCACAAAAAATGTCAATTGTGGCAAACATTGTCAAGATAATATTCTAGAAGCACATGATGTGTTCTCTCTCATCACCTTATATCACGTCACTAAATAAACATGGGTTTTTAAAAATGATGATAAGCCGTCCCTCCAACAATTGCAATTTTTTAATAGTCGCGACTTAAATGTATGTGCATTTATTTTAGTAAATAAATTAAATTTCAATTAAATTCTTCAATGGATGTCATTGAGGTAGATGGGGGGACAGACTTGGGGGGTCTATTCATTCTATTCTGACTAATTCCTGAACACGCGCATGATTATGTACCCTAGCAGACAGTGAGCGTGCTCTCAAGAGCAGAGTAAGGCTCACGAGCATGCTCAACTAGTATATTTAAGGTTAGCATGCAACTCAGTAAACAGCCAAATGGCGACTTCAGTGGCCTAAATGGTAGAGCGTTGGCCTTACATCCCAAAGGTCCTAGATTCAATCCCAGGGCATGTCTAATTTTCGAAGCTCTCTTCCCATTACACCGTTCTAGTTATGAAGCTAGATTCGTGTTTTGGGGGCAGTTTTGATGTCTTTGATACCTAATGTGTCTCCACTGCCTAGGTACACAAGGATATACTAGTATCTGAAGCTTTCCTTAGGAATTCTGGCGCACACGAATTGAAACTAGGGTACATCAGGTCTTATGACGTCCTAGTGTCTTTGCAATGTGCAGAGCTTGCAGTTGCTCGGATCACACTATAAACTGTAGGTCTAAAGGGAGTGGAACGACAGATTAATAATCGAAATGCCTCCAGCTCTCAAGAGCATGCTCTTTGTCTCTTAGGGTGCATCCCTGACATGTGATGTCCGAGACACACTTCAGACATAAAGGTATTAATCTATTGATGATGTAAATTCAGCCTGAGCTTAATTGAATTCTGATCAATTGAAAAATAAGAATTTTGCTGAGATAAACGATGATTAAATTGACATTTGACATTTAATCTGAAGGAGACGAAAAATCCATAATTTTTTTAGTCTGAATAGTGTGTCACATCTGTATGTGCATAAATAATATTTAGTACACCTCGTGTCGTGTTTTTATAACATATGCAATTATTACGATTGTAAGCTAATTTTTAAGGCACACAGAAATAAAAAATCCATATGATCAATAACAAACAGAATTCATATGTTTAAGATGACGCAACTGTACGCGACGACCATCAGTTAACATCATATTCTTGTCTTATCATTCCAAAAGAACAGGAAAAGAGCTAAAAATAGCAACAAACAGAAGAATTCTGGTTTAAGTCTTCTTCTTCCTCGATATCGTTTTTCCATTTGTTCTCTTTGTACCTTTACTGCCTGCCTACCCAGAAACCAGCTCAAACACATTCAAATTTGCATAAATTATTGGAAACTAAATTTTTTTGTTTCTTTTTTATAGTCATACTATACATAAACACTTGTTGACTTGTCAGGGGCTCGCCAATCTGCGTCATATGTTATTATAAATGATTTAATTTGTTTGTTGGAACTAATGAGAAGATTAAATGCTGAATAGTCAAAATTTTCATTTATTTCCCTGTACATGTCAAGCAAGTGTTTACCGTATGACAATTGAATTCTAAGCATGTATTCAATGACTATAGATTTTTAATCTACTTTTGCACTTCAATTGACTGTTTTTTTTTTTACATTGACCAACTGGATGATAACAGATACTCTTGTCGATTTTTACGATTCGCAAATGGCAAAATTTATTGTAAAAAAAATAAACAATATTAAATAATTTTAACGAATATATCTGTTAAGCGGATAGCACACGACTGAATGAAAACGGTGTGTTGATTATTTTTTTCATTTTTTTTTTTGTATTGCGATCTGAGAGCACGCGGAGAACTTTATTTTGTCCAATAAAGTAAGAAACATGTTTTTTTTGTTGTACCCATCACGGCGATAAGTCAACTATTAAAGAGTAAAATCAAAGTAAAAAATATGACGGAAAAGAGAGAAGTTAAGTTTATTTTTTCTAGTCTCTGTGCTTTAAAGCCGGCAAAAATTTTTTTTTTATTTCTTTGCAATCGTATGATCAAGCTTAATATTTCAAAAAATGATTATTATTTTTTATGTCTGTTTGTCTACTTTAGTGAGTGGGCATCCTGGACAGTATTGCAATTGATATTGGCAATTGGAAAGCGGAAGCCGGCGATAGAACCAGCTTTAGGCGTCACCTGAGAGAGGCCATGGGTCACAGCCGAACAGTTCGATCATCGAAGTAAGTAAGTGAGGTGGGCATCCTGTGTGCGATGACACACTTACTTACTGCAGCCATGTTCCTCTGTGGAGCTTAGGTTACAGCAAAAGGCTTTCCATTTGACATCGCTGTTCTGGGCAAAGAAGCTTTTGAAACTTATGGTCGCCGTTTCCATTTTGGATTCCATCCAAGGGCAATGTCAGTGACAGGCAATGTGCCGCGAAAAAAAAGGTAGGCAGTGCTTAGCAACCGGGATATCTATTGACTAACTTATTCCTTACTCTAGACCTCTGATCAATTCTTAAGGACGGATGGTCCATCAAAACCTACAAATAGTCATTCCCGACCTCAATTTCCAGCATTAACTCCCAAATTCTTACTCAATAATTCTGAATATTTAACATTCTATGAAAATGCGCTGTCGCCATATTCACATTAGCCTATTTAATATTCAGGTTTGCCTTTTGAAGAGGTAAACAAAATATTTACAACGTAAATCCGAATAGTCAAATAAACAGTTTTTGTGAATCAGACTGCTTCACTGCTTCGTTCGTGAATAAACAAAGTAATTAAAATAAATTTTTAATACTTCCGATGAACATAATCAATCCATATTTGCTATAAAACTGGTTGACAATATATATTAATTCCAATATGTGGAAGCGATCATTAATTATTATAAATGTTATGTCTGTGACGCATGAAGATGATATTTTTTTATATTGTTTGAAATCTCATCTTAAGAGTCAAGAGCTGAAAAATTATTATTAAGATATATTTACAATAATTCATTACGATCGTACGTACAAATATATAAAAAAAAATAATAATGATCGAACAAAAAAATATGACTCTTTTGACATGGGATGTTAGACTTTGGCTGGATGTGCTGAGTAGTGAAATCTCTTCAATACTTAATGACTTTTTTTTATTTCTTTTACTTAAAACTGAAAGTCGACTTTAACGAGCGCTATATTCTCAAACCATCAATCGCATATAAGTTCCTTAATTTACATGTAGATGTCGCGGTGAGCGTTTAGAGGAACTTTAAAATATTCTTCAACGTCCAATAATTGTTGAGATTTTATAGACTAATAAAATAAGAAATCAAAACTTACAGCTTTACGCTTATCGGCTTCTGATACGGCGGAATTGGAACGGTGTCTAAATAAGTCCATAACTTTAAGCATTGGAGATCTTGACTGATCAGCTCGTCTTACAGCGGTAACTGTATGATAGTACTATAAAATATAATGAATCCATTAAAATCTCACTTAATTTTCATATATAAAATCTTTTAATTACCCTAGCATCACTTCCACTTCCAGCATGCGGATGTGCACTGCCGTCTTTAACTACTTTCTTAGGTTTATTACCCTCGGGTGATTCTGCTGGTTTTCCACTATAGATTGCAGCTTTCATACTATTCATAATACCACCACCACTACCAGAACTAACACTATCTTTATCTGATCCAGAAGACTTTGTATCCTTCTCTTTCTTCACTTCAGATCCCTTTCGACGGAAGACGTCGAATAGAGTTGGTCTCTTGTTGGGTGATGCAATACCTAAAGAGCAAATAGATTATTTTAAAAATGTATAATTAACATGAATAAATCTAGTTTATATACCATGAACAGTAAATTGATTAGTCACGGACTCTTCACCACTCTTTCGTCGTTCTAATGATCCTGATCGACCGCCAAGTCGCTCATTACTCTTAGATAATTTTTCTAATTTTGCTGCTTCCTTCTCACGTTTTTCAGCCTCCTTTTTAACCTTAAGTGCATCTTTTTGACGCTCCTTCTCCTTCTGTCTAGCCTCTTTTTCATATTTTTTTGATTTTTTGTACTGTTGCGTAGTCGGCGCACTATTAGGACGCGCCGTTGAAGTTGAAGCACCATCTGTATCCTATTAAAAGCAATTAAAAATGATAGCAGTTATAAAATGAATCCATTTAAAGTCACGCGATTATAGCTCAATATGCAATAAAAAATTATATATATTAATTGTGTGATAATCCATAACCACTGACAAGTGTGAGATAAAAGACTTACATCGACTTTATGATTACTTCCCCTAATACTATCACTACTACAGTCCTTAATCTTATCATTAACTGAATTCGGATCTTTTGAATCATTTCGTTTAATCCAAATATCATCATATGGACGAATGTTTGAACCATCTAATGACTTTGTGCTAGTTGTGAGTTGATTTTGAGATGTGCGAATTTCTACAAGCGATGTATCGAAATATCTTTGATCTAAATGTGGATTTAAAATGCCTTGCGGTGAAAAGAAGTTATTAATGTTTGTTCTTGGACCTGATGGACATGGAAAATGAATTGTTTGAGAGTTTTTTTCAGCTGAAATGTCTTTTAAGCCATTGGCTTCATATCTGATTTTTTTCGGTAATTGATTATTTAGGGATTTTTGTTGGGACGGAGGTGATGGTGTTTTCTTAAGAATTGATACGGGTTGTTTGACAGTTGTATTATTGTTATCATTATTGTCTGGCTTAAAAACCTCGTCTTCTTTGGTCTTTGTGACAACAAAACGATTAATTGGACAACTTATCTCCGATATATCAGGTTTATGAATTGTGCCATTTGCTGCTGTTATAATTATAGTTGGTTTTGATGGCATTTCTGGTTCTATTTCCTCATCTGTTTCAGATTCCTCTTTACATTCCGATAATCGTCGTCTTTCAAAAAACGGAAGTACAATTGATGGTAATTGTTGTCCATATCCCTTGTTATTCGATGATGTAACATCATATTCATCATTATCATCACTGTTGCAGTTTCCATTTGATGGAGTGGATGCTTCATCCTCGCTGTCTGTATTGTACGATTCAACACAATGTTCCATTTTCATAATAGAATCATCGATTTCATTCTCAAATTCCTCATTCATGTTCTCAGTTGTTTTATTGATTTCATTATCACGGAAGAACTGTTCTTTGAGTCTTTTATTTGCCATCGCAAGCTTAAGCTTGACACCTGGATCATTCTCCGTCTCTTTCGTTTCCTTGTCATTTTCTTCAATTATAAGCAATGTGTTGTCCATTTACTTTCGTTGTACGTTCGAATGATAAATGTCAGGAATCAATTTTTGCCGGTAAATAATTTCTGCTTTTAATCTAAAAAAATAAATTGTGAAATTGCGACAATGTTATTAGTCATGAATCATGTAAGCTGTACAGCATCATTACACAAGAATTTGAGTTCATCAGAAAATTTACTTTCATGGCTATTTAATTTTTATAATAATAAACACCTGGCATACTGTAATGGCATGAAACACACCCACAATTGCAACTTGTTGTCTTAGCAATTTGTCATCATAAAAATAGATTTAAAAATTTGTGAATAATTCATTTTTAATCACAGAAACTTTACAACAATTTCATCTTAATCGACCGTAAAAGCAATTTGAATATATTGGGGAAAAATTGAAGCAAAATTTTCTTAAAGATAACAAGCTTTGCTGACGCAATGTATCTGTCAGTCTATCCGTTCGTCTATATTTTCAAAATGAGTCCCACAGGACAGAATGAAGGCAAAGGCCCTTTCAAAAATGTGTATGTCAAATGTAAATGTTATGTTAAGGACGTCTGAGGCTATGGAAGCTCTGAAGGATCATCGAAGGATTTGGCAAATAGGAGTGATGTTGAAAATTGAATTGTTAGGGATTATTCGAAGCTTGAAGTCGATTTCTTGACTTGAACTCGAGAGCTGAAGTCGAATCAACTGTTTCATACGAACTCTGACTAGACTTCGAGTTCTGTGCTTCCTAAAGTCAAATAAAAGGTTCAAAATGTGTAAATGCATGGAAAAAAATCATTTGATATTATGAATTGGACTCAAGAGCTCCTACATTGGATGTGCAGGAAAGAAAGCTTAAGACCTTATGCCCGAATGGACAAAAATATTTAAGAACTGGACATCAACTGGGCATTGACTTGCCATCAACAAGTTTTAAGGTATTTTTGTCCACTCGGTAACATTGAAATCTGACAGAAGTTCTCGAAGGATGTAGTCGGCTTTAGACATTCTTTCCATGCGACAATAAACCCACGTGTGCACTAGTCAAGGAAATAAGCAAAGAAGTATTGGAAATTTGGGAAGCGGTAGCTAAGATGCGATAGGACCAGCTTCAAGCGACATCTGCGGTAGGTTATGAACCACAATTGATCTGTACAACAACTAAAGTAAGTCATCAAAATGTCCTAAAAATGCGCTTTCAATTCCCCATAAATCACACCATTCAATACCAGCATTTTCTTTGGCAATTGATCAATAAGAAAAAAAAGTGATCAGCACTCTCAATAAACAAAATTATTTTTGTTGTAGTGCACAAAACAAGCCAAGAGTATTTTTGATGAATAATCAGCTGTTGGCTGTTTAAAGCCTGACAATCAGTTAATGTAAGAAAAGAAAATTTGTAGATATTTATAAAGCAATAGTCATGCAGTCTATCTCTGAACATTTTTTTTTTGTTGTTTTGCATCTTGAAATGTGACGAGAATGTGGCCAAAAATAATCATTGTCATTCAGGTTTTCACACAAAAAAAAAAGTTCAACCTTCAGGCAAGTTTCATTTCCTTCTCAATTCATCAATTGGCTTTGGCTTGCTGTTGCCTGAAACTGATGTTTTCACTCATAATTTCTAGACTAAAAAAAAAACATGACGGAATCATGAAAAAGTCACGACAAGTTAAGTACTTTTTATTGAAACCACGTGCAATTTAATTATTCTAGATAGTTGCTCATTATCGCTGACAGATCGATTTGAAATATTATATATAGCAATAATAATAACAACAAAACTGACTCAAATCCAGTACACAAGAGAGTCAGCTTGTGTTTTTCTATTTGTTCTACTATTTACTATACACAGTGTCACGTTCACCGACTTTTTTTTATTTCATCAACACACTCATCTAGGTATCTAAAATATCTAGTGTAAATAATTGAGTTTGGAGAATGCTCGATAGGATTCAGCAACATTTAAAACTGGTATCGATGTGGTCACTCGTGACCGACGGAAGCGCAAAATCAAATCAAAAAAACTTAAACTTGAGGACAAGAAAGATCTACAGCCGGACAGACGGACAAAATGCGGACACTACCGTCTTTTCCTATTAGGAAATTGCGCTAAAAATTATTAGCGTTAATAATGCCTGAGTATGAGGCAAGTTCAATGCAATCAATGAGAAATCATTGAATAGCAATTAAGTCTACCTGAAAAAATTTCATTCTCAATTTATAATAATTCTCATCATTACAAGCTATCTAATTTGCATTAATTAATTATTTGATGAAGTTATTTCCAGTCAGAGTTGTAAAACATGCATTTGTCATAGGCAAAAACCGTACAATTTTTTGATGATTTGTATGGTTTTTCTTACAAAATCTTCTTTCAAAACCATACAAATTATCATGAAATTATACGGTTTTTGCCTATGACACATGCCTGTTTTGCAACTCTGGTTTCGGTTTCGATTTTCAAATTGGAATTTAAATTTGTATACATTTCAACTTCACGCTATAGAATTTATCATGAAGAAAGTCACGTGGGTGGATTTTTCCACTAGAAAATGAAAATTATTTAATAAAGAAAAGCTATTACATAGTCGATTTGCAAAACTAATTAGGCTCTATTGTCACAGAATTATTGCTGAATTTGCGCAGACAAAGGAAATATAGTCTAGAATATTTTCATTCATTTACACAATATGTACAGTTAAGTTAGGCATTGTTTTGGAACATAAAAAAAAATCTGCCAGAAGGAACGTCAATTTGCGTATATCTATGAAGAAGATGGCAGAGCAATAGCAAAAGAAACTAGCAGAAGAAGCTGATATAGTCAAGACAGCTGGTTTCTTAATCTACCTGGGACACACCACTCTACCTAGAATAGAAGAGGTACAATACCTAGAAAAGTACCTAGGTACCAAAGAGCAGGAGCAGGGATAATGTACGTGAGATACCCTATGACAGACATGCTAATATAATGGAAGGGTATGGTAGAGTACCCCGAGGAGATTAATCATTGTCTTGTCAATGCCTCAAATTCTCAATCGATCAATTAAAACTTGTCATTCCTGTCAATTGAGTAGCAAAAAAGCTGTAAATGAAGCCAAAAGGTTAGTGGTGATTAAGATCGATTCCAAGCATTCCCATTCGAGATTTGTCGAGACAGAGGACTTCGGGAAGGCCTAAAAGGAGATAAAGTGCAATGCAGAAAAGCACACCGAATCCTTTTTGACGACACGATCAGCAATCATCTAAAGTTTTGAGACTCATAGTTTTGAGACTAGTACAGATCTTAGTCTTTCTAATCGACAAATAACTATGATTAAGATTGATAGCAATTAAAGTTTTTAATACAGATAAAGCTTTTTTTTAGCCATACCACTTAATACTACTACCTTAGCAACAAAAAGCATGTTTTTAAGAGCACAGTAAGTTGAGAACACTCTAGCGACCATCCTCAACTAGTTCGCGTGCAAGCTTTTGAAAGCAAGATCTTTGCATGTTATGGACATGTATATAAATCCCCATTAAACCATAGACCCAGCGTACCTGACTACATTCAATACATAAACCATAGACCCAGTATACCTGACTACAATCAAGTCACAAGCTTTGTTCACACAATCACGATTCCCATTCTAAAGTTTACTTTATTCTCATACAACAAAGATTCTTATTGTAAGTCATGTGGAATATTTGTATTTTTCCCTTCATATCTCTTACTTACTTTGTGTAGAGTCATTAAGATGAAAATGAAATTTATGACCCACATCTCGTAACAGTGACTACAATGACAAAACTGTACAAACAGTCAATTAATTCTATAATTTTTAATTTACCGCCCACGACTTCATATTAGTTTTCTAGCAAATTTTTATCATCGTAATCAGCATCATCATCATCCTCACATGATTCATTAAATATTTTATTGTTGTTGGTGATGTTTATTTTTGGAACAGATAAATTGAGAACTCTGACTATTTGACATTTACGGTATTCATGATTAATTACACGTTCTGTCATTCCCTTGAAAATAATAATGGATTCGCTGATGTAAAAAGAAAAAATTGCGGCCACAGAACGCACGTCTCTGCTTTTTGTTATTATTAATTTCATTTTACTTTCAGCTGACTTTTTATTTACATCAGCTGATTGAAAATGCCGCATAGTATTAAAATGCATACAATTTTAACAATGATTTAAAAAGTATGGAGAAGTCTTAAGTGCGAGTCATGTTGTTTCTGATTTATAAATTAACTTACAGAATCATCCCTAATTTGCGTCAAGTTCCACACGTGAACAAAATAAGACAAAGAAGATAAAGAAGCTTGTCCTATGATAACATCGCAAATCAGAGTTACAATCGAGGCACCTGTGACAGGTAAAAACTGTACAATTTCTTGGAAATTTGTATGGTTTTACAAGACTCTTGACAGACAAAACCATACAATTTTTGAGAATTTGTATGGTTTTGTAAAAAAAAACCAAACAAATTATCAAGAATTTGTACGGTTTACTCCTGTCTCAGATGCCTGTTTTGCAACTCTGTTGCAAACACAACTTGTCAAGATTCCAAAACTTTATATTCTATTTGTAAGCATGCCTGCCTCCCTTGAAGTAGATTTATAAGATTTCCTATTGACATTAAACAGTTTAGCACTAAAAATAGCAATGAGTTTATGTCTATCACTTAATAAAAATGCAATTTTGATGTTGAATGAGTTTAATTCTCATCTGCAATATTCTGTTCCTTATAAACATTTTCATTGATCGACTTATGATATTTCATACGTCAATTCAATAAGACCATAATAAGATATTGATAACTTTCTACATACTATATAATGCCATTATAAATCACATAAATTCTAACATGCTAAAATCAATATTGAATTTGTTTGTGTCAATATAGCTCTATAGCTTAGAATATGTAACTTAAATTCAGACAACGAGTCGGTATCATTTTTCGCATCTAAGTATATAATGTGTCGAATAGAATAGTATTGGTGACTGAATGTTTGATTGATTCTGGTTGAAAGTTGAACACCTTAACAGATAGGTCATTAGTTCTCAAGCTACGATGTGCTGCTTTAGTTTAGTTTAGACTATATAAAGCAGTTTTAAGTGATGATCTTAGAATATAGTAAGTTTTGAGCATTATACTAAGTTTTTCGAGTCCAGAAAGCTCATTAGTAGTATGAAACCTGATAAATAAAAGGAAGTAAATCCTGCGACTGAATAAGTTTAGCTGAACTGTCCCGAATAGCGTCAATCGATCAAAATTCCGTCAATAAACCGATATGATTCAAACTTGGTACCGAATTTGGTTTGAATTCTGCACCGGGTAGTCCTGACTCTGACATGGCGCCAGATTTTGAATCGATTACCTGACTTGTGCTATTCAGGTGAACCAGAGCTCATTCATGTCGAGCCAACATCAAGCTCTGAACTGAAACAAGTGAATTTATGAAAAGATAAAGTCTCAAAAGACCAAATCAATCAATTGGAATTAAGTGTCATATAAAGTCTAACACTACCAAGTCACTAATTCCATCATATCGATACATAAATGATCCTAAATCATTAAAACTGCCAAAATTGATAGCCAAAAGGTCAAAAAATCGCATGAGACCATCCAATGATCAACAATTTCGGGTCATGCAGTCTAGACAAAGATAAATGAATTGGATATGAAATAAATAATTGCATCAGCCTAGTCAGATAAAAAAAAAGTTTGTTGATCTTTATTGTGTATCTATGGCTTAAACACACTTATTTGCCAAGCTGATTAGATTTATTGTAAAATCATTGTTTTTATTTTAAAGGCAGAATTTTGAGGATATTTTTGGATTTACAAAAATAAAACACACTTCACCTGCTGTAGGTCACGTATAATCATGCTCTGGTTCTATAAATAAGTACAGAACTATAAAAGTAAGATATTGACCACTTTAATCGTCAGTTTATCGACACGATAAAAAATTTATATCAAAAGAAAATTAATTAATTAATTGAATTATTAACCTAATTGCCGATTAAGACTTAATTGACTTGGTCAGTGGTGGGCAACCTGAGTGCCGCGATACACTCGTGTGCTGCCATGAATTTCATACCCTTTGCGGTCTCGGTCGAGGTTAACCACCATGGTGTACCACGAAAAATAAAAGATTGTCCACCACTGAACTAGCCTTATGACTTAATAGACTAATTGCAGTGGTTGGCAACCTTTGTGCCGCGGTCTAGTGAGCCAAAAATATTTGGAAATGCCATGAATCGTTTGCCGTTTGCATTAGTCATTGTATTGGTAATTGGCAGACTGAAGCCAGCGATAGAGCCAGCTTTAAGCGTCATCTGAGGAAGCCTATGGATCTGTACGGCTAGCGAAGTTGGTAAGTGAGTCAGTATGCATTGTGCGGTTTCAGTCGAAGCTGACCAACAAAGTGTACCGCGAAAAACAAAAGATTGCCCACCACTTGACTAACCTAATTACTAATTAAGACTAAATGGACTAACTGCAGTGGTGAGCAACCTATGTGCCGTGGCCTAGTATGCCAAATATATTTGGAAATGCCATGAACCGTACAACGTGTACGGTTTCGGTCGACGCTGACCACCAAGTTGTGCCGCGAAAAATAAAAAGATTGCCCACCACTGAACTAGCTGTACACCAAGAATTAATTATTGTTAAACCGCAATAAAATGTTTTGATTGATGTGCAATATTCGACCACAAAAATATAAATTTTTTTTGTTTACCCGCCCATAAAAATCCTACGAAGCAAATTTTATTATTATTAATTCACCGAATTTCTTTCCTACAATAATAATAAAATGAGTGTCAATGCAAAGATTCCTAAAAAATGGCAACAATGCGAATAAAATATTTTCGTCATCGTCATCGACTCAGCTGATCGAGCTTTTTTATTCATTCGATATACATTGCTGTATAAAAGAAGAGAAATAAAGACGGAATGGAAGATTTTTTTTTCTTCATCAAGACTTAAATTGCTATGAATTTAGTTGTGTTACAGTTATTAATAAACTTCTGGGTATGATAAGAATGTTTACGACCGAGCAAACTAAATCGATGATTCTCCAAAAGTTGAAGGCCATTCTCGTTGAGCGTAAAAATCAAAACAGAATTGAGATTTTTTTTCTTTTATTGAGCGCAAAAAAAGGCATTCGTTGGCATCGTTGCCAACTTTATTATGCGAAGAAATAACTGAAGTATCTCAAAAAATTAAAAAACTTAATCTGATAGATTGAAAATAGAGAAGCACTTCTCCGTTCTCCGTATTGTTAAAACAAACACAATGAATACAGTTTTTAAACAAGATGATTTAATGACTAAATATTAGGACAAACGGAGATGAAGAAATGCAAATGTAAAAATCTATATCAAAATAAGCTAAGCACGTGATAATTTGTTATTCAAGTTCCTTTTTTTGCGGTGTTTGCTTTCACCATTCGCTAAACCATTATAACTAATTAATTAATTAATTTTGTGTTTTTAACACCATTCAGTGGATATATATTGTTGCTTGCAGATGCAATTTAACAGTCTATAATAATTGATTTTTAGGGAACGGACGACAATCTTCTTAACAGACGTAAAAAAAACTTACCTAGTGGAAAATTTGGAGATTTCGTAACGATTTCGTATTAAGGGATTGGAGAAGGGTTACAATAAGAGTTCCCGATGCCAAGACCGAGACTTAAAGCATGCCTACCCAAGGGAACATTTGGAGATATCTTAACGCTTAATGAGGAAGTGTGGATGATTTAAAATAAAGGTTTCAGATGCTAGAACAGCGACCGAGACTTCCCGGGGAGTCCTCTTAAATTTGTCCGAGAATGCGACAAAGCTTACTTTACAATTTGGGAACGGAATTCAAATATTGGTTCATGATTCTGTTACAAAGCGTTACGTAGTTACGTTACGCATTGCGTAATTTCCAGACATCTCCTAAATGACACTCAACCATCCTCATTTTAGCAACCATACTCTCTGTCTCTTAGGAGCTATTTTTGCGAAAAATACGGGTCATAATAAAAATAAATAAAATTAATGGAAATTTTTTTTATGAAAAAAATACGAGAACTAGAGCAACATTTTAAATTTTATACAGGTCAGCATTCAAAAATACAGCGACAATCTATTGCAAATACACAAAAAAATGATCACTCTGGTGATGTGCTTCGAAGCTCTTATGCTTTTATAATGTGTAAATTGATTTCTTAAACTCTTTTTAGAGGTCGATTTTACTGAATAGAGTTTGATTAAGAATCGATTCCTAGAAAATTATATGATCAACGTAAGTTTGAGTAGAGAGTTAGTCATGACCTACCCTTTGTCTATCATATTGTGATACAAAGAATTTTGTTTTGAACTTGGTAATAACAATCACAACAAAGGCAATCACAATTCGAATTACAGGAAGTTAGCTAGAGATCAAGACTTCTGAGTCGATAAATCTCTAGGAATTCACTTGTAGTCTCGATCTCAGACCCTGCTTTGGTCTCGGACTCAAAAATTCATCGAAATCGAGACTTTAGGAAGCACAACCAGTCAGAATCTATTACGACTTAAATTTAGATTTCTCCATTATTAATGCATTGATGCTTTTAGTGTGATAGACATGGATTAGACGTCCAAGTCTGATTTTACTTAATGCTGCCTTTTGGAGACGATAGATCTCCAGCTCTGCACAATTGCATGCCCCAAGATATATCATTATATCTATTAACAATTTTATTCTATCCCCAAGGTTCTTAAATAATTCAATTATTATACTCAAGTAATTTGTGAACGGTCCCGTAAATAATTATTAATTGAAAGTGAGTTTGAAATTCTCAATACAACAAAGCTTTTTGTGTAGGCTCAAATGATTCTCAAGGTTGATCATAATAATAATAACCATCCACAACACCCTCAAGCCCATACAAATCACAAAACAAAATTTTCGATTGCTGTTCTCTCACTCAATAATATTTTTTTTGGAAGCACCAAAAAATATCTAAAAATAAAAAAATGTAAACGCCAAAAAAACATTGTACAACTCTTCCATATTCTTTGTTGTCGTTCTTTTCAGCATTTTTATGCAAATATTTTCCAATGATTAATTTCTATGATAAGTCAGCAGCCAGCAAAAAAAACTGGCGCTCCCGGGTATATTCAATAGAATTCATTTTTGTAGAGTATGTTAGTATATCCAATGCAAATGATGAGCTTCATCTAAGTAGGTAGAGTTGTTGATTTGGAAAATTTGTTCACTTTGGCGGAGGAAATTGAGATTTCTTAGAATTGGAATTTAAACTGTTTATTTTGAGCAATTTATTTAAGCAGGCTAAATTGTTTATAATTTTTGAAGCTATAAATCGTGACTACTTTGATTTTTTAGCACACATTATTGTATTACAATGTTTGCATAGCTTTAGAAACAACATTATAAGGAAGCTTTATTTTGTGTAGCCATAATATGAAGCAAAATTTTCCCCAAAAAAATATAGAATGTCCATTTTCTCGATTGTTTTCGAGAATTATCCACAATATTTTGAATTTTGGATATATTTTTGAGTAGAACAAGCTGCGATTGGTCGATAGTATGTCTAGTTCTAAGCTTGATGTAACATGACAAATTACAAAAATGTCAGGTTTATAACTAGACACATGGTCGACTAATCGCAGGCTGTTCCCCTCGGAATTGGAATTCAAACTTTTGAGACTAAAAAGTGGATGAAACATAAGGAAGTGATTGATTTCAGTTCTGTTAATTACTTGCTAGATCCATGTTCCAACGAGGATTCTAGGTTTCTCCAAAAAGCATTCTATCTTACTCTATTGCTGGTCTTATCCCAAAGTTTGTACAAATTATCCGTTTCTGGATCTAACTGGCATTCTGATTCTAGCTAACTATGGCGTCAGTTGTTCCTAATTCTCTTATAGCAATCCAAACGTCCATACCTTTATCCCAACACGCTCCAACTATCACTACCCCCATAAACCCAATTATCGTGCCACCACTAACCATTTCATGACCAGTTAATATGGAAATTACCCAATTCACCTCAGGGAATCTGAATCATGCAAGTAGTAAACAACTCTGTTTACAACAATATAAAAATTCTCAACTGTACGACAATAATAAAAATAAAAACTGGAATACGAGTAAGAAAACTTGTTGTCATGAGGGCTCGAAAAGTTCCATAGAGTAGAATTTCGTAGCATATGCAAAAAAAGCAAGTCTGAATTTGTGTCGTTTACGCAACGTGTTTTTACATTCATTTATTTATTTCAACACAATGTAATTATGCTTATCGGTGAAATTCATAATAGACAGCATAGTGGCACTGTTGCCATATTTAAGAGGACTTGTTGAAAGGGAAGACACTCACTTTTCTTAATTAAATAATAAAAACAGTAGGTTAATTTATAAATGATAATCACTTTTCCATCCCACATGATGACATTATAGGAATGAAAATTGTATGATAATAATGTCTATTGGCCTTGAAGCTATATTGAATGTCAAGAATGAAAAAAAAACGAATTAAATTTCTTTTTTTTTTATGTTTATATTCTCAGTGTGCCTCGATTGAATTATATTAGAAAAAAAAGTCACATGAATATTATTGAACATGATATATATTCGATTATTCTACTCAATTTACAAAATACAAAAACCACATTTGAGTATTAATATCATGAGCATGTGTACAATTATAACACATTACATCAATATCAATCAGATTTTAAATGTCAATGTTTAGTGATGAATTGAACTTGATGGTCAAATTAGGTTGAAAATGAAGCTTTGAATTGAATGGCTACTAAGGAAGTATACTAATGTGTGCTACTTGTAGTATGCTAATATATACTTCTTGTAGTATGCTAATGTATACTTCTTCTAGTATACTAATGAATACTTCTTGTGGTATTGTAATGTATACTTTTTGTAGTATACTAATGTATACTAACGTATACTTCTTGTAGTATACTAATGTATACTGCTTCTAGTTTACTAATGTATACTTCTTGTAGTATTCTAATGTATACTTTTTTTAGTATGCTAATGTATACTTTTTGTAGTATACTAATGTATATTTCTTGGAGAACTTCTTGTAGTATACTAATTCATATTCCAATAAATAATGAACCCCCTTTATATTATATTTACATATCCTTTGTTCAGCATGACACTTAGTCTACAACAAACACTAAGAACACAGAACAAAGTCAACCTTGAAATTTTCCAATACACCTTAGTCCTGCAATGCGGCAATTAGAATCTCATTTTTTGCATTTTTTCTCTAATCTAAAAACGGTGACTTGAAATGGCTCCAATATATGTTCAAAGGTCTAGCAAACAATAATTTTTTATAGATTCGTAAACAAAAACTCGACATTATCTTCAAATAAAAAGTTCATTTCAATGTCGTTTTATTCGCAAAAAAAAAAATTGATCTTTTGTTGTTTTGTAGATCCCAAAAAACTTCTTTTTTTGTTCCTTTTCATGATAATAAATAAAGTGATACGTCAAACGCTTGGTCATTTCATCACTTTTATGGCGAGATAATCAATTATATGAAGTGTTTGGCGATTTAATCAAAAGAGAAATAAAAGTCACTAGACATCACTATGTGCCGCACATCAACGTCAAATTGACTTCAATTAAAAGTTCGTTTCAAATTTCATAATAAATTATAGGAATTAACAAAAATTCCTGAAATATGAAAGGCAGTCGTGTGTTTGTTTTACTAGGCAGGAAATGATTACGATTTCACCAATTCGATTTGTAATCAAAATAGTGACGATTGCGGGTCTCCATTTGTATTACAATTGTTATGACTAAGAGACAATGGACAATGTCACAGGGTTGTATATTGGGGGTTATGGGATGGGTTCTTTAAATCTCGTTGTAGGGAAGTAGACGAAGGGTTAGATCATTGTTGTAAAACAGGCACTTGTCATAGGGAAAAACCTTACAATTTCATGATAATTTGTATGGTTTTGTAAGAAATTGTACGGTTTTATATGTGGCAGGTTCCTGATTTGCAATTCTAGATTAGAGTATTACAGAACAGAGAGTAACTTCTAGGTTACAATTCAAAATATTTTTGACCGTTACATTTTCAAATGTTTTTGGCATTTAATTTTTCAAATATCTTTTGACCGTTATTTTGCAAACATTTCTCAAAATTGACAAAATTCTCAAAAAGCCTACCTAAAATTCATCTAAGCAACCACAGGACACACCCCTGCAACCGATAATCACGCACACAAATCAAGTCTAATTTGAATTATAAGTAAAAATGTAGGAAGACGTGTGCGCCCGTATACATTATTTGTAATAACAAAGAGACAGTAAGTGAGGAAGCAAAACAATCATCTACAATTGTCTCACATTTCAATTGATTTAATAAAAATAAGAAGAAATTATTTCGTATTCAAACAAATCAATTCCGTCGTCTCTTTTTTTCACGTCATTTTTAACGCAATTCTGACGAAATTATTTTAGTTCATGATGTATTTATGGCAATGGTGATAAATTAAATCTCGTTAGCTACAATGGTTGAAAATTTGTATTTATGAAGTACTATAAATTATAATTAGGACTAATTAGGTACAATCTATTTGATGTGACATGCATAACTCAAATGCCGATGATTTATATACAGTATAAATCCCTAGTTTTTTATGATTCATCGATGATATCACCACTAACTAATCCACTACAATTACTGCTAAAATAATATTGACTCATACGTCAGTTATCTCATCGAAGCAAGAATCTTCGTCCCAATCATCCTCAACTGGACTTTCCATAATTCAAACTTAATTTTGCAATCTCACTGTCCACAATTTAATAATTTTAAGACTTTATCTCTGTTCACATTCACTCGAATTCCCGCAGCAAACTAAACAGAACAAAACTTTTGTGGAAGTCCTCACCTTTGAGTATGATAATCAATGCTTCATAGATTTTAGGAGAATGCCTTGCCAAAAAAAAAAAAATATTTTTTATCTATTTTCCATTCATATGGAAAACTTAGACAGCACAAAGCACTAATATTGTCTCATAAAAACCCTGCTTAAATGTCACTCAATGTTTATGACAACGAACAACAAAAAAAAAAGTGAAAAAAAATGATCCAAATAAACATTTATTTTTATGAATTGTGAGTGGATTATAGCGGTTAAAGAAAGAGCATTCAAGAATGGATGAAGGCAAGGGGGTGTACAAATTGAAATTAATGTGTGAATTGAGCATTCTTTGAAAACAAAGAAATAGAATTTTAGTTGAAATATTTGGAACTGTTTCTTCCGGGGATGTCTATTATCAAGCTTGATGACACTGACATCTGAGGGAGGTCATGGATCACAACTGATCTGTACGGCCAGTGTAATAAGTAAGCAAGCTGACCTTGACCAGCCGCATAGCTAAGAAAAAATACAATCTATTATGAACTTGCTTCCAACAATTGACATATGCCACATTTAGTTTAGGTTTCTGGAAGTCAAGTTCAAGCACTGAATAAGATACTACTTGAGTGACAAAACATGGTTGCTAACATCACTGAGTCGTCGTGGTGACGGTAAAACGTCATAATGACGTGAAGAAGCCTTGATGGCCAATTTTTGGATAATTTTAGTAACGATAAATTAAATATGTCGCAGCATGTCGCAAAAGGAATGACATATTGGGATACATTTTATCTATTCTGAACAGGAAGCTATCATGACGCATTCAGGGCACCCACTGTGACGTTAACCAGGCGATGTTCAATTGCCTTGACAACTCAGTTGCGCAACTTGCAAGATTCTCATATCCATTCCTATTATTGACCACAGTAGTCCTTTATTTCTACATTATTTCCAACTTATTCACCCCCTCGATATTTAAATAATGTTCCGTTAGTGTTATAGGAAGAGTAAAGAAGTCTACAAGTCGTTGAATAAATTTGATTGTCACGAAATGGACTTTGGTGATTCTTGATCTTTTTCATTCCGTCATATCGGATCAACGTTCTTTTTATACGCTTTTATTTAGGTTGCTCTGTTTAAGACTTTCAAATTTTCAAGTACCTACTTCGACCACTTCTCCTTAACTTCAAAGGCTGAAATTTGGCATAGTGGTGTATTATAGGCTAATATAGAACACATTAAAAAGATTTTTGAAAAAAATTTAAATTTTGCTCTAGTTAGGGCCAAAAAACTAGTTTTTTAAGGCCAAAATCTACGATTTCTTGATATATTTCTGCTTTCATGTAAGCTTGAGAGCTGAAATTTGGCATGAAAGTATATCATAAATTACACTGTACTAATGTAAAAGGAATTTTGGAAAATTTCGTTGTAGTTAAGGCCCAAATACTTGTTTTTTTTTTACTGAAAATTATAGGATTTTTCGACATATTAACTACATATCTTATCCGATTGATCTGAAAATTTAACGAAATCTTTCATTAGACATTCTTAATAAAAAGCAAAAAGATTTTTGCAAAAAAATTGAAAGTTGACGATTTTATAATAACAAACCCTAGTTTTTGGCCTGTTTTAAATTATAAATTTATCTTCATGGAAAACAAAATCGTAATTTTTTAAAATGTGTGTACTTTTCTAGTTAGGACCAAATTCATTTCGAATTAAAATTTTAATTGACATTTAAAAGCAATTTTTAGTCTTCAGTATTGATTATTCGGATACTAACAATTTTTGATAAAGAAAACTAAAAAGTAAAAAATAAAAATATGTAAAAAAAAGTTTTTAAAGATACGCTTTTATTTAGATGCAATGAAAAGTAGAAAATAATATTTAGATTCCAGTCTCAAATTAAAAAGAGACAAATTTTTAAAATTCGACAAAGAAAATTATAATAAAAGCGTGGGCTTTGATAATGACTTTTGCAGATTCGCCCACGCTTTTATTATAATTTTCTTTGTCGAATTTTAAAAATTTGTCTCTTTTTAATTTGAGACTGGAATCTAAATATTATTTTCTACTTTTCATTGCATCTAAATAAAAGCGTATCTTTAAAAACTTTTTTTTACATATTTTTTTTTTTTTTTGCTTGGTTCACTTAATGCGATGCAATCAAAAGCTTTGCAAAATGTCATTGTTTGTGTACAGGCACATCGGCTATGTGTAATTAAAAGTAGAAGCCCAGTAACACATGAAAAATGATGAAACATTTTTATTTTGACGACTTTTAACTAACTCATTGTCGCATGCTTTGACTAATTGGTGGAGATAACAAGTTTTTTTCACTTAATTATATTTGATAACATTGCAGTACATAACAATTTTAGTGTCAAGGTCTATATATGAATAATTGATTTTAATTTATCATTCTACACATATGCATAAGAATTACTTTTACCACTTGATGTGAGAAGCAAATTGTTAAAAAAAATTATAAAAATTGCCAGCATATATGTGTGCATGCTGTGGGTCAGGGATGTGTTTAAGGGTGATTTGGATGATGTACTATAAGCTGGATTGGATAATGAATTGAATTTGTACTTTGATGACTATCAGTGTGACTTTTAACACAGTCAGGATCCAGAAATTTGAGATTCTTGTGTAATACTACGGGACTTATAAGAAACAATTTGATAGGACAATACAGCGTGTTCACTATGGCACGTCTAAGTTGCCGAATCAACGATAAGACGCAAAGTTGCTTTGCCGGCACTATGACGACTAGCATTGTACTGTATTGTACCGCTAGGGATAAAACGAAGCAGTTGATGAAAGACAGTGTGGGATTTGATACTAGAAACTGAAAAGCCTATAGACTAGCGGTAATTAGCTTCAGATGCCATATAAGGAAGGCCATGAATCGTCATGCTGTATGATCAACAAAGGAATTAATCATAACAATTTTGAGTTGGACCTTACAATCACTATTCCGTCAAAATCATTCTTTAAACAAGAACCATCCCAAATTGACCCCCTAAACCCATCCTGAATATCCCTCAACGTCAAGTCAGTCCACATTATCCACGAAACCACAGAAATGTTATTCGCGCGTTCATTGGAAAATCGATCGAAAATAAAAGCACCAACAATATGTCAATTTCCATGCTGCATATGAATAGGTAATGGGACACGAAATGAAGCATATCGTTATTATTTTAGGTACTTAAATTTTTTTGTTCCTTCATATCATTATTGTATGAGAGATAAGTACGATAATAATCAAAATATAGATACTAACACTGACTGCTCAAGTATACACGAGCATTTAAAGTTGTAATGACTTTTGTCACAAAATATTGTAGTTCTGTATATAAAACAGAATTACTACAATTAATTACATCCAGTTGTATATGTCAAGGAATTTTAGTTCCTCATAATTCAATTTTTGAGAAAAAACAAAAACAAATAGACATAGGAATCATATGTGTCTGTTATGGTTCAATGAACTTCAAGGAAAGGAAAAAAAAATAGAAAGTATGTCAATAATTATTGTACATGAACAGAATTGTACACAACATACACTTTGTAATGACTGATGTCTACAGTAGAATATGTAATTGAACCAAATTCTTTCGATGCCTATCGCATCAAGACGTGTCAATTCTAACAAATAATTAAGAGAACGGATATATAACATGTTAAGAAGGTATCACAGCTGAATGATAATGATAATTGCCGTCTCTACCTGCTTTTTTTTTTCGTCAGTTCTGTTTTATAGTTTTAGCAATTTTTATTTTTATTTGACATTTTTGTTATCACATTCCAGATAAATTTTTATGTAAGAAGAAGAACTTCATTTAAGCTAACAAAAATGATTTAATTAGGTTTACTTTTTTTTTCGGGGTAGATAACAGTCTTGTACACAAGTTGTAAAATAATATACACTTTCCTTCAAAAAGTAAGTTCTCTTTATGTTTTGTTTGAAATGATGAGTTCATATTTCGCCTGTGAATTACTCAATTTATGACTTTAAATGATGGGTATGGGCAGAGTTGGGTTACTTTACCAGGAAGTAGCTGTAGATGTCATTCTTAAATGACGATTACAGACTACAAACTAGAAACAATCACGATAACATCCAAGGAATCCCTGGAAAAAAGCTGCTGACTGGGACAGTATTGCATTTGGTATTGGAAATCGGCAATCAACTGCCATTGATAGATTACATAAAGGCGCCCATGGATCACAATTGATCTGCACGGTCAACAAAATAATTACATACTAGGATTAAAGGCGATAATAATCACAAGAAACAAAGTGTCCAAAGGTCAATATCAAAGCAAAAATTTCACTGCTTGCGATTTCTCTAATCTCCTGCATATTTGTGCCTAACTAGTCACATTAACGGCCTTCAAACTGTAATATTCACTCATCACAATCAGTTTAGAGATAACAACTCTGTAGGAAAATAAATATTTCAAGCAAGTCTGTTTAAACATCAAGAAAACATTTCTGACATTGTCAGGAACAAGTGATAGTGACGTTGATGTCCTATTCATAGTTCTTTTTTGATAAATTCTCTCACTTCCGCTATGTAACGCTTACATATTATCACTTTTTTTCTCTGATGATTCAAATTCTTTGTTTTTAATGATTTGCGAATGGAAATAATAATATTAAAATTATTACTCGTAACTCACCCGGAACTTACTTGTGAAAATAACAAAGTTCTTTGTCCAAAATTGATATACTACAATCGTAATCCCAAATTTTGTGTCGTTGATAATTTTTTATGCCAAATTAATTATACTTTTTAATTTTTACTATTTGTTATTCACTTTTCTCTTACTTTTTTACACTTTACTGTATCTTTTTTTTCTCATTTGCTGTTTTTTTTTATATTTTATTCAATGACTTCGCGTATTATGTATTTCACTTTATTCGCTTTTATATAAAATTCGCGATAAAAGCCTCTACGTCACTATTTAACAATGTTAAAATCACTTATTTCGCAACATATAAGTAAACAATTTATTTCCTTAAAAAACATCCAGTCGAAGTTTTTTTTTTTGTTAATAAAATTTTATTATTTAGATGTGCACGGAGAAATAAATACGCGAAAACTGATAGCATAAAAGCAGAAAGAAACTAACTCAATATGAGAACTACACGTTAAATAATTAAAAAAACACAAACATAGAGAAAACTGTTTTTTAGAGTTCCGAATTTTTCTTTGTGTGTAATAATTTTACTTAAATAATTCACATTCACAATATGTATACTATAATAAATTTTCAATGCATTGAACCTTACTTTCAATAAAATTGTGTATGTATTTTCAACTACAGTTTATGTTATTTTGTACAGATATTAAGCAATATAGATTTTAATAAATTTCTCTATGAAAACTGGATTCACTGGATTTTACCCACAATTCCCCACTTTTGTTTACATTAAAAAATCTAAAAATTTTCACTTTTCCTGAATGAAAATGAGCGGGAAACTACCCTATTATACAATAACAATGTCAATTAGTGTCAATAACAATCAGTCATCGACAATCTTTGTTGTTTTGGCATCAAATTATCAACTTTAAAAATGTGGGCATTTCAACACTCATTTAACCGATTCAAAATATTTGCAAAAAATTTAAAATTATCGTGCATTAGATCGTTAATTACTTTAACATGGAAAGGCTTGTTTCATGTAAATAATAACATAAATTTATGAGCTCATTTAATCGATATTTTTTTTCCACTAAGCGTATGCTTTTGAGCCTTTGCGTGATCAAGACTTAAGAACTTTCTGGTGTGTTCATCACTTGTTTTTATGGTTTCCTCATTTTTCATAAAGTTTATCACACAATAATAAGAGAAAATGTAAAAATTAAAGCTAATATTGCATATTGAGCATGTTTACCCAAGGATAATGTTGATGATTTTGGAAAATGTTTACTTACAAAATCCCATTCAGGATCTATGACGATTTTTGGACCCGATAATTTTGCTTGTGTTAACGGCGACCCTTCCTGTCCTTCCTCTGGTATAACAGAAAATCTACCCCTTTGTAAGAATGGTGATCCGCCAGGCTATTTAAACAGACAAGATACAACATCATTAAAATTTATAATGTCAATTCAAGGGTAAATGACGGCATAAAAATCACCTGTATTAATCTAAAACGTCCAACAACACGCTCCTCTGCTGGAGCTGCAGTTACTTTAAAACGTCCAACGTCTGATTCCATATTTTTTTTGTGACTATTATGATTTTCTCTTTAGTGCTAATATTCACAACATCTGTAATTATTTACACGAAATTCAAAATATTATTAAAGGCATTTCTCTCGTTCCTTCTTCTTCTACTATCGATGATGCCAAAAATAACATGGATATTTCTAGTTGACGGAAGCATGGATGAAGAAAAAGTTGCTAGTTTTATGTTGTGGATTTTGGAGGTCCATGGATTGAATAATTTGGGAATTTTTCTTTTTGAGTCATTAATTCAAATTCAAAATGTCCGTTAGAAAGGAAAACATTAAAATTTCAACTTTTCAAACCGAAGACCCCTGACAAATTGAGAAATCTAATTTGCGACATTTTGGCATAGTCATGGCCGTAGTAATTAGCAGAGACTAAAATTTATGAAAAATAATCTTTGATGAAAAAAATCATTTTTTTCGATGATTAAAAAAATCACGATTTTTTTCATCATACGTTAATCACACGTAAAATTTAATCACGTAAGCTTAATCACTACGTAAAATTTAATCACGCAGGGCAAAAACACATGGTTTACAATTTTTCTTAAACGTTTTGTGTCAATCACGATGAAAATTTTAAAATTTTTTTAGCTCTATTATTGTATTAAACTAGAATATTATAAACCATTACTTGTTATTTAGCTATTTTAAGTAAATTAGAATAGTTTTCTCGTGCTTAAATTAGTTAGATTAATCAATTTCAACTTCATATTCGTGTAATTTTTTAATGGATTTATTTTTGTTTCTCCATGAAAAAAATACCAAACTTCATAGTTCTTTTTCACAAATCTAACTTATTTAAGCACCAGAAAACTACTCTAATTTACTTAAAATAGCTAAATAACAAGTAATGGTTTATAATATTCTAGTTTAATACAATAATAGAGCTAAAAAAATTTTAAAATTTTCATCGTGATTGACACAAAACGTTTGAGAAAAATTGTAAACCATGTGTTTTTGCCCTGCGTGATTAAATTTTACGTAGTGATTAAGCTTACGTGATTAAATTTTACGTGTGATTAACGTATGATGAAAAAAATCGTGATTTTTTTAATCATCGAAAAAAATGATTTTTTTCATCAAAGATTATTTTTCATAAATTTTAGTCTCTGGTAATTAGCTTACCTTATAACATATATTTCTCTTTTTTGGTTTTATATACTTTTTATTCAACTATTAATTCACTAAAACTCCTTTTTCACTATTAATTCATTTATTGTATTATTTAAGCATCATTTATGTATAATTCACAATTTCACTCTTATTTCTTATCCGGCAATCATCACGTACGATCTATCTATTTGAGTTGTTTGCAATGTCAAGTTTTCATCTTTTTTTCGAGAAAAATTAAAAAACATGAGCTTGGTATGGCTATATAGGAAGGCAAAGATTCATCCAAAACATGAGAAAAACAGAAGTTTTAAATAAGAAAAATTGACGTCAAGGCAGCAAAAAAAATGATTTTTTAAAGTCATGCCCTAACGAAAAATCCTTGACCTTCACGTGACTACATGCCATTAAGGATTGAGTAGAGAAGAAAAAAGAAGAAAAAATCTTCTTCTTTATGCTGCTCAAGTTGTTGCTCTCTTTTTTCTAAATCTTTAGCAATAAAATTTTATTTTCTGGCAAGTTCCGAACTAATCTAATTTTTATGGAATCTCAGCAGATACTAAATGTACAGCACTCAACGATATTAATGCTTAAAAAAATATTTTTGTGTATACTTGACTATGGGAAATAATTTACATAAGTTCAATGAATAAATAAGATGAGATTTTTTTCAAAAAGGCATCCGCAAATTTTACATTACAAAAAAACAAACAAACGCGAAGCTGTGATGAAAAGTAATTAATTTGTTTTCTCTAGAACTAAGTCGTGTGAGTGAAAAATTTTCTTATTTTCGTGCTTATTGCCAGAAAAGAAGAAGAAAAATTGCTCAGCGAAATTTTCCCTTTCAATTCTAACGCAAAAAAATTGAAAATATCAAAATCAGTAAGGTATCTTTTTTTATTTATTTATATCTTTGCGTACGGAAAATCTTGGATTTTCTGGCTTTTTCACGTGTTGTTCACGAATAAATTCAGTCACGTGGGAATATTTGACCGTTAATTTTTGACCTTTTTGTTTGAAAACTATACAATAGAATATTTTGAAACTCTTCAACAGCTATTTTTTGAACTTTTTGAGCAAAAACTGTACAATGGCACTTTTTAAAACCATTCAACAGCTAATAAATTTGAAAATTTTCCCTGAATTATATTGAATATCAGTTGTTTTGGATAAATTGAGTGTCAAACATCTCTAATTAAGTCCATTTAAATCAATTCAGCCTTTTAAATCACTTGAAATAGAGAAAATATCAGAATTTTCGAGAATTTCAAAACCATTCAACAGTCAAATTTTAAAAAAAATTAAAGTCCGTTAGGTTTTCCTTCTTGAATTTTTCACTCGATTGTCAATATTTTAACTTTTTTAATCACTTCAAATTGCTTTTTTAGAAAAAGCAAAATTCCCAACAGAAAAAAAATCAATTTAAAAAATTCAAATTTAAAATGTCCGTTAATGACGATAAATTAAAAGAAAAATAAAAGTATTGCGAATAAAAAAACAAATCATTAAAAAGGCTCGACCGTCTATTTTTGTTTATGCGAATCTCTCTCTCGAACTGTATGTTTTCATCTCCCATGTTGTCGTCTTCATAATTTCTTTCAAATCCGACAATCGAGTCAACAAAAACAAAAAAAAATGAAATTGTTTCATGACAATTGCACGATTGCTGAGTGAGTGAGAGCCAAACACAAAAAAAAATCGAATTTTTCGTAATAAAAAATATTTTAAATGCAGATATATTTGCAGTGTTATGCAACAGAAATTTAGCGAAATTTTCTTGACTTTTTCTCGTCATTGCAGTCAACTCAAAAAAATTTCCACGAATAGGCTGTATTTTCACTCTCTTTACATAAGTGAGACTTTTTTCATTTTTTTTTCTATCTGGTAGGCATTGAAATATGATCAAAAAAAAAATAATAATATCAAAATTTTGCGAAATTCTTTACATTTTGCCTTATTTTTTTCACTTTTCACTATGAAAATTGGGTAATTTGGGCACTTGCGGTTATATCTAGTCACTTTTCACGATCAAAATGTCACGAACGAGCCACTTTTTAAAGATTTTTTTATTAAATTTCCGTAGTAAGTTCTTTTAACTTTCGATCCTTTGACGAGGAAAAATGTAATGAAAAACCTTTTTCCAATTTGTGAGATATTTGACATGATGATGAGAGAGAATTTCCCACCACTACACCATCATCATCGTCAGTCGAACAATAAGTTTCATTGAGGAAATTTTACCGGCTTAAAGTGGTGTGAGTTTTGCGATTTTGCGCATACCAAAAATCTTCTCAATATTTAGTGTCTCAAGGCACAATACACAACAGTTTTTCTCTCACTTTCTAACTCCTGGAAAATGTGACGACTGGAAAATTCATAATGCACCAAAACATTGACTTTTTTTCTAGAGAGTCAAATAAATTTTCCCTACTCGCACGAGGTCTTCTTCTATGTCTGACTAAAAATCACTGACTATATTTTTTTTCTGCCTTTATTTTCACTCCGCACATTCATTACTTAGCATGCAGTATTTAATTTATCAATTGATTTGAAGGCTTAGTCTTGTCCGATTGATTGAGCATTTAGAATGAGCGGGTGGCATATGTTGACAACGTTAATGGCAACACTCATCAGCTGTGAAACGGAAATATCTATTGGATGCGACGGAAAAAATATGAAATGCTTTTTAACTGTCTTTTGAGATTTAAAATTTATGTGGAAAATTCAAAATTTTGAAAGTCGTTAAATTTGTTGCTCAGATTTAAAATTTTGAAAACCGTTGAAAACCCGAATTTTTGAAATCCGCTGAAAATTTTAAAATTTTGAAAACCGTTAAAAATTTTGAATTTTTAAAAACCGTTGAAAATCTGAAAAAAAAAAAATCCGCTTTAACATTCACAATTTAATTCTAATTCATACCGTCACTGACGAGTAACAAAATTTCGTCGGAAGCCTCCTATTAAGCTTATCAAAACTGTCTATTCTGTTTATGATTCATGTTAATAAAATCAATAAAAAAGTTTACACATACAGTAAATGAATGGAATAATTTATTTATGCAAATAAATTCATGTTTTTTTTTACATCATAATTCAACATAACTTATATACAATCTTTATATAGAGTCTATAACTTATCATAAGACAATCAATTCTTTTAATCATAGCGTCACAATTAAACTTTTTTTTGTGCTTATCAGTGGAATTTATGTTGATAATTTTCGGGATTTTTGTCTATTTCGTCATTTCTCATTCTCAATTAGTTTCTTGCCTTCATTTTTCTTGGGATCGACTTCCTTCTTTCCAAAGAACATATCAGCAAAGAGTCCAATAAACACTAAAATTGCACCAAACCATTGTCTACCAATCAGGACATTACCAAAGAATAAGACGGAAAATAGAACTGTAAAGAACTTTCTAGTCGTTGTCACAATTGAGCATGGAAGTGGACCGAAGCCTGCAACCATCATGAATATAAATAATTGACCAAAAGCACTAGCCAATGCGATTAATATTAAATGTGTAAATAATTCAGGATGCTTAAGGGCAAATGCAAAAAATTCCTTTCCTTCGCCGGTGACAAGAAGTGCAGCACCGAGCATTACTGAACTCCATGAATTCATGGATAACATCATATGTTGAGCTGATGGCCTTGATGATGCACGCATTCTTTCTTGTATTGCGCCTGTGAGACCATCCATTGATAAACTAAGGAACAATAAAATTTCACCAAGGCCAGCATTCTCCGAGTTTTTATTGACCTTGCCTTCCTTATACATAAAAAGAACGACACCAATGACGATAATGAGTACGAATAAATATTTTCGTAATGAATATGATTTTCGTCCAAGCAATACACCGAGAATCATAACTGGAATGGGTTTTGCTGCTTTTGCTACAACTTGTGTTGGATATGCTACCCATCTTAATGCCATGTTACTGCTAACCATAGCAAGTAAATACGTCAACGCACTACTTGCATAATACCCTGTATGTGTTGTGTCTTTTGGCTGAGGCTTCACGATAAGAATAGCTAAAATGTAACACAATGTTAATGCCTTTAAATACAATCTTTTGAGATGACGTGGTTCATCATCAGATCAGGAACTTGGAGATCTTACCTTTAACAAATAAGTAGTTAAACATGCACTGAACAGCCACTAAAGCTAGTGTGTAAGTGAATCTTTCACCAACCGTACCATCCTCATTCTCTTCAGTTCCATATCTTCCTCTTGTGATTTTTTCCTGCATAATTCCAAAATAGAAATAGCAAACGAAGATACCAACGGCACTGATCAACAGATACTGTTTATCCTTTAAATTACTCATTATGCTGGATGTTTCTTATGAAGTTTAACAGATGAAAATTAAATAAATTAACGTGTACAGTAGATAATTAATAAAAATCTTTTTTTGATGACAATTCACTCACAGAAAATTTTATAAACAAGAATTTTTTTGAATTTTTTTTTCGAGTGAAGACTTTTTTGTAAAAATTTCAAATTTAA
Organism: Chironomus tepperi; assembly: GCF_022539635.2. Taxonomy (NCBI): domain Eukaryota; kingdom Metazoa; phylum Arthropoda; class Insecta; order Diptera; family Chironomidae; genus Chironomus; species Chironomus tepperi. The sequence goes on along the minus strand of NW_027226420.1, from coordinate 1,757,109 downwards.
AAAAACCGTTATAATGACCATAAGGATCAGATGTTGATTGAACTCTACTTTAAATTAATGATGATTGTAGCAAAGACAATAATTTAATTTTCTCTTTAAATTACCTGTCATTCTGTGCAGAAAAATGTTAAAAATATTCATTTGTATTATCATGTTGACCTTTAATAACAACTTTCATAAGAAACTAAGAGAGACTAAGTCAAGGATAAAAACAGTTTACTGCACACGGGCATTACATATTTATGTATCAGTCTTTAGTTAAATCTCGTATCATCAACATCAATAAATAAAGAAAAGAAAGAAATAAAGATGAAATTAATAAGCATAAATTTTTTGTGTCTAGCAATTTTTGTGCATTTTACAGCATCAACTTTAATAAACAGAAATGCACAACCGGAGAATATTAATGATCTTCGTTATCCTAAGCCTGTAAATATAACAAGCATCTTTCCGTTTCGTGTATTGAAATCGATCTTCAACATGACCTCGGTCAGTGATAATATATGGTTGTAAAAACTGTCACACGTGTGGTCAATGACTTTGTTGTTGTTTATTACAGATTGATCAGTCCTTGGAACGTGGTTCAAATAGGATAACATCTCAAGTTTCCGCTGTTGTTGACGTGCTGAGACGCGTGCTTCGATATATGATACGCAATGCACTTTCGGTGAGTTATGACTGTATATTTTATAGAAAGGAATATTCTTATATGAAAGGATAAAATATTCTTTAGGTATCGCCATTGAGAACAAATCAAGCAATTCCAGAAAGTACGACAATCATTGACATAAATGACGCAAAAGTGGCGATTGATTTGCCTGTGTTTACTGTCGTGAATGATACAGCCACAAATTCAACAGATGAGTCTACAAATATTGTATGATGTGGAAGTGCTGAGTGTATTAGTTTTATAAGGAATCAATCAGTAATTAATGATGTAAACGTGTGCTATAAATATTTTACAAAATTAGTATTAGAACCTTACAAATTATTTTTAGGCTTAGTCGAAAGCAATACAAATGCAAAATTTTGAATAAAAACGTTAAATTTTAAATTGAAAACTATACAAATGCAATTTGGCAGCTAATTTTTCAGTACTAGAACATTACAAATTATTTCAGTCAGAACCATACAAATGCAAAATTAACAAAAGGTCGTTAAATTTTGAAAAATTCAAAGTCAAGAAATTTGAATTCAAAAAAGTCGTTAAATAATTAGCTGTTGTAAGGTTTTGAAGTTCATCTTACATGCTCTTGTGCAATTTAAATACACGCAGTTTCCAATGCTATCGATTTCATTACACACAAATTTGTTGAATGATCGATAATTTATAAAAAATTGTGCAACAAGATAATTTTAAGCTCAAAACTCTTTTGTCAATTATGTAGGTACTTCAAAAAAATAAAAAATATCATTTTGATGCATGCACGAGAGAAAGGAACAAGCAACAAGCATAAACGCAATTAACATAATGAGCTATTTGGTCAAGATAAAGGTTTTGAAACATGAATTAAAATTGCCTAATATTATGTCCGAATGAAGAAGAAAAACCTGTAATGCATTAAGCATGGATAGACACAAAAAATATTTTCATATATTTTACAAAAAATGTATTTCTTACAGTTTATAAAATTTGAAAATGAGTTGCAAAATTCACTTTCAATTGGATTTTACATTTTTTTTTTGTTTCTTTTTCTTTTTTTATATGTGTAACATTTATTATTTCTTATATTTCTTTTTTGAATTGTCCACAAAGAATTTATGTGTTGAAAGTCATCACTTTATAGCCAATCAAATTCATCTTTTTTTAGCAATAATATATTTAAAAAAAAAAAATAATAATAATTTAAAGACGAAAAAAAAGAGAAAAATTGAACAAAAAATTGCAGTATGCGGAATGAACCGTTATTAGATAGTTGTATAGTCGATAGATCCGAGAAAAATAGAAAAAGTCTTCAATTCTCCGTCGTGTGTTTGTGCTTGGTTTTTTTAGTTAGTTCTAGAGATGTATGAATATCATGCTAAACTGCTTAAAATCCTTTTTAAGCAACTCGGATCGATTGAATTATCTGGAATATCGCTGACCCACAAACGACGAACAAGAATAATGCTAAAAGCCATGGACCAACTGGATATTTATCTTCGGCAGTTTTCTAAAATTAAAAATAAGAACACAAAAAAAAAATGTTTAAAATTCTTGTTTGTCGACGATGTAGGAACACACATAAACAGCTGTGTAATCAAAAAGTGCATGGAAATAACAAATTTAATAATCAAGTTCCTTTAAAACGAAATAAATGAGCAAGGTCGTTAAAATGTTGAAAAACACCTATCTTATCAACATTTATAATTCGGCAAAATGCGTAGCATGTAGTATAATTTAATGTTCTACATAATGTCCAGAATTTTCTTATTGGATTCAATATGGTTGGGTCTTAATTCATGAATGAAAAGATCCAGTAAGAAAAAGTGACAAAAAATTGAACATTTTAAATAGCTTTCTAAATGCTACGTAGCTCCAAATATACACTTATTATAAGATTTATGGCACATATTGAACTGGATCTTAAAAAATTGATTACAGATAGTGTAATTTCCAACATGCTGATTAAACATTAATATTATATGAACATTATCAAGCAATTAAGCTTAAAGGACTCTATGAAGGACACACTTACGTTTGATTTAGGTACATTTCCTCGAAGAGTGATGTTTTTGCTGGCCTTTTCGTTAGCAACTTTAATTCTTTGAGTTGGTGCCATTTTAATTCAATTTCTTCAATAAACTCCACAAAATTCTAAACCGGAGGATGCTTTTACTTCCTTCAAATGTACTTTTTTAAAGACAAATGAGACCTAGACGTGGAATTTAAGTGGAGATGCTGACTAAAATAATAATTTTGGAAACTTTGTATGCTTTGAGTACACGACACGTCCACAACTATGTCTCCGATTTTTTGTAAACATTTTTAAATTTTTTTCGACCGTTACATTGAATCGTGAAATTGCGGGAAATTTAAATTGAAATTTTAACTGTAGACATGACTCTTAGTTAGTTAAAGTAGAATTTGGGATGTTAAAAGAGATTTTAGGGACTTATTTTACTTTGTAGTAACAACTAAACTATTGTGTCTCAAATATTAAGCAATAAAATTCCAAAATTTTGAATTTTTGTTTACAATGTTCAAAAACCACACAATTCCAAAAGTGCAAAACACTACAATTCCATTTAAGAACGTGAAAACCATACAATTTACTTCAAAATTCAAATAAAATTTGACAGTTTTTGCAAGTCAGACAAAATTGCATGACCGACACATTTTCATTAAAAAGTGCTAAAAACAAATTCAAAACAAATAAAATTTTCAAAATTAAAATAATTAAATTTTAAAGAATGTATAGAGTAAATCGGTATAAATTTATAAGTGATTTGCACAGAAAAGTGTCTAGATTATCAGTAAATAGTTGTCATACGGCTAATATCCAGCAAAATGAGTGTACAAGCTTTCTTGCTTTACCACAAAGAATTAGCATATTAGATCATAACAAAAATGATTGGAAACAAATTAATCGAGAATATTCAGCTATTGTGAAGTTATTTAGTCGCTCATTTTCAATTCCTGAGTATTCAATCATTCGTCTATTAAGTAATTCAATCTTAAATTGTCGGAATAGTAATGATGCTAATAAAAACGGAAGTAACGCCAACAGGAATGATCCAAGGAATCCAAGCTATAAGCCAGACGGGAAATATGATCCACCAAATGATGGAAAAGATCCTAACAAAGAGAGATTAATGGCATTTTTAAGTAAAACAATATTCACTGGATTTCTCATCTTCATGCTATTGTCCTTGCTGATTCCACCAAGAAATCGTCCAGAAGTAGCTAACAGATATGTGTCATGGAATGAGTTTGTACATCACATGCTAGCGACTGGTGAAGTAAAGGAATTGATTGTACATCCAGATTTAGATATGGTAAGGAACTGAATTTCATAATTTACAGCAGCTATTTCAATAGAATTAATACTTTGTAGGTAACAATCATACTCCACGAAGGTGCCGTAATTAAAGGAAAGAGATTACCACCAAATTTTCTGTTCTTTCACATGGCAATAGACACAACTCGTTTCGAAGAGAAGCTTAGGGATGTAGAGAAGCGACTTGGTGTACGCGAGAATGTAGCAATAAGCTTCGAAAGAGGCGGGGAACTAGCTGGAAAAATCTTATTCTCATTAGTCTCGCTCGTCGTCGTCCTCGCATTATTGAGTAAATTGAAGGGAATGAAAGGACCATTAAGCTTCGATACATTCTCACAAATGGGTCGCGCTAAATTTACTCTGGTCGATTCCTTTGAAGGAGGAAAAGGCGTTTATTTCAAGGATGTTGCTGGCTTACAAGAAGCAAAGCAGGAAGTTATGGAGTTTGTTGATTATTTGAAACAGCCAGAACGATACCAAACATTGGGTGCGAAAGTTCCAAAAGGCGCTTTACTTCTTGGACCACCGGTAAGAATTAACGGTCAAAACAAATTTGAATTATATTTTGAAAATTTTAGTGAAATAATTCAAATTTTGACCAACCGTTTTTCAAGTAACTTAATTTAGTTTATCTTATCGTTCATTTAGGGCTGCGGAAAGACACTCCTTGCAAAGGCAGTAGCCACAGAAGCACAAGTTCCTTTCCTGTCAATGAATGGTTCTGAATTTATCGAGATGATTGGAGGATTAGGAGCTGCTCGAGTTCGAGATTTGTTCAAAGAAGCCAAGAAGAGAAGTCCATGCATTATTTATATCGACGAAATTGATGCCATCGGCAGACAGCGTGAAGGAACTGGATCATTTTCAGGAATGACATCGGGTGAAAATGAACAAACTTTAAATCAATTGCTTGTTGAGATGGACGGTATGGTTAGTAAAGCTGGTGTATTGATGTTGGCATCGACAAATCGTGCTGATGTACTTGATAAAGCTTTATTAAGACCTGGACGATTTGATCGACATATCTTGATTGATGTTCCAAATGTCGATGAAAGACGTGAAATATTCGAGAAGCATTTGTCAGGTGTTTCACTTGAGGAAGCACCTTCAAAGTACTCAAAGCGATTGGCAATTTTGACGCCTGGATTTTCAGGAGCAGACATAGCAAATGTCGTAAATGAAGCGGCTTTACATGCAGCAAGAAATAGCCAGAAAGTCGTTACAGTTAAGAACTTAGAATATGCAGTCGAAAGAACAGTCGGCGGAACTGAAAAAAGAACAAGTTCCTTAAGTCCAATTGAAAGAAAAACTGTGGCTTATCATGAAGCTGGACATGCAATTGTAGGCTGGATGCTTCCAAATTCTGACGTACTTTTAAAGGTGACAATAGTTCCTCGTACATCCTTAGCACTTGGATTCGCCCAATACACTCCAAAAGAACAGAAGCTGTACACCAAGGAAGACCTTGTTGATAAAATGTGCATGGCTTTAGGTGGTCGAGCTGCTGAAAGCATCACATTTAATAAAATTACAACAGGTGCTCAAAATGATTTAGAAAAAGTAACTAAAATTGCGTATGCACAAGTTAAAGTATTCGGCATGAACGAGAACATTGGGTTGGTGAGCTTTACTGATGAAAATGAAGAAGGCATGTCAAGTGGAAAACCATACTCAAAACATTTGCATAATATGATTGATGTAGAGGCTAGAAAGTTGATAAATGCAGCTTATGATAAAACTGAGAAACTTCTTCGAGAGAATAGAGATAAGCTAGAAAAGGTAAGTGACTGAATTGTTGGGAATTTTAACGGTCTTTTCTCTTTTGAATTTTTAACGGATTTTTCGATTTTGAATATCCTTTGAAGAAAAATTCAAATCTCATAAGTCCGTTAAATTTTGAATTTTTATTTTATAATTCTAAAATTAATATATATATCCATTTATTTAATACAGTTGGCAGAATCACTTCTCGAGAAGGAAACTCTCAATTACGATGAAGTTGTTGCACTTATTGGACCACCAGCATTCGAAGATGCAAAGAGGAAAATTGAGCCCGTTGAATTTGAGGACTCATTAAGATCACTTTCGCAAGATGATAAATAAATAGAATAGGATTTAAAGGATGTACCATAATTTAAATTAAATAAAAAAAAGTATAATTTGTTTGAAATTAAAAGCCTGAAGAGCTTGTAACAGCTTAAAAATGTGGGTTTTAATGGAATATGTTTGAGAACCTTACAAATGTTTTATTGGGAATTGTATGGTTTTCGAAGTAAAATCTGCAATTTCAAGGTATATCAATGAGATAAGAGCAGTTAGTGACTTATGGATGGATGGAATAGTTGCGGACGACTAAATTCTCGATAATGTAAGACAAAAATGTGAAAAATGCATCGCAAAAATTTATTTAAATTTCAACCACGTGTTCGAATTGTTTATTTAAATTTTAATTGAATTTCTACAATGTGGGTCAATATGAAATTAGAATTTATACAGTTGTCATAACAGATTAAAAAACATTTTTTTAAAAACTCTCAAAAAAATAAATAAATTTCCATCCTCTTTAAAGCAGAACTAAGCGAAGAGGTCTGAACAACAAAAACAACATGTGAGGGAAGTGATATTACGGAAGGGACGTATTGTGGTACCTGATTTCAGTTAATTGCTTTGTAATAACAAACTCATATAGAGATCTACGTCCCCTTCTATTATGACTATTTACTCGCGATTGAAGTGTCTTCCATATATGAACACACATAGTAAGCATCTGCTTTGCGTTTAAACTTTTACGCGCCCTTTATTAACTGAATTTGAATCAAGTGAATCATGACGAATGATATAGATGGATATGTAGGGTGATGTATGGTCTCTCAAACATAATTTTTTCTATAGATACAACCGCGATGATTCCTTTCTTCCTTTTCTATCAATTGTTTATGATAAAGGTATTAATTTAATTGTATTTTTAAGGCTATTCAGTTCGTTTATTCATTCATGATGAAGTGCTATCAATTGTGGCAATCATTTCGGCTTTATTAAATTATTTTTTTAGTCATTCCAACAGGAGAGGAAAAGTTTTTTTTTGCTTTAATTCTTTGCATTTGCGATTGAAAATTTTAATCGGATTTATAGCACTTTTGATTTACTTTAAAATCCATTTACATTACTGGATTTTTTTGAAGGACGAATTTTTAGATTGTAGTATGAGCTATTATGGGTAGTTTGTCCTGTGCGACAGTGAATTTTGTTGAAAAAATTAGAATTTTTGGATTTTTTGGAATGTTCGTTATCTGGAATTTTGAATTTGATCCTTACAAATGAAGTTGACAGCAATTTTTAAATTTTGAAAGCCGTTAAAAGTCAATATGAATGAAGTTGGCTGTAAAATTGAACATTTGAAATTTAAAAGATCGTTAAAAATTAAGTCGGTTGTAATTTAGAATATTTGATTGATGTCATCAATTCACATGAAGTTGACTGCAAATTTAACATTCAGTTGAAAATCAATATTAACGAAGTTGGCTGCGAAATTCTTCATTTCTAACTAAAAGTGAAGTTGGCTGCAACATTTTTTTTTTAAATTTCAAAAAACCGTTAAAATCAATATTAATGAAGTTGGCTGCGATTGAGAGATTTTGAATTTTAAAAAACCGTTTAGACGCAAAATGCGCTTTCAAGTCTCAAAAGACACTTTCAACAATAAAATTAATTTTTGCACATGTGTCGAAAATTCCTCATCGTGATTATTTCAACGTCACGATTTGAATGGCTAGAAATAATAATATTAAAAGTGATAAGACTGTATATATTCGGGCAATGACATACATATTATTCAAGAAAATTACAGTTATTATTTTCGACTAGACTTGTGAATTTACATCATCTTAATCTTATCTTCTATTTCAAAATCACATTCGTAACTTTTTTTATTCTCAGTCATTCCTAATCATTTAAAGCATTCAGCATGTTCGGTCAAATTTTCTCGAAAGATTTAAATAAAACTATTGAATTTATTCCATACACGCCGCAGTATTATGACCAAACAATTGAAGTCATAAGAAATGCATTCTTTAGGTACGAAACTGTAAGTGTTGGAAGTGAAATCAATCATAATATTGATGCACAAAGAGATCTAGAAGGACTTTGCAATGATGCCTTAAAAAAGAGTGATGTGAGCATTGTTGCTAGGGATGTTGAATTAGATAAAATTGTGGGTGTTGCCATCAATCTGATTCAGGTAAGCAATTGTGTCTTGGAGTGTAAATGCGTGATCTTATCAAAAGTTTGTTGGTTACCTAATCAGAGAAGATATTTTGAGGAATTAAAGTGCACTTTCTTACAAGACTAATTAAGTATGTTAAATTTATGAATATTCAGAATATAGAGAAATAAATAAGATTCAATATGATGCAACGAGATGATGCTTATCACGTAGAATCTGCAAATTACATCCCAACCTTGAACTATATTCACTTTCGTACTTGAAAATGAAATTATTGTGTACGATGAATATCTAATGATACTGTGCTACTTAAGTGCAATCATATGACTTGCTTCAAAGTATTGATAAGCTGCAAATTTACCGTTGAAAACCATTATAAAAAGTTTTGTGAATTATCAAAAATTTCCAAAATTTAACGGTTTAAATTATTTTAAACCTCAGAACCGTACAAATTTTTGATTTTCTAGAAACATTTGAACAGTTCTTGTTTTAGCAAACTTGGAAATTTGCTTGAAAATAATAATTTTTTTAAATATTCCAGTCAGTATCCTTAATTAGAGATCATTGGTAATATCCTTACCATTAACATACCTCAAGCTTACCAATTTCAATCATCAACTCCTGATAAATCATCAAATTTCATATAAATTAACGAGTCTTCTGATATCTTCCAGACAAAGCAAGTTGGATCCGATGAACAATCATATTTCGAGAGAATCCGAGATGAATGCAAGACAGAAAGTGCTAAATCATTGATGAACTACATGATTGCAGCTGATGCAAAAGTTGATTTATTCGAAAAATTCAATGTGGATTCATTATTTGAAATTATGTTCCTTGCTGTTCTGAAAGAGTATGGACGTCAAGGAATTGGATATGAATTGTGTAAATATTCAATAGACATTGCAAAGAAAAATGACCTTAAGCTAGTCTCATCATTATTTACTGGAAGAAATACGCAAGTAATTGGCAGGAAGTTGGGTTTTGAAGTAGCATTTGAGGAATCCTTTAACAATTACTCATTCAATGGCCAAACATTTGCTGAAAGGAACAACGATCCTGAATTGACATATCATCTAGCTACTAAATCTCTATAAAATAATTTGCAATTATTAAGTCTTTCTATAATTACCAACCAGCATATAAAGTAAGCACATACGCAAACAATGTTTTAAAATCCTTAAAAGATTATGTCAAACAAATTTTAAAATTTTTTTATGTGACAAGCTTATAACATCCAAAATTTATGTTCTCGTCTTTTTTTTTATGCGTTAAAAAAAAAGCACAATACAATAAAAATGAACATCAACCCAACCCCTATCGATAATGCTACACTATATAAATATTTTAATAATGCATGCATATACAGTATAGAACAAGGAAGATAGTTCCGACGATGGGTTTTTAATTGATTCAGCTGAATAAACAAATTTGCCAAAAAAATAAAGCCGTTTGTCGCAGTTCATAGACATGATGTTCATAGATATGTTTTGTGGACTTAAAGAGTACAGCAGGTGAAGGAAATTAAAGATCGTATAGCAATTTTATTCCGTCGGAATTAGAATTTATTATAATAATATACATAAGTTATCATAGTAAAAAGTCTTTAATTAATTATTTATAATAAAAATTTCACAGATCAAAAAATGCAGTTATAATTAGTACATGATGACTAGATAATAATATACAATTAGGTAGCGAAAAATAAATGACAAAAGGATCGACTAGATTGACATTTAATTGAAAAAATTCATGGAATTTATATTCATAAATTGTAGGAATTGCCATTTAGTGAGCTACGGTTGATTGATCGTGGATCTTCTGGTCTCCATATTCTGGCAAAATAACGTCCGTTGATACTTTTATCACCCTTTCTGTGCCATGAGAGGGAATGTGTTCCTATACTGCCTGTAAAATAGAATTATTGGTGTTAAATTATTGTTATTGGATATTAATTATGTTGCAATTGAATGGAAAATGATTAAATAATATTAAGGAGTTCGAAGTTGACTCGAATATTCATACAAAATCCTCAAAAAGTCATATATCTGAAGATTTAAGATTAATTGAAATTCTAACGGAATAACGGAAATTTAAGATTCAAAAATAATCAAATCGGTTCAATTTTGAATGCATTTGTATGGTTCTCAAACACAAAGGACGAATTTTTAAATGCAAAAAGGTGAATTTGAGTGGTTTTCAAAAAACATTTGTGTGGTTTTGACTTATTTTAGATATATTTGAATTTTCAAAATCCGTTAAGTGAAAACCGTACAACAGTTAACGAAAAATGACAAATTAATCCACAATATCCTTCAAAAACCTCAAAAAAGACATCAAAAGCCACTAAATGATAAACGGCGGAAGCGATCAAAGCAAACATAAGTTTCTAATTAAAATTATCGTACTTAGTAACGCATTAATAATTGTTTTGCCCTGTAAAATTACAAACTTCCGATTGCATTTCACTTCTTTTTTTATCGCATTCATATTATCTATAAAGGATTTTTAATCGTTGTTTGCCCTTCACAAAACGAAATAACCCAACCAGTCTGACTATCAACCCAACGTAAAAATTGAACTAAATTTCAATTCAAGCTGCACATTTTTCGAGCATTTTCCATTTTTATTGTGTTATGTGTTGCTTGATTGAGAACAATAAAGGAAAAATTATTACCAAAAACTCTTAATTTGTCACGGTTTACGGTAAATTATGATCTTATGATGAATATATGGATTCGCACATGTTGATGAGTTTCGAATTGAAAAAAAACGTAAATTAAGCAATTATTTATGCATAAATAAACTTTATATCGAGGATTTAGAAGATGAATTATAGTATATTTACATATTCAGATGTTCCAGTTCCATTTTTTCATCATGAACATCATTACTAATGTGAATTATTTCTTATGTCGGCATTTCCGACCCCTCCAAGGGTGAGAAGAAGTAATCAATTTTTTTCTGTGCTGTCTACTTGCTAGACATACTCATCATTTACAAATTACATCCTAATAAACACCAAACTGAAATTATGTGTGTGGGTGTTGTAGCACTTTTATCTGCCACTGGATGCTTTTAAGTGAGCAAATAAAAATACATTAGACATCTGGAGATGAAATAAGGGATGGAAAAATTCTTTGCATGCTTTTGGATTGAGTGAGTGAGGCGCATTTTTGTGGGAAATTGAAATTAAAGAATTGTATTTTTAGATGTTGTACAAATTTAAGATTCAACGGATTTTTTGGATTCAAATTTTTAACGGTCTTTTTAGATTCAAATTGAATCGGTTTTAAGATTCAAAATCAAACGGTTTCCAAAAATTCAAAATTTTTCACGATTTTTGAGAACTCAAAATTCTAACGAATTTCAAAGATTTCTTCAATTTTTTAACGGTTTGGAAATCGAATTTCATCAACGTATTTTTGAGATTCAAAATTTTAACGATTTTTGAAAATTCAAAATTTTTTGATGGCTTTAGAAGTTCAAAATATAACTGATTAAAAGAGCAGAACTTCAACAAATGATCAGTTCATAAAGTGTCAGTCTGCTAATGTGATATTGAGTTGTGTTGTATTTCCCAGTATTTCCCTCAAAAATGCCCTTTAAAAAACAATAGAAAAAAAAAATATCCTTTCGTGTCGATTACGCTTGAGATGTTATGCTGTAAAACATAAATATTTTCACCCATCATCATCATCAATTTTTATCATCCACAAAATTTTGTATTTTGCATTAATCATAGAAAAGAAATTTCATGCGCAATGGATATCAAAATGGAATCCAAAAAACATATAAAAATAGATCCGAAAATTTGTAAATGTTTATGGAACATGTAAAAAGTGCATCTGTTTGAACCGTAGCGAATTTCCCACGCTATAATGTACTTACTTTTCATCAATTTTAGGGGGTAAATTGTATGGCATTATCAGGGTTGTGATGTGGAACGATTGAAACAATTTCTGTGGTTATATCGTGACAATCATGCCTGTTACTTTACCCCTTTTCGCAGTCACGTACAGTATGACACTAGTGACTATATAGAACAGTATACTATAATGATTGGGGACGCTTCCTTCCGGTAGACCTCAGTTATTAACCCCTTTTTTGATACTTTGTATTACACTGTTATTTTTGATGGATATTCCAATACAGGAAGCAATCGAGTACGCCCATTAGAAAAATTGCGTGACAAAAAAATTTCACAATTTTTTGGAAAAGGACATGATTAATTACTTTTTCATTTTCCATTTGAATTGCATTGATTGATTATTTTAGTATGTCTATTGTCCTGTGCATAGCCTTACCTTTTAAGTAGAATTTTTTGGGAGGTTCTTTTTGAATATTTCTTTTCATGCCCGTCAATCCCGTTTCATTTCCATTTTTGTCTTTTCGAAGCATATCATTAAGGAACGAAATGTATGAAATAGCTAATTTTAAAGTGTCTACTTTGCTTAATCTCTTTTCATATGGTAGAGTTGGAATGTGAGTACGGAGTCCTTCAAATGCCTCATTTATTGATTGCATTCGTCTTCTTTCTCTTAAGTTGGCTGCGTGACGTTGTTGAGCTTGTTGCGATGCACATTTCATTCGGCGGTATTTTGGAATTCTCCTGGAAGATTTAAGAAATATTGTGGATTAATAAAATGTGAAATATTGATGAGCCTGAAAAAAGGAAATTTTGATTTTTTTTTTGGAATTGTATGGCAAATTTGACTGATTTTTGTCTGTTTTTTGCAGATTATTTTCAATTTTTGATATCCGTTTAAAAGTAATTTAAATTACTAAACCACATAAATGTTTCAAATTTATTTTGTACGGCTTTAGATTAAGTTGCAGATCAAGGCTTCAAATTGTTTAATTCTCGAAGAAAATATTTTGAAATTCATAGAACCATACAAATGTTTTCAAACTGTCCTTTTGAATTTATACGGTTTCAAATCATTTCAAATATTCAAAATCCGTTAAAAACTTCAAAATTCTAATAATCCAATATAATTCATCATAACTCACTCTTTAATCTCATTATTATTCTCCTGATCACTATTAAACGATTCACCATCGGTAATTGAATCATCATCACATAAAAAATAATCATTTGAGCTATTCGAATTGGATGAATGGTTCATTGAATTTGCATGTGTATGATGATTCAGTAGAGATCCCTCAAACAGATGCCGTGACATAACCGTCTCAAAATCAAATGGATCCATTGAAAACATGATTATTTTTTAAATATTGTTTGACAATTTTCACTGGAACACGTGTTTGGCAATCAAATGCTTAATTACACTCGACTTGATTGATTTTTTATATTTTATATATAGAGGGTAGATAAGCACACAATATACACAACTAATTGATTTTTCTTCACTGATAAGCTTACAGCTTGAATGAACTTTCACAAAATAATAATAAACTGCTTTTGGATATTAAGCATAAAATCGGAAATTCACAGATTATGACAATTCAATTACAATATGTGACCCTGTTGAGGTAGTTATGCAAATTTATGTTAATTTTTGAGGGTCTAAAACACTCTGTTGATGTAATTTATGATGCGGTGTTCCTTATTATATCCACATATTTTCACACAATTACTTTAATTTATTTATTCACTTGATTGTATGTAATAAATAGTTTATTAATTGACTCTAATTGATAATTGAGCGCACTTGACAAAATTGTTTGCAAACGCCTTATGATATCAATCAGGTGCTAGTGAACAATGGTTTGACGCGTGCCAGTGAATGAGAGAAACGTGCAACTCTTGAGAACCTTCAGCAAACAATGAGCTGGAAGGAACAGTTTAGTTACCGAAAAAATCGGATTTTGAATAACATGCAAGTATAAAAGAGGGTGGCAATAAGAGGGATGTACTGCAGCCAATCAAAAGGACTCAAGCTTATCGGAGCGCTGTGATTGGTTGTGGCTTAATTCTGTACATAAAACATTTATGTATGAGACAATTTCGCTGTGGAAAACTCAGGGATAATGCTGTGTATTGATAAAGGAAGTGGAAATTGTGAAAATGTAGCAATTGAAGCCCCTGGCAGGATTAATTTTCCTCTCGAGTCTACACATAGATTCTAAACAAAATTTTTACAGGTTGTCAATTTCCCATAGAGCTTTTCACACAATAATATATTTAGGGAAAGTGTCTTCCTTTCATCATTTTACTTTATATACTTGATAAACAGGTGAATAGATTCTCAGCGTAGGCATTCATAGTTTATTTTGTGAGTTTTCATGAAAAACTGATGAAAAAACTCTTTTGTTGATGATTCTAAGGCAGTATGAGATGAGTAGCATGTCTATTTATCTTGAGTTTACTTATTTGCGTCATGATGTAGACACAATGTAGTCAGGATCACTTCTTATTTAATAGAATATAGCTTTGGAAGTGAACACATCGGAAATATTCGTAAATAATTTTAACGGTCAAAAAGATATTCAAATTTTGGCACATGTCATCAATAATTTTTGAAGAAATATTTTGAAATTTTGATTTCTCTTAATTCCGGACATAGAATGTTTTGGAAAACTAAAAACAAAAATCTACAAACAAATAAAAGATTTTTGACCAAAATCAAAGTTAATTTAGTGATAATAAATTCAAATGTTTACCGGCAAAAAATAACGGCTGTCAAAAATTCAATGCTTTGTGTCAAAAAAAGTTTTTTGCGAATCTTTTCTGATGTTTTTGTTGAATATTTCGAATTTGAGACGTTTTGATATGGAAATATCCGTCAAATATGATCAAATTATAAGTTATAAATCTATTTTCCAATAAATATTCAAGAAAAACAGCAAAAAAAGACAGAAAAACAGAATTATACACAGAATGTACCATAACGGATTTTCGAAAATTCAAATTCTTTCGAAACAGAGTTGAGAAAAACGGGATTTCCCGCACTTTAAAAAAATTAACCCAAAAAGAGTTTCTGCAGGTAGCTACAACTTTATACATAAATTAACAAACTTTTCAAGCATATTCCATCATTCTCATCATAAACTAGGTAAGCAGAAACAAGAAATTAATAATTTAAAGAATAGCAACTCAGGCATCAACAACTCTGATCTGAACTGTACAAAGTCTTTTATGAAAGATTCACTTCAAGAAAAAACGTGGAGTGTAAGGAGAATTAAATTTTATTAAGAAATTAAGTGTTAAAACACAAGAAATTAGTGTTAAAACGTAGTTAAGAGCAAATATAAATTAATAAATATGTTAGTATCATAGAATGTGATTAATTTACAAGTGAAAAAATGCAAAGAAAATTTGCGGCAAGATTGGCTAAGAAGAAACACAAAAAATGCTTTTTATTTATTTGATTTTCACATTAAATTATCTCGCGTATTGCTAAAACTAATCAGAAATAGATTTTGTTGCCGCATAATGTACATAAAGTACATGATTTTGGAGCTTATAGGATTAAATTTCGTAAAATTTTGTCAATAATGCGATGAACAAGGAATTAATGAATAAGATATACAATAAGTCAAGCAAGCAAATGAAAGAATTGATGAGGAAAATGAAAGAAAAAACGTGGAACCACTTTATTTGTCGTTTTATATTATATTTCAATACTTGTAAATGCCTCAAATCAGCAATTCTCAATATTACTAGTACGCTCCAATAACGTTAAAAAGAACAATTGCTAGTTCCTCTACATAAATTTTAATCAAAAATGGCTTTATTCTTTTCATAATTTTTACAAGAAAATCCCAAAAAAAGCCGATTAATACAACACAACCTCACACCTTTATTTCTTATCAATTAACGCTCAGATTCAGACTCATACTTAAAAGTATGATTATTGATGATTAGTGCAATTTTTGTATATTCGAAAAAAGTGATTTTTTTTATATATATTCTACAACAAAACAGTTCTAGCCGACATATTTTTAATGAAAAATTCTTTTCTACTGATTAAATTGCAGCATTTTTGCATCAAGATAGCACCGATAATTAAATCTCGGTCATAAAGCATATATCTGTTGATTTGCATTCGACAAACACTAATTTTCTTTTGATTTTTGACACTTTTTAAACCTTTATTTTATTACTTTTGTGGATATATCATTTAATTTAAACTTTTTTTTTCTTATTTTTCCATAGAATTTCCTTTTTGGGTTAATACATTAGTTTTTTGGACAAATTTTTGTTATTAGTTTTTCACACTCTTCGCACTTAAAAGGAAAAACCAATTAAAATAATCAACAATGGGTGACATGGAAGATACACATTTCGAAACTGGTGATGCCGGAGCATCAGCAACCTTCCCAATGCAGTGCTCAGCATTGCGTAAAAACGGATTTGTTATGTTAAAAGCACGTCCATGCAAGATTGTTGAAATGTCGACCTCAAAAACTGGTAAGTATTTGATGTAAAATAGCCATCAAACTGACCTTATCTATCTTGAGGTTATGTAAATTGTAAAAAAAAAATATTCTGCTAAGCTCAATATCCGCTGTGTGCGTGAATTGTTTTTAAAAGAAAATTCTTTTTTTACCGCATTTTCTTAGCAAAAATGTGAATTGTTCACATTTTGTCTTTCCTGACCGGAAATTTTAAATCCGGTAAAATTTAATTTTGAATATTTTAAAACCGTTAATTTTTGAATAATTCAATTTTCATTTTAATTTGTTTGGAAAATGCGCCTATTACATCCATCTAACCTAGTCAACATGATTAATTAATTAATATGTTTGTATTTTAGGTAAACACGGTCACGCTAAAGTTCATTTAGTCGGTATTGATATTTTCTCTGGCAAAAAGTACGAAGATATTTGCCCATCCACTCACAACATGGATGTTCCACATGTAAAGCGTGAAGACTACCAATTGACTGATATTGACGATGGATTTTTGGTTTTGATGAGCGATGGCGGTGATATTCGTGAAGATTTAAAGATTCCAGATGGCGATTTGGGTGTCCAATTACGTTCAGAATTCGACAACGGCAAAGATTTATTGGTGAGTAGCAGTGCTTGTGATTTTATTGAACCTATTGACTGACAATTTATTATTCTTTCAGTGCACTGTCCTTAAATCCTGCGGAGAAGAATGTGTCATTGCAATTAAAACAAATACCGCTGCCGAAAAATAATTACCTCTACGCCAGCGAAATTTCCAGGCTCAGTCCATTCTAATATCGGCGATTCTACTCTCGTAATTCTAATTTTTTTCTTATTAATTTCAAAAAATTCGCATTTTTTTATTATAATATTAAAAAAAATATTAAAAGTTTTTCTTCGCGTCTCAAAGAAAAAAAAACAATCACAAAAAAAAAAAATTCAAACTAATTAACAATTAAAAGTACTTTTTTGCAAAAAGATGTTTCTATATCTATTAAATATATAGATTGAAGTGACTCAGAGACAGCCTGGTTTTGTGTTGCTTTATATTCAAACAATGGAAAAACAATGTTTATTCATATTCTTCCCTTCTGAAATGAAATACATTCACAAAATAACAACCATTTAAAGTTAAATTACATGCATAACTAATTGCAACATACAAAGAATTATAAAAAAAAGGAAAAGCCAATAAAAATCAGACATTGATTTGATGGGAATTTAAAAAAAAAAAAATATGATAAAAATTTTGCATAAACTCTTGAGGTTGAAGTTGGTGACATCAGTCGAAAAGTGACTTCTGCATCCTCTTGTGAAGTATGTAATTTCATATAAATTCTCAAATAAGAATTATTTTTGTATGAAATTACATACTTCACAGGAGCTAACAGAAGTACTTTTTTGCTTGATGGAAATCAACTTGGACATCTGACAAACTCCGAAGATCATTGCATAAATCAAAAAAAAATTAAGGATATATTCGATGTAATTTTTTTTTTGTATGTCACACTACAATTTTATTCTTTATTTAATCAGAAGATAAATTTGTGGACGAACTTGATTCTCATGGACAATATGTTTAATTCATGACGTATTCAGTGACTTTGACTGTCCTGAATCGTCAAACTAAATTTTTTATGAAAAATCTTTGGATTGTTGCCTAAATATTTGAGATAAATCTGATTATAAAGGATTAATGTTGATCCATGAGAATGAAATTCGTCCAACTTGTGTGTTTTGTTCATTTTTTTTTATAATTCACCCCGTCGATTGATTGATGATGGAAGGATTTTTTTCTTCTTAAACATTACAAAAAAATGGAAATAAAAGAAAGCTTCACGTTTTTTTCTGTAACTTTATTTTTTTTACTCACACAAAAAATATGTCATATTCACACTGAGGTAGGGAGAGGAGGTCAATGTTTGGGGTCCTGGGGGTATTTGTGGTGTCATAAGGAGTTGATGGTTTGAATTTTAATTGTTCGTGCTGTAAAGTGATGGATTTGTGTTTCCTTTTGACTAATGGTTCAAAATTGAGGGTATTAAATGTTGCTGAAGTTCAGTTTGGGGGATGTTCACTATAAAACGGTGCGGACTATGACTCAGTGTAAGATTTAATCAAATTGAGACTCGAATCTCAATCATCTCTAAGGGTTTCGGGTCATAAGCTCATTGTGACCACTAAAATAACGAAGATTACTGTGCTTTGTAGCATAAATTCCAGTAACCAAAACTGCTAAAGTGTATCCAAAAGTTCAGCGTACCTAATTTTCAGCAAGAAATCAAACGCATAAATTAGAAGTTTTGGTGCTAAAGTGTCTAAGGTCATTCAATTGGCCTTAATTCAGTGTTGACCAAACTTTTTTGTGCCACGTCACATGTCATATGGTGGTAAGCCACATGCGACGACACACGTGGCATGCGGTTTTTGTTTGGACAACACTACCGTAGTATTTTAATGAAATTCGATCTATTTCCTTCAAAATCTCAATCCAGCCTACACAATCATCCTAAATCCAAAGTGTGAATATGTCCAGGAAGGCTTACTTCCCTTCCACATACAATTTTTTTATTTGCTTTTTTATACTACAAAACAAGAAAAAAAAATGAATCGATGAATAAAAAGCATTTACTATGTAATTCTTCCTTTTAGGAAAGGAACAAAAAATGAAAAAAATTAAAAAAAGTTTTTACGTATGAATTTTTTTTTTGGAGCAATAAAAACACTTTTTGTTGACAAAATGAAATTCTTTTTTCTTGTGAGACAGCAACTTTAATGTTGTAATTGCTATCATTAATTAATACAAAAAAAGAATATTGGACAGGATTAAAGAAGTTTGAATAATAATAAAAGAGAAAAAAATGGTTAAAGACAAATAAATGATTTTTGTTCTATTTTTTAACTTCATGACTCATATGTTGGATGTAAGATGATATTAATGCAGATTGACACATTCGCGACAAAAATAAACGGAAGCGTTTTGAATTTTCTCGAAAAATCTTTGTTCACAGTTGATTTTTTGATTAAATATAAACGGTCTTTTCAAATTTGAATTGAACTTAACGAAAATGAAGTTTCGTTAAAATGGATAACTGAATGAATTTGACGTTTATTATTTTTTGAATCATTCAGGATAAAGCATGAATTTAGTTTAATTTCTTAAAATTGAAGGTATTTGCTTAAATTAGTACATTGGAGTCTGAAACTGCTAAATTGTAAGCTTAACATTCTTAGACAAAGTAAAATATCATTAAGTAAGTTGTTCCTGAGAGGTAAAATGTGAGAAATCGTAGTAAAATTGGGTCCAAATCAACTGCCAAGGTGCCGTCAAGACAACTTTATGTCCTGTCGTTAATATTACAATGAAGAAGTGTCATAGCGAACACGGTGTCCTATTGGGGATTCATAATTATAAGATCCAGAGCTGCTAATTTCAGGTGGAGCTTGTGTGAGTTAAAGATTAAGAATGTTGCAGTGGATGCTGTGACTTGTCAGTCAAAGTAGTCTCAACATCAATAAGAACTTAAACATATTATTCACGAACTGGAAAGAAATACATTAGAACTTGAAATTAATTATCGGGAGAGGAATCATACACCGGCCGGCATTGGATGAAGTCCATAGCCAACCATTTCTATTGTCAATTTAACGTCCGTTTGGATTTCATTTCAATGTTCTGCGTTCAGGAAACTTTTTTGACGTAATAAGTAAAAATTGTCAATAAAGGAATCAGATAACCTTTTGGTTCACAATAGATTCTATAGACGATCATCGTGCTTCCGGCTCATCACACAGCTGAAGTAATATCACACTGAAAATCCGAGTAGTTCCAATATCAATAAACATAGAAAAAATCTTTTTCACCAGAACAAAACAAATCCGACAAGCCATGCCTACTTCCATCTCAAATTTCATCTCGAAAAAAAATGACATCAACAAATCTAACACACAGCAACAATTGTGACGAATTAAAAGGTAAAGCAACGTACATCCAACAACCTGAATATTTTTAAATTTTCGACTGTCGACAGTCAGCAACAACGGTACATAAATATTTCTTTTATGATTATTCTTCTTCAGTTTTGAATGAGATTCCAACCTGATTATGTCGATTTTCGTTTAAATTTTATTTTATATTATTTAAAGTCTGCATTAATAATAAGTTTGGATTAATACGTGTTAATAATAATTATAATTAATATTGAATTTATTTGCAATATTTCAGTTATAATTAGTGAATATGGATATGATTTAAGTGTTAATCAAGTAGACGAAAAACAAAAATAAAAGAAGTATTAAGTTATAAAAACAGATAATTGGCACAAAAAAAAAAAATAATTAGAAAGTTTTCATTTGTGGATGTTAAGTTTAAGTTAGTTCGCACTTAATAATCAGTTATTAAAATAATATCAAAATGTCACTTACGCGTGAAAAGTCAAAGGATGTAAACTTTGTGTTAAGGAATCTCCTTGCAGGCGGTAAGTAAAACATATTAGGGTCTGTAACGTGATATTTGTCACGTTTGCATGATTCATCATTTAACATTGTTAATACCCAAATTTGGAAATCAGGATGTACCGTTTTGGACGCGTTGTGTAATCATCGTCCGTTATCTTAATTAATTAGTCATAAGCCTCTGGAATTTTGATGTTATGAGTCGATTAAAAGCATAACTAATCCGTTACACAATCTAAGCTGTACAGCCTCAACTACAAGCATTGAGTTAAGATTCCAATAAGAATCCATAATCAGAAGCATAAAGCATAAACATTCCAAAACATCCTTAAACATCGGAATCCATTGACCCTAATTCTATGCATCGTCGAAATATTTGTGTAAATTTTTTCAACACGACGTAGTCTCGGATATCCAAAAAAATGAAAATATGAGAAAGATACACGAAAAACCGGTTCATTAATATGTCTTTTATTGATCACCACAACATCGTGGACCGTGGACACAACAAGATGAGAATTCTTTAAATTATTAAAAGAAAATAGCATTACATGCTTTTTTGGGGGTGTTCATAGACGACGTCTATTTGGGTGTTGAGGTGATGAATGGTTTCTTGGCGTAAGATGTTCTGAGAATTTTAAGAATTAGTGGCGACGACTTCAGCACATTCCCTATAGCAGGTAAACGACAGTTACCCCGGGGCATCAAACAGTCATTATCAATGCACATGTCGCTCAGATTAGCTGTCCTTACCGCATAACTAACATTCCACTCCACTGCCCTAATAACATATTATGGACCATTCACTTATTAGGGTCAATGAGGTAAAATAGCAGAGAGGGCGGGTAGATCTAATTAGCATAGTGTTACATCATTCGACCACAACCCTATTCCATGATCATCAATATTCATCGATTCTGTTCGTCATTACAACTTACTAATTTATTGACATATTACTGGTTTTTATGGTCGGCTTTTTAATGGAATCAGGTGTTGAATTTTACAAAAATGCTCACAATCAAGTCTTTATGTCTGCTAATTTTCCTTCGATTCCTATAATTATTTATCTAAGAATGCAAACAGAAAATTTGTTGATATTAAAAAAGTAATCATTGGAAACAGGATGCTTGAAATCTGATATCCATGATGCTGGAATGTCTAACACCTGATTCGTGCTCTTTTAATCTGATAATGAGTCTATTTGAACCTGAGTTTAGTATTTTCTTAGTCCGATTCCAGTTACAACTCGAGTGATTCTTAAGGCGTAGAATAACATTTGTTGTCTGTTGATCTAGCAAGTCTCGTGATGATACATGTGGCAATGATTTTAGATTGTAGGAAATGCTACATCAACATGTTGAATTTTCGATGATTTACTAAAAGAAATACGCAATTTAGGAAGCTATATCTATTAGATATGCTTCATAATCAATATACAGTTCCTAAGAATCAATAGAAGCATGCACAAAGCATAATAAGCACATCAATTAACCTTCTGTATGCTTTTTGCAATCTTAAGTCTATTCAACCTGTGGAATATTATGCTTCTGCACTAGTAATGACTTAATATAACAAAATTGAGATGAGTCAGTCAGAGATCAATCAATCATTGCTCTTTGTGTTACACAATCTTTTATGAATCGGTGCATCGTGGATTGAAAGTAATTTAATGTTGGAAACTGCTTCAACTTAAGAGAAATCAAAAATCAATTGACTCGTCAGACTTAATGACTCATAAAATAAAGTTTCCCAAAGTTAAATCGATTATGAGGCATCGGATGAGTATTTTTGACCAATTTTATTATGAAATTTTTGCATTGATCAAGGTTTATGGAAAGTAAATGTGAATCCCAAATTAATAATCTCTTAAAAGTTTGAATTTGTGTGGATGCTTCAAATCCAAAATCACAGATAGACTCCTTTGCAATTGTGATTGGGTGGATCTGTAATTAAGAATTCCTCACGGATCTTAATTTATTTGCAATGATGTTTATTCTTCAGAGTTCAAAAACAGACTGAACTTTTGTATGAAAAAGGGGTTGTCAACTATGTACAATAAATATTATTCAAATCTCAAATGAACGTTAAAAGCAATTGATGATTTTCAATGCTTAGAACATCCAGTTGATTGAATTCAAACTGAAGACGATTGATTCATCAGCTTACACAATTGCGCGAGTCAAAAGCTTACCAATGATATGTATCTTTCCACATTTTGTTTATCTCAAAGAATGTCTAGAACAATGAAGAAGTATTCAAATCCAACAAACCATTCTCTGATAGTAAATCCGGGTCTTGTCTGGGTCACTGCTAAAGATGATCAACAGTACAAGGAAGTCGGCCTTGCCGCTGCTAACATAAAAACAATTGTTAAAACAAGCAAGCTTAGATAAACAAATTTTTTCCATTTGTAAACAAACATTTGACTCAATTTAATTATAAAGCAATTCCTTTCAATATTCAAGTACAGACATTCAATTAAATTTGGAATGTTAATTGTCAAAATTCTACCCAAAACTGCAAAAACCGTAAAAAGCACTTTCAGAATTCACCTCGAAAGTCAATTATCACTTTACGTTAATTAAGGAAGAAGAAAATGATGGCAATTCTAGGAAGTGAAGGGGGCAATAAACACAAAAAAAATCTCAATGCTCATAAAATGATTACATCCATCACGTGAATACTTTTAGTATGCCGCTTAATACTTCTCGTGATCATCACAGTCTTTCCACTTCCAAAAATAAATCTCTGCCTTTTTGTTTTATTGTTATTGTAAGAAGCTATTAAAAAATTAAATGGATGTTCATTTGTATGCTGTTCCTTTCTATTTAATTTATTGTCATGTCGTTGATAATCAACACGAGACTTACTAATTCCTTTTAGAATGCAAATTCCTTAATTTTTATTTAAATTTTATTTGGGTATTTATGGATAAAAGATGAACTTTTGTTGATTTGAAGGTCATTGGAAATGCCATTGTTATAACATTTGTTAGCCATGTGATCTATTCACCTAAGCATATCAGATGAACTATCCTAAAATAGTCAGCAATGCGTCATAAAGGCGTGATGAATCTTTGTCAGAGTTGTTACAATTATCGGATTATTTTAAGTTAAACAGGAACTGAAGCTTCTCAAATGTGCAACCCTTGAATGTCTGCAAAAGGCATATACCATGGAGATAATACTTCAATAGTCAATTCTAGACATACTGTGAGTTTAAGACAGAAGAAATATTAAAAGTCTGTTTTTAGCATAGCCTTCTATGTTGCCAAACAACAATGTATTTAGCTGTTTCGTATGATCGTAGAGAGTTCTGGGTTTTGCTTAAAGTTCCTTTACTGTCGAGTCACTGACCTTCCGAACAATTAGAATTCTTAGTAATTTTGAAACAAAATGTAAACAATTTTTGACTGGAAAATATTTCAAATTTTGATTTTCAAAAATGCGTTATTATCGGATTAAAATCAAAGCTTACTGACCTAAATAATTTCATACAGTCGAAACTCCCCTCTGAATACTCAACAGCACCCAACCCTGAAATAAAGTAATAGCCATGTCATTACAATGCTGAACGTCTATCCTATTATGCCATTAAGTTTTATCTTAAGCTATCCTCAAAGTCCAACATTACAGTCACTTGTAATTTCCAAAGGTATTAAGTCTTTCGTCAACATGGGTAGGTGAAATATTTATTATAATATGTGACAACAGAAAGAAGAATCGTAACTAATATTTTTTTGACATACACACATTGCAACAGTGTAGATTGGAATGCGAAAAAAATGTGTCTGTAATTGGACACAAAAATATTTCCTTTGTGTCGTGGTCGAAGCTGTTTAAAGAGAAATTTCTTCTTTTTTTAAAACAAAAAAAAGCACATCCACATGAGTGAAAATTATTCATTCCCACGGATACGACCGCGAATAAATTATGTAAAAATTATGGTAAGCTTGTCTCGATCAGTAAAGCACTTTCGATTTTAATTTTTCACTGTGAATTCTTGAATTTCATAATATTTAATGATAGACTAATGCATGAGATGTGCTAGTAATTATACATTAAGATGATTTATTGATGTCTTCCCCTACGAGCATGTTCAGACTTATCGGTAGACATGCTTTAAACCTTTTTGTACGAAGATGCATGTTGGAAGTCGTATAATTATAAAGATTGCTCAGCTGACTAGATCGCTTTTTGACACTTTAATATTTATGGATTTTATCGTCTGTCTATGCTCCACCTTGATTAGATTCGAGCGTGACTAAAATAAAAATTGTCATCAAAACATATACTTGATATCGCTGATTATTCATGTCTGGAATATTTTGTCTAGCAAAGTCTATTTTGTGTGAGAAAAGACGTGATTTGAGTTTGATGGTGGTTTCGATTGACTTATTTTTTTTTTTTTTTGGCAGAAATATAGATGCAGGTTTACATGGGTAGATTCCAGATTGGCACATGATTGAATGTTGGCAATAGATCTTCGAGTATACTTACACCTAAGCGCAAGTGAATTTTTACCAAATTGAATGAATCAAATCTCGACGCATTGTTGGCAGCATTAGAATGGGTGCCGGTCGGGTCGTACAGTCTTTTACCAAGTAGTCCTTGCTTAGAACACTGGCAGATTCATCAAAAGACTTCCCGAATTCCCCAATTTTAATAGACCGACCCAACCTCCTTATTGACCTCACTTCTTCCGCTTTCGGTTCTTCTGCCACTTCCACTTCTGACAGCAGACATAAATTTGCCAAGATAAACACACACCTACTTCCAAACCTAACTCAACTGAGCTTTACCTTCCTTAATGTCCATCAATCTTCAATAATCTATAGATAATTCCAATATTTCAACAGCAAACATCAATCAAAAGCCGACAAGTATCAAAATATTATTTACTTTTTTGAAGTACATAAGCAATTTGAAACATTTTGCAATCTACCGAAATCATTGACCTTTCCCAAAAACATCTTCAAAATCCAATTTCTTCCAATTTCAACACACAATTTCTCAATTCAAAAATTACAGCAATCAATCTAACAAATCGGCTTACTTCTGAGTTTCAATGTCATAATCAATTGATATGCTGCCTACCTTACTTTATCATACCTTCAATTTTAAATGTGAATACTCTTCAGCAACTATTTTCTTTACTATGTTCAGCTAGCTAAAACCAAATTTACACACATGTACGGGTAAGAAGAAGCTCATTGGATCGTCATATGTTAGGGGAGAGCAACAGCGATAAACAGTAAGCACCATACACAATTATCTCATTCAGTGATCAACAAGCTGATGGATATGTGTGTGGATGTAAAAATTTACAGTAAGGCAGACGAAATGAAATAAAAGAAAGAAAAATAGAAAGTTGAAGAAGGTATCATGACTACATAAAACCAAATCTTACAAATGGTCATATTGTCTCTGCATAATAGATGCTTTTATGCCTCATTTGTGCATACTGACGCGGATGATTTTGTGTGTTAACATATGCTTTGTGACAATGACAGATGAAAGTTGGTTATGCTTACTTTTATGCTATTACTTACAAATTCACGCAAATATCTAAAGCGGTCGTGTTGAAATGACGTCTATCATGATGTTGGAATCTTTGGTCTCATCCAGTATTCTTTATTTTCCGAAAATGATTTGTTTACATTCCTGTTTTCAACTTAATTCCTTTGTTATTGATATTTTTGGACTCTTTTGATGATTTTAGTATAATAACAGCGATCTCTTATGCCTGATTTTCCGACTTTGGTAATAAATCACTTTGAATACTTCAGAAATTATAACTTTGTAAACAAACACGAGAAAAAAGTGCGGGAAAAATTTAAATTTTTGAAAAAATAACGGTTTTTTGTCTTTGTATGCATTTGACGTCATTAAACCACAATCCCTAAACGAATGCACCTTTTGTAATTGCATAATTTGTTTATTTTACAGGTGTAGCAGGAATGTGTTCAAAAACCGCAGTAGCACCACTCGATCGTATGAAAATTTTACTTCAAGCACACCAAACACATTATAAGCATCTCGGGGTCTTTAGTGGCTTATTAAATATTGTTAAGAAAGAATCGTTTATAGCACTTTATAAAGGCAATGGAGCACAAATGGTTCGTATTTTTCCATACGCAGCCACACAATTTACAGCATTTGAATTTTACAAAAAGGTAAGGAAGTACGAAAATTTACATAATGGATTTTATCGTGTCTATATAATGTGTTTCTTCATGCTTACAGTATTTTGGTAGATATTTTGGACCAACACCAAGTATTAGACATGCGGATAAATTTTTTGCCGGTGCCGGTGCGGGATTAACAGCAGTTACATTGACATATCCACTCGACACAATTCGAGCACGATTAGCGTTTCAAGTGACAGGCGAACATAGATACAATGGCATTCTTCATACAGCAACATCAATATTGAAGGAGGAAGGAGGCGTAAGAGCACTTTATCGTGGATTTCTACCTACACTTATGGGTATGGCTCCTTATGCTGGACTCTCGTTTTATTGCTTTGAAATGTTAAAGTATGCATGCATGAAATATAGTCCACATTGGACGTGCAATACCTTAGAAAGAAATACAGGTAATATAAACATCCGAAAGGTATGCTTAAAAGCTTACTCATATGTGCTTTTATATTATTTTTTTTAGGTGGACTTGTTTTGATAGTACCTGCAAAATTATTATGCGGTGGACTTGCCGGAGCGATAGCACAAACATTCTCATATCCACTTGATGTAACAAGAAGGCGGATGCAGCTTGCTATGATGGATCCTAAAACAGCTAAATTTGGGTGAGTTTTTGCATGTTTGTGGATGGAATTATAAATTGGATATGCTTTATGTGATGGTATCTCTGATAAGAAACGGGTTGGGCGCTGCTTTATATTCGTAGCTTACTTTTTAGGTTGCATTAACATGTGTATAGTCTCGGTACACTCCGCAAAACCAACAGTCCATAATAAAAGAAGCTTCAGACTCACTAAAAGAAAGGCAAATAAAAGTAATTCGGTATTGGATATTCAATTGTGCAATCAAAATTCAAGATTTAAGGTCAACAATGACGTCATAGAAGCATCCATAAATACCTAAATATTATCAATTCCGTTATGCAATAAGCAAATTCCAATCCATTGCTCATTATTGATATTTACATTATGCTTCTAGCATTAATTTTTGATTCGGATATACCTCGGCCATTAATTTATGGATAAAAGTCCGAATAAATCATTATAAATTACAGAAAGTGTCACTTTATGTAAATCCAATCACAATGCTCATTCAACATTTACATTTTTCTCACATTTGGCTGTGAATAGATCAACATGTGACAGACATTAAGGAATAATAGAGATTTTTATTGGACTTAGATAAATAGCACTTGATAAAGTTGAGTCAATGAGATTCGCAGGAAATTCATTTTTTGGCAATGTTTTCATTGGATATAAAAGCTTCTTATGGAAAGCTGAAGGATATAGCTTTACAGAGTTGCAATTGTGGTCCATGACCTTCCATAGATGTCGCTTACAACATCCAGTAGAATATGCAAAGATCCAGTAAAATGTTATTTTGAATCATAATAAGGAAGTCGGCTGTATTGAAATAGACAGCCTTGACCTGCAGTGTTATTCGAGTGTCTAGACAGCTATAGCTTAATTAATACATTGCCTATAGCGTTTTTAATCACAAATTTCTGATTATTTCCTATAAAAATTTGTAAATATCAACAATTTTGATTCATAAAATCGAATGAAGATTCTAGTCTGTCCATTTTACAGCTACATCGATTTATTTATCCTTCCAATCACTGACATTTACCCGGGAAATTGTCTATTTCCGCCTATCTTGTCCAGTTGATGACTAAATCTGTCTAGACTTCAATTTTATTGTCATTCTTGAATAAAATCTTAAAAATATCCAACCGGATCTATAAAATCGGGATTCCCAACCTCTGTTTCCACAAAAATCCAGTCACAATAGAGAACAAGCAGTGAGAAACAAGAATATAAACATTTGAAAATTATTTTCCACATCAATCCGCACCTCAATATGTTGAGAATGTTGCTTTTTAATATGACTTCATCCAATTGTGACACGATGAATGTTCCCGAGCTACTCAAATGAAGAAGGATCTACCATGGAGTTTCTAAGGTTCCGTTAAATGGAAGTAGCTTCCGTTTGGCGTCTTCATGTCTACCAAAAATACTCTGCTTCCATTTAGTGTTGAAAAAAGAGGTTAAGCGGCGCTTTAAGAGCTCAGTGGAGTCATCTTCATGTGTGTCACTCGGGTTTCTGTCATAAAACCCACTATGAATGCTGACTATACACATTGAGCAACCAAAACGTCAATCAAATAAAAGCTTTTGTTTTTTTTTATCGCTGGATATTTTTATGAAAATTTGGCAATGTCTTGCCATTGTTGCTGAATAATTTCAATTTTTGTCGCATTCTAAAAATAACAAAAAAATAGCTGAAGCCTTGATTTTATTTCGGATAAGAAGAGAAGTGACGAAGGCATTGAAAGTAAATATTTTGTTGCTATCATGGTTGTTTGGCTTTTTATGACAGTAAGCTATGCAAATTTTGATGCATTATTCAAAATGACAACATCAATTAACATTATCAACTGTTGATGACAGAGGAACTACTTTTGGATTGTTTATATTGTGAATTTCAATGCTTACTTTGTTTGTTTTCGTGCAAGTTAGCGATAAAATAAACTTAAAACTTCCCGCTCATTTCTGTTCATTGACCTCATACTGCTTCGTGTTTTTTGATTCACAGCTGTATACAGGCTTAAGAGTTACCAACACAAAAATGTATTTTATTATACAATTAGCTTAATTTACAACTTTGAATTACTTTTTATTTCTATGCCAAACAATTCGCAATTTTATTTTGTAAATTGCGGTATGAACATTAAGCATAAATCTCAACATGTTGGATGGTTGGGGGCTGTTTAATTGATTTTTCTTGTCTTCTTTCCTTTTTTGGCTCCCACACACAAATCATTTTCTTATTTTTCTTTCTCTGTACCTCATGTCTTATCCGTTTTCCTTGTAACAGTCCGTAAGTAATTCATCAATTCTTGCTTTATTTCAATCATGTCCTGATTGTTGGACAGGTGGCTTTTTTGAGAGTTTGAGTAGATTTGGATTTAGAAGCGATTGAACTGACTTGATCGTTGATTTTCAAATATTTTTTGACCGTTATTTTTTCAAACATTTTTTGACCGTTATTTTTTCAAATATTTTTTGACCGTTATTTTCAACTTGCATCATTTTGTGGTTTTCGTAGCATGCCTTAAAGCCTTTTGAGTATCTTATTGCTTGTAGATTAAGGCAACATCTTGGATTTACCAAAAAATAATTAATAACATTGAATTTTTACCTTTATTTATCGTTACAGTATGGGCATGTGGAGTACATTAAAGCTCATCTACGTCGAGAATGGTGTCTCAAAAGGACTTTATCGCGGAATGTCAATAAATTATTTGCGTGCAATTCCAATGGTTGCTGTGTCGTTTGCAACATACGAGATGATGAAGCAGGCATTATCGCTTGATACAGGCATGAAATTATAGTAAGATTTAATTATGATAAATGAAGGTTCAGCTTTTTTTTATTACTGTCTATTTCATCGTCCTGTTTCCTTTTTCGTTTGTGAAAAAGGTATGGATACATAAAAAGTATTTATTATTTTTCCTGAAAAAGTCAATTTTTTATTAGGTGACGGTTTTGTATTATTTTTTTGTTGTATAGACTTTCCTAACCGAATCTGTTTCATTTGATGTACTATTAGAATCTCACAGGAATTGATGTTATCAGTTAAAAAGAGACTTAATGATGTTTATGATGTGAACATTTAAATTACGCAAAAAGATGCTTAAGGCTCAATCAATATTTTTGTTTTGTAAGTTCAAGGTGCGCCAACTGAACATGTTGAGAATTCGTAATGATGCCTGCCTAAAAGTTTTTCTTGCCCATACCCACATCCACAAGAAAATGCTCTTTTTTTAAACTTTTAACAATTTTTAAGGCATAAGGCAAATTGAGCGGGAAAAGAAATTTTTGATGACGGAGTCTTTAAAGCAGTGATGGGCAACCTGTGTGCCGCGACACCATAAAGTATCTAAAGAACCGTATGTCATATACGGTTTTGATCGGGCCATGCCACCAAGTTGTGCCTTGAAAAATAAAAGGTTGTGCACCACTGCTTTAAAGCTCACAAAATTCCAAAAAAGTTTGTGCATCTAGAAAGTTTTTGTGAGGATTCATCCTTTTCAAATAACGAAAAATAGCTGCTGGATGTTTATAAACAATCAGGTCCATAAATATCCGCAACTCAATTCCTACCATCTTTTTATAAATAAATTCTACTTGTTATTAGTTTTTAAGTTATGTACTTATGTTAAATGCCTTAAATTATAAAAATGACATTACGCACACACACATCATAAACTCAAGAATATTTTTTTTATATACATTACCTCGAATAGGCATGTTGATATGCTGAAATAAGATGACAATGAATAATACAAACAGCATGAACAGAAATTATGTTGTTGAAAAGAAGGATCAAATAAAGAATTTTTACATGTAAAGGAATATGAGACTTTTATTGAGGGGGGTAAGATGTTTTGGAAGATGTGGAAAAAGGTTGCTGAGTTCCAAAATTTTTTTTGAATTTTTCTGATTTTTGTTTCAATTTTCTATAGGAACAGGGTTAGATACTTCGATGGATGAACCTATCAATTGCGTACCTGCTAGTTCTATTGCTGAATATCACTTACATCAACTTTCTAAATGTTCTTTGGCCGTCCTCGAGCTTTTTTGCCTTCTGGAAGCCATACCTTGAAGCAATTTGGAATACAACAGGAATTAGACTCAGTAGAGACATTTGAGGTCCTTAAACACCTCAGAATCTCATAATTAAGCTTCCCAAGTAATGAGATTAGAGTAGATCTTGTCATCGAACCACAAAGCTTAAGATCCAGATGAGTTTACGAATCAAAGCCTACTTCATGATCAAATGAAAGCCTACTTCATTACAAAAATGCCCAACAATTTCACCTCCCAAACAATTGAAGACAATTTTCTCTGATTTCACATCCATCTGATGATTACATTACAAAAGAAAGCTTCAAGCACAAAGAATAATAAAATCAAAACATTTTCTTTCATCTTCTACAGATTCTCTTCTTTTATTATCGATTAAATCTTAATTTACATAGAACAATATTATCTTTTTGCCTTATTCGTCCGACCTTTCCACTAAATATCTTTATTTATTTTATAAACCAGTGATTTAGATATTTATTTTAGTCCATAATATTTTTTATTTAGTATTTCCACATTTTGATTAGTTCCAGAGGGCATTTGGATTACCCAATTTCAATATTATTAGACTTAATGGATCACAACATGATTTAGTACATGCTGCTCATCATCCTATACCAAAACATTTATATCAACAGATTTTATAATACTCTATATTTTGTTGCAGAGCATGCATAGAGATCAACAGATACAGTTTTTATAATATTTTTTTAATCTCTTTTACATATTATTATCTATAAAATATGAATACGTGATGACTAGAAGGATCTGTTTACATATTATGGAATTATAAAATGAAGTTGTATAAAAATATGTCTTACTTATCATGAAAGAAGCTCTGTCAATAAAGAGTCGAAAGCTTACTAGAGGATTTATGAGTTTAATCGTCACTTACTTCCATTTACTAGGTATGTAACTGTTCTTTGTGAAAATGCTTGTTGTTATGGATTTCCTTTTGCTTTAAAATGTAAAGCTTCATCTCTATAAATATTTC
Organism: Chironomus tepperi; assembly: GCF_022539635.2. Taxonomy (NCBI): domain Eukaryota; kingdom Metazoa; phylum Arthropoda; class Insecta; order Diptera; family Chironomidae; genus Chironomus; species Chironomus tepperi. The sequence goes on along the minus strand of NW_027226420.1, from coordinate 1,724,246 downwards.
AGCAAAACTTTAACATTTGTCATTGAGGAATTTTCATTACTTCCTTGATTCAAACGTCTGGCTTGATTCGAAAGGGCTTTCCGAGTGACAAATACATTGTTGCCAAGGTGAGTTACAGACTGTAATAGCTTTATTTGCTTTGGTGATGTAAGGAATCATGTCTAAAGTTTCAGATGAAAATACATCGAATTCTATGATGAATTACAGGTAGAATTTATGTACTGAACTACATTAAAGCTTGCTTAGGACTGTTCTCACTGTGTAGTTGCTGGTTCCTGGAGTAATATGACTCTATCCAGTTAATTATTAAATTTTCCGTGTTTATTATTCGAAATTCAAAATTTGATTGACATTTTATAAGAAAGGGGTTTGCAACTATGTAAAATTTGAATTACAAATGACCGTTATAACAGCATGGAATATTAAAATATTCAAAATTCCTTCTTTTGTTGATTAGATTCACAAAATTCAGATCTAGACTGCTAACTGACGTCAATCAAGTCTCACTTAAGAACTGAAGAGTGTTCATTAAATTTAGAGACACTGAATTTATAATTCAAATGAATTTCCATTCCTAAAATATGAAGTAGTTGAAGCTTATAAATTGTGAATAGTCTGAATATTATAATTTTGATTGGATGGTCCTAAGCCTCAAGGATAAACTTTTTTAATATCATTTAGCTGTCTTGTTTTCTCTATAAATATATCCTGTCAAGCAGATGTTATTGTGTTTACGTAAGCATACTTCTTCCTATTCATCATAAAAAATAAGAGCTTTTGAATCACTTTTAAAGCTTCCTTCTATTTCTTCATATTCTTTTTTCAGGACCGTAAATATAGAAGGGAAAATACATTTGTATGTCTTTTTTATTGTGTCGAAAACTTTCCATAGCTGAGTGTAAATCCTTCAATTTCCACAAAAACATAACATTTCAATAAAATTTGATTGAATTGATTGTAACATTATCAGCTAACATTCTTATTCTTATCATGTCTTCACATTTTCACTGTGGAAACAAATGAAATAGAACGTAAACGATTTTCACTTTGTTACTTGATACTAAGAAATCAATTTAATCTAAAATCAAGGCCATGAAGCTACACGTATGGTATATTTAATTTAACTTAATGAATTTTTTTCATCATTTAGCTTACAGATTTTCTTTGATAAATCAAATTACAAAACCATCCATCTAGTGAATTTGCTATATTATTTGTATCCAGGGGTGTATCCAAGGATTGATTGATGAAGTATACACAGTAGAATTAAGGGGGTAGATTCATATGGAGGCAAATCTGCCAGTTTGAGATAACTTGTTCTGTGGTCGAATGGTTAAGATGTAGTCGAACTTTGATTGTCTACATATGGGTAATGGGTTCAATTCCCATCGTGAACTGGAGTTTATTGGATATTTGTTAGTAATAATTGATATTTTTTGTTAGTTATTCTGTTTTATTAAATTTTTCCGTCCGGAAAGGCTCCTCTTAACTGCAATAATATCATTAACTTCTAGATCGTACAAGACACTCGACTTGTGTTGATAACTTTAGCGATCATAACAATTTAAACTTGTTTTTCGCTCGGGAAGTATACTTACCTACCGGCACCATTCTCCGATCTAGGTTATTACAAAATACTCTCCATTCGACTCTATTGTTAGCCACATAACTAACCTTCCCCAACTACCCCTCGAAAAGGACATACTCGAACATCCAGATCATACCCATGACTCACTTCTAACCATCCCTAACCTGAAAATTCATCACCTTCCATCCCATAATAATACTCTTGATACACCCCTGCATGTATATCTGATATGCTGTCTAGAAATATATCTCCATTTTTACTATTATCATTAACATTACATTATTGGAGCAAAATGCTTTTTTTTAAAAAATAGTTCCATTTACTTCGTCGATACTTCTATTATGTCGCAGCATAAAATGAGAGATAATGACAATGAGAAATTAGAGATCAAAATCAGTCCACAAATTTTCCATATTTTTTATCATCAAGATGTATACTAGTTTTTTATGTAAAAAGGTTGAGCTTTAATTCCACGCCATGATGACTTTTTTAAAGGGCACAAAAAGCCCATAATTAGATTCACTGTAAAATTTGTGAGATAATTTAATAATTCATGCCTTTTTTTTCATGCCTCAAGTGATGAACAATTACTCACCATTCAAAGAATCTTCTTCCATTGAAAGATCCATCAGAGTCACCTTGAGCATGCGACAACTCCAATCCGACATAAATTTCGTCTTCATTCTCGTCATTTGCAATATGCCCGATATAACGTATCTTACCCACAACAATACGACCACCCTTCGCAATCACTTTCGCATCCTGTCCTGTCTTTAAGCATTTTGGAGATTTTGGCAGAAAAGGCATTGCGTGTCTTGATTGATGGCAATCTAATGAAAATTTTTGATGCTTATCAAATTCCATGTCATGTGTCAAGAATATCAATCTACATACCACGATGTACTTCCGCAACATCCGAACACAGTCTATTTTGTTTTTTATTAGAGTCGCCGATATCGTCGGCACAATGTCGCATATATTCATCAGCCTCCTCCAAAAGACTTTCTGTAGATCCACTTGATTCGTGCATGCGATAAAGTTGTGATATTTTGCTGCCACAACGTCTCGAACAATGACAATCGTGCCTTAAATCTGGCAATGAGCCACGGGACTTTTGGAGAGGCTCTGTATAGACATGGGATAGCATTAGGAAGTTAAGTTAATTAAATTTTAATTACTTACCTCGGAATGTTACTGTTTTTGTGTAGTGCATGCTCTCCGATGGTTTTAATGTGTTGTGAGTCTGCTTGCATATTGCACAGCGAAATGATGGAACACTCCGTGAACGTTGATGCTTATTTAACATGTTTGATGATTGATGGCCTGATCTTAATGAGTAACTTTTACTTGAATCAAATGAATCGTTCCGATTATGCCAAAATCCTTCAGTCTGTGTTGTGCTTTCATTAACTGTCCATTGCGAGACTCCAGGTGTACTCGGCGTTACACCACGTCCTGAATAATCTGGTGTTTTAAGCAAATTTCCTTTAAAATATTCCGTATCCTCGTCGTTCTCCTCGTTGATTTTTTGTTGACACAAATGATCTGCTGAACGTGAAAGCTCGGGCACCATACTTGTAAAATTTATATCGCTTAATAGTATTCGTCGTGCCTCTTGTGTCTTTTCCGAAAGCCTATGATAGATATAAAAATAGAAGACAAACAAAATAAATTGAAAATTTCATTTCGGTCGCATTCAAAAGAGGAAGATTAAAATTTGTTTTGGAGCTTCAGCAGTAAAGTTTTGCTTTTAAACAATGCTAAAAGATAGGAATGGGACAAGAAGAAGAATTGACTCAAGAATGTCAAAAAGAAAATTGTCGAGAATTTTGAAAAATTCTCTTTGAAAAAATTCAAATATTTTTTGACCGTTAAAATTTTTTGAATTTCATTTGACCGTTAATTTGTCAATTTAACGAAGCAGCTGTTGATTTTGTCTTAAACTGTGAAAACCCTTACTACACTCCTGAAACAAACTTCCTCTTATTCCCTATAATTATAGCATCTACGTCAAAGTTCCTACAAAACAATAAATGCAAAACTTTTTTTCTCACGAATCATCATCATCCTCGACATAACATTTAAGTACTCAGATTTACTTTGTGCTTATGTAAAGTATTAAAATAATAATCTTCTGTTATTCCTTGATGCAGAAAAATCCCTCCTCAAGATTAATGGGAGATGCTTTGCTATTTCTATCGCAACTTAATCAAATCAATAATAAAGTCAGTCTGAGTTATCGATTACGTCAATAAGAACTTGATAGGAATGAGGGAGGGAAAGTAAAATCAAAATGGCAGACAATGGGATTTTTTTGTGTTATTTCCATTACAGAAGACTTAAATCACATTATATCAATAAATTAAAATAATTATGTATAGCATAAAAATCAATCATAACATAAGGTCACATCCCATCCATAAGTTGAGAGTTTGTTGCCATTGTATGATGTACATTGTCATATCATTGATCGTTATGGACGAGATTTATTTGCTTCTTGATTGTACGGGTTTCCCAAAAGAATACTCAAGTATCATAAATATCAATTTTATGATGATGTGACTAAAGTCGTCTGCTGAATATTTAGCGAGGGTTATTCTTGCATTGTCTTTTAAGGGTGGCGTGGGGTTGGGGTGATGTCGGAACTCATACTTTTTGAATTCGATTTTGTCAAGTTTGTGGTCATTCTTGAGTGACGTCTGATACTAAGGAAGATTTACTTTTGAATGCTGATCGACATAGAGGTCCTCCCTTGACGCCCGGGGCAAATAATGAAATTTTTGTGGAACCTAGGGGTTTTGGCATTATTGTGGTAGAAATACCTTACGAATTGAAGAACGTGGAAGATGGGATGGGCAGGAACTCTAGTTTCCCCTTCTGTCCCGGGGTAAATAATCAAATTTTCCATTTACATCATTTGTGGACAATCCCCAAAAATCTCTACAAGAATCTCATGAATAGATTTTAATTAATTTATGTGAGAAATGAGCATAATTGTGGCTACCCCAACAACAAGAGTCAACCAAGGTGATAAGGATCATGTATGTGCAGTAAATTAGAATTCCTCTAGAAAATAATCTATGCTAGATGTTGATGATAAGGGTACATACATGCCCATTCATATTCAAATTTGGTAATGACAATAGCTTTCTTCGTATTACTTTGATTCCTTATGTGTATTAAAGGATGAAATGAAGATATAGGACAAGATTGTTTGCCAAATTCGGAAGTGACGAAGCAAACAATGGGAATAGTCAGAAGAGATATAAAAGCTTAATCATATTAAGTTGATTTTGGACAAAGTTTGGTAATGTCATTAAAAAGTTTGAACTTAATCTTTGTAATAAAATTTACAGCCAGATTGGCTGGTCGGCCAGTCGGAGACAAATAATTGAAGACAGACATCCAATTACTTAATATTCAAATTAAGGAAATTCATCAATTGCTGAATAATTAATGAAAATACTCAAAAATTGTAAAGTCATAAATAATTGATGGATGGATACAGAAATAGAATTTCCATAAAAAGCATGATACTTTTCATTGGAGTTAAGCTTCTAGGAAAGGAAAAGCTTATTTTTAGATCAAAGATCAATTATATTTGTTCATTGATATCGATATCCATCAGATATGAAGCAACACTTAATTTAATGAAAAATCCTTTCAGAATTGATGGAAACACATGCGCATAAAATTAGTCCTGTAGCTTTAAAAGGAACGAAAGTTTTTAATCAATAAAATTAAAGTTTCTGTCATCAGTGCCTGTTTTTTGCGACATCAGCAATACATTATTAAAGCCATAAATTATCCCACATTAATGGTAATATCAATAAGCTTAATGATGGCATAAAAGCAGCAAATTGCTTCACTTCCTTCAAAAACTGTTCACAGACCAAATTGCTATCATAATAATCGAAAGTATTGACCGGAAAAAGTCGAATGTCAATGACAAATTTTAACAACGCATATTGGGTTGAAATGAAGTAGCTTCTTGTTTTGATGTCAAGACATCAAAAACATTAATTTTTATTTGGTGCCGTGATCATGATTAGAAGATAATGTGCCGAAATTCTAATGAATTCAGTGTTGTTGTTTTGGAATTAGCTAAGACGCATTAAGTGCTGTTGTTGTCACTGTCGCATGACATGCTAGTCCACATGACTAGTCTAATCCTCCTTGCAAGTCATGTGACAGTTGCGCTGGTTTAGACTCAGATTCATGAAAATCCGCCTACTTGATCTGTCTTGTGTATTGGGTTCTATACTGTAGTTCAACATAGATCAAACAGTAGCTTCTTCATTGCTCGACATCAATGCCACTACCCTGAACAAAACTCTTTTATTTCGAAGTTCTTATGAGGAATGCGCCTAAAGATATTTTTGACACATTAAGCACATCGCTCACTTAAATATTCTTTTGATAATTTATTAAATGAAATTACTTTGTCTTTTTATCATTCACGCCTTTATCGCAATAGAAAATTAGGTATTCAATGAGGCAATTAAGAAGCTCGAAGGACAATAAAACAGTAAAGACATAAAGGAAGAAGACATATTGCTTTTAAGATTGTAGATTGACGCTTTCAAAACAAAATAACGAACTTTGCATTGCACGCTAACTAATATTGTAAGAATTAAGGATAAAGTTTTTCATTATTTAGGGAAGGAAGTGGCAAGAAGGAAAAGAAAGCTCATAAAACTCAAAGTAATGGAATGTACAGTACAAAGACACACTCTTTTTATGAAGTCGCAATATAAATAAACTGCCTTTTTCCAAATCCATTCAATGTACAGTAAACATACAATGAATGAAGGAAGTAGGAAACATTTTCTGATCTCATTTTTCATGCTTTAAATCGATAGCTGTCGGATGAAATTTATATAGGTTTTCAAATTCTAAAGAATAAGGCTGTTTGTACAATGAGATGTGTTTCACATTCTTCATAAATCGATTAACTTCTTTTATGTATTGACAGATCGGAAATGGAGAAATTTCGCGGGAAAATGTGTCATTATCTATTTATATCGATGCTTATTGGATGAAAAGAAACGTTGCTTGAGGTAAGATCAAAGAAATTTATAATGGGAATACAAGGAAATGACGTCAATTGAAAAATTAGAAATTTTAAAAGATCCAGTAAACTTATTTTGTTCAATTTCGATCTATTGTGTTGCGTAGATTGTCAGTTTGTTGAAATTCATGATATCTGCGTTCAGGAATTTACTCTTGTACTGAACGGAACATCTTTAAACTTTCCTGTTCCTTTATTTTTCGACTTTATTGCACTAAACTGAATTTTTCACATTTTAAACTAAAAAATTCCCGCAAAAATTTGCGAAATTCAAAATTTGAACTTTCTTTTTGAATTTTGAACTTCCGTTAATTTTTTTTTTGAACATTGAATGGTTTCTGGCTATAATCTTGATGAGTCACATACATTGCGCACTAACCACCTTCATAAAAATGACCCCAGACAATAATAAATGAACAAACTTTCTAATTGAAAACTTTAGATTGACATTTTCTCTAGAAATCCAGAAATAGAATTTTCGATGAACATGTTCAACATTGCTAATTGAGCACTTGACACTTAATTCCTTCCCTTATTCACTCTTAATTATAAAAGTTGCTTGAAATGTTGACACTTGATTATTCTTAAACACAATTTTTTTTACATTGGAATTGCTTTCAATTTTTATGTTTTTTTCGTGATTTCATTTGCTTGTCTCTTGTACGATAAAAATTAAATGAGGAACAAGAATCTATTTGTGAATGAAGACTACAAGAATGATGTAAAAATTCTATGCCATTATGAATATTGGATCAACTTTATATAAAGATAAAAAGTTAAGAATAAAGTCATATTCATTATTATCGAAAAAAGCTCCGAGGAAATCTACTCTTTGGAAATATGCAAAATTAAAATAAATAAGTAAATTCGAATGAATATAAACAGCGTGAGCTTTTCATCTGGCTTTTGCGTTTCTTTTTGAAATAAAGGAATTGGATGAAAGAACATTTTGTCAAAAAAAGTGACTGTGAGGTTCTTTATGGAACTTTGTTCCTGATACAAGTCCTTATCCTGTCTCAAATAAAGTCTGACTTTCCCCCTGATTCACGCAATTCACGGCTAATAACAGTTTAAACCATAGACGTTCACCAGACCACCATTAAACTTAAACAACAACCATCCACAAATAATTCTCTATAATAACATAACAAACTTTAAGCATATGCATCATGCTAACACAATTTTCAAAAGAAAAAAAAAAATAATGTCAATTCCCCACGCAACATCCTTAAATGCCTCAATGAAAAGTCAACTGCGTCTTTATTGCTCGCATGTGTATATCATTTGCCACCCTTGCCTGCCTTTTTCTTATGAAAGCATTAAATGTTTGAAGTTTAATTCACATGTTGTGTACAAAATCATATGTAAAGCTTTTGTGATGGAAGGGATTTAAAAAAAAAAAGGCTTTGACCCAAATTTTTGTTTTGTTTTTTTCACCGCACAAAGTAACGAATAAACTTTTTTCATCATTTTAAGCACATACACGGCATAAATGAGTACACATAACGAGAGCGACTTCGTTACCATCATGTATGTAGATGTAGATCAGTGCTAGGCAACCTTTCAATTCATGCGGCACACTTTAGATATAAGCCTCGACCAAAACCTTACATGATATACGGTTCATGACATTTTTCGGCATTAGCGTGCCCACAATGATCTAGATTTCAAAAAATTGTTCAAAAGTTGACTGTGCACAAATTCGGGTTGACACTTTAGGGAAGCAAAAGTTTCTACTGATTTAAGGATGCATATCGACTTTAATACATTAAAAATGGACTTTTGATTTAGTCCTCGAAATATTATGTCGATACATTAAGCATAAATATGTTTTTTCGCAAAATTTTTGTTAAAGTTTATCGAAAAAATTTACGCACGTAAATTTTTGTATGGAAAATTTTGAAAAATTCATTAAATTTCAAAGTGAAAATTCTCTTCACTGGGAGGATTTGGACGTTCCAGAAAGATTTTATAGGTAAATGTATGTTAGTCCTTTAAATTTATGCCTATTTCACGTTTGTACTCGTGTGTACTCATGACTTATTTAACATCAAAAACTCGAAAAAAATCATTTTTTTACGTCGACTTTTCTCTCATTTAAACTAATTAACATGACTATTATTACACATAGTGACAAACTTTATATATATTTAAAGGATTAAACAGTAGAAATGAGTTAAATATCCAAAAGGAAACATGAAATTTTTATCACTCAAATTTGGTGTCAAAAATGTAAACAATCATCATTGAAGATTCAAATTAAATTTTTTCGAGTTAGACATCGATTTATGCTTAGATATTTGGAGACTTGCTAGACGAAACAAGAATCTTTCATATTGTATCAGAAAGTGATGATAAAGAGATAGTGAATATTTTCCCATTTTGAACATTTTTTTCAAATCTAGATCATTGTGGTGCCGTGGAACACAGGTTTTCCACCACTGATGTAGATATAGATGGAATAGCAAACGATGATTTACAAGGTCTTCCAAATAGAACCAATAATAAGGCCACCAAGTAAGCATTGATATTTATTTCGTACAAAATTCTTACCTTAGTGAGCTTTTCCCACTTCGATTGCTGTTAGCTTTAGGCGAATTATATTTTGATGGTAATGTATATCCACCGAGACAGTAGTCGGTTCCAATTAGTTGTGTTTCTGAGCGCCATTGATGTGATAATGATGATATATCTGTCTGTGCAAATGAATTACATTTCAAATCACCATTTTTTGATGCTGCATTTGTGCCATCTCTGTCCTTAGATAATAAATTTGTCGTTGTTGATAATGGATAATTATTACGTATTGAGCGTGGATATTTGGCTGCTACTGAATTTCTAAATGATGAACGATTTTGTGAATATCCCAATGGTCTGCGAATTAAATGACATATTTTATGGATAGCTTAATAATGCACAACATAAATATTGAATTTACCTGTAAATAGGTGGATTAGGGCATGTATTGCGTCTTCTCATATCAAGTGTATTATCATCTCCAATACCAATTTTAGATATATCCGTTTCAATGAGTACATTCACATTTGTCCATTTCTTATTAGCACCGCCCTTTCTCGCTGTTGTCGGTCTTGTTAATGTATCTATGCTATTATCTCGTGAAATTGGATCATCTATGCTGGATTCTTTTTCGAAACTTGATAACTTATAATCCACATTTTGGTTTGTATTATCAAAACTTAATGAATCAGCACTTTCCAAACTCTTATCCTTAAGGCTTTCTCTTGCTTGAACTCTTGCTGCTCGTAGAGCTTTTTTCTTTTCATAATATGCTTCTCTATCCGCATCGTCTGAAGTGATTGTTGAGAATCTCGTAAGTACTGGAGTTCCAGTGCCTCCAGGCTCCTGCCATGGCTCATATTCTGACAATGAAACGAGATCTTCTTGTATCATGTCCTTATTATCATCAGATGAAAATATTAACTCAATATCATCAACTTCTTCGGGTATATCATCCGGTTCCTCACGTTCTTCTCGAGGCAATTCACCTGTCTCATCTACGCCTTCATTATCCGATCCAATTTCTTCCACCTGTTGGAGTCGTTGTTCAATTGGTGTTGTGGCACCTTCTGTAAAGACGGAATTATCGCCCTCAGATAAGTCATCAATACTTAAATTTAAATACTCGGTAGAGCTTTGTTGAACACTGATACGCTCAATAGACTTACGAACATTAATGCTATCTTCGGATGTTACTTTAATCTTTAAATTTTTGGCATCAACATTAAATGTATTGGTATTACTATCTTCATACATTTCAACTTCAACTTTTGGATTTTCACGCTTGGTTACGTTTGACGGCTCAGCATCCTTTTCATCTTTAACACTTTCATTCTCATCAGCCTCGACGTCGTCAACATCATCCTTATTGTCTATATTTGATTTCTGTTTGGGCGTATCGGATGATGTCTCAGATGAGGCATCTGTCGATGTATCATGATTATCAGAAACGTTTATATTTGATGACACTTTAATTTTAACATCAATACGAGACGCCATCTGATTATTTGTATTTCCACCTGTTGATATTATATTGGAGTCGTTTAAATTTTGTGTTGAAATTGTTATATCAGGCACTAATGAGATTGTTTTCTTAAAACCATCACCTTTTCGTCCTTTATTTAATGTTTCACTGGTTGTTGCCTTATTCTCATCTGATAATAAGTCAGTATCTATATCTAAATCCTCTTGTGATAAATGGCCTTTTGGATGTGCTTTATAATAAATCTTTTCTAATTCTGACACTTTTTCACCTAGTGCTTTATAATCAATTTGTTGTGATAAATTTATCGGATGATTACATTGTCGTGCATCTTGTATCTCGCTATTAATTAAGATTTGCTTCTTTAATTTTTCAATTTCTTGACGCGATTCATCAAGTGCTGAACGTAATGATACAACCGTTTGATGTAATGATCTTACTGTATCTATTGAACGTATTGCTGTACAATATTGGTGTTCTGAATAGGGTGAATAATATACCCGTTCATATTGATCTTCACTACTTGAATCTCCTTTTTCCATGTGATAAAATCAACAAATGACGAAAAAATAAAATCAAACTCAATAGACTGTTGATGTGATTGTTGATCAGCCATGCAAATAATGTTTTACGATTCAGTATCTGTCAATGAGAAGATAAAAAAGGAATTTTCATTATTCAAATTGCTCGCTTATCAGACATAAATTTTCATCTATAAATCTCATCATATCCATATCTTTTTTACGACTGCAGTTCAATTTTCATAAAAAGAAGCTTTCTTTTCCATTATTTTAAAAGCAAAGCAATTAATGATAAAATGTCTCACAGTAGATATGTAATAGAAGTGTCATGTTGGAAATGGATTCCCTTAAGTATAAGACATAATTATGCTTTTAATATTACGTGCAAGTATTATTTAAGTATCGCTATGAGTTTGAGACAAAATTATCTAGTTTTTTGGATTAAGAATCTTTTTAACCACTCTTATTAGTAGTTGGAATGTCTGATCTCAATCGCATTTGCAAGTGTGAGTTTGATTATGTCTTTAAAGGACTGTTCTAAACTTGAGAATCTCAAGTTACGTTACAGAATAATAAACTTTTTCAAAAATGAAAATTGAAATTTTCGAAATTTCAGATTTGAATTCATTTTTCTCTTCCAAGATAATTGGGACTGTTTAGGAACTGTTCATGTATAAAGCAACGACTGTTTTCAACCAATTTGACGACAAAAAATAAGATTTTCGCTCGAAAAACCTTCAAAAAATAAGAATTTTCTAAAAAATAAAAAATATTTTCAAAGCCTACTAATAATATTTTTACACTCTTTTGAATTGAATTTAAAATTCTTATGAATACAAAATAAGCACGTCGCTCACAAAAATTGAAATTCATTAGTATACTCCTACGTCCTTGTTAGTAAAATATGCTAAAAATAAGTATGAAGCAAATGATTTTCATCACAAAAATAATGAAATTGAAAGCATCAAATCGTTTCATTATTAAACTTTTTTTTTTTCACAAACAAAGTAAACCATTTTCAATTACTTTACTTCAAAGAGAGCTTTCGTTCCTAAGATGCTACTCAAAACTCATTTCATGCAATTGAAGATTGCTGATTAGTAACTTGAAGGCAAAAAGACTCGTCTTTCTATATTAAAGAGACACCACAGAGTAGTTTTTAAAGCTTTTGAATTGAATTTGTTAAAGCAGTCGACGTCTATTTAATGCTTCAAGCACAATAATGATGATGAAAATTGAAGAATTCTGTAGACGAATAGAAAAAGTTTTTAAAAAGAGACATAAAAATAATTCAGCACTGCTGAAAACAATTTCTAATTGTGTAGCATATTCCCGCATCTAATAGCTGTAAACTTGCACCATAAATTTCTGTTTATTTTCCATGCTTCGTCAATTTAAGGAACAACATGTAGGCCATAAAAACATAATTTGTGCAAAAAAATCCTTCATTTAAGCTTCTTTATGTTTTTCTTTTTATTCTACGTTATTGTCATATCTGTGATGAAGATAAAGATAGAACTGACAAAGTTGATGATGTCAAAAAATGGAACCGTATATATTCATTCTTTCTGATTGAATGCTTTTCTCTCTTGTGAGTCAAGTTATATTATGCTGGCAACAAAAAGTTTTTAATATTATTGGGAATAATTTGCATAAAATGTCTTTAAAGGATCATTATTATACTTCCTGCAACCTTTAAACAGTAAATTTTTAGTAAAAAAAAGCGACTAGATTTTGACCAAATTTTTGAAATTCAAGCAAATTCAGAGTTTTGGAAAGTTTTAATTTTTTTAAAACCGTTACAAAAATTGTTTAACTTTTCGAAAATTTCAGGGTGTCAAACTACGAATTTCGATGGTAGACAGCCAAATAAGCCATTTTCACGAATTTCCCGGTTTGAAGAAATCCAGCATCATTCAGAGTCACCTCGGCACCAGGCCGACTGACGTCTAAGTCAGGTTCGCGTCGGTCTGACTCCGGATTTTGAATAAGTTAACCGAATCGCTCGGGGTATCAAAACATACATCATAGGTGCACACCTCTTCCCCGCCCTAACCTCAAAATTAAATACCGAACATCATAGCCAATCGATTCTCATAATCATTATTAATTAACCTTTCAAGACCATTATTCCCAATTATGATAGACATTAGGATTCTTAGTTTAATTCAATGGTTCATCATGAATTTTAACAAAAACTCTTATGCCTTTAAAAGTTAATGATTTTGAGGTTAACCTTAAATGCTCTTCTTGACTTCAAACCTGCCGTAAAACTTTTCCTGCACAGTATCTGATAACAATTTTAATTTATATCTTTATATTATATCAATGAAACTAAACCTCTTATAGATACTTAATTTTGTGTGCCACATACATGCTCTTATGTATGCGAAAAATGTCTTGTCTAAAGGAATTGCTGACAATAAAAATAATTAAATTAATATGTAGTCGTGAATATGTAATGAAAATTTTATGTTCATGCGCTTGGCCTTGGAAAAACTTTTTCTTCCTGAATGTCCATAGATTCTTCCTTCCACAAGATAGAGTCATGAACAAAAAACAGTTTTATGGTATTTCAAAAAGTTTTTTATCAATAAAGTTTTGTGCAGGAGGGAAAAAATTGGAAGTAGGGATTGAAAAAACTGGGACGTCCTGAATGTAATTTGATTAAATGCTGTTCTAAAAGGAACTGAATAGAGAACAAAGTAGAACGAGAAATAAAGAATTTTTACTACTCAATTAGGTTATAGTCATTCCAATTACTTTATATCCTTCAATGCTTTAATTCACGAATGTCTTACAGGTAAGTGGGGGGAGGAAATGGAAGTTTAAGGAATACAATGATAATTTAAAAATCGTGTAAATCATGGTGGAGATATTTAAAAGTGACGTCTATCAAAAAATTGGAAATAACGATTTAAAAATTTTTGAAATTTTAACGGTTTTTTGAAATTCAAATTTTAACGGTTTTCAAAAATTTGAATTTTTAACTGTTTTCAAAATTTTGATTTTTTTGTTTCTCAAAAATTTTGAATTTTACGGTTCTCTAAAATTCGAATTTTAACGGTTTGTAACATTTGAATTAAAACGGTTTTCAAAAATTTGAATTCAGTAAACAATCCACACATCACAATTGCATCTCCCCCAAAATTCCCAAGCAAAAAAGAAAAACTCCAACGCAACAATATTTCCATTTTCATTCACGTGCATTCATTTACACACGCAAGTTTTTCATTGAAAAACATGAGACATGGATGGAGAGAAAAAATACAAAAAGTTCATTGAGGGAAGTAAATCATACTTTAAATAACAGACATAAAATTCTACCTTTTGTGCATTGGAATGTTGTGTTTTTATTCCTATGAAAGAAGACGACAAGCACATGACATTATTGGGAATTGAAATTAAATCGTCGTGGGAATTAAATTTCCATTTCGCATGCAAGCCTTTTTAACTTTATATTTTCAATATAATTTTTCATATCTTGATGTGCAGCATGAAAAAGTGCTTAACATCAATTTTTTATTTTAATTGATTTATGCCTTTTTGTGCCTTAATAGACATAATAATATGATATGGAAGTGAAAAATCGATTGTTATAAGCAGATAGCAAGCTATGAAAAATTGAATTTTCAATTTTCAATTTTCTTAGTGCTGAATCGTGTAAGTGACTATGTCACTGTTTGTGAAGCTTACATCGTACTATTGGGACTTACGGTATGTCACTCAACCGAGAGAACAAAAAATTAATTCAGCATGAAGTTACCCAAAGTAAAGTAACAAAAAGCTCTCCATCCATTAATGATTCTTCGAAAATTTATATTTTAAGATCTTTAACGTGTCTCAGGCCAACCCACATAATGTTTTGTGTCATGATACGAGAGAATGTCTAGGTGGGATAGAAATGTAAACAGCACTTGAGTGCTTAGTCAACAAACTTCACAATTATGACTTTAATATTCATTCGTTTAAAGACTTTTTTTTAATCGAATTTTTAAAAATCAATTGAGCTGAAAATTGATTCCAATTTATGATACTGGATATGCTTCACATAAAAATCAGACAGCGTTTTCGTGACTTGATTGGATTTTGAGTTTATCGGATATTTATTAATAGAAATTGTGAAAAAGGAGATGATCGTGATGTAAAATGCTGTAAAAATTATAAAAATTTAAACAGCAGCTTTAAATGTTAAAAAAACCGTTAAAGTTCAAAATTCAAAAAAACATTCAAGTTCAAATTTTGTAAGACTGTTCAAGTTCAAATTTTAAAAAATCGTTGAAGTTTAAATTTTGAAAAACCGTTGAAGTTCAAATCTTAGTCGATTGACAAATTTCAAATTTTGAGAAATCGTCAAGATTAAAATTTTTAAAAATCGTTTGATTTCTAATTTCAGAAAACCGTTAAAGTTCAAATCAACATTCAAAGTTCAGTTCTTGACAATGACAATCAGTTTTTTACACGACCTCATTTTCCATGTCACATTCATTTACATTCACTTCCCATCCCTTACTAACATGCACTTTCAATCAAAGTAAGCTTGTCTTTTCATCATGTTCACCCACTTATTGACTTTACAAGCAAAAATTTGTCACGAGAGAAGAAAGAGAAAAGGAAGGAAATGAAGCGATGAGAATTTAAATTTCCATCCCAAAAATAAATCTCTTCAACCTGTCTTCATGCTACTTATCAGGTACAATTTTTTGATAAATTCCCATCATTATTTTATTTTTATAAAATATTTAATATGTTCAGCACAGCAATCACAAAGAGAGATTTTCAGTGAAAGCAGCTTATGGAGTCCACAAAAATAGTAAAAGTGGCATTTTTGTAAGCTTTCCCCAACATTGGGAAGTTCCGAAATTTAAGTCAACATTAAAGAATTGAAAAAGAAGTTTCTTGTGTACACATTTGGAGGGGTTTGGATGAGAAAAAAAAAAGGTTAAAAAATGGATGGAATTCTATAAAGGAAGCCTTGACTTGAGGATATACACAAAAAAAAAAAATACCGTCAGTGAAATGGAATCGAATGTGTTGAAAATTAACTTTCTTTTGACATGAAATGACACCAAAAAATTTATGATTTATTAGTTTTAATAATATTTACGTACACTATAAACACATGACAGCCTGGAAATAGCAAGTGTGAAAAGTCAAGCAACCATTTTCATCATAAATTTTCGAGGAAAATTGAAATTACACAGTATAAATTTATTACACTTGTTTTTCAACCTTGACGACATGTATGCACACCATAGACCCACCCTCCCTTTCACCTCACATCAATCGCTTTTTTTTACAGCTGAAAGGAATTGATCGATGAACAAGTGCCTCATGTGAATGAAGTTTTAGCACGCAAAACATACATATTATCGATATCCGTATGATATGCAATGTTTTTTCTTTATAAGGGTTTATAAGGTATTAAGAACTTTGAATGTTTAATCTTGTTGTGATGGAAGAGTTTTTTTAAGGGTCGTACATGAATGACGTCTATCAATAAACAGGGTTTTTAGGCCTGTTTATATTAATACTTTACAAAATTTCTGAAAATTGCAAATTTCAGTACTTTTTGGACATTTTTCAAGTTCATAAGATGTTCAGTTCATAATTTTGAGCTGTATAGTAACAGAAGATCAATAAAATGACTAGCATTTATATCCAGGAAGGTTAAATTTTGAAAACAAAAAGAAAATTCAGAATGTAAACAAAGATTTGGATTTTGAGCATTTTGAAAGTATTTTTAACGGTCAAAATTGATCATCAAAGCTTTAAGGATGAATCTAGGATCACCTTAGAAGTTAAGCTCTTCCCACTTGCTACCCACTCATCATAAATCACAGAATAATTTCCATTCCTTATCATAAACATTGTGAATTTATGTCCTTGGAAAATACAGACTTCATTCCTCCTTCAAAGTCTTTCTATAAAATTTACTCAGGAATTCATTTATTTCTCAAAATTTTGTTGGAATTGCCACAAGCTGCTATCTCTGCTTAATACTCAAAATATTTTAATGAAAAGCAAAAACTGTCCTCAATTGAATATTTCTTTGCCAAATTCCTAGAAAATTAAGGCGTAGATTCACATTATAATGTCTAGGTTTTGATAAATTGTCATTTGCTTTTATTAAATGGAACTGAAAGGAACCAAATAACAATAATGATGACAAGGAGAAATAAATAACATATTTCTAATGGCAAATAAATAAGGCTTACTGTAGGTTGAACATGAAAATTTTAAATCAATTTATTTACTTTTTCAGGAAGTATTGAATTTTGAAGGCTGAAATTCAAAGGAATCAAACAGTATTTTCCAAAAATTTTAAAATTAACGTCTAAAAAATATTTGAAATTTACCGGTTTTCAAAAATTTGAATTTTTGTAACCGATTTTTCCGGCATTTTTGCTGTCAAAACATTGAAAAAATTTTAATTTCAATTAAATTAAGTCTAGGGTTAGATTTGAATATTCAAAATCAACAGAATAAGAACAAACAAACCCAAACACCTGATTGACATCACTTATTCAATCAAATTCAAAAAGATCGGATGATTTCATCTGTTTACTCAACATTTGGTACGATTGAAGTTCAGAAAGATAAATATTGAAATTAATCTACACAGTATTATTGACATAAATTAGCACCGGAATGAGGAAATAATCAGGTCAGATTAAAATCATTAAAGTATTCATGACTTTCATGATTAAACTCATTTAACTTTGTTTATTTGAGTAAGCATAATTGGTTTAGTGGCTGTAAGTCACAGTTATTATTTATTCAAGCACTCACTCATTTAAATAAGAGTTCCAACACACAATTTTTATATTTTCCTACTTATGTTTTTATGTCACCACTCATAAACATTTTCATGTTTTTTTGTTTCACTTTGTTCCTTAACAGTATCAAAAAGGAATTGTGTGTTTATGCCTGCAGGTTGAGTAAAATCAACATTTGAATTTAATGTTCCTTTATATATGCAAATATCGTCTATAGTAACACATACACATCCATTCTATCTTTAACATCACATTATCCAGTATGTTGAGCAGTTAAACAATCATTTCTTATGCATGAGGAAGCACACAAAACAGAATTTTCACCATTTAAATAAAAAGAGGAACGAAAGTACTTCAACTATTAATAATATGTTTGTGGAAATAGGCACAAAAGAACTGCTGTTTTTTCATCCATTGTCTGCAAAAAAACCCTCATGTGAGACTTCATTTAGCACTTTTTACTTCATGCTGTGTACCTGTGCAAGCATAAACTGTATTGCATCACGAGTGGTTTCAAACAGAATAGAATAGAAAAAAGGTTTAATCAAGACATGAAATTTTTATGATCCAGCAACCTTTTTTTTCATTCCCATTTCTACATCTATGTCCTCTTAACAAATGAAATTCATATCCAGCCACGAGAAATGTTTATATTCTCAGCAGCTGAAAGCTTTGGAATGGAAAACAAATGGAAGTGAAGCACTGGAAGGATTATAGCAAGGCATTGTCAAAGCAACAAATATTGCCAACAAATAATTTCGGTGAGAATATTGTTTATAAAAATTATTCCCTTCCTCCCACTCCACCAACCCCATATTGTGTATTACTTTTGCGTGGTCAGGTTGTCAAGGCAACAACAAAAAAAAAATAAAAGTGGACATTAAAAAATTTATATGTATGTATGGATAGGTCAAGTCACCAAAAATTTGTCAAGTCTTCATGTAAACCTAATAAATCAATTAAATTTTCTCGCTATAATGCGGTCGGATGTGCAATTTTATTCACACATCCCATCCTACGTCTAATTATTTGCGTTTATATCAATTTGGAGAATTTAATGCTTCAATAGAACTATGTTTTGGAAACTCAATTAACACCGTATAATCACGTATCCCATCTACGCATTATGTTCGAGCTGTTCTCATTAATTTTCGTGGTTTTTTGTTGATTCATCTGTTGTAGATATGCGAAATTTCATTGTATTGTTTCTACTGACGATGGCAGGCTTGTTTAACAGCATTAGGATCGAGTATAATCTCGTTTTAAAGATATTGACACTGACAATTTTAAACACATTAAAGGTATGGTAAAACATTTTCTATTAAAATTCATTTAAATTGTATGATGTTTAATCCAATTATAAGGTAGTGAAAGGAAGTGAAAGGAAGAGACGTTATTTTTTAATGAATTTGAATTTTCCCGCACTTTTTCATATTAGTTTGTAAACAAATTTGTGTGGCTAAAAAATTATCTTTATTAATTTTTAAACTATTTAATGAGTTTTGATACCATTGAACTACTTTGTTGGAGCTAAATGGCATCCAACAATTCTATAAGATCATTTAAGATTAAAAAAGCTTAAAAAAAGGAAATTTCACGTAAAAATGTAAACAAATATGAAAATAATTTTTTCTGGACTTGAAGATAAGAAAACAACGCTATTAAGACACTGTTGGCTTCATCAAGAACATAGAAGATCAAGGATAAATGACTAAGGATGGAACATCAGATAGTTGAATTGATTTTAAACCTCAAAACTGCTTAAACTGCAATTTTCTGAGAATAATAACCTCAAAATTTGGTAAATTTCTAAATGCCTTCATCCTAATCCAACAAAACCTAGAATCTGCTTAAAATTCTACTAAATACTCAAATATGCATGCTTATATTCAAGATAATACGTTAATTCCCTCTCCATTTGTATGTCTTTTTACGTTGCAGGCATTCAGAATTGTTTATCATAACTCACAAGAGACACTTCTTGGTACAATTTTACTCGTGTGTACAGCAAATGATGTCACGAATAGAAATGTTTTAATCACATCCAATAAAAATTCTGAGAAATTTTTGTTGATTTAAAATACCAGCTTTAATTGTCATAAATGTCAATATAGACAAAAGATCCACAATAACAAAAAAAGCCAATAGAAAAAATATTATTGCTTCATCTACAGATGTTCCATAGAAGCAAAAAGAATGTTCATTTACCAAACAATGTGATCTGAATATTTTCATTCCATTTTATTGAATTAAATAAGGATTTAAAATTAATTTTAGAATCACATGAAATGTACATGCACAAGTCTATATCGTCATTCGTAAAGAGGAAGTTTACGGTTTCAATTAAGAAATGCTTAAAGGGCACAAAAAAGAAATAATTTAATTTTTTTTGCAGCACATTGTTCATGGTGAGTGCTAAAAGCACCTTTTGTTTGCTTTTAATTATAGAAGTTAAGCTCCAGTTTGCATTAATATCAGCACATTGCATTATTTTCTAAATTTATAAAAATTATTAACTTTTTCATCTCCTGTTTCCCACAAAGAGCATTACTGTGCTGTTGATGCATGATAGCAAAAATTGAATTTCATATAAAATAATTGCACAAATCCGATTATAAGGTATCATTTATGTTACCATTAGAAAATTATTAAGTTCTTTTTGTGCTCATAAATCAATAAAATTTATGATGCAAAACTTGGCACCTTTAATGAGATATTTGACAGCATTTTACAAATGGTAATTGAATTTCATTGCTATGACAATTTATTTCTCATGCTGATATCAATCAGTGTTGTTCATTCAATGTCTAAGACCTGCTGGAGTGCTTTAATATCACTGATTTTAATGAAGAAGCTTTAACGGTCAAAATTTAATTTAAATTTATGCAAAGTTCAAAATTTGAACTTCAAGGAATGTAAACAAAGGAAGTAAACATTAAGTGATGAATAGTGAATATTTAGTTAATACTGCATTTATACCATACCGCAAACAGTTTAAAGCTAATGTATTGTCAGATCCAGCCAAGAATCTTCATTACAACGCTGCTGTCAATTTCAGAACATCATCATTATTCAGCACTGGGATGAGAAGCTCATTTAAATAATTAAATTCATATTTTTTTCTCTCAATTCTATGTCTAACGCAAAGTAAATGGAACTGCTCTTTTCACAATTTTGTGTATTGCACTACAGAATCTATAATGCCATTACAAGGATCAAGTAAAGAAGCATTTAATGTATTATTTTAATCTCTGTTTATGAAAACACACATTCAACATTCCATAAGAATTACACAACAGTCCTTAACATCCAAGAATGCCTATCCGAATCCCTCATTTTTGTTTTTGTCATTCTGAATAGGAACATACAGCATAAGAAATAGGTAGGAGAAAAATTCCTTGAGTGCTTTTTACCATTCGTGATTAATTGCGTGAAAAATATACACATTTTTCCCTCGTTGTCTCATAAATGAGATTGCTTGTGCTATAGCTGCAGCAACAACTGCGGATTCATTATTTTTCATTTCTCATTCAATTGACGAGACGGCATTTGTGTATTCACAAAAGTCATGAATTTTAATTTTTTTATTTTTCTTCTTCCTTTACAGTCAACAATGTCTTGATTTATTAAAGTAACTTTAGCTGTATTATTTTACTTTTTTCAACATTGATTTTTGCTGTTTCCTACCTTTACCCTTAATAATTAACATAAATAATGGATATTAATCATCGCTGGAATAATTTTCTTTAATTTTCAAAAGCATTTTTGCAACAATTCAGTTTTAAATAAATTATGGCGCAGATATGGACTCATTTGTGGAAATATTAATTTTCCGAAACATTCGCTGTAGCGGTCAAACATCAGCAAAAAGTCTTAAAATGAAAATTCAAAATAAAAATTCAATCGCAGTAAACTTTTACAAAAATTTTCACTTTTGAATATCAAAAACTTTTTATTTATCAATCTAACCAGATGTGTTGTTGATACAGTCTTCAATAAAATGACAAGTCAACAAGAACTTCAAAGAATCAATGATTCTACAATACGAGAACTGGCAGCAATTGTTGAAAGCCACAATATAGGTGTTCGAGATCAAGAAATAAAAACACTTCGTGAAAAACTAGACAAGTTGAAGTGGGAACTAGGAATGAAACTCAAAACTCTTAAAGTAAGAGAAGCATCGTATCAAATTTTAACTATAAAACATGATCAAGTTCAACGACAATGCAAGAATCAAATTGATACTATTGATAATCAAGTTAGGCAGATCAAGTCTTTCAAATTGGCCAATAATAAGAAACATTATCGAACGAAGATGCAATTTCGTCAAGCAAAAGAAGATTGGGAAGTGAAGGAACAAAATTTCTTTCAAGACATTGATAAAATTAATATTTACATCCAGAGCTTGCATTCAACATTGGAACGAAATGGCATTCCAAATGACCAATACATTGAATTGTCTGACGAATATGAATCTGAGGAATTTGAAGTCGACTGGAATGAATATCTCTATCGACCAGACCAATATGAGTCGGATACACAGTTTGAGGACGATGAATACGATGAGTCTGAAAATCTCTTCCAATATCAGCATACTCCATATTATCAGCAGTCACAAGTTATTGATGAGGAATCGGATGATGAAGATTCATTTGAAGAGAATTACGAGTCAAGTCAGGAAGCTGAGCAATCTATGGAGGATGATTTTATGGATTCAAAAAAGGAAGCTTTGAGTCAACAAGAGCAAAATCAATGTTCTGTATTTAATCCAGAAGATTCATTCAAAAAGAATAATGAGTCAAGTCAAGAAGATGATCAAGCTATGGAATCAGAAGTTAAAGATCAGAATGAACAACAGAAGACTCAATGCTCTGAATCTTGTCAAGGAAGTGAATGTTCTGAAGAACATGCTGAATCATTTGATGAAGAACCTGTCGAATGTACTGAAGAGCATAATAAATCATTTGCTGAAACAATAGCATCAAAATCAGACATGTCATTGCTGTCAGATGGATGTCCTCAAGGTGAAGGTGTCAGTAATGAAGGAACCAATACAGAAGCACCAGGTTTGTGCGATATGATTGAATCAGAAGATTCTAGTCAAACGATTGATCCAGTCCGAAAAGATCTCTCAATAAATGAGTCACCTTCCAAGGATGAACAGTCTCAACAAGCCTCATCGACTTCCAAGACCGAAACCGGGCATAAGGTATTGAAATCGGAAAAGCCAATTGAGTCTGAAATTCCAATGAAGATCAACTTAGAACCGTTCATTCATGGCTATGTAGTACGTGAGAAACCCAAGTCAAAGTCTAAAAAGCAGCAACAGAAGAAGCCCAAAACTAAGGCAAAGTTCTCAAATCTCATCTCATTCGGCGGATATTAATGGTAAGTTTATTATAAGAATTTCTGAATGAAATTATACTAATCAGGTTTATTTTCAGCTTCCAGTTCTCGTTTGGACGATATCAAGTTTCATCTTATATATATTTTTTTAATTATTTTATTATATTTTGTTTATCTAATGGCGCCTTTATTTTTTATATTATGTTATTTTTGTCATAGCGCCTCAATTTTATGAATTAGTAAGCATGTTTATATGCAGTATCATTGAGTTACTCGTGGATTGTTATATTTTGTAGTAAAATTGATAAAATAGAAAATAAAGCCTATTAAGGAATGAATTTCATCAAAAAATATTTGGGGCAGCCGGAAAATCAAGGAATTAGCACAAAAGACTCCCAAAATAATTAATTTTGCTGCACAATAAAATGCAGACAGCCGTGTAAATCCACAAGAATTTATCCACATTTTATTTACTAGGTAAATGTTATAAAAAAAATATTAAAAATCATGCAATCATGTCCGTAACATGAAATATTTTTCGGAACGAACATGCGGGCCTCAAAATCAATAAATTTTTCCCCTTTTTTATTCCCAATTGACTCAAATTTGTTTAAAAAGCACTTATTTAAGTCCTGGCAGGTACACATACATCGAAAATCAATATCATTAATATTTACAATGAATCAGTATTCAGTCTTAACCCTTTTTTCAAGTCCTACCTTTCGTTTTCGATAACCGCGAATCTAATCTACAGCCTACATGTCACTACATCCATGATTCCTTACTTTGATATTCCTTTGGATCATAAATTATATTCATATGAGATTTCACAATCGGAATTAACTTCTTTTTTTTTTGCCTTTATAGGACATTAAATCATTCTGCACGCTATAAAAAATGCTGTGCTATGCCTGCTTTCACTTTTCACCAACAACTACACATTAACTTGATTATTGATAGGATTGAAAGGGAAAATGTAGGAATAATATAATTACAGGTGTGTAGGAACTGAACTAGTCAGAAGCACATGCGATTAAAAACTAAAAAAAAATATTTTATGCTCAACTGACTGCATAGGAACAGGAATATTGGAAGGACTGAGCAAAATTTTGGAATGGAATGCAACTTTTATTCTCATATTTCCTGCAAGTGAAGTCCTAGTGGGAAATCAACTAACTGATTCAATTGCATACAATGCTCACATGACCTTCACAATATTGAATTTTTGTTCTTACTCTACATTTGGGATTATTTTCTCATTTTACAAGGAGTTTATGACATGTATGTGATTCTTGGTTTGGTATATGTCATTCCATCCCACAATAATTTCACATTCATTCACAACAAAACTGATGAAAAATTGATGATAAAACAATTTTGGAATCGAATTTTACAGAATGACACATTTCATTGAACATGAAGACTTTTTCAATTGTGCTTGCTGTTATTTTAAGAGATGAATTAATCAACTGGTAAGATCTCATTTATGTTTTCTGAATGAATGTTCTGTGATTCAATTCATTTTCATAGTCTGGATGTTTGCTTGAATTTGGAGATTGTCATTCTGTGTCCTTAATAAAATATTTTGGTGCTCGAATAAAAAGATACATATTCCAAGAATATTTTGATTGAGGATTTGGACGTGAAATTCAATTTTATCTGAGTAATAAAAAGGTTCGATTGTTGAATAGAGAATTTTTAATTTCGCCTAAGTACTAAGAATGACAGAATGGATGTCTTGAATGAGTCTAAATTTAGGAATTTAGCTTCCGTAAACTTTTTCCGAATCTGGTCTTAAAAATTTAATGACGATGTTTGTTCAGTAATTCATAATATTCAACTTTGTTCAGTTCATTTGAAATTTTAAAACCCGTTAGTGTCAAAATGACAAAATTTGTTCAGTAATTCAGAAACTTCAACTTAGTTCAGTTTATTTGAATTTTTAAAATCCGTTAAACATTTGAAATTTTGAAAACCGTTAAACATTTGAAATTTTGAAAGTCGTTTAACGATCAAAATGACAATATTTGGGTGTTTCTTTGGATAAATTTTTTCAAAATTTTCGACTTTGAATTAATTTTTCTCATAATCTGGCAATTTTATAGCTCCATTCTTTATATACACTTACGGGATTTGTGCAGATCTTTATTTATGTACAATTATTTTTTACCGTCATGCTTTATTTAATTAAATATTTCAATTTTTATGCCGGTTTCTCGGAATCAAAATATCAAATTCCGACTTTCAACATGAATTTTTTGCACTTTATTCTACTTGTCACTATGGTTGAGTTGATATTTCGAGTGTATTACACCTAAAACTATCATTTGTTGCTCTTTAAACGCTACAAAAATCCTTAATTAAAGAGAAAAATTAAAATTTTAGTGATTCCGAGAAACTTTTTTCCTAATCCGTGAGAAAATTCATTTTTTGATTTTATGTTTTTGCAGGAATAATAGACTAATAATACAAAATAAAGACAGATTAAGATATTATATTCAATATTTTAACGAAATTAACAATTAGTTAATTTGTTTAATAAGTTAAAGTAATGTTTTTCTATGAAGCAAATTTTGTAGTTTTTGAGACACGAATTAGACGAATTTGACTTATCCAGAGAATCACCCATTTGTTCAATAATTCAAAAATTTAAACTCAGTTCAGTTCATTTAAATTTTTGAAAACCGTTAAGCCTTCAAAATCGAAAAATCTGTCAAAAACATCATCCTCAATATGCGCCGTCCTAGATCAACACACAAAATATTCATAAAAATTTATCTTCACAATTTAATCAAATAGAAATATGTGATGGTAGGTAGGTAGACGATATATGAGTATTATTATCTCATCCTTAGATTTATTACGCAAACATAAATGTGTATTCTGCATAGATTCATTCAAAATTGAAATCGTGATGAATTGTAAATGTTTGCCTGGCTGTTCATTGATAAGTTTATCGTCTTTTTGGATGATTTTTATGCTGATTTGTTTTATATAATACAGGAATATTAAGATAAAAATCAATAAAAATTATGATGCACAAGTTTAAGGATCTAAATATAGAATGCCGTAAATCACAAGTTAATCCAAAGGTAGGAAAATAAGATTACATCTTCATCGAACGAGGAACTAAAAAAAGTTTGATATGAAGGATAATCATTAATGACAGAAAAGGACTGATTACCTTTTTCCCATCACAAATTTTAAAGATAAAACTTCTCAACATTTAAATTTTTTGCTATTTCTCATAATGCCTTTTCCGTCTTCCTACTCATTGCCCTTAGAGAACATTTCTTTCCTGTACTTCCTTTGATTAATGTGTACATGAATAAGAAAAAGCTCAACTTAAATGTATTTACAGTAATGAAGAAGTTTTCCAACAATTATAATTAGAGACTTGATCCTTACACCAACAACTTACTTCACAAACAAATATTATTATTTTTTGGGTCTTATCCGTTACATCAATCTGTGTTATATTGCGATTGTAATCAGTCACTTAATGTTTAATTAACAGTCACTCTCACTATTAATCTCCATTGTCTTTAATTTTAAGTCCTTTATGCACAATTTTCACAATCATCTTATATAAATTGTCTTAAATAGTTCATGTATCACATCACTTTATCTCACAATGGTCCGTTTCCTATAACAGTCAGATCACAAATATATAGAAAAGATAATTCGCAATATTTTTATAAGGAAGAGAGGACGAGAAAATTTTCCTTTTCTGGAATGTCGATTCTCACTGGAAAATTCATTCTCAATTTTCTATCTGTAAGCTTTTCAAAAAAGCTTTTTCCAACTGACATGATGAATTTGAATATTTGCATGACTTGGATTTTTGCATTTTGATGACTAATTAGCCGATTGTTTGTGATTCACAATCAGCAATGAGAGTTGATTTCATAATGATTAGAAATTTATGTCGATTAACAGTCATGCTGCCGAACACATCACCTGCTATTTCATGTTGCTCAGTTTTGCTCACTTTTTGGAGCTTTTTTCTAAGAAAATGAGCTTTTATGTTTACACTTTGTCTTTTGGATTTATTTAGTGCTGGATCTTGTTCTGAATAGTTATTAGGCTGTTGAAGTGATAGCTTAATTAATATGTAGTGTTTTCTGAAGAATAAATCAAAGTAAACTTTGAGAATCAGGTGAGTTTTTATGAAATTGTAAATTTTGTTCAAAATACAGCAAATTTGCACATTGGATCTTGATAAACTAGCTAATTGGATGTTCTACTTCTGTAATTTAATGAAAATATACAATTAAACATACTTTAAAAACACAATTTATCATTTACTGGATCTCAAAAAAAATTTTTCATTCAAAAGATCCAGTAATGGATATAAGCGCGTAAGCGCTTCCAATTATATCCATCTAGTCCAATTTTACTTGGTTTTTTGTTTTGTAAAACTTACAAGTGATAAAAGTTTGAAAATTCATTAATTCTTTTAAATTAAATTAATACAAGTCGTAATTTTTGCATAATCTTAATTTACCAATTAAACATGTTTGTGATCTAAAGTCATTCAATTCGTACATTCTCAATTATTCCAATAAATTTAATTAAATATTACTGATAAAATAAAAGACCAAAATTAATTGCTATGACAACGAAATAAAAAGACACATCATAGATGTTACGATTTTTGATATTCCCCGTTAAAGATTTTATCGATAAGATGTATTTTGGTGACTTCTTTAATTCCTTATATTTATTTATACGTCCTTTAATTAAATGGTTTCTACATCGTTTCACAAATTTGTGTGAACTTCAGGTAAGTTTAATTAATTCCATCGATTATGAATAAATTAATTAAGCTAATTAAACAATTTCATGTCTAGCGTTTAGTTTATGGATGTCAGGATGGTTACCGTAGATATAAATTAGTTGAACGATCTCTTAACTTGTCAAAAAGGCCTCAAATAAAGCATCTAATTTATTGTTTGGATGAACGCACATCACAGCCAATGGCAGAGACACATATTCATCCAGAACTAGTCACTAGAGCAGTTCATACAGTCATTCTAGCCAAGAAGATTAATCCAAAATATCATCCAGGATTTTCAGACCAACTAGCACGTTGTATAGAAGCAATTTATGGATATAAAAGACTTGTCACAATTATTGATCAAATGAGATTAGAGCCGTACGATTCTGAGAATCATGTGCATGAGCATAAGCTGAAAGCATTATGGCATAATTTAATGCCTGATGTAGAACTGGAAGCAAGAATTACAAAGCAATGGCAGGAAATTGGCTTTCAAGGAGATGATCCGTAAGTTATTATGCCTTTATATCCTTACCGTACCTAATTTGTATATTTTGCATATAGATCCACAGATTTCCGTGGCATGGGAATATTAGGACTAGAAAATTTGCTGTACTTTTCAAGAGAATATCCAGGAACAGCAAGACACTTATTATCACATTCTCAGCATCCAACTTATGGATATACATTAGCTGTTGTAGGCATCAACATAACTCACATGGCATGGCGCTTACTTAAATCAGGAATTGCAAAATCACATTTTTATAATCTATCAAAAATTCACGGATATCCAACAGTTGAACATTTTCATCAATTTTATTGCTACTTACTTTATGAATTTGATCATTTTTGGATGAATGCTAAGCCTAACAACTTGATGGAATTTAATAATGTCCAAGTGAAGTTTGAGAAAGCAATCGTTAAAGTCAGCGAACGTGAAAATTGTCACTTTAAGATGAACCTGAGTGTCGAGAGTATTTAAATTGAATTTTATTTATGCTGGATCCACAACCCTAGCTTATTGCTACAAATGCTTTAACTTTTCAAACAATAAAAGGATGAAAAAATTCACAAAAAAAGTTAATTTATTGTAAATTGAAGATTTTTTTTTGTTCTTTATTTTTACTCTTTCTGATCTTTTTCCCTTCATCGCACTTGGCGAGTTATGGATTGTTCTGTACACAAAATATTATTTTTTTTTTTCTTCTTTATTTTATAACTTTTTTTTTTTTTTACTTTTTTTGAGAGTAGTTTTTGCAAAAAACTTGTGTGATTTTCTAGTTTAATGAGGCTATTATTCTTTTTCATCATTTTTTTTTTATATTCATTATTGGTTACTTTTCATATTTTCTTGGAATTAGATGTATGTGTGTTTTAAAATGCGCTTCCGTTTAAAAAGTTCATTTAATGATTATTTTTTTGTTTTTTTGTTTTATTGAAAAAAAGAAAATTCATTTTTTTGGCTCAATTGTCGATTTTAGATACATTGATGTGATTTATATAAAGAATTTTTGATTAAATTTTTGATTTTTCCGATACAAGCCTGCCCCATTTTTAAAGAGTACACAGGCTTATAACAGAAAAAACGGGGTAAGAAACTACGTGAAATTTGTGTAAACAAATAGATTTGTTCCTAAAAATTCCAATTTTCTACATTATTCAAACCAGAATGAACCATTATTATGATTCAAACAGTCACATAACTGCATAATTTATTGTTTCCAATGCTTCAGTACAAAGTAAACTCAATGAAATGTGTCAAATTTTACAAAAGAAAATTCTAAACATTTTTTGATAATTTCAGGATATTCGAAAAAATATTGACCTTTAAAATTCTATTTTTTGAATCGGTTATGAAAATTCAAATTTTATGAATCCGTTAAAATTTTGAATTTTTTTATCAAAAATGTTTGAATTTTAACTGATATTTTATTTTTGAACTTCATAAAACCAGCACTCAAATATTATATTAAATTAAGTCTACTTGACTTTTCAGAACAAAATCCGAGTAGTCTTTGAGCTCTGGTTTCATAAAGTTCAAAAAGAAATTGTCTCAAAAAATTTTGAACCTTTTAGTTCAAAAAAATTTTGACTCAAAATTTAAATGCTCTAAAACCGCTAAAAATTCAAAATTGTCAAAAAATTTTGATTGTGAAATTTCAAATTTTTGGAAACCGTTAAACATTTAAAAAATTTGAACTTTTGAAAAATTCCAAAATTCTAACCGACAAAATTTAAAATAATATTGACCGTTAGAATTTTTTTTGAATTTTGAAATATTTTAATCACTAAGATTTCAAAATATTTGTGACCGTTAAAAATCCAAAATTCCTTTTATAAGAACAACAACAATGCATCTTAACTCGACAATAAGCTCAAACCATAATCTAGATATATACATCGATGATGGAAATTAATGTATTTTTATTTACGTGTTTATGTGTGTGACTTTAATCGTATCATTCTTTAGTCCATATGAAGATATTTTTTTTAATTTATTTAAAATCTATGAACATCTTTTCCGACCTTTTTGATCGGAAAATTTGTATGAAATTGTGGTTTTGTTGTTTTTTTTTTTTTTATGAAATACCTGAGTTTAACTGTTTATTAATTTTAATATTATTATTTTTTTTCCCTTTATCAGAAGTTTTAACGTTTTAAATATTATTAATTATTACTTTATAAAATGTTTCCATTATCATTATTAGCTGTATTATTATTATTATTATTTACAAGTCATTACTTGTTTTTTTTTTACCTCAAAAAATGCTGAATTACTTTTCATTTTTGTTTTTTCTTTAATTATTAATCGAATAAATACTTTTTTTTTATTTATCTTGACCGCTACGTATCTTTGTAATATCATTGAATTTGCCTGCATTAGAGTTAAATAATCCAATTCATTTTCTCTTTTTATTTTCTTTTTTTATTCATGTCGTATTGTTTGTAATCTAATTTACTTCATTCTTTACAATTTACACAAAAAGAACTGATGACTGAATATTGATTTTCATTATGTAAAAAAATGATGAAACTTTCCATTTTTAATTACTTATTATTTGTTTAATGTATTTCTTTAGTCGTTTTCATGTAGCACACTTTTCTAATATTCCATAGTAATTGCAATAACTTTTTATTTTCGTTTAGTTCTTCTCATCGTCTCATGTCTATTCAATATTTTGACATCGTCAATAATGAATAGACATGATCAGATATACCTGGGAAGTACATCATTGAGATGGCAACCAATTCTGTCATGTGTAAGTTGAGTTGAATTAGGGAAGGATTGATTGATTTGATCCTAACAGACAGTGAGCATATCCACCTAATTGAGCATACTCATGAGTATATTCTATCAATATAATTGAGAATGATCAATTCTGTGAGGATCCTGCTGGTCTGTTCGGGGTACCCTAGAGCATATCATAGGATAAAGTCCAGATCTCCAAGTCAACTCGGATTTTGTATGGAATAGTTGACTCGAGTCAACTCGAGCCTATACAAAATACAAGTCGACTTCAAATTCTGGTATTAAACAATCAGCCAACCCATATCCATGCCTTTTCATACTGTTCCCGAATAGCACATGTTGACTAAGCAATCCAAAATGCGACACCAGGATGGTTTGACTCTGGAATGTTGCTGGATTTAATTCGAATCCTGCTCCAAGTCAGAGTCAACCCGACCTGACCCAAACCTAATTTTTGAATCGATTACCAATTTGTGTTATTCAGAGTAACTTAATAACATGAATAGTCATGAACAGTCCAACCCACTGATAACCACATGACAATCCCACATGACCCCCATCCCAACCATCCACATCCCAGTTCGAGTCTTTCTAATTTACGTTTAAAACACGATTAACAAAAAATCCAAGAAAATAAAGCTATTTAGCCGATATTAAATTAAAGTAGTGTCCAAAAAAAAAAATCCAAAAATAATATGAAGGTGAAAAGAAAGGATGGATGGAAAGAAGAGAGAGAGAGAGATAGAGAGATTGAGGATGTCAAATCCTCAGAAAAAGTAATAAGCCTTTTCTCAATTATTCATTATAAATTAAAACACAAGTCGATTATCCACTAAATCTTTTCATTTCTTTTTTTTTGTCATTCTCTAAAATTAATTATACAATTCAATACCAACTATACTATGCTTTTGACATGCCCGACTGACTAAACGCCAATTGACATACTCAATGTTTCATTATTTTTTTTTTAATATTTTTTTTTCTTTTTTTTTTGTTTCATTCTTCACATAATATATTGTAAATTTTTGCTAATTAAAATTAAATAATTTTTTTTTGCTTATCATCTTTTTATTTATAATTATTTCATTTTGTAGTATGCGACTAAGCCCTTAAGAACATATTTTACTTCTTACTTCCAATTTAAAATAAATGGAGAGGATAGAAAAGAATTTTTTAATTTATTTTTTTTTTTACTTTAAACTACATCGAGTTAAAAAAATTTTTATATTTAAATAATAGATAGGTGTCTAATCCAAAAGTATTGTATAGATTAAATAATGAGGAAACTGAACTGAATACGTTACACTAATTGCATAATTTTTATGTCCTTTCTGAATTGCAGTCTGTTGAGATTTATTCCCAATTCCAACAAAAAATGCCTTAGAACTAGTCATCAACTGGAAATTATCTTGCCAGTAACTAGTTATAACATATTTTTGTCAACTCGGAATTGAGAAATGTTGCAACGGCTTTTTTGAAATTTGAAATTTTAACGGAAAATACTGATTTTGAATTTAGAACTCTACAAATGTTTTGGACATTGAGACAGAGTTGAAAAACAAGCACATGTGACATGCAAAAACCGTACAAATTCTTGATAAGTTGTGTAATTTTTCTTACAAAACCATACAAATTATCAAGAAATTGAACGGCTTTTGCCTGTCACGGATAACTGCTTTGTAACTTTGCTTTGAGAGTCTGTTTTAGAATTCCACAAATGTTTTCGATTTTGACATTCTGATTTAGAACTCTTCAAATGTTTTAAATTTGAGCTTACTGTAAAGCTCTACAAATGTTTTTCATTTTGACCGTAATTTAGAACTCTACGAATGTTTTCCATATTAAAATTCTAATTTTGAACCTTACATAGAATTTCAGAGCCCTACAAATGTTTTAAAATGTTCGAAAACCTCAAAAATTCTCTAAATTACTGTTGAAAGGTTCTCTAAAACCAATTCAACACCAATTTCAAAACCATACAACAGTTTCAATAATCCTCAACAAACTAAAATTCAGAAAAATGACAATTTTGTTGTTGTATCCTCATTAAACATTTCCTAGATGTTTTTTTTTTTTGTCAGATAAATTAGTTTTACATAATTTTTTAAGCCTTTTCATTGAATGGCTGTTTTATATATCATTTCCCTTTTAAAAAACCAAAAAATTAGGTTATATACCGAAATAGTGTTTATAAATAATTTAAAAATATTATATTTTGTTTTCTCAGAATTGGAGCGACTTTAAATGCCTAAAAATCTAATCATTTTTTTAATTCTTGTGTTGTCATCATATTTTATATTTTTTTTTTCATAATTTTCCACTTTAGTGCACTATTTATCGTGTGAGCTTTTACTTTATAATACGTGCTTTCTTTCGTTTCTTTTTGTTTATGGCCAAATGCATCGATAAAAAGTTTTACATTAGCTTATTAATTTTGTGTTCGGTTCATCATTAATCTCAATTTTTTATCTAAAATAAAATTAAAAAAGTCCTAAGCTATTATCCTTAAAGTGACATTAAATTTGAAGGAAAATTAATCATACTATAATTAACACAAATTTTGGATGGTATGCTTGTGTGTATGTGTGTGTGGGAGGAAAAAGTCTTAAAATTTGGCATAACTTGTTTCACAATTAATTCTTACTTCATTTATGTATTTTTTTACCTTCAAAATAAATTGGCAGTCTTTGTTCTGATGAGATATAATTTAAAATTTACTACATAATTAGTTTTAGAGTATGGATATATATATATATGTAGGAAATTAGTAGTCGTTAAGGACAGGTAAAAAAAAGATAAAAAAAAATCAAAAAAACTAAGTAAAATATATTTTTTGAAGGAGTTTAAAGTAAATCCGATGACACGACAACTTGACCATTTTGTTTAAGATAAGGACCATTCTTTCCATTATGGACTAAGTCCATCTAAATATTTACAAGTCAATTAACCACTCACATTATAAATTTTTTCTTATTCTTTTTTTTTTCATCTATCACGCCATTATGTTCTTATGTTAATTTTTGGTTTTATGTACTGCCGTTGGATAAACCGATCCGGATGTTGCTTGATGCTGTTGCTGTTGCGTTTGATATGAACTATTTTGACGAGATCTCATCGAGTTCACATTACTTGTATGTGATTGTTGTTGCTGTTGATACATGGGCTGAAATTGAGCATTTTGTTGATGCTGTGATGAAAATTGCGGATGTGATGGTTGTTGCTGCTGTTGTTGTTGTTGCTGATTACCATCCATCGTTACAATTTGGGATAATTGGGTTGGCTGCATTAAGTTAGTACTCTTCGCACTATTCATGGCTGGTGAATGTCTACAATAAATATTTAGGAGGAAAAAATTTTTAAGTTTGATTCAAATTTTTTACGGCCTGAACCTTATATTATTGCTGGCACTGCCGCTATTCTGCTGTATTGATGTCGATGATGATGATGGAATTTGATTTGATGACGAGATTGAATGATGCCCTCGATAG
Organism: Chironomus tepperi; assembly: GCF_022539635.2. Taxonomy (NCBI): domain Eukaryota; kingdom Metazoa; phylum Arthropoda; class Insecta; order Diptera; family Chironomidae; genus Chironomus; species Chironomus tepperi. The sequence goes on along the minus strand of NW_027226420.1, from coordinate 1,689,423 downwards.
TCTAAACCATTTTCCATTGGCGGCACTGTCAATTGATTATGTGTGCTCACATTTGATGTTGTTCGTTTATTTGCTGCTGCTGTCATAGGCTGCGATTGCGTTTGTGGTTGTTGAGTAGTTTGTGGTTGTGTGGGGGGAGGAGGTTGCACTTCTGATGGTCCATTATGAGTAACTAAATGTGAATAAATTGGATATTTAATGATAAGTCAATAAATTGACTGACTATGCTTAATATCTACCTTGATTTGTTGTCGGCTGACTTAAAGGAATCGCCAGTCGAGCATTGACTGCTAGTAGGTGATCTCGTCGTGATATTAAACTATTTATATGATCTTCCAATTTGGAATTCTCGATTTTTAATTGATGAAGACATGACAGCAGTGATGCAACTGTTTTTGGAAGAGATATATATTACAATAAGGTCTTGTGGATCATTAAATCAAACTTACTATCAAAGTGCTGCGCCTGTTCCATAAGAAATTGTGATCCTTGCTCCCACTGCCGCTCTAAAAGCTGCTCAAGACTCTGAGGTGCGCCATTCGACGATGTTCCACTAAGCATGGATGTTATTGATGCGGGACCTGATGATGTTGTTGACGACGATGCTGATGAGTTTTTACTCTACAAAATAAGTTAAATTATTAGTCAAAAGAATGAGGAAGTAACAATTCCCAATTATTACCGAATCCTTCCGTCCAGGATATTGTGGACCAGTAAAATTTGGTTGCGGTTCAGCCGTGTAAATACTGTGTGCTTCAATCTCCATACTCAAAGTCTCGGTCATATTTTTCGCCGCGGTACTTGCAGGATTTAATTGATTACCCAGCATATGATGATGCGTTAGAGGACCAATTCCACCATTTTGTAGTACGGGTGCCGTTTTTGGATCTTTATCGTCTCGCTCCTTCTTCGTCTCGACAAAAGCATGAGGTGATTGTTGTGGTGTTACTGAATTAGCAATAGTTGCTTTACGTCTCTTACGCGCACTTGCCTCCGATCCCGGCGAACTTGGCGGTGACTCTTTTAACGCATGATGTAATGCATTTGTATTAATAACCAGTCCAGCTGATTGCTGTTGATTTTGTGGCTCAAATCCAAACTTAAGACCACCAGCTGTTGGTGTCGTCGTTGTCGTTGATGATGATGTTGTCAATGCACTAAATGGTAACACATCAGGTGTCCTGGAAGTAGACGTGTCATCCCGAAATTTCTTCAAAATTGTTGCATTTACAATAGGAGAAGAAGTTCGTGCACTGCCAGTTGATGACGGTGCGGGTGATAATTTAACAATAGTCGATTGAGTCGTTGTTGTCGTATTGTGTGCACTACCATCATTATTATTATTATTTGTGCTATTTTGTGGTTGATTTGATTGTTGTGTGTGCACATTAGATGATACAGCGGATGATGAGGATGTACCACTAACACCACTACTGCCAGCACCACTATTATCATTATTTTTTGCATTATTTTTACTTGTTTTGTGATTAGATTGATTTCGTGCGTTATTACTAGCATTATTATTATTATTATTATTATTGGGTGATACCGTGACTTTATTTGTATGATTAGTGCTACTTGATGAATTATTGTTTGTGCGCTTTTTGCCTTTTTTGCCTTCACTCGATTGGGATCTAATTTTAATTTTTAATTATATTAATAAATTTGAATCACAGACACAGGTAGGATCCCCAACAACATGATTTTGTTATGCATGAATAATGTTTATTATTATTTACAGATTTAAAACATGTGCGAATATCCAATAATAAGAGATAATGTATGAAAGAATAATAGTAATCATGTGGCATATACGAATTTCCCGCCAAAAGCGCACGTCACAATATATTCAATAAGTATAAATATATATATATATGTTAATGTACATACACACAAAATTTAAATGAGAGGCAGCAATGTGAGAGTGAAAGAAATGACAAGAAATGTGTTAATGACATATGATAATTAAAATGTAGTATGAGATTGAGGGAGAGGACATAGCGAATTTTGGTACATAAATAAAAATAATAAAAATGATAATGGAATTAAAATATCTCAAAAATAAGCATAAAGCACATAAAAAAAAGAAGAATAATAATATCCAATGTGCATGGTTTTTGGTGGATGGAAATGATAAGCAACAAACGACAACATAAACAACACAATGAAAGGAAAGAAAAATTTTTTTTTGTAATGAGGGAAGGAAGTGAATAACAGTTGAATAACAGCCATTATTGTACATACCTTGACCTTCTGCCACTTTCCTCTTGTTGTATTATTGCATGAATCCGTGGCTGTGGTTGCTTCTCGTACTGTACTTTTAGCATCGTTGGGCTTGTCTCGGTTGTTGATGTTGATCCTGTTGTATTTAAGTTACTTCCGTGATATCCAGTCGATGATATTACACTACCACCATTTCCAGTCGAATTCATATTTTGAAGTACGCTTGTATGATTGCTACTTGAATTATCAAGTGTTACGGAACTAGTCGTGGGTACAAGGGGTGATGCAGATCGTCCACCTTGTTGTTGCTGTTGCACTAAAGGACTTGCTCGTTGACTTCCAGTCTGATTATTTGTTAAATGTTGATACAAACTACCGTGTGTCGCTAGTGACGATGACGTTACGGATGACATTGGACTTGTCGTTTGCATTTGAACAATCGTCGATACGGTTGAACTATTACTAGGATTATTACTGCTATTGGTTGGCATTTGAATTCCAGGTACTGTTGTAGCAGATAACGGAACCGACACAACAAGACTTTCAGCTTGACAATTTTCTTTTAATGATGCTGCCGTTGCTCCACTTGTATTCTTTAAATGAATATTTTGTGTTATTACTTGCGATTTATTATTGCCTGAATTTGGTGGTGATGATATATGTGTTGATACACTGGAAGCAGTCGTTGAGCTTGATGAATGAATAACATTTGGATTTACATTTTGTATATTCGGCTCCTGTGTCGTTGCTGCTGCTGGAGTTGACTGTGAACTCAAATCAGTCCTCGCCTAAAAGATGATGAAGAGAAATAAAAAAAAAATGAAAATTTGAGATAAAGGCACAGTTAAGTATCTCAAAATATGAGTTTTCTTCATTCACACATGACGATTCTCTTTAAAAAAACATATTTAAATAATTAAGGCTTTTTTACTATGTATATTATCAGCTTTTTTGGATGACTTGAATTCTCATCAAAATTATCCGGCGATTCCTTCATTTTATAAACTGTATTATATTCACTATTCTTATTGGCATTTAATTCTGTACTAATATACCGATGATCCTCATCTTTATGGCGATGAGATCTCTCATCTCTGTCTCGTCTATCTTTCTGATGACGTTTATGCTTCATTTTAATTTTTTTTTCTTTTATTTTATATATATAAATATATGTAGTGTCTCTCTCTATCTCCGTAGTTCTTTTATAATTTTTTAATTGTATAGCTCACTCTATTTTAATCACATAATTTTTTTTTTTCCTCATCTTCCTCACAGATGTTTGTCAATATAGTCACACGAGAATCTGCTCTATATAAATTGTCTCTCAATCAAAAATAATAATAAGAAGCATGAAGGCACAATTATTTAAATTTTATATATGAAAACAATACTGATAAGTTTGTTGTTGACCACCACATGGTTTTTTTGTTCTGTTCATTTCCATTTTATATTCAATCCGAGAAGATCCACACCGCAACACACACAAAGTCTATCTTATTTTTTTAAAAGAATTTCTTCTTTTCCGTCATTTTTTTTTTTGTTTTCTTCTTTTCAAAAATAGAACTTATGCTGCATACATAAATCTAATGTTGATGCATTAGAATCAATTTAAATTGAGTTATACACGATATATTATGTCTTTATATGTAGCCGCGATTAACAAATTTTTTAGAAAAAATGCATCATGGCTATGCAACACTTTAAATTCAACTGATTATTGTTCTTGTATATGATGCTTATAGACGAGACTTTAACACACTACTTTAGTTTTATGCTGTAAGGTCCCAAGCACACAAATTCTTGTACTTAACAGTAGTAATAAACATATAAATAATAATGCAAAGACTGTTCAATAATCATAATAATAATTTTCGAGGTCGAAGGAACTCAATAAAATAAAAAAATCAACAATCTGTTTATATCCATCCTGACGGTACGAAAAGGTGCAAATGTGTGTAAATTTTTTATTTTTATGTTTTTTTTTTACCTGGCTAGAACCAAATAAAAATTCTAGTGTAAAGAAGGAAGAGGGTTAATACAACAACACGAAAAAAAAAAGCGGTAGTAATGAGGAAAGTCGTCGAAAGGGAAACAGTGAATGTCTGTATACAGTAGACATATACACATGTAAAGCACATGTATGATCAGTCAACACAACTGTATGGATTATCGAAGGAAGAGAAATGGAAGAAATGAGAATAATTTTAGAGCAGTCTGATGACAATAGACGAGAAAATAAAAAATAAAGTTTCAGACATGATACGCGGGAAAAATTGAACGCATTCTTTGAATTTAACGGTTATTTGGAATTTGAATTTTTAGGATGCTTTGGATTATTTTGAATGTTTTTGTATTTAACGGTAATTTTTTGAAGATTCAAAAATTTAACGAGCTTTTTGAATTCTCAAAAATTTAACGAACTTTTTTGAACTTTCAAAATTTTTAACGAAAGTATTTTTGAACTTTCAAAAATTTAACGGACGCTTAACTTTCAAAAAATTTAACGAACTTTTTTTGAATTTTTGAACGAAGGTTCGTCAAAATTTAATCTGATTTTCAAATTTTCAAAAACAAAGCAAGCCAAAATGAGCACCAAGAACAGTCCATCAAGGAATAAATGCTAAAGAAGAAGATGACTGTAATAGTGCTGCATACACATTAAGGAATATTTATGTGTCTTAGTTGTTTTCATGTTTTGAATGAAGAAAAATAAAAGAGAGGAAAAAAATCATGCTTTCCATATCTTTTATCTAATAAGAATCTACACATACCTTTTTGTAATGCCGCTCAAATTCACTGACAGATGGGTCGAACTTGTCAATAGGAACGACTTTAACACTCAAATCCTTGCATATGTCCCTATTAAATTATTATAAGACAAATAAAAAAAGAAAGAAGAGATGTTGGAATTGAAAAGTACAATTCAAATCAATCAATTAATTGAGGAAGGCATACTTGTTAACATTTTCATCAGCGCTATTTCGATTGGATGAATTGGCCTGATGCATAGCTTTTCGCTTTTTTGTCATTGCCGAGTAATTGGCTTTGTTGGCATCATTCGTGTCATTAACTCCTTCTGAGTTTGACAATGATCCACTGCCACTTGAATAATTTGACGTTCCTAACTTTTGTCCAGTCGTTGACATACTATTTTGATGCCAGCTACTGCCACCCATTTTACTACCTCCTTTCAAGTCTTCATCAGTATCATCATTCAATTTCGATGAGTTCTGTACTTGTGAGGACATGATGGCATTTATAGACGATTGTACAACATTATCTTTCAATGTTGAACTACTTCCATCATGTTTATGAATAATTGTTGATACAGGTGACGTTGGTGTGGCACTAGATGTCGTTATTCTTATGGTTGTAGTTGATGTAGAAAATTGTGATGAGCTTTTTGATGAATTATGACCTAATCGATTACAGTTAGAAAGTGATTAGTTCTATGTACTAGATAATATTGTCGAGATTTTGCTACTTACTATTGCTAGATACACCATCATCCTTATTGCTTACATTCTGACTTTGATGACTACTTTTTGATGATGATGACGATGATGATGATGATGATGATTTATTCTTATCACCACGAGAAGAGTACGATGAGTATGGATCTTTATCATGCTTATTTGTACTAGATGAGATTTTATTTACATTTTTACTGCTGCTGCTTGAACTATGTTTTCCATCTTTATCTTTGGACGATGATGAATTTCTTGAACTTCCACCGCCACCTCCACTATTACTGCTGGATGCAATAACATTTGATGATGGAGCGTTTGAGCTGCCCGAATATGGAATTTGCACATTCGAACTCGATGATGAGTTCTTTGTATTGCTCGATTTCTTTTGCTTACTACTAGATGATAATGATGGTGTTGTGGCTAAAGGATCAGTCGGTCGATTAGAGCGTGAAGTTGAATGTGACATTTCAGATTCCTTCTCGGGTGACGACGGTGAATCACTTGAGTTTGTCTCATGTGATATCGGTTTATATGGAGGAATTGGCTTCACATTCCCTCCCTTTTTCTAAAAAGAAACAAATTATTAATATAGAGACAGTATGATTTATAACTTTATGGACTCACCAATTTACTGTAATGATGCTGACAATAGCCACAATATTTTACATTATCCAAATAGTTTCCTGCTTCTTCACATAATAATCCGAGTTGTTGCGCACATGTAACATGAAACTGTTGTTTACATCCTGATTTGTTGCATTGCATGCACGCACCAACATTCGCTTTTGATCCTTTACCCATTTCAACGCAAATATAACATGCTGAAAAGTAATTTTAAAGCATTAATCATCAGTTTTAAATCTATATGAATGACATCTTACATTTGTTATAGCGTTCAGCAGGAATGAGGGCAAGAATGATGGGCTCCATGGTCGATACATTACCAAATCTTACTTCGGGAATGTATAGAGCACAAACGACATGAGCCCATCCTTGATTATCAGTTTTCTTTAGGGCGCCATCACGAGATGGACAGAGTTCACAACGAACTCTCGCAGAGCGTTCCTGCGACTCGCATTTTCGGCAATACCATGGACCTGTCGGAACAGTGACAATTCCATAGCATGCTTGGTGTACAGCGACTGTACAATTTTGACCATCACAATAGACGAGCGGGTTTTCTGGCCAACCCCTCTCGTCCGAACAGACACAACATCCACCGACCTAAAAGAAATCGAGTCATTAGAGACTATGATTAAAAGGATTAATTAATTATTATACTCACCATCTCCTTCATTTCGGCCTTAAGTTATTAATCCTCTTTGCGCCCATTCCCAATGCAAAGGCAACAAATCAAACGTGAAATACCTGATATTGTACTCTATGAGGAGTTGGATTGTTTTTTTATTTATCGGTTAAATATAATGGATAGAGTAAAGCTACTCTGATATAACAACAATAAATTGGTGTTTCTTTTCAAGCCAAGACGAAGTAATAGAAATCAAAAAGGATTTTAACCTATTTATGTCTTATTCGTTCTGATAATAATTCCTTTTTGCTCTTCCTCTCTATTCTTCACGTTGAAGTTCTAAGCTGACTTTTTTTTCTCTCTCTGCATATACTTCGTTTCCAATAACTTTTTTTTTTTCTTCCTTCTATGCAACTTTTTTTTTTCTTTTTCAAGTCCAATAAAAGTTTCTAGTTATCCAATTTCTCAATGAAACTTTGGCTTTTTTGACAAAATTTTCTCACTTTAGCCATTTTCATGCACTCACTTAGTGTTTATGATTGATTTTTTTACCATTTAATTAATAAATTTTCATTTTTCAAATCATCCGTCTATTTATTTTTTTTACATCCATTAGATTGATAATTACATTTTTTACCATTTAAATCTATATTTTAGTACACTGTATATATTATTTTACATTGCTAATGCAACAAACTTATTAATGATTGATATTAATGCATGAAAAATTAAAGAATCATGTTTATTTTGATAATTTTTTATTTTTGTTGTTTTTTTTTCTCTCTTTTCTATCGCCTCACTTCATCAAATTTCACAATTCATAATCACGAGATCAACTTTTTTATCAAACGAACCAAATATAGTGTCTACTACTTGCTTAAAAATTTAACCCAAGATATTTAAACTTTTGCAATTATGCTTATAATTAAAATATTATTACAATTTTAATGTTTTAAAAATCTTGGGAAAACGAATATGAATTTAAAAAGTACTAGATGTAAGGCTATGAAAAATGGCGAATGCTATCAAGCCGTACTGGATTTACCCTCTTCATTCAAATACATTCAAAATTTATGACCGTTAATTTTAGTCGCTGTGGGTGACAAAAAAATTTATTCTTGGTAGAACAACATTTGGGTGTAAGAAGGCTGAGACTCGAACTCGGATTTCATCAATTGTAAAGGACATTGTTCTTTTGATTATTTTATTTTGAACTTATTTCATTGGAAACATGAAATGACCAATTGCGATATTTATTTTAAAATGCTTACTTAGTTGAAGAAATTTGATTTGAAAATTTAGCTTTGCTTCCATCAAAACTGATTGAATTATCTTTAAAATGTTATAATTCACAAGTACAGCAAAAAATATTAATCAAAAATTTTATTTTTAACAAACTCAAGTCAACTTTGACTTCTGCAAAAATATTCATCGGCCTACTTGAATTCGCCTTGGTTCTCAAAATTCATTTCTGAAAGCACTTGCGAAGTATATAACATTTCGTACAAATTTCTATCAGTTTTAAGCGAGCTTAAATTGGAATCAATCGAGAAACTTCATTTACTTAGAGAATTTTCATATGAACTGCCTATGAAGTATAAAATTTGAATTCAATTTAAACGTACTAGGCTGTGTTTAAGTCATTTTGATCAAAGAAGAAATTTAATTTTAATTAAATTCAAAAATTCGATTTCATTAAAATGAAGTACGAATCCCTTTCATTCACATTAATAATTGATTTTCGATTTAATCCATTAGCCACGTTTAACGCTTTTTTATAACATAACTGAATACCTTTTTGTACAATTTTCACACAAGGGAATCACGCATTGTTTACTAAACATTATTTTTGGACAGAAATGAACAAATCTTTGAATTTAAGATTTTACAGTAAGTTACCGCTTAGTTTGAAAGGCAGGAAGAAAGCATCACAGGAATGGCTCATAAGGCAGTTCAAGGATCCATATGTCGAGAAAGCTAGGATGGAGAATTACAGGTAAATTAAAATGTTCCTTAAATATTCAAGTTTGTTACTCAATTTGTTGTAATCTTTAGATGCCGATCATCATTTAAGCTGATAGAAATGAATCAGAAGTATAAGTTATTGAATCCAGGAGATACAGTGATTGATGTTGGCTGTGCACCAGGTAAAATTTAACGTACTTCAAGAGATTCAAAATTTATGCTGGATTTTATGATTTTCTAACAGGAAGTTGGAGTCAAGTATGCATTAGAGCAATCAATTCTGATGGACGAGACAAGACAAAAGGAAAAGGATTTCTTATTGGAATCGATAAGCAGCAGATATATCCATTAGAAGGTGTTACATTTTTCGGCAATACAGATTTCACAACACAGTCGGCAAAAGAGAAAATTTTAAAGACATTAGAAGGAAGGAAAGTCACAACAATATTGTCTGACATGGCACCAAACTCTAGTGGTATCAAATCACTAGATCAGGATAATATAATGGACTTAGTTACATCAGTTTTTCAATTTTCAAAGTATCTACAAGCAAATACAATGTTAGTTAAAGTATGGAGTAATGGAGAGTTAGCAAAGTATGTTAATGCTGTCAAAGAATATTATGAAACATGCCGGTATGTCAAGCCAGACGCATCACGATCAGATAGTGCTGAAATGTTTATATTAGCTAGAGGATTTAAGTCAAAATAGGAATAAAGAATATTTATGCTGTATAGTTTATGCTGAAATTTTATGCAACAGTCAAAAAATATTTGAATTTTTTTTTGTTTGTTTAGTGAAAGTTGGCAACGTCGCAAGGATAATTGGAAAAGAGAGGAAAATAATTAAAAGAAAATTTTCACTTATAATGAATTAATTTTATTTTATCATATTAAGTGTTGAAAATTTAAGTTTATATATCCATTACATCATTATAAACATGAATTTCTCATTCTCAAGTGGAAATTTTCATTTGCATAAGTTCAATCATCAAAATGAAAATCATCAATTTTCCACTAATTTCAATGATAATCATCAGATCCGTTACTCCAATCAAAATTTAATTAATTCGCAAACTACCTCAAATCCATCACCACAATCAGGTAAGAAGCATGTTATTGTGTAAAATAAGAAGAAAAAATTTGTGTTGAGGAAAATGGAAAATTCCGGTTTTTTTCTAAAATGGCGATTATTGATTTTTCATTTCTTAACATTTCTCTAATGACTCACAATGATTTTAATTATCATCATTTCCTTTTAATTTCCTCCCAATAGTATCGAGTTCAACAATACATTATGGACAGAATTTATATCAACCACAAAATCATGATTACGATAGAGATGTTAAGTCAAAAGCACTCACATCAAAAATGGAACGTGATGAGGTATTGCCGTTTCATAGTATGAATCAATCATGGAATCCATCGAATGGAGCTGACTATTCGTCACATTTATTATCAGCTACGTTGCCTATATCGATCCAACATATTTTAAAATATTCGGAGAGTATTAAGAAGGAATCGTCTGCTGTAAATACGAGTGCAAATAATATGAGCAGTCTTTTAAATACAGGGAGTGATTTACTTGGTCTAAAAAACTCTGTTGGATCGAATTTAATATCAAATGTTGCTTCTATGGTTAATCAACATCATTTAAATCATCATCAACATCATAGTTTCATTAATGGAAATGACAATAACATGGATCATCATCATTCTTCCAGCATTAACATTCCAAATCATAATTCGATGCTCTTAAGTCACAATCAAAACGGAACTGGAACTGGACTTAATATGAAAAGCCCCACTATGGTACAGATCGGTAATAATGGAAATATATCGACAACAACACCGACAACGACGACCGGTACAAAAATAAAGAAAGAGCGCAAAAAGTCAAATAAGCAGGCAAGCACTGAAAAGAAGCCAAAGAAGAAGAAGCCACCAAAGGAGAGAAAGCCACGACCAAAACCAGGTGAGATTCGTGAGAAGACAGCACTTGATGGAACCATTCTTTATTGCTGTCCAGAATGTCAAATGGCCCTGCCTGAACGTGATCTTGTCGAACAACATGTTGTACAACATGCCGTTGAGAGACGTTTCAAATGCGACATTTGTAGTGCGGCACTTAAGCGAAAGGATCACCTCACGCGACATAAACTTAGCCACATACCAGATAGGCCACATGCATGCAATGTAAGTCAATTAATGCTATTATTTGATGATTATACTGACTTGTTGTTCCTTTATTTAGATTTGTATGAAGACATTCAAACGAAAGGAGCAATTAACATTACATTATGTTATCCACAGTGGCGAGAAGAAGCATGTCTGCAGTGAATGCGGAAAAGGTATGTTATTGATTCTCTATCCACTTGTTAGCAGTGATTAATATGATAATGATCCACAGGTTTCTATCGGAAAGATCACTTGAGGAAGCATACACGTTCGCACATTGCTAGACGGGTCAAGTCGGAGATGAGCGCACAAAATAATGGAAATGGGACTGTAAATCCTCAACATACGGGACATATTTTACACAATACGTCGTCCTGAGGAAATTCGTTCAAGGACTTTTGGTAGATCGTAAAAATTGACACAGTGGGTTTTTTTCTATAGACAGTAAGGTTTGACACGTGTTTTTTAGATGGTGATTGAATAATTTTTTTTTTTAATTAATGAATCTCTCCTTACTTTCGGAATTTTAATGTCAGTTTCCTTTATGCAAAACATTATTGCAATATTTAATGAACTAGTCGTTCTAGTCACTCAAAGTCATTTTTTAAATGAGAATTTTAAGTTGTGATATTTATTTTTATTTAATTTCCTCTGAAATAATTTTTATTTATTTGATAATACAAAGTATTTATGTATACTATTTATCGTACTTGTCTACAAAAAGGATTTTTAATCAGCAAATAATTTTTAGTCACTTAGGTATTATATAGTTTAAATTGGAATGGAATTTTTTTAAAATGATTATCTTGCAACAGATTCGGCATAATGAAAAGAATGGAACCAAAAGTTCTTTATCAAAACTAGTGTAAACAATCGCTATTGGCGACTCTATTGCATTTTCCATGAAACAATCAGTGAATTAAGACTTAACATTTTATTGTGAATTTTTAACGGTTTTCAAAAATTCAAAAAACGTAACGGTAGTCAAAAAATCAAGCAACTTAACGGTTATCAAAAATTTGAAATTTTTGACAATTTTTAAAAATTTATAAATTTAACGGTTTTCAAAAATTCGAAAATTTAATGAATTTTTGAAAATTCAAAATTTTTAACGTTTTCCAAAAATTCAAAAAAAGGGGTATTCGGAATATTTTATTTTAAATTTTTCTGTAACGGTAAAAAATCAGGAGCCTTAAAAAAAATCATACCCAGATCTCACATTCCAGCCATATAAATTCAAAAGTGGAAGAGTTTCATGGGAAAATGCACCAAAAAAAACAAAAAAATGCTTATCCAAGTATAATTTGAAGACTTTGCAAAACCAAAAAAACATAAATAAATAAATTTACCACATATATTATGATAACTTATACAAAAAAAAAGAATTAACTTTTAAACGAAAAAATTATATTGCTTAGTATTAACATGAAAATATTGCGAGAAACTTTTTATAAGGAACTATATACTATATTATTTACAACAAAAAAAAAAATACTAATAATAATTGAGGATATAAAAAATTTTTTATGTGGTTTTTGATTTTACCGCGTCAACGTGCAATTTTTTAATTTCTTGATTTTTGAATGTCGATTAACATTTAAGGAGAACATTTTTTTTTTGATAGACATTAAGGTAAAGACTATCTACCTAGTCATTATTACAATAATATTAATAATAAATAGATATTAACGCATAAGGATTATAATAAATAAATAAATGAATAGGAAACTCAGGAGGATTGTGAACAAGTCATAATGCACAAAAAAAAAATACTGATTGAGATGATATGATGTTGGATTAAACAAGCTGTTCACTCCCGAAGTACAAATCTAAAGTAACAAGAATGAATAACTAAACTAAACAAAAGAGAACAATCGAAATTAAATCGTAAAGTCTTTTTATTTTTATTTAAGTGTACAAAAAAATAATAAGAAAAATCATTATCGAAAATCGAAAAAAAATAATAATGTGGAAACAGTAATCAGACAAAAAATGATGAAATTAATGACTATATTGTATACAAATTACCTACCTGCTAATCGAACATTTTTTAAATAGTTTTGAGACAGAACCAAATAATATTATTAATATTTTGATACTCAATAACTTTATCATCGTCCTCCTAACAAAAAAAATGAAAAAAAAAAAAACTTTAATAATATTATTAATAATACTTAAATTTAAGGATCATCTACCATACCACAGTCATTTCATATATATTCGAATATATTCAACATATTTTATTAAACATTATTAAGTGTTTTTTGGGAAATATGATTTCTCCATTCATATTCATTGACTTATTTTAAATTAATTTTTAATTTAATTAAATTTTATTTTATTATTCTTGATATATTCTTGAACGTTGCTTAAAAGCTTAATTTCGTATACAATTCATATTATTATCTATTTATCCGTGTATTATTAGTCAAACATAAACAAAAAAAAACTATGATAACATAACAGGTTTTATCATTAATTCTCACAGTATTTTTATACCAAATAAATTTTTTGCTTGAAGAAAAATAATAATTTTAACGTTTTTTAATTACAAGTACTTTTATTTGAAAACAGTCAGCATAAGAGTCATGATTATTGACATTTGAGGCTGTAGACAGCGCATCATCAACCTGTCAATTGAGATTTATTCTTAAATTTCTTCGTTTTCCTTGAATTTTTAACTCAAACGCCTATCAAAATTTGAATTTTAACTAATTTGTAAAAGTTAAATTTTTAACGGATTTTAAAAATTCAAAATAAAATTCAACTGTTTTGAAAGTTCAAATTTTCAACGGTTTTCAAAATTTTGAATTTCACACTTTTCAAAAATTTAAATTTTCAACGGTTTTCAAAAATTTTAATTTTTTAGAGCCGATTGATCTATAATTCATGGATTAACAGGTTAATTCAGCAGCTTGTCCATCGATCATCACTTAATCCGTAAGTTAATCTCAATATTTTTAAATCCCAGACACTCTGGACAAACACATAAAAATCTACTCGATCAAAACTTTTGCTAACTCAAAATCAGGCAACACTAAATTTTCGACAGAAAAAAAGCCGCGAGTGAAGATTCTCATTAATTAATCTTATTCTACTATCTATATTTAAAGAATAAGGCAGACATTCAAGATGGTTTCGTCATTAGAAAAGGATAAGAAGGAATTGGCATTGAGACTGTATCAAATATCTGGTAAATTCCAATTTACTTATTTTTCACATTTTGCGGCCTGCTTTGTTTATCATCATGGCTTCTTATAATACTCAAATTTCATTTCTTGTTTTTAAGCATTTAAGTTTGGATCTTACACGCTAAAGTCTGGTGAAATTAGTCCTGTTTACTTCGATCTTCGTGTCATCATATCATATCCAGATGTCATGCAAAAATTGACTGACTGTATCTATAAGTTTATTGAAGAGAAGGACATCCAGTGTGATCAACTTTGTGGCGTTCCATATACAGCACTTCCATTGGCAACATTGTTGTCAGTTAAAATGCGTCAGCCAATGTTAATTCGTAGAAAAGAAGCTAAAAGTTACGGCACGAAGAAATTAATTGAAGGCAAGTTCCAGTCAGAAGAAACATGCTTAATAATTGAAGATGTTGTTACTACTGGATCAAGTATATTGGAAACAACAAAGGATTTGAGAAATGAAGGCTTAGTTGTTGAGGATGCAATTGTTGTTGTGGATAGACAACAAGGCGGTTCTCAACATCTTGATAAAAATGGAATTAAAATGCATTCCCTATTTACTTTACCTTATTTGATTAGTATATTAAAAGACGAGAACAAGATTAACGAGGAATTGGCTAAAACTTTAAATGATTATATCTCCAAACCGATTGAAACCAGCAAGCCTAAAATTTCACGCTTACAAATGAGTTTCACTAAACGTGCTGACATTGCAAAGAATGAAGCTGCCAAGACATTATTCAAAATAATGGAACTAAAAAAGACGAATTTGTGCTTAGCTGCTGACGTCACAAAGACTGAAGAAATTCTCAACTTGGCTGAATCATTGGGACCATACATTTGTGTACTCAAGACTCATGTAGATATCATTGAGGATTTTAATGATGATTTTATTAAGTCACTCAAAGGACTTGCCGAGAAGCACAATTTTATGTTGATGGAAGATCGTAAATTTGCTGATATTGGCAATACAGTTTCATTGCAGTTCAGTAAGGGCATTTATAAAATATCTGAATGGACTGATCTTGTGACTGCTCATTCATTGCCTGGAAATGGAGTTTTGAAAGGACTTAAAGCAGTTATGAATGATAAGAATCAATTGGGAATCTTCATATTGGCTGAAATGTCAAGTGAAGGTAATTTACTATCCAAAGAATACAGTGGCCAAACAATGGATATGATTAAGGATTACTCAGACATAGTAGCTGGAATTGTCGCACAAAGTCCAAATTTGATTACTGATGCTGGATTGATTCAATTAAGTCCTGGATGTAAATTGGATGAAAGTGGTGATAATTTGGGCCAAAAATATAATACACCTGAGTATGTGATCAATGATAAGGGAGCTGATATCGCTGTTGTTGGACGTGGGATCATCGAAAGTAAAAATCCAGTTGAAGTTGCCAAGACTTATCGTGACCGTTTATGGACAGCCTACGAGAGTCGTTTAAATATCAATTAAATTCCTATATCTTTACATATTTTTGGGGATCCATGCTTTGCATATTTTACATGACATGTAAAAGCAAAGCATGGACCTGATTTGAACTGAATGTCTCATTGAAAAGATTATTGAATTATTTTTTGTTTAATAAATTTTTTATTATTTTTGCCAAGATCAATTTTGTACCATTTTTTGTGTCATTCTTTCAATTACTTTAAGGATCTCATTCTGTGCTTCATAGAACAGCTTATCATCATTTAAGTCTCTCATTAGACATCCAACGTAGATTCCAAATGCCTTACTTTTTCGCTTAAACTTCTTGCTGTCAAATACTTTATGTTCAGATCCTCTGGTTTCATTAAGTACATCGTTCGTTGGAATGAATTCTGATGTTTCCTCGTTGATTATGTACTCGATAGTTCTAGGCTGTAAACTTTCGTTTTTTGTGGAAATTTCTATTCGTCGCTTCTTTGCCTTATTTGTGTCATCTTGGCCATCATATGTGTTGTCAAGATCCTCATTTATGTCTTCATTGGTCTCGACTAGTTCAAATATTGTGTCTATATCATTATTGTCACTGTAACTATTATCTGCTTTCTGTTCTAACTTGACGGACGAAGGAGTTGATGGCTTGGTTCTCATTTTCTGGTATTTTGAGATGAATTCTAGACTCTTGAACCACCATATTTTTGGCACATATATCAATTCCTCTCCAAGCACTTTAGATTTCTCAATTTTGTTCATTTCCTGTCCAAACTGTGTTCTCAGGATCTGAATCTTCTTCACAATCTCATTTATAGTCACATCACTTTTTGTTCTTCGGACGGACACAAGTATATTATCAAGTGATTTATTACGTGCTTGTTTGTTATAGTATAATTTATGCTTTGGATTATACAAATTCTCATTTTCTTTGTAAGTTGTTATTAGATCCAAAACTGTTGATTTTTGCCACTCTCCACTCATGTTGCTTTCTTGATGGTTTCTATTGAATGTTTTTAGTTGCACTTAACAATTTAAGGTTTATTTATCATATCCTAGATTTGTGGCAGTATAAATACTCCAATTTTTAATTAAACTTACTTTCTAAAGATTGTAAACAAAACAATCGTTAAATTTAACGTCAACTTCACGTCATAGAATTTGTTTTGTTTACCAAATTTTGCAAAATTTATCAAAGTAGGCTAATATTCAATTAAATTAACTTCTTGGTGTTGAGCTTTCAGGTAGTATTAAAGATCATAAAGTAATTTGAAGTCGATAAATGCTTCCATTTAAAAAATTGCACAACATTCAAAATGAATTCAAAATGTTTAACGATTTTTGAAAATTTAAATTGGATGTCCATGATAACATACAGAATCGCGTTCAATTCATGTAAAAACGTCACTTATTTGTATTATTTTTTTGGCATGAAGAAAAATTAATAAATTAAGCAATTTGTGATTACAGGACGATTGAAAAATCAATTTGTGTGAATTAAAGTGAGCTAAATTAAGAGACCAGAACATTAAAAGTGTCAGTGAGTACAAAAATAGAAGGAAAAGAATATAAAAGTGTATAATATTGAATTTTAAACCTTTTGGATCTCTTTAAAAATTAAATGTCTCACAATTTCCATTGTGTTCGATATTTAACAACTCAGGATGATGATTTTGTGTTAAAAGTCGATAGAGATATTCGTAATTATTTTACAAATTGTACAAAAAACAGGTAAATATATAGTTGAGTACAGTTGAGTACAAAGAAGAAAAATGCAAGGATGATAATGCAAGGTCGCTAGCTTGTCAAAAAGAGCAGCAAGTATCAGCTAAGAAGAAGAAAGAAAAAATTGCACAAAAATATCAATTTCTTGTTTCATTCGTATACTTCCAGTATCTTACTTTTCCCACCTGTCAATAGTTACTACAGATTTTTAATCCACAAAGTCTGCAACTCTATAGCAAATGAACTAACAAATTGTGGACTATCAACATTTTCAATTGGAATTGGTGACTTTAGACGAACAGTTGTGTGCCATAGTAATCAATTGCTTATTTATCCAAATTCATCCCACAAAAGGTAAGCTTAACATAACTGCCAATTTATATTTAACGCATCAATACCTTCCTTGTTAATTATATTAACGAGTAAAATAAAGTAATTAACTTGTTTTTATTTATTCTACGCACAGCTCAGAAGAAACAGAATTTAATTGGCTTTACGTGGCTAGAAATTCCGTGCCAAAATATAAAACAAACGACGTTGTAAGCAACGACAAGCATCGAAATCATAGATCGAATACAGAGAGTATGGGAATAGAGAACGTTGATGGTAAGAAGTAGCTAGGAAATTCTGGTTATGAAATATTATTTATTATGATTGCTTTCACTCCATTACTCATTCACCTTCCAAAAAGTGCTCTAATAATTTTTTTGTTTACATTCTCATTCGCGCAACAACGTGATTATGAAATTATATGCTACTCGTGTATTGGTTTTAAGCATAAACAACATGAGAGAAGAAAAAAATAATAATTTTTGAGAGTTAGTCGTGTTTTTGTGCTCAAGCAGTCAAGTTAGTACTGGATTTTTTTGTGCTTTTTATCCTTAAATCTATCACAGCGTCACTTATCGTTGCCAAGAACCTTTTCTTAGACATAACTGTACATTGTGCCATATAGAAAATTATTTCATTGGAAGTAAAGAGTTTAAGAACCTTTAAATTAATCACGTCCAAAATATGTTTTTAAGGCAAAAATAGATAAGATAAGCAAGTCAGAATTAATGTTGTTTTTCGCACAAAACAAAAAATTGTAAACATTACTTGCTATTCGGGGTAATTTGATTAATTGCGTTGAAAAATACACGCTGACCTACTTGCAAGATTGATCTATCCAACAACAATATACATACATAACAAACAAAAAAAAAAAATAGCTAGCAGACACATAATATTAAGTTTGAAAGGTACAACGAAACCGAAATGAAAGAAAAGAGTAGTATTATATTCGTTATGCGGTTGTGATGACTCCTTCTTATTCGTATAATAAGCGTGAATGAATGGTTTATGTAATAATGTCTGTTTGGGTATTACCGTCATTGTGTCGATCAGCTGATTTTTGTTTGAGATTAAAGAAAATTGCAAGCATGCACTTCTTAAGAGGTCGTTTACTTGTGACGTATTAATGGTGTTGAGGAAATGTAGATTGTTGGCGTAATTCCGAAGCAATAAAATAATCAAATTAAATTTAAATTCTGGGAGGAATAACGGATTTGAAATATTTAAAAATTAACGGCTTCAAATTATTTGAATAAAAAATGTCAAAAAATTCAAAATTTTACGTACGTAACTTTACGTACGTATTTATTTACACAATGGACAAAGTTTATTCTCAATTTTTCACATTTACAGCAATAGTATCGCATCAAACGATTGAAGAAAGAGACAGTACACCCTATAAATCTGAGAAAAGTTCATTGTCAGACGATTCAAAAAAGTATGTGCGCTAAATTCCATTTTAATTAAAGATTATTAAGAACAACAAATAAAAAATTTCACAGACATTCTCGTACGAGGCGTCCAGAACGTGCATTTTATGTCCCACGAGCAAAACGAAGTCAAACAACTCCACCGTCAAGTAACACAACAGTAAAATCTCATACAAAAAAGTCTGAAAAGTCAAAGTCAATTGACGAAAGCAGTTCATCAACATCCACAAATTCAGAGGAATCTAACGACATCGATCAATCAACAACAACAACAACTCAAAATCAATTTCTAGACTGCACTGTGATAAATTCAATTCACTCTCAATCATCATCAATAAACTGTGATCTTTTAAACCAAAATTCTAGTGAAGATAAGTCAATTGTCGTGTCTCAAGATATAACAAAAGATCAGAAAAATCTTAATAATTTTTGCACAATGACTAGCCGCCATCAGACCGAAAAAGCATTCATTATAACCCATGAAGCAGACAGCAATAAAATTGATAAAGATGAGAAGGAGTTGATGAAAGCGTCACAAGAGATTAACAGAAGTAATCGGAAGCTTATAAAGCAGACATTTAATTCAAATGTACTGGAGATTGAAACCGCAAGTGGTAATTCTGATAAGGCTGTGAATAATAATGAAGATGATTGGGACACGCTGTAAGTTCCATAAAAGTCTTTAGTTAGTTCCAATTGACTAAATTTGTTTCTATTTCCTGTAGATTTGATGACAATGGCGACTGTTTGGACCCAAAAATGGTTGAGGAAATTACAAAAGCTGTAGGAAAAGTTCAAATTGAGAAACCGAAGTCAGATTATAAAGCGTATCACTCAAATGTTGACCTATTAAGAGACGAGGAATATCCACATGTTTTAGAGTGCTCAAATTTCCCAGTCGAGTTTCGTACACAAGATTTAATGAATTTATTTGCGCCTTATACGAGAGAATCTGGCTTTAACATAATTTGGGTAGATGATACTCATTGCCTGGTTGTTTTTAGCAGTTCGAAAATTGGTAAGTCATACCATTAATTAATTTTTCGTTTATCGCATATTTATATAATTTATTACAGCTGCCGAAGTATTAACTGCAAGTCATCCGATCGTAAAAGTCAAACCATTAAATGAAGCTACTTCAGAGTCACGTACAAAAGCTCGGTAAGGCACTTCTTATCAACATCAAAATTACAACATAATTCATAAATTTAATTCTTTTATGTTCCACAGTAAATCTTCTAGTTCCTTACAACCTTATCGACAAAGACCCGAAACATGTGCAGCACTTGCGAAACGACTTGTTAGTGGTAAGTTATTAAGATTAATGTTTTTATATACGATGATATAAATGCGATTGCATGTGTCTATTTATAGGTGCACTTGGTGTACGAATAAAAGCAACAAGTGAAGAGAGAGAAAATGAGAGAAGAGTTCTCCGAGAAGCTAAAGGTTTGTGCATTCTTATTAGCTTTATTTCCAATGCAATTTTTAAAAAAATTAAAATTTTAGCGGTTTTCAAAAATTTAAATTTTTCAAAAAACTGATAAAATTCAAAACTTTGAAAACCGTTAAATTTCAAATTTTAAAAAACCGTTAAAAACGTGAATGAATTCTAACCACTAAATCTCATTTCCATTCCAGAACGTAAATTACTTGCAGCAAAAGCACGAGAAGAAATGTGGAATAATTGATTACAATAGATGTAATACGTTGCCATTATTTTCGTCCATAAGATGCAAATTCTATGAATGTTGAAACAATTTTTTAATTTTTTGACGTAGACGAAACTTTTAATTTCAATAAGAAAAAAACAAATCTGTGCAAATGTGGCTATCTTAAGATGTTAAATATATTTTTTTCTATTCACATTGGATTATAACTTAAATATTTTATGGAGACATAGAGGATGAAGGATAAAAAGATGATAAGATTTGAAGCAAAAAGTCAGAGTTGGTTTCATTGGATATTTTAAAAAATTTATAAACAACTTTATTTAATTAATTTTTAGCACAATAACTTTTTCTTCTTAAAAACAAAACATTTTGCTTCCGATTTTCGGCGAGAGCATATAAACATTCAAAAAATGCTATTTATCATGATAAAATGGATGTGGTGTCATCACTGGGGCAAATGCAATTATATTACTTAGGATAGAATTTTTTGGACGAGTCTTTAGCCATATCGAGGAGTGTCTGTGCAGGCTGGAATGGTGCGCCATATAATTCACCAAATGATTTCATTTTAGCGACGAATTTCTCAGCTCCATATGAATCAACAAATCTGAATGGACCGCCTGAGAATGGAGGGAATCCGAGACCGAATACAGCACCTAAAATTGAATTTTCTCATGACTTACTGTCAAATTTAAAATGTCCTAATTGTACTCACCAATATCACCTTCCAATGGACTGTCTAAGATTTTCTCTTCAAGGCACAAAACAGCTTCATTAATGAATCGAGAGACCATTCTTAATTGTAATTCTTCGGGTGTATTTGCTCCCTTCGAGACAAGTGAATATTTCTGTTTAATGATTGCTTCTGCTTCTGGATTAATATCGCGTGATCCCTTTCTGCTACTGTCATAGATGAAAATTCCTTTGCCTGATTTTCTTCCCAAAAATCCAGCTTTAACCTGTGATTTAAGAGTTATTGTATGAATATTTCGTTGGATATTCTGATTAGTGCTACTTACCATGTCTTTCATTAAGTTCAAGTCACCTCCTTGTAATCTGTCACCGAAGGCTTTGGATAAATCTTCGGAAATGTGTGTACCAACATCAACACCAACCTGTTTGAAGGAATTAGAATTAAGATTTATTTAAATCCTAGGATTTAATTTAATCCCAACTTAAATCTGCAGAAGCACTAAGCCATTCCAATAAGAATTTCAGTACAATAACAAAATATACGTAACATAAAAGGAATTTGTTTATCAATCGCACACATACCTCATCAATTAAAGTAGCTAATCCGACAGGGAATCCAAAGGTTTTTGACAATTTATCCATATCTGTTGGACTTGTTCCTTCTTGCATGATAAGGATGACTTCAGATAACATAGCTGATAAAATTCTTGTTGTATAGAAGCCGGGTCCATCACCGACTGTAATGACAACCTTTCCTTGTTTTAATCCTAAATCTACGGCAGCAGCCTTTGTTTCATGTGATGTTCCTGGATGTGCAATAATTTCCAACAATTGCATCTTGTCAACTGGTGAGAAGTAATGCATTCCAATAACTTGATCAGGACGTGATGAACCAGCTGCAATTTTTGTAATTGGCAAGGCACTTGTATTTGTGGCTATAATACAATGTTTTGGAATGACTTGTTCCATTTCTTTAATGACGCGATGCTTAATGTCAAGATTCTCAAAAACAGCTTCAACGACAATATCGGCATTCTTAAATTGATCATAAGATAATGTTGGAATCAGATTACTCATTATCTTATCTTTTCCTATGCTTGTTATTTTCTTCTTCTTGATTGCTGTGTCAAATCCTTTCTGAATTTGTCCAATTCCTCTGGCTAATCCACCTTCGGTGGCATCTTTCATAACAACATTATATCCTTTATCGACTGTAACTTGAACAATACCAGCTCCCATTAATCCAGCGCCAAGAACAGCAACATTCTTAACTGGACGTGCTGGCTTGCCAAAACGATTCTTCTTGCACTCTGTTTGTCCTCTAAATAATGAAATTAATCCTTTACTTTGTGATGTTTGTGACAATTGTCCAAATCCTTCACGTTCAGCTTCGAGACCGGCTTCGAATCCCTTATCAGCACCAACTCTTACTACATCTAAAATTTTCAATGGAGCTGGGTAAAGTCCAGCTGACATTTTCATGACTTGATCTCGTGCCTTTTTGAAAACAAAATTCTTAACAAATTCAAGGCTCATTGCATATTCTGTGACTTTATGAACCAAACCAGTCTTTTCGCGATTAACTTTAAGCTTGCCGGAAGCAAGATCTTTAGCAACATTGATTGCAACTCTTTCTAAGTAGTTCATTGTGTTTGTTGTTGGATCATTGATTCCTGGACCAAGTTGATCAACTAACATATCAACAATTCCAAGTTTCTTAGCCTTATCTGCTCTAACAGTCTTGCCAGTAAGTGTTAAATCGAGTGTTGTTGGGATGGAAGTTAATTTTTGAAGTCTCTGGGTACCACCAGCACCTGGTAATAAACCAAGCATAACTTCAGGTAATCCTAAACCTGTTTTTCTGTCTTTTGTGGCAATTCTGTAGTGACACGCAAGTGCAAATTCTAATCCACCGCCAAGACAGCTTCCATTAATTGCAGCAACAATTGGCTTTGGTGATTTTTCCATTCGATTGAACATCAATTGCCCTTCATGGCTTATCTTTCTTGCATCATTTTCAGTCTTGCATTGTTCCAGCATTGTAATGTCAGCACCAGCAATAAAACATGATGGTTTACCAGAAATAACAACAGCTGATCGAATATTTGGATTTGTTTCAAAATCCTTAAGAACTGCTTCGAATTCTGATGTGATGTGTGCACCAAGTGAATTAACTTTCGAATTTGGGGAATCAAGCTTAACAACGAGTACATCGTCAACAATGGATGTCTTAATGTGCTTTTCTGATGATACTGATGCACAACTTCGTGTAACGTGCATAAAAGAGGCTTAAATAAGTTAGATAACATTGGAATTAAAGTTTATTTTTCTCAAGTCCAAAGTTCATTCGGAGAATATTTTTAAAATTGATGACTTTACTTCTTACTCAATTTTCTACTTACAATTAATTAAACTCATCCTTTTTAAACGATTCATCGTGGAAAGCAATCCTGTTACGCGAATACTAGCCATTATTAAACAATTAAAATTAATGATAAGCCACAGAAATTAATTAATTTTAACATGCACCGAAATTCCCTAGTAGCCGAAAAGTAAAACTAACAGTTCCTGGCTCTTATCTGTCTCAGTGTCACGTAACGTTAAAATAAATTTCAAATTTATTGCTTAACGAAACATTTTTGAATTTAAAAAGACCGTTAATTTTTTTGTCCATAAAAGATTTTTTTATTTTGTTTTCCAATATTTCCTTATCATATATGAGATTAAATTTAATATTGAAGACTTCTCTTGGTTCCAATATCATCAAGAATTTCTCTTAGCTGTTCATCCTCAAATCGTCCTTCTAATGATGGAATTAATGCTTTTGTTTCTTCTGGAGTTTCTGGACATAAATTTCCCAATGCGGCTAACTCGAATTTGTGTAGCTTCTTGGAACTCAATAATGCGCGGACTGCTGTAATTGTCTCTTTATTCTTGAATTTTCGGAAATTTTCTGTATAATTGTAGGTTTTAAGGAAAACTTCACTAAATTCTTGTTCCTCTTCTGATGATTCATTTTGCTTCTTTCTATGCTCCAAAAGCATGTGAACTTCACTAATTAATAATGTTTCCGCGTTCTCAAATTCTAAAATAAACAAAATATTTGTAAAATTATGTAAATATTAAAATAATTAAGTCTAACCTTTTGGAAATAACAAATCTGCAGCATCTTCTTCAACTGTTTCTACTGGATTTAGGTTTGCCATGTTCAAAATGTATTTATTGATTGATTAAATGCAGTAAAATTATCTTTTATATATTTTGAGTTTTTCTGAACTACCTAAAAGTTTGTTGTTTCGTTAAGTTTGGCAAGTTTCGTTAAGTTTGACGACGATTTTTTTGTTTACAATTTAAAACTTTAAATTTCAATAGTTTTTCATTAATTAAAGTGTCTTTTTGTGCATTTAAAGTGCCGGAAAAGCGTTAAAACATGGCACCAATACCGACTATACAAAATGGAGCTGAAAATGATCGCATTGTTAGGCCACAAGATCGAAAGTAAGAAAATCATGAAATTTCGTGGAAACATCCAGTAACTTTCATTTATTTACAGATCAGATATAATTTGTCGAGTAAAATATTCGAATAATCTACCTGATATACCATTTGACTTGAAGTTTTTGGCCTTTCCATTCGATTCTGATCGATTTACACAATACAAGCCAACTTCCTTAGAAAGAAATTACAAATTTGAAGTTCTTTCGGAACATGATTTAGGCGTCACAATTGATTTAATTAATAGGGATTTATATCAACCTGATCGTAATGTATCAATCCTTGATCCAGCTGATGAAAAATTACTGGAAGAAGATACACACGCGCCAACTGATACAACACGTTCAAGAAAGCATGCGAAGCCTGTATCATGGTTGCGTAAATCTGAATATATTTCAACAGAACAGACTCGTTTCCAGCCGCAAAATATGGAAAAGGCAGAAGCTAAAGTCGGTTATAATGTCAAGAATAGCTTACGTGAAGAAACATTGTATATGGACAGAGATCAACAGATCCAAGCTATTGAAAAGACATTTGAAGAAAGCAAACTTCCAATTAAGCAACATTATTGTAAACCGAATGTCGTTCCTCTTGAAGTTTATCCAGTCTATCCAGATTTTAAGAGTTGGAAATATCCATTTGCTCAAGTCATTTTCGACGCAGATCCATCACCAAGTGGAAAGTCATTGCCAAATCAGATAGAAGAAATGAGTCAAGCAATGATTCGTGGTGTTATGGACGAGTCTGGTGAACAATTCGTTGCTTACTTCCTTCCAACAGAAGAAACACTTGAAAAGAGACGCATTGACTTCTCAATGGAACGTTCTTATGAAGACGATACTGAATATGAATATAAAATGGCACGTGAATATAACTGGAATGTCAAGTCTAAATTATCAAAAGGATACGAAGAAAATTACTTCCTCATTATTCGTGAGGATGGTGTTTATTATGATGAATTAGAGACAAGAGTTCGACTCAGCAAGAGACGTCAAAAAGCTGGAAATCAAACGACTAATACTAAATTAATTGTTAAGCATCGTCCACTTAATGCTGCTGAACATAAAATGCAAGTTATGCGTGAAAGACAATTAGAACCAGCAGGAGATGAAGATGAAGAGATGGAAGAAGAGCCAGAGGAGGAGCCTGAAGCTACTGTTAGTAAGAAAGTCGAAGATCGTTCGTCTAAATCTCGATCAAGATCCCGTTCTCGTTCACGCTCGCGTTCTCATTCGAACTCAAAATCCAGATCTAGATCCCCACATTCTAAATCGAGATCCAGGAGTCGTAGCAGAAGTTCCAGTCGATCAAGGTAAGATACAGTGACATTCTAGCTTTAAATGGTCTATTTTTCTTAACTGTATACTTATATTCAAAACAGCCGCAGCCGCAGCAAAAGTGGATCACCACATTCACGACGATCAGGCAGTCATCGAAGCGGTTCCGCTCATTCGAGAAAATCAGGAAGTGGCTCGCCTCGTTCAAGACGTTCCGGCAGCAATAGAAGTGGATCTGCTGTTTCAAAAAGATCAGGAAGTCACCGAAGCGGATCTGCTGTTTCAAAACGATCAGGAAGTCATCGAAGTGGATCACATCGCTCTGAAAGTCATCACAGTGGTTCGCCTGCATCTCGTCGTTCTGGAAGCCATAGAAGTCGAAGTGGTTCTGCAAATACTAAACGTTCAGGAAGCCATCGCAGTCGCAGTCGTAGTCGTAGTCGAAGTGGATCGGCGAATTCTAAGCGATCAGGAAGTCACAGCGGTTCGGATAGTTCTCGCCATTCAGGCAGTCGTTCTGGAAGTCATAGTGGAAGTGATTCAGGCTCAAACTCTGATTAAATTCATTGACATTTCATGTCCTTTAAATTTTTGAAAATAAGCAAATAAAATTACCGGAAAATTAAGTCATAAGAAAGTCTTTATTAAGGAATTAAATTGAACTTGAACTAGCATTAAGGATAGAGATTATATGCTCTAAAGATTCTTCCTTTAACAGGCTCTGAAAAGCTGGTGACATTGTCTCAATTAATTGCTTTAATTTCTGATTTATAACCTTAATGCTTATATAGTCATAAGTCTTGTCCGATTCAGTGCTCATTAAGAGCAATATGTATGAATATAAGTCAATGACATCCTTTTCCATGTCAGTAATTTCATTCGATATCTCATCTGTCGAATTATTAATCGACTTACTTTCGTCTGAATTGCGTTTCTGTTGAAGTTCAGCATTAATAAATCCAACAATAGATTCATCGTTGATTTTTGTTACTAATTCCTCTGCTTTGTCAAGGATGCTGGATGGAAATCGTACCATCTAGAATTAAGGGATTAAATTAACTTGCCATAAATGACTTTGATGATGACTTACATTTGCAAGTGCTAATCCATAACTTTTTAATGTCGATGGACCTGATTGAACTCTGTATTGGAAATCTAGAACCATCTTGTCACCGTTAATTTTTTCGTTGACGACCATGTGAAGACTAATCATGAAAAAAATTGAAAATCGTTAAAAATTTGAATTTGAAAAGCCATAAATTTGAATTTTTGAAAACCGTTAAAAATTTAAATTTTAGAAAATCCTTACAAATTTAAATATTCAATCATTTATTAAATATTATAAAAATACAGAATGTTTACAAAGCTTTTCTACAGCATTAATAACATTTTTATCAGTTGATTGACTTCCTATCGTTTTCAATATACACAAAACTAGATCGGCGATTCTCTTTTCTGACTTGTGTACTTGCAAAAACTTCATTAAAATGATGATCAATTTCATTGTTATGTCATTAAATTCCTCTGTTTGAGGTCCAATTAAAATGGATATTATATTAAGTGTGTACAAAAAGAACATGGAATCATCTACTTTAGTTATGAAGCGTGTTGATTCTCGAATGACTGTTTCCATTACAGCTTTTGTCCATCTAAATGGTCTCCTAGTTGAAGCATCTGATTCTGTTTTGAGTTTAATAAAATATTGATGATCATCCATGTCCAGCTTGTCTAGATCTTGTAATTCACCCAAATTCATACCAATGCTGCAGAATTTTGCTATTTGATAGACTAAAAACTTGCTTATTTCTAAATCACTAACAAAACCAAAATGTGTCAACAGTTTGGACATAATGTCATCATATTTAGACCATTTGGAGCTGGATGTCTTAAGTGATTCATCAATAATGACAATATTGTATAGACAATCGTAAATATAGCGATTAAATAGATCATCCTCGTTGCTTCTTTGTATAAGAGGAATTGTTTCTGTGTAGATTGCTTGATGTATATTCAGTTCCTTAATCAATGTATCTTTCCTGCCAAAGTCTAGGATGTGCTTATATACTTTCAATCCTAGTGTCTTGATGAACAGCTCATAATGATAAGTCAAATTTGATCCAACAGATAGCATAAACAGTGCAAGATCCTTAGTTGCTAGTCGTGATTTTAGTTCCAGCATTATTTGACAGAATGTTGGAAATCCATGAACAGCACCGAACTCTTTCTTCCATTTATCACTTTTAAGCGATTTCTTATAGTAATCAATCAGTTCAAGGAATATAGCATCATTAAATGTCCCTTTTTGGATGTTCTTAAATACTAATTCCTTCAAAGTTTCAATTCCTTTATCATTACAGCATGAAAACATGTTCTGTTCACATTGTTCACAATAAATAAGTATTATATTCCTCTGAATTTGGATTATATCCTTATTGCTGTCATCATTTATGTCTAATAGCTTGCTTTGAAGCAAAATATCCAAAAATAAATGAATATTTTCAGTAATTATTTGTCCTAATCTTGTAAAATCAGTTTTGTCAATTGGCTGCTTGTCAAAATCTTCTAATAATGTAGGCAGCAAACACTTTTTCGACACATCGAGTGCCTTTTCAAGTATGTCCTTCTCAATTTCCATATTTTAACACTAATTTGTTGAATTTCACTTTTTAATCGACCGGTCTTCTCATAAAATTTGTAAACAAAACAAGTTTGAATTATTTTTGACCGTTAAGAAAGTTTCCCTTTATGAGCATAAAGTTTTTAAAAAGTTTCAGTCTTAGCTTATGTTATAGAGGAATTAGTTCCTCAGGTAGTTCAAATATGCTAAAACTTTTCCAATCACCCCCAATTAGTGGTGACAAGGCATTTTGACATAAATTTCAAATTTTAGAAAACCGTTTGAAATTTAAATTCTAAAAATCCGTTAAATTACCAAATATCTATAGGATTTACAATTTTTAATTAAATCAGAACAGCACTTACTTGATGGCATTGTTATACTTTTCAGTAAGCTTTGTTAATTCCGAAAAATGAGTCGTTAGGAAAATGAATGGACGAGCGATATCCTTTAATTTGATGTCAGCACCTTTTATGTTCAACGAAGACGAGTTTTTGGAACCATTATTTTTATTAGCCTCAGCACTGTCATTTTCTGATGCGATTTGGAAGTAATGGTCATAAGATATTCCAATGAAGCTTAAAAGCTTCTCACAAAATGCATAACACAGTGCTTCTCCTTCCTGTAAAATCATAAATGTCTATTAGTGCTGTAAATGTTTATAGACTACCTTAACTAACTTGTGGATCAGTACTGCGACATAATTCGTCCATAATGACAAGACTATTTGGTGTTATATTGTTATAGATGTAGTCCATGTCACGAAGTTCAACCGAGAAACTTGATGCATTCTGCTCAATATTATCTTGAAATCCAAGTCGTGAAAAAATCTTGTCACATAAACGTATTGATGCTGTTTTTGCTGGCAAAAAGCTTCCAATTTGTGCCATGATTTGAATAACTGCAATCATTTTTATGTAGACAGTCTTTCCGCTCATATTCGGACCAGTAATAAGATAGAAGTTATATTGAGGTGTAGCTATGGCATTGTTCTTGATCACATCAACTTTATTGCGACTTCCTTGAAGCATTGGATGATATGCATCTTCTAATCGCAAGACACGTGTGAATGTTGGACAGCAAAAGGATTCAATCTTTGCAATTTCAGCGAGTGATTGAGCGATATCCAAGTCTATTACAACTCCAATTAAATGATATATTGCATCAATTTCCTTTGCGGCCTCCAGTAATAAATCACAGAGTAAGTTGTTGCTCAAACGAATCAAGTCATTGGCTAAAAAGATTTTCGAAGATGAGAAAATTGTGATTGAAAAATAACGGTCAAAAAATATTCGAAAAATAACGGTGAGAAATTTTTTAAATATTATTTTGAGCTTAAAATAAATCTTGAGATTTAAAATAAATCCTAGGATTAAAATCTAATCCACAGCACTTACAGATCAACATAGTTTTGTCATTATATGTAATTAATTCAGCAGTTGTCAGATATATATTATTTCCCTTCTTATAAATAGTTTCGAATGACTCTGGAACCTTCAAGGAATTGTTGATACATTTGAGTACTAAGTGATATCCGAGCTTAGTTGAATGTATCAATTTTATGGGCAACAATGACTTTTCTATCAAGTCATCAACATATACTCGTATCTTGTCAACAGTTTCCGAGTAAATTTGTCGTAAAAAATCGATTGTTTCATTACAGTTGCTACGTACAGCATAAAGATATTGATAATGTTTCTGTGCTAGACGATTCTCATGGATGTTTGGCTGAACAAGCTGATTGATTTTCTCAATTAAGTCATTAAATATATCCGATGACAATAATTGCTGAGCATCTTCGAATGCTTCACTAGAAAGCTCAGACACAATTACAGCTAAAGGTTTAACAGCTTCAAGATTATTTTTGAGCAGCAGTGTCAAATTGATATTCGTTTGAACAGCCTTTTCGAGATCAGTAACCGGAGTGATGCAAGAAATCTTGAGAAGTGACTCGACCAAGCGAAAATTCTTCAAACTTTCCTTCAAGGATGCTTGAGCATCCTCATTATCGATTAATATTTTTATCTGCTCATGACGCTTCTCTATAAACTCAATATCGCATGACGGTTCCAAAATGTTTGCTCGTAAATGTCGTTGACCAATTCTTGTCTCACATTTATTCAACATATCATAAAGTGAGAATTTCTTTGCAGCACTTGACTCTGTATTCAAGCTATAAAGCAGTTCCAATCGTACAGATGTTTGAGTATCGACCATCATGCCTCCTTTTGTTTGATAATCGACTTTTAGGCAGCTTTCAGCAAAATTCATCAGAGCAACGTTCTTTAAGTAACTCAAGAGGGCAGCTGCAGATGATAAGCAATAATATTTACGGGATATAATTTGCAGTATATTGAATGACTTTCGGCTGCATAATTTTGATATTTGATCAAATCCATATTTATCATTAAAGTGTCGTCTTTGGACTGGAATGATTGCTATGTCTGGAAAATTCTCTTTAATTAATTCAATTAATTTCGGCAATGGAACTGTCTCAAAGATCGTGTCTGGCAAGAGAATTTTTGATGGATTTAAAACTTGAATCTTGTTGAGTGTATCTGTATAATGAATTCCATCACTTAATTGACATAAAATAATGTACGGTGAATCAATGTGCAGTGCTGCAATTCCAACTTCTCCTCGTGCCTATTGAGAAATACTTAATAACAGATATTATACAGATTTAGTAGTAAAATTACCTGTCCTCTTCCTTCAGTTAATGATAATATTAGTGACGACGACGAGTCATTGGATGTACTTGGATTATTTGAGGTCGTGCTAAGTTCACTGTAAGTATAATTTTAGTAAATGATGAAATATTCAATATTATTGTACGGAGTCAATATTTAATAGCTGGAAGTGATGTGTCTATCGATATTAATCATGTTTTATTGATAGAACTTACTGTAATAATCGTTTATTAATGATTTTCTCTGGATTTGCATCATCTTTAATTTCAAAATTCAAAGCGTGCTTATATTCTGAAAATTTGAAAGAGTTGTGGTGATTATAGTTGATTTTTTAGTTCTATATACTACCTTTGCCACGTTTCTTGCCAACTACGTTCATTTCTTTAGGTTCTTACTGCTATTTTCAATAAAAAATACTGAAAACTAATTTCTGAATTTTCTTAAACCTCCAGATTTAATTTTAATCTTCAGGATTAAATTGAAGCATAAAATTCAAAATAAAAACGACCGTTATTAAGGTTGAATATTTTTTTCCTTTTATTATTCCTTATTCTTCATCGAAGAAATAAAACAAAAATGCATTATCATAGCTTTTTTTATGTAATTAGTAATTAACAGGCACTATCATGTTATTCATTTTCAATTATTTAATTATCATGCTTAAAATATGATTGCATAAAGACAATAAAAATCTGTAGTTATGTTTTTTTCTCATTAATTCTTCTTGAAATTTTGAAAAAGAGTCTCATTTTAATGATTTAATTTTATTAATTTAATAGTTAATCGTGGTCGATCAGAAAAAATGCCACATGCAGGTTAAATTTTAAAAATTTTGTACTCCAAATTTTATTCTTTATTATTTTTTTTATCTCATTTAGTGCGTCAATTAATGAAAATGATCATCATCGTCGAAAGAAGCTTCTCTTATTTTTGTTACCCGTTAGGCACATGGCGCTGAAAAGGCGCCGGCGAGTAGACGACATCACACTACATTCATGTAACTTTGGTGTCACATCAATGACACATGTGTGACACTTTGATGTCACATCAATGACATCTTGATGGCACATCAAATTCATGAAATGTCGATGTCACATGTGTGACACGTTGTTGCCACATGAGTACCACGTAGGTGCTACTTGCCTTTGTGTCATTCAGGTTTATTAAATAACAAAATTGGCACTAAATTAGTATCTATAAGATTTTCACTATTTTCTTCATCATTTATGATTTATTAAATAGATTTAAAAACATAACGAACGAACGATGAACTAGAAAAAAGTTGATTTGCATGAAAACAATAACAGTATTATTATTTCTTTGTATCATTATTAATTTAATTAATATTATTATAGCAGTTGTCAGTATTTTTTATACCTCGATAAAAGGAAGATAGACAATAATTTATTTAAATTTAATTTAGTTTTTCATCTTTTTCTTGTTTTTTTCTTTGAAATAAAAAAAAGAACAAAACGACATTAAAGAAATAAAAATCTTTCACTAAGGATTGACTTAACATAATTAACAGACTTGAGCATTTTTTGCTTAAAATAATTTTTTTCCTTTTTTGTTGGTTTGTTTCGTTTTTTTAATTTAATTTTAATTATCTATGTATGACAAAATGCATTGAAATGTAAAAACCGATATTTTTATAGTAGGGATCATTCATGTATGACGTCCAACATTTCATTTTGAGGGTGTGAGGAGTAGTTGGTTGTGTGACATGTGACAAGAAAATGAGTCTACAAAAAATCCTATTTTATGTTTTGATGGACGTCATTTTTAAACGATCCCAAATATTGCTGAACAATTCTTTCATGCTCCGGACTAACAATCTTTTTTTATGTGATAAAATTAAGCATTCTTTTCCACTTAAGCATAAATTTTGGTTAAATTTCCTTTCATTTTTTTCTCATCTGTCTACTTTTATTCCACAATTACTGCTGACTGCCGATTATCGATTCCATGACGATTTTTTCTTTAATTTATTTCGCAATATTCGGGATTTTGATTTTTTCATTGGAGGTTCATCGTCAGCAATGAAATTTTTATTCGAAGACGGTGTGATTTCAGTTGTATAGAAATATTGCTTTGTATGTTGATCATCTGTGACGGGACGTTTTAATAAAAGTGTTGTGTTTGTATTATAGCCAGCCAAATTTAGGAGAGCGTCAACGCCCTCAGCTTGCTTCCGCTGTTCTTCTAATTCTTCTTCGTTCAATGGCTGGGTAAAGTGATATACGACATTGCTATTTTTGAGAAATGAAAATAAAAAATTTATTGTTAATTTAACGGTTTTTCTAAATTCAAAAATTTAACGGTTTTCAAAAATTTAAAAATCTAACCTTTTTAAAAATTCAAAAATTTACGGTTTTTAAAAATTTAAAAATTTTTCTGACTCACTTTTCCTCACTGCTTTCGTATGCAGCATCAGACGAAGTCCCATTGCTATTATTATCAGTTCCATTTTTCCCATAAGCGGAATATGTATGATCCTCACTAGGTGATGTAGTCGTTGTTAAAATAGGTGGATTTGATTGAACAAATGGTATGCCTTCACTAAAAATTTTTGGTCCATGCTTTAACGCAAGCATCGCAGTCGCAGCATTAACATCATCGATGGTCTCAGCATTCAGTTCCCGTGTAAAAATTTCTGAGTTTGGTAAATTTCCATTAATAATTATAGAGTTGTTATTTTGATAAATTGGCATTGCACTTGTTGAATTTTGCGGCATATCATAACTGGTATTTACAGGAGTACTTGATCTACTTTGCTCGTGAATTTCTTCTTCAAAGTTTTCCATTGCAGCAGCTAATCTCCGCGACAGAAATGGAAAATGTTCGGGATTAGGCAAACGGGTGCTTCCGTTAACCTAGTAACAAATTATTTATTCAAATTAGCATGACTTCCTTGACATTTTAGAGCTGATTAATATTTATTTCATACCTTTGATCCTGGACTTTCGTTTGGTGACTTGATGAGGTTTTTCGCATGTTTTTCCCATGTTGAGCAAGGGTGAAAAGGAGATCGAGTGAGTGCTTGAATTAAATTTGGACGATATTGAGGCTCGACCATCCATAAAGATCCCTTTCCAAGATTCTGTTGGATATAAACATATTCATAAACATTTGGACTAAAAGATCCAGTATTGTAACTTACAGCAGCCTTTTCAACCTTTTGAAAGCATTTATTGAGCGACAGATTATGTCTAACACTATTCTTCCATCCTGTTGGTGCCGTCTTGAAGTAAGGAAAGTGCTGGATTATCCATGCATAAATTTCTTTAACTGGTAATGCTTTCTGGGCTGAATCTTCGATAGCCATAAATATAAGAGAACTATAAAGGAACAGATTACAAAGATTAACATTGTATATAATACAATGAGGATGTAGAATATGCATACCTAAAGCTATAAGGTGGCTTACTATTAATATGAACGAGTGGATCATATGGAATATTGTTTGGATGTTGTTTTTGTTGTTTCGGCGACGGAGATGATGATAATGAACTTGCAACAGATGACGTGGTGGAATTAAGCTTTGGCATTGCATAATCGATAGCCTTTTGCGATAGATCATATTCGCAATTTTCATAATTATTTTGAATGGTGTTATTGTTATTATTGTTATAATTAGCTATGGCATGTTCATCATTATTAAATATATAGCGATGCTCAGATTGAGGTTTCGCAATAATGTATGAGCTCAATTGAGAATTTTGTATATATAACTGTTCCTGTTGTTTCTTCTCCTGCTCATCTTGCTGCTTCAGCGTTTCCCTTAAATATCTTTTATGAAAATGTTGATGCGGTGTGGTTGGTGGTGACTTGATAATTTGATTTATAGATTCTTCGGAATTTAAATTATAAAATTGATTATGTTCCTTTATAACTGTACTATTATTATTATGACCTGCGATCAATTTGATTATGTCAATTTGTGGTGAATTACTTAAATTATTATGACTATTTTTATCCAAATTTTTAATAGAGTTAATGTAATCAGTTTGCAATTTGCTATCAGTTTTTGTGTAGTTTATAGGCTTCGGTGATGCAGGTGTTGAATAGTGATCATTCTACAATTAAATTACTTAATATTTCCTTAATTACAGTCATTAATTTATAATATTTACCTGTTCTGATGATGAATTAAATCCAGTATCCAATATTCCTGAATCATCTTTATCATGTTGAGGTGATTTTGATATGACATTTGTGTGACCATTAATATTGTTAGGTACTTGATCATGGTTTGAAGGAGATTGCACTTTTGGACATGATAAATTTATTCCTTAAAAGATTAATAATAAAAGATTATTAAATTATTTAATTAAATATTCATTTGGAAGATGCCGACTCATTTATCAAGAGCTAGCTCACCTTCCTTTCATTTTCAATACAGTAAACTTTTTCTGTTTATCTCCTTTCACAACCGTAAATTGAGTCATAGAAATTTCACGTGACTCTTGGAGGATAACTTAGTGATTTGAGAGGCTATGCAAGGCTTCCGCAATGATTGTTATGTTTTTTTTGTGTGAATATTTTTGAGGCTTCTTCTTCTAGATTCTGAGGTGTTAATATTGATGAACATGAACTGTTTTGGGAAATCTATGGCAACAAATGCGGAAGCGACATAACTGATTTTGTGGATCAAGAAGATTCTTGAAATTTCTACTAAAAGGGGATTTCTGAATCAATGCTCTTTAGCTTGCGGCACATTATTTGGCATTTGAAGTGTTGGAATAGACTTGAAATGAGATTTTCGGCTATAATGTCATGAGCATTGCCTGAATCCTTGTCATATTGACAACACTTTGGAGAATGATTGAGAAGATCGGTTCCTGCTGGGAATCGAACCCAGATCATCACAAGATGAGGATTAGAGATTTCCGGTATGTTGTTTAACCTTTCGGACATAGAGGTCTTGCACTCGTAGGGACAGATTCGTCTATGTATTGCTCGATACTGCAGTTACCACAATCACATCCGCAAAGTATCACTAGGATTCACTTGGCATTCCGTAAGACGGGTAAATAGCTAATACACAAGACAACATAATAACCTCTCTAGTTTACACTAAAATACCATCGTATTTTGAACTGTAACTCTAGAAAAGAGCTCCAAATCAACTGGATTAGTTGACTAAACTTGATTCTAGTCTACAACAATCATCATAATTGATTGATAACACATTCAACAATGAGCAATACCCTCCAAGTCACGTGATATCACAGAATTCATTGACAAAAGAGAACATCCAACTTAAAATAATAATAAGAGCATAACATATTCTCACCTTTAAGTAAATTTTTATCATGTAACCATGTTAGAGGTGTGAGTTCTTCATCTGTAGCACCATTCGATACTTTGCGTTCATCTTCATCACGCATTTGCTCATTATCAGATGATTCTACTTTTTCATTTGTCAACAATACAATTTGATGATGACTTCCGTTGATTCCATTTTGATCATTTATTGTTGCTATAGATACAGGAAGATAAATATAAATTAATTTATATGCTGGAATGTTGTTTAAGAATATTATTGTCATTTACTTATATAACTCATGGGAGTTGTTGCAATTGACGATGTTGTTGATGAAATAGAAGGCATAGTATTCATATTCTTATGTACAAGTAAATGTGAATTTGCATTATTTGCTGTCTCAATAGCTAAAAAATGATTCTTATTGATGATTAAATTATTATTATTGTTATTGTACTGTATTTGTGATGTTGGATGTGTCAGCACGTGATTCATATTAATTAATTTTGTTGATCCATCGCGTGATGATGGCCGATCTTGTGACATTCTGTAAATAAATCATGAAAAATGGAGAAAAATTATTAAACTTCCAATTTTTGACCTTGAAATCAATTTTTATTGTGTCTATGACATAAAAACAATACTTTCCCAATTCCCTCACTCACTTTTCAGTTTAGAGCTACCCCAAAACACAAATTTTTCATTTGAATTCGTATCGATTTCAATAAAAATGAAAAGTTATTTTTTCAGTGCCTTTTGAAAAGGCACACACAAAAAAAAATATACAAATTAAGTATGCTTGAATGTGTGTCTCATCACAAAACGATAAAAATCGTTTCCCTTGACTACCAAAAACTGGAAAACAAAATTTTTTCTGTTTCCTTCATTCCCTCATTCAATTCCTCATTTTGTTGGAGGACAACATTGCCACCCTCAATGAGAAAGCTTTAACATGTGCTTGCAATGCACAATGGACTGTTTTCTTTCATAGAAATTGACCAAAAGCCATTGGATACACCCAAAAAAGGAAATAAAAATAATTTTTACGGCACTATGTCACATAAGAATGAAAAAGAAAAATTGAGGACTTTAGCGCAATCACGGAAGTTTCTTCATTATCTTCAAGGAAAAATAGTATCGGAGAGTAAAGTATAAGAAGAACACGTGAGCTACACTTCTTGTTACGAGAAAAGAAAGAAAAAATATAGAGTAAAACAATAGTTATCGACCTCCTTAATTGATTCTCACACAAAAATATACGCCACACTTGTTTTTGTTTTTAAAAACTCATATAGTGACTGATGTAATTAGTAGACGCGACATCAGTCATCATGCAAATTAAACATTCATTGTCTCATGACTAACTTGACTATGTCTCTTTTGCTGTTGCGTTCTGATTTTTTTTGTGTACTATTTTGAAATACTGAGATAAATATTTTTTTTTTCTTTTATGTTTTTCAATGTAATGGAAGTAATTAGGTGATGTGGAAGTGTTTCATGAAGTTTATGATGATTGAAAAGGTTGAGATAATTATGATTTTGAATCAAAAATTTGAAACTTTTGTCAAAGAACGCTTTGAAGTTTGGAATTTTTTCGTCAAAAATTCCGGTAAATTTGGAAAATTTTGAACTTCAGTCAAAAATTCAAAATTTTGAATTTTTTCGTTAAAATTTAAAATCTTTTGTTAGAAATTCAGTCAAAATTTGAATTTTGAAATCTTTTCGATGAAAATTCAGTCAAATTTTGCTCAAATTAATTCCAAAACTCAATTTCGCCATCTTTAATTCCTCATAAACTCATAAACTCATCAAATTAGCATCAAGCACTCAACAAATATTCCACAACACACCAGACAACAGGTCAAAGCTACACCATAAAGTAACACTAATTTATCAAGTGAAAATCATCACATTAAACCACCCGCATCAACTCATGCTTCTCAAATATTTTAATATTAAAATTCTTCTCATATTTAGCATTTAGCTCCGATTTGTAGTCATTAAAAGAGTAAGCGTTGAATGTTAATTTTTCACTGCACATTTTCAAAGTTATTTTAAAATAAACAAAAAAAAAACTTTTTTATTTTTATAACTTGTGCCGCTACTACAAAAAATATGTAGGAACAGAATCTATCAAGATTAATTCAGCCATCACATTCATGACACTAAACAACAATCTATTTTATCTATTTCTCCTTTTTTTTGCTGCTTCTGTTAGAAAATCACTTTTTTTTTTATTTCTTGTTATGTATATTAAGTATTATTATCGGTAGAGTGTGAGAGATGAAACTGGGTCAATGAGGCTAGAAGTTGTAAATAGGCTCAAGGAAAGCATATGCATATATTCGTAATTTTTTGTTGTTGTTTCGAGCGAATGGAAATAGAATAGAAGAAGCAAAAAAGGCACAAAAAAACAATATTTTGAATGATATGTACACAGTGTACTAAGTATATGACATCAATAGAACTTGTAAGCATGAAAAAATTTGTCTAAATTGAGAGCATTCGACATTGATTTTTAATGTGAGAACAGCGCGTCTCTCCCCCCTCCGTTCATGATTTCCTCATTTTTGTGGGCTCGTTTAATTTCACTTTTTATTATAAAACTCACAATCGCATTATTGTTGTGCCTATATACTTGCTGTAAATTAAATTAGAGCTTACAGCTTCTGTACATCAATCAATATACCCATTTCCATAATCATCACACACATTGCACATGATTTAATTTCTTTTTTTCAGTTTTTTCGCAATAAAAAAATTCACATGAAGAAGTTTATATCCACATTTACCGCAATGTATGCAGTATTCCGTTAATGAATGAAAGCAAATCTATTTGGATGAAGCGGTATATAAAGTTTACAGTAAATTGCAATAGAGCAAGTTTCTTCCTCTCTCGTCTTCATCTTTTTATTATGTTATTAATGAAATATTATATTAAAATATACATTCTTCACTTCCAATATGTATGTTAACTTACAAGAATTACTGTAAAAAGTCAGATAGAAAATATTTTTTCACTATTAAGTATACTTCAATATGATGAAAATTGCTTGTTGATGTGTCTAGCACACTCACTTAAATGGAATTGCAAAATGTTGGGATGGCGTAGAAAGAGACTTAGACGTTCATAACATTAATATAATATCTAAATGTCTATAGACAGACGTCGAGAGAGAGTGAGAGAAAAAAACACAAAAAATGCAAAGGAATTGGTGAGAGAATCTCAGAGAGTAAGCTGAGAGAGACTCTCAAACATAATATACATTTAGTAATAGTTTTTTATGCAACAACAGTATGTAAAGGTATAAAAATTATAGCGGCATTTACTCTCAGCGAAACTTTTTTTTTTGATTACACAAAAAACAAATAAAAAAAATCTGCGGAGAGTCGTCGGGAGAGAAAGCTTGCTATGTGAATGTGTAAACTAAAATAAACCGGCTCATTGGAGCTGAAAGAAAAATGTATTTACTAGGTGCATACACCCACTGCTGCTCATATTCTTCTTAGACCTCGATACAAAAAAAAGAAGAATGAATTATTTAACATAATGTTTTGGGGGGTCCTAGGTTTTAATAATTGGGGTTTTGAAGCAAAAAGCTAATTTCATACTGAGGATGATGAGCTTTGAGCTTGTCAAGGCATGTAATCTACATGCCAGTGATGTTTCAATGACCCCCCACCCTCTTTATGAATGAAATTTGCCAGTTTTAGAGCATCACAGAGCTAATATTGAGCAGCATTATGATAAAGACACAAAATTCAACTTAGAAATGTGCAGCTTTAATCCCATAACTCAATCTACAATCTACCACAAATCCCAAACCAATTTGATTCAATCCGAGGACCCCCTCGTACTATGTAAATGCACACACAACTACAAAAGCATGCATAGCTTATAATTAAAAAAATTAATAATTTTGTCGCAACTCACAATATGGAAGTGCTACTTGATTTTTTTCGTACTTCCTCAGTCAATGGCTTTCGAATTATAATCAAGAATAAGAAGAAAGTTGTCAACTTTCTCAGCTCGATACTCAAGTTTTTTTTTCATGACTAAAAAGTCCTTGACAATTCTATTATTGTTCATATAATCAAATGCCGACTGTGCAATTAATTGATTTAAATAAAAGAGCCGTGATAATTATTTATTATTATTTGAAGGGCTTTGGATATGCTTACTATGGTGACAGAAAATTCCATCACATATTCCCACAAAAATATTACCCCAATTCAAAATTTCGTTGCATAGAGCATAAACATGTCCACAAAAACCAAAGAAACCTTTATTAACAGTTATTATTGAAATTCGTTGTCATTGACAACGTCATTCGAGTCAAAAAAAGAAAAACAATATCAAAAACAATGACTGCTATGGTAACCAAAAGTACTAATAACAACATTCGTACCATTTTTTTTCAGCAGACTTTTCTTTTTTTGCATAGCTGCAGTGCTGGGCAATCTTTTATTTTTCGCGAGACTCCTTGATGTCGTTCATATGTCATGTGGTAGTTCATGTGCCGCGACACACATGTCACACACATTGGTGGTAAGCCTCGACCGAAACCCTACATGACATACGGTTCATGGTAGTTCATATGTCATGTGGTAGTTCATATGTTGCGACACACAAGTTGCCCATTTTGGCCACAAGCCACAAGCCTCGACCGAAACCATACACTGCATCGATTCATGGTATTTCTTGTGTTGCGACACACAGGTTTCCCACTTTGGCAACACGCCTCGACTGAATCCGCACACGACATACGATTCATAGCAATTTCATGTGTCGCGACACACAGGTCGCTCACAACTGTCATACCATGAAAAAAGAGATTACGTATTTAATGATTGGAAGGAATTTGAGCGTGAGTAAAAGTCCTCTAAAAATGAAAACTGACGTACGAAAAAGCAAGAAAAAAATGTGGAAAACAGAAACTGACAAAACAAAAAATATATGTATATAAAAAAAACTTTAGAGAGACTTCAGATACTCGGATTTCAAAAAGTATTGTATATAAAATAAATTGATTTTTTTTTCTCTTTCTTCCGGAAGGAGGTGTGTGTTTATATGTATGATTTGTATACATGTATTAAATACATATCATGCATAGCATCGACCGAAAAATAATGAAGAAAACATGAATCATATAATTTACACTGAGTTTAAGTTTTGAAATAACAAAAAAATAAGTCGTGCAATGCACACAATCATTATGGGAAATAATTTGAAAAAGTCATACACAGCACGTGATTATGCTGTATAGTTCTAGGGGATCAATGGTGTAATTTACAGGTTCAATTGATGGGGTAAATGTCTCGACCTCGATTTTGTTTGGAATGACCGAAAATTGCATTAAATTGACTTTAATCTGGGTTGAGGTTGAGCTGATTTAGTTGTACTTATTAGAGCAGTTGTAAGCAATCTTTGGCAGAACTACGGCACATCTTGGTGGTTTCTCGACTGACCATACTGTTTGCCGATACACAGGTTTCCTACCATTTGCTTGGAGTGTAAGGCAACCGATTCTAACGACCCGGCTTTGATTCTAGGTTAAGTCAAGACGGACTTTGCTGTTCTAATTACAGAATGAGGTTAGCTAGATTAGTCAGGAACAGAAAACTGTTCATCTGCGTTACTAACTTTTAAAGAATATTTAATAACTGATAATATTGGTATGATGACTGATATGTTAAGCAACAATAGCTCACTTTGAATCGGAATTCCTGTAGCTAACGTGAAAATGCATCATAATTATTAAATATTGAAGCATCATCACCAACTCATCACAAGAGACATGGCGTGACATGGCATGGCATGGCATAGCCAAAACCATGACTCCAGATGTGAGTCATCTATTAATGACGCACATCAGTGCACTGAATATTCAGACATCCTCCATCATCCTATTACAAAATAATCCCACACAAAAAATGTATTTGGAGTATCATGCAGCACAACACATACAACAATAACCTCAAAATATTTTTTTGTAAATGACTATGCACTAAATTTATACGATAGCCATGTGACTACTTTTACCTAAAAAAAACATGCTACTGTGGTGTGCTGCATAAAATTCTCTTATCACTGAGTCATAAAAATTCATTCTTTATATACCTGTAAGAGCTTGGACCTCGTGACTAACCTCCATGTCCACAAGTCTAGAATAATTTCGACAAATGTACTAATTTTTTAAGTCAATGTCACCAGTATAATGTTCATTAATAATGTTGAAACTATTTGCATTGCATAAAACTTTTTGTTATGTTTACAACAAGTACACAAATGACTCAATGACTATAAATATTCAGATTCTACAAAAATTGACAAAATCTCAATGATCGTCGAGAATTTAAAATTAAAAATAAATATCGGGAGATTTTGTGTGTCTCAAATGACTTTTAGATGTGAAAAAAAGTGAATTTCT
The DNA here is from genome assembly GCF_022539635.2 of Chironomus tepperi. Taxonomy (NCBI): domain Eukaryota; kingdom Metazoa; phylum Arthropoda; class Insecta; order Diptera; family Chironomidae; genus Chironomus; species Chironomus tepperi. Next base: position 1,646,089 of record NW_027226420.1, on the reverse strand, counting down.
TGTTGTTTAAGGCTATTTGTCAAAGACTTTTACGCTTCAGTGCCTCTCGCATTTATAGCTTCTTTTTAATCAATTTTCTACTTCCTCGAGAGAGATATTGAGGAGAAGTTATGGAAAAATTGTATCTTTGAAGCAGTGGTGCGCAACATGTGTGACGCGACACACTAGTTTGATGCAACTTATGTCATGTGTGGTTTTGATTGAGGCTTACTATGAAGGTGAGTCACGAAAATTAAAAGGTTGCCCACAACTGCCTTAAAGGAAGCATATCGCATTTCTAATGCGTGTAATCTTCACCACCTTCATCACCATCTGGCGCCTTTGATGTGATTTTCACGAAGGAATCAATGATTTTCCACATCCATAAATAATTTTTCGCATGAAGAATAAGCACTGACCAATCTACCAAATTTGTTATTATCTCTCACCGAAATAAAAGAGAAGGAACTGAAAAGAGAGAGAGGAAAAGCACGCTGTTTGCATGACAAGAAAGAAAAGTCAAAGTTTTTGTGTCTGTATGTGTGAGTCAAAATTTTTTTTGAAAATTTGTTTGTTTTTGAAGCTGAAACTATGTGATGAAATATTATTAGACACTTCATTTTCAATTCTCATGTGATGAAGTAAACAATAAGAAGACACACAAAATCTTTTTTTGATGGTCAAGCTACAATTTTTATCAGTTGTATTTTTCGTTATTTATATTTCATACTTTTTCAAGGTTAGCACTTAATACGCGTGCTATAAAATATGCGATAAGAGCAAAACCTTTTTATTTTATTTTTTGCTGTTACTTCTGTATAATTGTTTGATTTATAGTTTCACAACGATGTTAACGTAAATTTGCAACATTGTTGTAACCTTGTATCGACGATAATTTGAGATTGAGAACGAATGTCGATGCAAATTAGTGATGATTTACTTTTGTGACCACAATTCGATTAAATAATATTATTTTATTTTTTTTCACAACTTTTCACGTAGCAACCATTTACATATTATTTATATACATAGCAGTGGGGTCGTTCATACATGACTTCTATCAAATGAATTGAGGTTTTTGAATTCTCTTTTGTAGAATGGATGGTTAGGGTTTCCCGGAGTGTCGGTATTGACAATTTTTTGCGACCGATAAGGAATCCTCTTTTTGATAGGATTTACTTAATTCGATAAAGGGTCCGGGACCGAAACTGAGAATCTAAGAGAATTTTTTGAAGTTCCGGTCTCGAAAACACTCGAGGCATGTCTTGGTCTCTATGGTGTCTGAACAGGATAAAATCTTTGGTACCGAACCAAATACATAGGCGAATTTGCCAGTGTGCGACAAAGTCATTTGTGACCGAGTGGTAAAGCAACAGACCGAAAATCTGGTTCACTCTTTTGCGAGTGCGTGGGTTCGACTCCCAGCAAAGACCGATCTATTTATCATCATGTGGTATTGTCGATATGAAAAGGATTCACACAATGCACACGACATTACAGTCTCAGTCTCAAGAATCCTTAATTGGACGATGGATTCTCAAAGTATAAGCATCATCGACAGTTATGTTGCATCATTTCCACTAAACTACAACTTCAGATACCAAAATCCAAGATTCCCTTCCGTTTGACGTCACCCGTTCACGACCCCATAAACAATCGTTAGGAAAATACATACACAAATACACACATGAATGAAGGTGATTCTAAATTTGGTAATCATTCGATTTTTTTTGTTTTATTTTTTTTTTTCGCATATCGACCCACTCGTAGCAATGAAGAGAAGCAAAGAAGTTAGTGTGAGAGCGAAATTACACTGCCTGACATATATAATAATGTTTTAAAAAAATTAAAAGTAAAAATAATGAAATAGAAGTGAGATATATTTTTTGAGGCATATAGACATGAAAATGCCGCAGCACAAATCATTAAAAGAACCTTGCACATACTACTCTAAATAATCTCGTATGCGTACAATTTGTTAGTTTAACGTGTGATGTAATTTGAAGATATTTTACTTTTTTCCGCTACCTATATACACAGTTCACGCTAGTTCTGTTTTCTTCCCTTAAATAATAATGATACATACACACCGCATTTCAGGTTTATTTATGTCTTGAGCTTCTGTACTCCTTTTTTTTTTTTGCTTTCAAATTGTTTGTATGCGTTTTGTAATAGAAACAAAAATGTTCCCGAGCGGCATCAGACATTCGGATGTAAAATGCATATTACGACTTGTGTACTCAAGTGCTGTGTTTCTTGGATTCACTCTACAAAGTATTAATCAATAGTTTAACAAGTGTACACTCTAGGATGAACTCAGGAAATCATTTCTTGACAATCAGTTTATGACAAATTCCCGAGACCCAGACTACAATGGAACTTCGCGAAGTCTTAGTTTAGACAAATCACGCGATGGAGGCCAGGAGGTCTTGATCTTTCGGTCTCGACAATCCTTATTGTCTAGGTGTATCTTTCCTGTAGCGTCCTGTTGGCTCCGTAGTTGCTGTTTATTAAGGCTATATAATTATTAAGTCTCTAATTACCCGGATACTTTAGTCATGGCATTGCCATAACTGATTTCACCATACCGCTCGGTATTAATTTGATTCCAATTTCACACAAAACGAAGGTGAAAAATTTTTTCAAATAAGTTCAGCAAACACAACAGCAGGAATGCAAAAAAAAAAAAAAACTGAGAGATTGAGTACGAAGAAAATTTTAATGCATGGTAACACACAGGTTGGTTCGTTGCTAGCACAACCACAACAGTGTGTTTTTTTTTGGTATCTACATGCATTAAAATAATTTTTATACTCTTTTTTTTATATTTCTCCAAGCTTACTATTTTATTCTCTTGCCATACCTACATAATACTATAAAGTTTGACTTTTCTCTGAGAACGTTGCCATAGTGAAAAAAATGCCACATTGCATCATTATCTTCTTTATTGCTCATGTTTGTAATATTTCGCTTTATTGATTTGAGAGGAAAAAAAAAAGATTCTAGACTTTTTTGACAGTGGCTAGAAGGGCAAGTCCGCTAATTTTAAATTTATTTTTTTTTTATTATTGATCTCAAGTAGCATGTCTCGGAGTAATTGAGAAAAATATTGTAAACAGGAAATTATTTCGAAAATATTTCATCTGCCAAGTGAGGTGGATGAAATGTGTCGAATTTGAGGGGGGTAAGATGATTGAAAATTTTGTTATAAATTGTTCGTTGATAAGAAATTTCAATTTGGAGCTGAATTTGAAATCGAGTTGATTTAGTATGAAGTTGAGTAGACTCAAGCCGACCTGGACTTGTATGTAGTGCAAAATTGCGATTCTGTCAACCACTTCGAACAGCCCGGAGGATATCGTAGTGGTAAGAGCATACTGTGGATGTGACAGAAAAAGTATGATTCCGAATAAGAGATTCCGAGTGGGACTCGAACTCACGTCCTACGATTGTCAGTCGGATGCTTCTACCACTGTGCTATCGGGGATTATTCGACTATATGGCAAAGTGTCATATATGATCATTACTGGCCATCATTACTTCCAATACATACGACCAGAAATAGTAGGACCCGGGTTCGATACCCATGATGTTCAAAACTGTTCTTTTCTCAATTCTCAAGTCATTAAGTACTAAAAAATCAACTATTCAATAATTCCCAAATATTCTCAACCATGTGACCCCCCTCAGTCTCGTATCCGACATTTCATAAAATTTCTCTCAATCCGATCGAATCAGATCTAGAAGCAACAACTGAAAAAGGCTAAAATAAAATATTTTCAAACAATTTACGTCATTACGCGACATAATCTATTTAAATCGAAAAGGCCTTTTACTTATGAACTACATTTTTTATTTTTCGCGATAGTCAAGTCTATTTTTTTTCTTTCATTTTGAATATTGATGTTGTGATATTTTGAATAATAGAAACCGAGACATAAATAAATCCAACAACGCATGAACATTTTTGTTTTTTTGCTTGGAAAGAGTTATAGTCTCTCATCTATAACATCATCTTATGTGTAGTCAAAGTAAAATTTTTTTATTTTCTCCTTCTTTTAATCAGTTCCAAGTTAATTCGATATATATATGCTTGGTACCGTTTCGGAATTTAAGCTTCTAAATTCTCATTTTATTTATTACGTTTTAACACATTTTCGCTAAATAAATTTATCAGCACAGCTTTCATCTATTTTATTACGTGGTCAATCCCACTGGATTTGAATGTTTGTGTATCATAATATTAGTATAGAATGCTTCTGGACCTTTTAACCTTATCAGAATGCAGTCTAGACATAAAAATCTAACATCAATAGATGATATTCTAGTTTACTGTGATAATTCTTTGATCTTTTGTAGCTCTACTAGGTCATAGCAATCGTCATTGCCGGTATTGCCACTTTTTTGTAACTTGTTTGCTTCTTTTTTTCGCGTGTATCATATTAAAATTACGCTAATCGCTTCAACAAACACAAAAATGAGCATTTTAACAAACACAAAATAACGTATTGTGTACATACAATATACTTTTACTTATAGATATGTACATTATCGTTAGCTTTGTGGTCAACAATACAAGGCAGGAAAATAAAAATTATCACATGATATAATTAACCTCTATTAAATTTAAATTCTAGTTTGCACATGAGTGAGATTATACGTGCACAATAAATCACTTAATATGCAGATTAGTTAAGGGAGTCATTCATAGGTTATGTGTCATTTTTTGATGATTTTGATGCTGAATGTCACGTAATTCAAATTAATATCAAGTCATTCAACAATGTTACAGTTTCTAACTGTCAAAAATTTGAAATTTTATGTAAACACTAACACTATCAAAGAAAAATGGATTTGCAAAATTTTCTACTTTCTGTTGACTTTTGCTTGTACAGAAGCATTGCAAAGGCTTATTCGTTGGCTAATCTAACCATCTAAAGCTTAAAAACTAAGAAACCATTGATATTTGTGTTAAAATTTGCAAATTTAACTCTTCAAATTTCATTGTTTACATTAGTGTACGTAATTGCGTATGGTAGAGTATGCTTGAGTATACATTGTATCAAGCTTATAAAAGCCAGTGAGATATCCAACATTGCCCATCATTTCCGTACGATCCCCAAAAGAACAACACAAATACCAATCGTCGACATACTTAAATAAATATAAATTGAGTCATGAGGAATGGATTGTAAAGAATTTGATTTTTTTCATTCATTCACTTGTAAATCATCTTCGTAATTGCTTGTTTTAAATTATTTATAGTAAAACACTCTCGCAAACTAACTTTAACTGCCTCATTCGCAAAATTTGTAGGACAATTTGTAAACAAACATTTTTATAATTTCAACAGTCTGTGTTTGGCAGTAAATTAATAAAAATTTCTGAGAAAAATTCTTGGATGTACTAAGTTCTCTGTTCATGTTCATACTTTGTATAATTATTTTGAGAAATTTATGATCAACACAACTCCTAAACGAGTTCTTTTTCTGCATTAATTCCCACAAGTTTACATGTATTAGTCTTCAAGACATGGCACGAGAGATAACAAGGCACAAAGAAGACACAGAGAAAAAGATAAAAAATGATTTTTTTTTTAGGAACCCCAAAAACCAAAAAAAGATGTCACACATATCAGATAAGATGATTATGACTTATGATAAGACAAATTTCAACATATTTAGCATATCTTTTACCGGTTCTAAATTCAATAATTTTTTAGTGTCATGTGACGATTAAGATCATATTCATCTCCAACAAAATAACCGAACATATTCTATTTAAATGTTGCGATGGTAACCAATGTCGTGTTTACGTCACGGACTTTATTCTTATCATTAAAAATTTTTGGTTTTTTAACGTTAGACACAAAAAAAAATCACACATATCACGTCTAACTGTCATGAAAGTATGTGTTATGATCATGCCTCTATTTTTGCTTTGTATATGTTACATAAACCTTAGAAAAAAATAAAATGTTTGATAAAAATAACATAATGGTGACGATGATGATGTGATTTACAATTATCGCATCGAACGAGGGGCGACCAAATTTGGTGAGAAAAAGGCAGGAGATTAAGGCTTCAAGTCTTTTTTTGCATATTCACACACATTAGATAAGGCAAATGAAGTTTCATCAAAAATATATAAGTTATTATTGTTGTCATGAGTGAGAAAAGGAGAAGAAAAACTTGTTTGTAAACAGCTTGATAGGATGGATGAGAGAGAGAGAGAGAGCAGCACAGAGAGAGAGAGAGAGAGTGAGAGAGAATTAAAAAGTTTGCAGTTGAATGCACTATATAGTCTACAAGTATTCCATCTTCTTATTATGTGTTATTTATTAAACACACATCCCATGGATTCCACTGCACTTGTCTGCCTTGTTCTTTGCTATTTGCAACTGTATTGAGCATATTAATATCATTTTTTTTGAATATTCATTAAATATGTGTTTTTCTTATCGCAAAAAAAAAAAAAAAAAAAATATGAATAATTTGACGTAAAAAAATATACAGGCAAAGACTAATGAACAGCTTTTTACTGTTTTCTCCTCACAAGCACATTTTTAAGTCTTTTAATGAATTATTCAAAGGATTTCCCTATCCATTTATGCTGGCGTAAATAGATGCACAATACACACGAAATGACCTTATCGTAAGTAATTTTTTGGTTGACAGGAAATTTGATTATCAGGTCATAACGATGTCAAGCACCATATTTTACATATTTTCAATTTCCAATAATGAAATAGAATCTTGGGTCAATTCATATCCATTAACTCTTTTTTGTTATTTCAATAAACCACAAAAAAAAGTTGAAATTGAATGGAATGGGATATGTGTTGGGTGACTAGGAAGGTTGTGTTGACAGTTAGGGTAATCACTAGTGACTTTAGGGAGAATAATGACGTATAAAGAGGTGTGTGAGTGTATTTCCGAGTAGTGCAATGCCCCGAACAGCATATTCTGTCCTAAAAATGTATTGAAATTGGGAACTTTGGTGCTGACAGGGCAACTTCGTGCTTTACTGTTAATGGACGGAAATCTGCCGTCACGTAACCGTTAGAACTCACATAAGGTTTGCCAAAAATGCAGCAACGTACCGGTTTCTTAGCGAATACATTGTCCTGCTTGATGTCCAGCATCAAGACAGAGCCACGCATGCCTGGACCGGATTTTAGATGAATCAACCGACTTGTGTTGTTTGAGTATATGAGAAAATCCGAATTTCACCATCTAATAATGAATGTGGATCAAAATAGAGCATTATAGAGCTAGCAGGTGAAGTAAGCATATAAAACTTCTCTCTACCTCGTAACCAGCCACATATGTCTCACTATAAATTACACATCTAGACACCCTGTTAAAGGAGGGCCATTATCTCATTTAGAATATCTAATCAAATGCATAAATATGTGACACAAACAATAATCAAATTAAAATTAATGTGAATCTATTACATGCATATCTATTTTGAGTGAGAAATAGCGGAAGTTCAATTGAAATTAAAATCAATTCAAATTTTTTATTTTTTTTTTTCGTGCGTTTACATTTCTTTTTCTGAAACGGTTTTTGTGTATTATATGCCATATAGATTTTATGCCTTACGTATATACATACAATTTGTTTCGATTGCTCTTGCTATATTTAAAAATTCATAGGTAGCTCAACTGATGAGCATTTCTTTCGCTTCTTTTTCGTTCCGAAACTCTTTCATCTGCAATAAGCTAATTTGAACTTTTTTTTTTATATTCAGTTTTAATACATGCTGTACAAATACTTTTGCATGAAATAATGCGTAATATATACCATGTGCTATGTACACATACGTTAACGAAGAAATTAAATAGAAGTAGGCACAAAAAAAATTTAAGTTTCTAAAGTGTTGAATCAAATAAAATTAAAAAAAAAATTCTTGGCAAATGTAACAGTTTATTTGTACGAGGAAATTATATAATATTAAAATGATACAAGCGTGCACTAGATATGCATTGACAATAGAGTTCATACAAATAAATAGAAATTGGGGGAGAGATGTTAATTAGCACCCAATTCAATTCCCTAAGCCCCGAATACATGACACACAAAAAAATAAAAAAAAGTCCGAATGCATTTAATGATTTGGGACACTTGTTAAGATCAATCATCGTGTTTGTATATATGCATACATATACACGACACAGTCGTAAGCTTAATGATTCTCTAAATTCTATTTTAAAAACTTTGCTTTTTTTTTCTTTTCTCGCCACGAGGAAATGTTACTTCACTTTTCTTTCTACTTTATTTACTTAATATTCTATGTAGAAGAAGCGACGAGGTAGCTAAAAGTCATTCATAAATGACGACTATATATTGAGTGGCACGAAGCGGTTAACCACATTTTTAGCCGAAAAAGTGGGTCAAAATCAGTCAACACTAGGGATTTCAATACCGAACCGGATTCTTAATACCGGTATTTCGGTATTGAAAAATCTCAATACCGGTATACCGGTATTATACCGGTATCCGAAATTCAGACCAAATTGCTGTCTAAAGTCACGAAATTGTTAAAATTTTGCGTTTTTGAAATTTTTCCGTATACTAAAATTTTTAATAAAAAAAAATTGTTTCTTTTTAAAAAAAAATTTAAATTTTTCCAAATAAAAATATAAATTTTTCATTATTGGAACTATTTTTTATATGTGTTTATGGGTTAATAAATGCAAAATAGTTAACAAACCCTAAGTAGACGAATTTACGTTTTAACTAACTAATGGCAAGATAATGTCCACTCGATGATTAATTTTTACGTGTTTTTGTAAACTCAGAAAAGTAATTGTGCATATTATTTTTTAATAATTAAAACTAAAATCAGTTAAAACAATTTTCCAAATAATGGTTCAATATAAAATTCATAAAAAAAAGTTTATCACGTGATTTGTTAATAAACGAATGTTTTTTGGGCAAAGTTTTATGAACACCAAATTCTAAACGTTTCATTTAGTTGAAAAATCTTAAAATTTACCGGAAATTTACTAAAACTTTATAATTTTCCTTGCATTTTTCCATACCGAAAATACCGGTATTTGAAAATCTTCAATACCGGTATTTCGGTTTTCAAATTATTTCGGTATACCGGTATTTTGATACCGGTATTGAAAACCCTACTCAACACGTTGCCGTTAGGACTATTTTGTGTGTTGCTGTTGAAAGAGCGAAGTAGGGATGCCTTAGCTAATACGTTGTGCTGCTCGGGATAGTTTGAATTTTGTATATCGACCCTATAGTATGCCGGCATGTTATATAAAAGACACTATGACCGGAAATCATAAGACGTGAGTTCGAATACCACTCGGAACCCGTTATTTCGAATTGATCTTTTTCTGTTAGATCAACCGAATTTCTATCAAAATTTACATTTATAGCTCCATACTCTACTACCTTAAGTAAATATAGTTAGTCGTCATTTACAATCGACTTCCAAAAGTGTGCTTCTTGTTTTTTCCTCCGTTGTACACATTAAATAAAAGCAAAATACGAACATTAAAGCATTGTTTAATTGTACGGATTAAGAGAATTTCTATAAATTTTGATATACATTTTCAGCTCACAAATGAGTCGGTGTGCTCAATCACGTCTAAAATATCTTTCAACACCATGAAAAAATGAATTTTCTGAATCACTTGACGAGACTAATGCAGATGCTCCTTAAAAGGATTACGTATTTCCTTAAATAATGCAAAAATTTTGTGGATGTAATACACAAATTTATCATGAAAATATCCAATAATTAAGTAACAGAAAACGGATGAATTTGATGATAAAAATACACAATTAAGAAGGAATATTAAGAAGAATTCATGGTGTGGTAATATTAATGAGTGAAAGCACACAAACGTGGGTGAGAAATTATAACAAAAAAATAATTTTTTTCTTCTTTCATTCTATGAAAAATGCCGCACAAGATCTGGGGATTTCGGATTTTGAGTGTACATGTTCACACATCTATACACGTCTTAGCTCCAATTTTTTTTTTTCTCAATGACACATTTTAATCACTTTTTATTTTTCGTTCTAAAATTGACTTTAAATTGTGAGGTATACTTACAAAAACATCATTTTTGTAGACCTTTATGCTGTGTGCTTAATTTCCACGTGTTCAAATAAATTAACTAACGGGGAAGACTTTTTTTTATAGTGTGCAAGCAAATATCACTTAATAGGCAGTAGTAAATAATAAAACAACAAAAAAATAAAAATGTTGTTTTATAAAGCAGTTCTGTGTGAACTGAAAACTATGCAACGTGGACTAAATTTGTCAAGTTTTTTTTCTTTTCTGTCGATTTTGTATCGCTATGCAGAATTCACTTTTATTTTGACAATGTATAATAAAAAAAATTGTTTTCTCTTCCACTTGATTGTATATTTTTATATTTATTTATGTCTTATTTAACCTTCGATGTGAAAGCTCTAGTTCAAATTTTTTATTTTATTATTTTTCTCTTTTTTGTATATCGTAATTCAATTAGGGTATACACAAATATATATATTTTTCATGAATTATCCACGTGTTTCCCTAAACATCACTTTTCATCTATTAAACTATCACTGATGGAAAGTTAAAAGTGGATTTTTTCCTTTCCTTATTTTCTTTTTTAATTTTAAATTTTTCTTCTTTTTTCTTATAATTTTTTAAACGCGAGAAAGAATTTTTTTGTCATGCACATTCAGCCACAAACTGTAAAATACTATCTCTAACATATTTCACGTGAATAATATTATTTTTTTTTTATTTTGTGTTCACTTTAGTGCTGAGCAAAGAGCTTAATATTACAGAAAGGAGGAATTGCTTTACTTGCTCTTACTCTTTACATTTGGATTGTGTGTGTTGTATTGTACATATCTCGAGTCTTGTTGTTGCTTCATAAAATTTTGAGAGAAAAAATTGAGCGAGACGAGAGAGAATTTCGTTTATTTTTTATACATGCATGTTTACATTTTTTGATAGGTGCCGTGCCGCAGAGCAAAGCAAAAACAGCAGACATAGAGAACATCTACGCGATTTCATCTCAAACTTTTTCTTTTATCTGAAGCTCAACAAAAAAAGTATGTATGTAAAAAATTTCATGCAGATTTTAATTTTATAGGCAGTTTATTGAGCAAACAGTATGATTGTGTTTATGCTCAGACACACATTTGAAATGCTAGAAATTATTTTTGGATATATGCCACTTTTTAGCATTTTTTTTTGTTATTTCTCTTCTAGTGTATTGGACCATTACAGAAGAGTATGTCTATGATATTGTGTGTGAGATGAAGCTTATATGTTACAATATTGGAGTGAGTGAGAGACTGAAACGTGATAAATATGACACGTAAACAACATCATACAGACACAAATTGTGAGAATTATAATATTTTTCATATTTTTTTTTTTTTTGTATTCATTAATGTCCATATTGAAGTTAAAAACTAGACTAGATAGATGGGATGATTTCTTTGTTATCAAAGTCAACAAAAAATATTATACACAAATCCCTGTGATTTCTTTTTTATAAATTTTTTTTTGTATGTGAATGTATACGAAAAGTTCAAAGTCTTTTGAGTTCGCAGACTTTAGCTATATCACAATATGCACATTTTTGTTTTCTGTGTTGTGTGTAGAACGGGTGGATTTGTTTTGTGTACACTTATCAATTATGTAATAGATGAAAATTAAATACCAATGATGAATTAATTTCATTCGTTTTCCGAGTGGGAACAATATTTAGATGATGTCTATCATTTAGGGGAAGATCTAAAAAATTGGGGTACTAGGTGTCATCCAGAAGGAAGCCTTGCTGTGTCACTGTCTTAAGTTTTATGGATTGGTTGTGTAGATAAGAAAACAATTATTTTGAAGGCAATAATTGGTGTTTTTAACCTTGGCCGAAATTCTCCGCCTATCAAAATGGGTCAATATCAACTATCTGCGTCTTACTGTCAACAGAGCATTCTTACGTCCTATCAACAAGGTATCCCTACGTTTTACTGTCAACAGAGCATCCCTACGTCTTACTGTTAACCGGGCAACCTTACGTCTTACTGTTAATAGAGCAACCCTACGTATTTTTATCAACAGAACAACCCTACATCTTGCTATCAACGGGAAAATCCTTCGTCTTGTCGTTAACAGGGCACCCCCACTTCAACCCCACATCCTGACATCCATGCAACACCGTTATGTCATCTTCTGGAAGACAAGACATGCAGTTACCCTACTAACAACATTGTGCTACTCTGAAAGCATTCTTTATCCACCTTAGTCGACCCAAATTGTGTCCCAACCAAGAAAATAAGTTAATATGTCACTATGACTACACCTCTGTAACACCGAATGTCATGCACTCTTTTTTTTTTTGTCTAAAATTAAATCTCTCAGCTACTAGGGGGGCGTAAGCGATCAATTTCTTATTATTTTAATTCTTGCATAGAAAAGCTAAAATTAATTTAATAGGAAGTAGAAAGGCGAAAATTCAATATTATTTTTTTTCCGATTTTGTTTAATTGACGACGTTAAATAACAACGTATAGAATATACACATAGAAGCTACACTCTTCAAACGCAATAACATTTATTATTCTTATTATTTCTCGCGAAAAAAAAAAATTCCGTTGTACAGAATAATATTTATATTATTATTGTATGAAAAATACAAACTATGTATAGTTTAGTCACACAATACAGACACAAAAAAAAAGTGTAAGTTTTTTGTTGGTAACTAGGTGAAAGAGGCACATGATTTAATGAAGTGGAATGTGGCGTCAAACAAAAATATCCCTTGAATGATAAGAATAGCGCCACATCATGTGCGCGATTTTTTTTCTTTTCCTCAACGGTTATGTACAGTTTGTGTACCTCAAAAAAAACCTACATATGAAATAAGAAAAATGACTTTTTTTGAGTATAAAGAAGATCATATACATGCTGTACACATTTAAAGAGATGACAACTTTATCACACGTTTATTTTGACCTTGATAGATAAAATAAATTAAAATAGCGTTGAAATTGTATTGGAAGTAAGAAAAAAAAATTGTGAAAATTTTATATATAAACATTTTTCAATTACAGACGCCAAAATAGCTTTAGAAATCGGTTCCATATTCATCCTTGATCAACTATTATTACGTTCTTGTATATAAACAATCATATCACCATATGCTAAGCTTAGTTCATTACATTTATACCACTTCATTTAATAGAAGTAGTAAAATAGACTCTATTGATTATAGAGTTTCGATTCTCATAGTCAGCATTGCCGGGAATGAAGGTGAAATTGAATTGCGACTACTTTTATAAATATCAATGTCATTGATTCTTTTACATATTTACAATATACATCAATATAATTATGATTAATAATTTGAATGGAGTGAAAGGTATCCTTTTTCATTCATTAGTTAAAATAGCAATTTAGAATTTGGGTCTGTTTAGCTGTGACGTCAATCTAAAAATTATATTTACAATATTCATTGAAATTAGCTCCTATTTTTATAAACAGTCAAACAAAACCCTTTCTACAGAAATTTTAATCGACATAAGTGAATGCACCCACATATGGGTAGCTATTTTTGATGTCTTTCAAATATGAAAATCGTAAGTATAACAAACAATGATGTTGTCAATCACTATCAAGCATTAAAAAGAGGGTAATTTGAACGTTATAAGTGTACAATCCCGAGAGAAAAATTGGTTTTTATGAACTAATTTATCAGCATTTGTGTTATGGTCTAAAAGTAATTACTAAAAATAAATGCCTTGTGTTGAGTAGAGGCATAATCAGGACGAGGCTCTCGGGTAATCTCTTGGACCAAATTTGTCTTACAGTCTGAATGATTTATCTCAATTCTCGAATTTGATTTATTTGAAGTTTTTTCTAAAATTGGACAAAATAATCTTAAAATACGCATTATCTCAGAAACCTTGAATTGATAATGTTTTTGTGGTGGGTGTAAATGTAATTAAGAACTCCTTACGGATTTTGTTATTCACAATAATGTTTATTCTTCGGAATTTAAAAACAGACTGATCTTATGTATGAAAGGGGTGTTAAACTATGTACAATAAATATTATTCAAATTACAAATGCACGTTATTGCACATTTCTATTTTAATATCTATTTTCTTCCTTTTCAGACTAGATTTAGCTTGACCTCAATTATTTAGTGTCTCTTTATTCTAAATTTCTTTGTCTATGAGAAGTGCGCGTTGATTTAGTGTGTATGATGTCGTTTCTACACGAGCTATTAGTCAAAACCCTCATGTGTAGTTCATTGAATCATCAATGAAATCCCAAAAATTACAATATGACTACATTTGTATGAAATCAAGCGTCAATTGTTTGTTGATAAAATAATTAGTAGGAATTTAAAACCACAACAATATCCATAATTAGATTAGCAGCAAAAATCATGAAAATTGTAATATTTTGTTAGAAAATTCCCGGTAATAGCTTTTAGTCAATACACAATGTAGAATATTACATCAAATGTATTTTTTCCTATTCTCAAAGTGAGAAATGTATCATCAAATTGTGCTTTGATCATTATTTAATGTATTTTCAGTGCATTTATGCATTGATGTAAGATTTAATTTCAGTAAAATGCAATGAATGTGCACACGAAAAAAATACTTCCTCATCTTTCTTTTCTTTTTTATCTTTAGATCACTGACCTCGAAAACATTTCTCATTTTCTCATACGAATTTTTCATTCACTTGCTCTAACTCAATTTATTTATGTGGTTTTTGCAGTTAGCGACATGAACGACAAGAATATACATGTATACATATCGATACATGTTTACATACTGCATAAAGCGAATTGTATTGCTTTTTAAATCAAATCAAATTGAATTGGTTATCATTTTACTACACATGCATGTAAAACATAAGTAAATATCGAATGGGGATGGTCCGCAAATGACGCAAGCAATGTCTATGACACTCAACAATGATCATTCCAATGAAGTTCCTTCAAAATAATGTTTATTCTTCAGAGTCCAAAAACAGACTTAACTTTTGTATAAAAAAGGGTTTACAACTATGTACAATAAATATTATTCAAATCTCAAATGAACGTTATGACAATTTTTGTATTCTCTTCCTTTTTATGACACATCACCTACGAATGACTCCATAATAAATTATCCTTTTCTCTCTTCCGTACCCTATATCATGTCCCCAATGTATAACATCAATGTTTCTCATTTTTTTGTCACATTTCCCAAGGTTGCTAGAATCGATTAATATATTATTGCAGGGATTTAAGACGACAGACAGCTCTAGAATGTAAGTAAGTAATAACGACAATATGTGTAGTCTTTATTTTTATTAGTCATAAACTTGACGATGGCTTTCGAATAATTAATATCATCAAATATGTCTAATGTGTGCAATTAGCATGCATTAATTAACCTTGCCAATGCGCGTCAACATACCGTAAAAGGAATTTCGCGGATATTCGTTCATTTGTCTCGCGATCATCGACAAGTCTAAACGGTACCCTCGAGTAGAACTTAATTGAATTCAACGATGAAGAAGGGGGACATGCTAAAGGCAGCATCTTTAAAAATTCTTGATGATGTTCGTCGAGAACATGCCGTAAAGGCATTCACAAAGCCGAAAAGACCACGCAAAGAAATATTCAAGGAATGGCTTAAGGATAAAGTATACGAGTTTTGTTCTGTTACAAGTTTACATGGATACGTGCATACAATACAGAAAGATTATCATCCATTCGAACGTTATTTATGGATTATATTGAGTTTCTTTGCATTAATTGCTGCAATAGTGTTATTGTGGATATCATGGAACTGGAATGCAGAAACACCAACCACAACAGTTATTGAAAGCACCAATAATCCAACATACTATCTTCCTTTTCCAGCTATTACAATTTGCAATATGAATAAAATATCACGGCTAGCAGCACTTGATATTGCGAAATCTATGTAATATAATGTTACATTGTGCTTTGCGGGGGTCCTCGATTTGAATAATTGCATAAATTTGAAAATTTCCTTCAGATAAATTAAAATTGACATTATTCAAGCCGAAGACCCCCCAATTCAACTACAATTCCAGTCAATAATTTATTTATCTATTATCACTGATAATAATGAAACAGGAAGCGTCTTAACAGTAGCAATATCACAGATGAGGAAATGATAAACAAGTTTAAGCTGATATTACACTTTCAAGGAAACGGTGTAGCTACTGAAAAAGATTATCAGGAGCTTCAAGATGTAAATATTCATAAAAAGATATTCAATCCATAATTGAAATTTATTATCTTGGCATTATTACAGATATTGGAATTGAATAATCAAAATGTGAATTATTTATTGGAACGAGTTACACCTAAGTGCTCCGAGATTCTAGAACGTTGTATGTGGAAGGGGTCATTGTGGCGATGTGACAGCCTTTTTCAGCCAATCAACTCATCTGAAGGTGTATGCTGTTCTTTTAATAACTATGCATTTCCCACTTCAAACTATGATCAGAAAATTATGTCAAGTATACCAAAGGAACCGAGAAGAGTGACTGCTTGTGGGTATCAAACTGGATTGTCATTATTATTGAAGCCTAATCCTGATGACTATGTTGGAACGGAAATTGCGTCTACTGGATTTCGGGTAGGTTTGACTGTTCTTGGCATGAATTAGCATTAAGCCGGTTTATGGATCAATTAACAGATTTGTGCTATTCGACAATAAACAGATTAGTAATGCCTGAACATTGCAATAAGGCCACAAATAAGATTTATTTTAGTGCGTAGCTTATAACTAATCATTCTTTAATGTCCAATAAACTCTCAATTACAGCTAATGGTACACAATGCATATGATAATGCAGACCCAAATGCCGTAACCAAGTTATTACCATCAAAATCAGAAGCCTACTTGAGTATTGCACCAGAATCAACATACAGTACTGATGATGTATTTCAATTACCCCCAGATTCAAGGAATTGCTTAAAATCAGACGAAAGGAATATGGATACATTCTCTCAATATTCTTATGTAAATTGCGTCGCAGAATGTAGAAGTGCAATAGTCAACTTCTATTGTGGTTGTGTACCTTACAATTTACCGAACAATGGAACAAGTAAAAATACATACAGCATATAGAAAAAAGAGATATGATAAAGATTCCTTTCTTTTTTTCATGTTTACTTTCAGTGAAGAAGTGCAAAATCGTCCCTGACTTGAAATGTGTACGAGCTAATTTTTATCGTTTTGCTGGATCCACATTCAACATATATAATGATTCTTCGGAAGCAGCAATTAAATTACAGAAAAAATGCAAATGTCTGCCCGATTGCTTATTAAATGCCTATCCATCGGAAGTCAGCACTGGATCACTTTTTCGTCAATATTCATTTAATTCTTTAAGTTTTTTCAAGGACATCAATTTGACAGATCAAACTTTAATTCATATATTCTTTAATGATCTCATATCTACGCATTATCGTAAAGATATGTATCAAAATTGGCTGGGAGTATTAGCTGCATTTGGAGGTATTTGTTATCTTTTTTCATTGATTTTTTTTCTTCTTAAAAACTTCTTACATCATTTTATTTTTCGGCTAGGCTTACTCGGATTGTTTCTCGGATTTTCCCTGGTTACTGGTTTTGAGCTAATTTACTTTTTCAGTTTAAGGACAATGTTCGATAAGCTGGCGGAGAGAACAGCCCAGAAAGATGAGCATCACTGATTTATAGACCTATTTTATGGATTTATGGGTGTCAACTAATTTAATAAAAAATATTATTATGTGAATATGTCATTGTACACGAGCTAGTCATGGATAATTTAGACAAATAAACTCATAACTTTTGAGCGAACTTTAACCTTGTGTCTATACTTAAACTACGCATTTCCATTAAATTCATTGTTTGAAAAATCAAAATTTTTTTTATACACTTGTGCAAAAATTATCTACACCCTTTGTATGTCTATTAAATGTATATCTAGTATTTTATTAATTTATTTATAAATCTGAACTGTTACTTAATTAAATTAATCATTTCCTATTGATAATCATCCTTAGTTCTCTTAATTTAATTATATTTAATAATTCCACATGTTTTTTCTACTCACCTAATTTTTTTTTTCTTATAAGAAACAGATTCACTATGTGTAAGACATTAGCCACGAGAGCTTTTATTGGAAAGCTTGATTTGTTTTGTTTATCATCCAGCGGTGTTGGATATGACCCAGTTTTTCTACGCTACTGATTGTAGGAAACTTTGAATTATTGAGCAAATTACCCAAAAAGTGGGCAAATTATCCAAAAACTGAGCAAAACACCCAAAAAGTTTCATCGATTTGTTCAGGTAGCTTCTGTTGTGGTGAAAAAAATTAAATTTGAGCATTAATTCTCATCAAGATGCATCGGTAAGTAGTCATCAAGTTAATTAAAGTGTTAAATAATTATGTTAATATGTTTTTATAGACAACATTATCGAAATAACTTCATCCAAGGAGAGACAACTTTCCAAAATCAACAAAGAAATACAAGATCGAATAATGCTCAAGTCCAGCCAGCAGCAGCTCCATCGCCAGCAGTTATTCCAATCAAAGTAAGTAATAATATTAATGTTAATTGAATTTATAAGAAATATTAGTTATGTAATGTAAAGGACATGAAAATTATTTTTGAATGAAAATCAAGATGAAGATTTATTGATTTTTCAACTTTAAACCTTTTTTTCCCTTTTTTAGATGTGAGTGATTTATTTGTTCTAAAGTTTTTGAATGTGATAACTTTTATTAATTACAGAGAAGATAATATTATATACATTACAGGCTAATTTAATACATTTTATTGAAAATAAATTTTCCACTCACTGGATCTTAGTGCTACTTATGGTGTATAAAGTTATTTTCCATAAAATGTAATGAATTTATGTAAAGTTAAGCTCACATGAACTACTCTGTAATGTCCAATAGAATTTATTAATTTAAAAACCTAAACATTTAAGATATTTAAGTAATTATGAGCATATCCAGTAGTCAAAAATGTCTATACATTAACTGATAGTGAAACATTTCGATGAGCTTTGTGAGGGAATTACAACATAATTAGTCTTCTTTCAAAACTCATTAAAATTTTTCAAATTTTGATTCATGGATGCTCCTACTTAGTTTGATATTGACAAAAATCCCAATCGATCCATAATGGATTAAGTTGGTAAATGGATTTTTTATCTCCTACAAATCGGCATCTCCATTATAAAATCTTTAATTATACTTTTCCGAAAAAAAAAGACTGAGCCAGCTCCTCCACAACAACCAGCACCTCAAGTTGTTCAACAGCCCGTTGCTGTTGTTCAACAACCAGCAGCGACTCCCATGAAGGTCGATCCACCGACAAAGGCTGCTGACATAAGCCTTTCTGAAGACGATTTGATGAAATTAAAGAAGATTAATTTCAAGAAGAAGGTCACTGGTAAGTCCTGCACAATTATATCCATTAACTGGACATAACTAACAATTTTATGTCCTTTACAGGAAAGGAGAAGAGATTGAAGCAGAACAAGAAGTTGTTCCGCATGCTCACACCACGAAATGCTATTGCAGCATTAAATGAATTGCATGGACAGTCAATTAATGAAACAACTGTTGTTCCAGTTCCGGGAAATAAATTTGAGGCTGAAATTGTCATTAATAATGTCAAATTTCAAGGAACTGGTAATAGTAAGATGGCAGCTAAGAATTCGGCATGCGAAAAGGCTTTAAGAGATTTGGTCATTAACAAATTTAAGCAAGTTAAGCATACAGATCCAATTCAATTGCCAATTACTGAAGATGTCAATATGGAAGAAGGATCTGATACATCGGGTGATGTTCCAATGCTTCAATTGGCCAGTTTCGCTCTACACAAACTTTTCTCTGAATGGGAATCTGAAGGATTTGAAATTCCATTCCCAAAAGTCAATGTAAGGCATAATGTTTAGTTTTACTAATTCATTTACTTACGTCTATGTATTTATTTTACAGCCTGAAGTAGCACCACCTACCAGTACACCACCAAATGGAGTAGAACCAAAATCGTCACCAAAGACACCAAAAGTTCGTAATGAATTGCCACCAAACAACTTGCAAATGCATCCAGTTATGCTTTTGAGTGTAATGCGTCCATGTACACAATATTCTGATTTGGGATCACAGGGAGTCACTCCAAATATTCTACATACAGTTGGATGTACAGTTGATGGTCAAAGTTTCATTGGACAGGGACGTAGCAAGAAGGAAGCTCGCAAGCGAGTTGCAACTGAGATTTTGATGAAACTTTTCGAATGGAAAGGATCTTGCTGTTAAGCATTTTAATTTTAATTTAATTAACTTTTCTTGATATTGCTTGATGCATTTTCGCATTAAGATCAAATAATAATGTATTTCTCGATTTTAAGTACCTTAAATAAAATTATTAATCCTCTTTTATTTGATTCACCTAAATTACTGTGATCTTTTCAATGACATTCTGATCATAAATGACAATCAATTAAGTAACAAAGAATCTGCAAGAAAAACCGTTGGAAAAAAATTTAAAAATTTTGCCCACTTTTCGCCACATTTTTGTAAACAAAAGAAAACTCAATTATAATTCACAATTTTCGTAGTTTTTTTCTAGTTCATTGAGGTTTAATTCAGTTACAAAGTGTTGTGTTAGTTAATAAAGAGACTATTCTATAAAATGGAAGTCGATAAACCTATTGAAAAGATGGATATTGATGAAATCGGCGAATGTTCATCGAAAAAGCAAATTGTTGCAAAGTCAATGCAGCCATCCGTAGTTATATCATTGCATCCACTAGTTTTAATGAATATCTCAGAACACTGGACACGTATTAGAGCTCAAGAAGGAAGTTCCTTAGCCGTCTATGGTGCTTTAATTGGAAAACAGGAAGGGCGAAAGATTGAAATTTTTAATTCCTTTGAATTGAAGTATGAGACAATTGAAGGTGATATTGTGATCAATCGAGATTATTACAACACGAAGGAAGAGCAATGTATGTGACTAGACCTGTAAAATCAATGATTTCAATGATTAAATGACATTTCATTTTCAGATAAGCAAGTGTTTAGTGATTTAGACTTTTTAGGATGGTACACAACAAGTCCAGCACCAACGGATATGCATATTAAAATTCATCGTCAGATCTGTCAAATCAATGAAAGTCCAATATTGCTTCTCATGGATACTAGCAATAAACACATTGAGCAACTTCCAATACAAATTTTTGAATCCATAATTGATATTGTAGCTGGTGAAGCAACGATGCTGTTTGTTCCATTGACTTATACTTTAGCAACAGAAGAAGCAGAACGTATAGGTGTAGATCATGTTGCTCGTGTTGCTCAATCCAATGAAGCTAATGCAAATTCTTTCGGTATTACTTATTCATTGCTTTAGTTGATTCTTTGTGCTCAATATTATGTATAATTTCAGTTGCTGATCATCTTATTGCGCAGCATGTCGCAATTAAAATGCTTCATTCACGTGTCAAGCTAGTTTTGGAATATGTACAGGCAGTCTGTGAAGGAAAACTTAAGGCAAATCATGAAATTTTGAGGGAAGCATTTACATTAAGTCATCGTTTACCAGTCGTTCAAAATCCAATGTTTAAGGAAGAATTTCATACACAGTCAAATGATGTTGGATTGATCATGTATTTGGGTACATTAACAAAAGCCGCAAATGACATCAATCAACTTGTAAATAAATTTAATTTACTTCATGATCGTCAGAGTCGTCGAATGCGCTTCTTCTTCTAAATTCCTTATTACAATTTTATAATTACCATAATTCAACACTGAAAGAATGATACAAAGAATAAAGGATACTAACTTGAAATTATACATTTAATGTGCTGATAAATTTGATGTTTATTAAGGTAATGTAGCTAACAAATTTTTAATTTTGAATAAGGGTCTGCATAGCTGAACTATTTGCTACATGCTCACATGGATCAAACATCACAGAAACAATCTTCTCTCCATCAAATTGAAGCAACACCAGTTCATATGTCCTAAAAATCATTTAATTAAGTTTAATCAGTATTAACATTTAGAATTAGACTTTACAGGATAGTTCCAGCAATAGAAATAACTATGCTTCGTGTCAAGAAGAAAAAATGCTTTCCACTAAGCGCAACTCCATTGTTCTGTATTTGATTGCAAAATCGTTGAACTTCTTGTGTCCATCCTTCGCTTGGAATCGATCGGAATACACTAAGAGGTTTAATCGATTCGTCATTAATGGATGCAGAAGTCAAAAACATCGCAGATGTCCGGCATATCAAAAATACCGTTGAGTACCAGAAATAGATTTTATTTGCAAGAAACGGAAGTGGACTAGAAAGGTAATCAGTTAGATAAAATTAAAATGAAAGGAACTGAATCATACGTTGCGACATTTAGAAGTTGCAAACAAACGTAATATAAGTCACTTAAGCATGATATGCATATTAAGCTTCCAAGGATGTCATCCACATGCTCATTCAGCTCGCATATTTTGTTATAATGTGATCGAATTTCGTCCCAAAATGCATCAACAACTATCTGGAATGTAAGATAAATTAAGTAAATGACGTGCAGTTCACATTCAGTCACATACTTTTCCTCTGAAAAGTTCCAGTCGTTCATTAATCATCTTAAATTTCGATGCTATAGCGAAGCTCATTATCATGATGAATAAGTCAATAAAGTTCCACGAGAATGTAAAGGAAACATTCATGTATTCAGCCCAAATAACTGTTAAGATATTGACAGGAAGGAACTTATAGATCTGTGCCAAGTGAAGCGTAGTTATATAAAAGAACCAAGATCCAATTTCCCATTTACAAAGTTGTGCTTGTATGATTCGATCATGTAGGAATGAATACCAAGAAAATAGATGCTCGAAAGCACCAAATGTCATCATTATGGATGTTGCACAGATTATTTGCTTCCTGAGACTCCATCCGGATGTGGTGTAGCAGTTCTTGCTAAAAATAGCCTCAATCTGTTCAAATAAATAAAGCAATTCATTCCACTTAGCTGCAACACGAAAGAAAGTTAAACATGAAGCTATTGCGACGCAGTAGAATGCAATTCCACCTAGGAACAGAGTAAACATGCAATCATGTAGATTATAGACTGTACAATTAAGCTATTTACCAATAGATTTTGCATTTATCTTTTCTTCTCTTGTAATTCGAAGGACTTCCAGGACTTGAAAAATTAAAGCTCCAACTAGCCATATGCTGGTGTGTAATGTACGAAATGATAGAAACTTAAACTTTATATCCTTTATATTCTTTGAAAATATTCCAGTGATCGGAAGGACACCAAAAATTTGTGCTAGTGCCAATACTAGAATAATTAGATTATTAGAACCAAATATAATTATAAACAGTCATTCTGTACACCTGGAGCAATAGCCAAATGGAACGTATTCTCATCCTTTGATTTCTTATCTTGTACCTTACTAAAAAATTTCGCCATCCTATGTCACATCTAATCCTTTTAAATTTAAAGCTTGAAATGAGTAAATATTAATACTGAAAACATAGATATGGTCTGCAAACCTTGATATATCACACAACATACACATGCTTGTTAATTAAATCTACGACTAATTTGCAACAGCTCATAAAATATGCAAATATGAATACTGATAATCAGGATACGTGATTTAGCAGTTTTGTCCAGTGTAACGAAAAGCTATGAAGACAGCAGCACTCATTCAGGAACTAAAGACCAAGCATAGAGGTTCAAAATTAATTTATAAAGATTCACTTTGATTTTGGGTTAGAAATAAGTTTCCACTGCAGTCGTCATATCCTGAATAGTAAGATCCTGCACCAAAATGAAGCAAGACAAGCTCATAGGTTCTGAAATCAAGTCATACAGCATTAAGTCAAACATCCTCAAATCAAGTCATTACATGATAGTTCCGATAATTGGAATAATAATGTCTCTAGTCAAGTTGAACAGCTTCCTGCCACTTAAGACTACATTGCCGTGCTGAATTTGATCGGATAGTCTTTGAACTTCAATAATCCATCCATCACTAGGAATAGTTCGAAAAACTTTAAGAGGTTTAATGGATTCATCATGAATGGATGCGGAAATCAGAATCATCGCAAAAGTCCGGCACATAATGAAGATTGTTGAGTATATGAAGTAAATCATGTTGCTGCTGTTTGGAATATATCTACGACGAAAGATAGGTTAGGTATTTAGGTTAAGTTCATCAATTAAGGTTAGGTATCATCGAAAGTTAAGACCAGAGCTCCAAGTCGACTTGAGTCTGTACAAAATCCAAGTCACATTGTTAACAGTTATACAAATTGAGAACAAGTCAAACAAACATCCGCAGCATATCAAACTTCCGAAAAGGTCACAAACATAGTCATTGACATCACAGACTTTATTATAATGGAGTCTGATCTCGTCCCAAAACTCTTTTGTTCCTACCTAAAAGTGATTATTTAGGATTTTTGTGATAAAATTAATGGACATTCTTACTGTTCCTTTATGGTATTCCAATCGTTCATTAATCATCTTAAATTTTGTAGCTATAGACATGCTGATTACCATAATGAAGAGGTCGACGAAATTCCAAATAAATGTAAAGGATATATTCATATATTCAGCCCAAAAAACAGTCGATACATTGACTGGAAATATCCTGAAGATGTGACGAAGCTGATTGCTGACAATGTAACTGACCCAGGATTCAATTATCCAGTTACAAGCTTCTGCTTGTCTAAATTTATCGTGTATGAAGGAATACCAATATAATAAATGTTCTAAAGTAGCTAGAATGACAATTGCAAAGGAAGTAAATCCAATTCGAGCCTTTAGGCTCCATCCAGACAAAGTGTAAGGATTACTGCAAAAAATGTCATCAATTCCTTTAAACAACTGCAATAATTCACTCCATTTGTATGCAATCGGCATCATCAAAAAAGTCGATAAAAATCCCATTAAATAAAATAAAATCACATCTGGAATTAAAATTCGAATCCTCAACACATGCATTGCCAATATTTGTGAATAATATTTACCCAAAGAATATGAATTGATGCTTCCCACTGCGAATACATTGACCAATTCGAGGAACATAAATACAAATGCACTAATAATCCATAGAAATGTATTAAAGGTTCTAAAGGATAGCAGCTTGAATTTAATGTCGTCGACGTTTTTGGATAATATTCCAGAAATCGGAAGGAGTCCGAAAATTTGGGGAAGTGCTAATACTGAAAGAATTGAATAAGTATTCGATCCAAAATCCGGCTCTAGACCTGCCTGACTCGGGCATGGTGCCGAATTTAAACCGAGAACTACATGAAGCCGATGTGACTCTAACATGGCACCGGATACGAATCGAGACCTGGACGAAATTAGCGTGAATCTAGCATGGTACAGAATACAAACTGAATCCGACACCAAGCCGATGTGACTCGTTCTTGGTACCGGATACAAACCGAAACCAACACGAAGTTGCCGTGACTCTACGTGACGTGTAGACGTCAATCTGAGTCGTATTTGAACTGAATTCGACACCAAGTTAGAGTCACGTTGACCTGGCACCCAGATTTTTGATCGATTGATTTATGATGTTCTGTACAGCTAATCCTGACAGGCAAAGAGACCGCTTTAAGGTTACCGTAGCGATCTATTATGAAAGCATGCTCTTTACCTGTTAGGGTAAGCAATTAAATTTCAATTTTTTCTATCAAACCTGGAGCCATGGCAATGTGAAATCTGTTGCTTTCTTTTGAATGATGATTGTCTTTGATAGGTAGAACTGCCATTATTTTATAAATCTATAGCTTTATACTTTACTATACTAACTCCTACAAATTAAAAAGCGACACTAAATTATAATGCAAATATTTGCTGCATTGTGTAACTCAATTAAAGAAGTGATAAGAATCTTGTTCCTGCATAATACATAGTTTAGTGACTCTCACGTGTTCATTAAGCATGCAATTGTGGATAATACTAATTGATGATGGATTAAGCAATTATTTAATCAGCCATGAAATGATTTAATTAGATGAATTAATGACATACAGCATGCTGAACATCAGTTTTAAGATCTAAGTTGAGATGGGACTAGCTGAATGCCTATTTATGCCATTACATACATCAAAATTCTTCGGTGGATCGTTTTGACCATAAAATTGAAGCAAAACTAATTCATAAGTGCTGCAAATATTGAGGATGCCTTAAGACCATTAGTTACGTAATGTCAATAGCTTACACAATAGTTCCAGCAATCGTAAAAATCATTTTTCGAGTCAATGAAAAAAAGTTTCTGGCACCTAATGCTGTATGATTCTGTTGAACTTGACTGCATAATCTTTCGACTTGTGGAAGCCATCCATATTTAGGAATTGTTCTGAATACAACAAGTGGCTTAACAGATTCTTCATTGACTGATGCTGTGATCAAGAACATTGTAAAGGTCCTGCATATTAAAAATATTGTTGAGAACCAGAAGTAGATTTTGTTTGCCTGATAAGGCAGTGGCTTTGTAACATTCAACAGCTGCATGCAAATAGAGTATAAATCTCCTAAACATGCTAGACATATCAAGCATCCAATCAAGTCAAGGACATAATCATTAAGCTCGCAGACTTTGTTGTAGTGTCGTCTGATCTCGTCCCAAAATGCATCGGATAGGATCTAAAATGTTAAGGACATGAATAAGGATCAACAATCAGCACAAAGCTCCTTACTCGTCCTTTGAAAAGTTCCAATCGTTCATTAATCATCTTAAATTTTGTGGCTATAGACATGCTCATTATCATAATAAATAGATCAATGAAGCTCCATGCGAATGTAAAGGATATGTTTATGTATTGGACCCACAGGATTGAAAGTGGATTCATTGGAAATATTTTGAAGAAATTGATGAACTGAATATTGACGATAAAGTATATCCAGGATTCAACTACTAAATTACAAGTTTCTGCTTCAATAATTCGATCATGTAGAAATGAATACCAGAACAATAAATGTTCAATTAAGGCAATGATCAGCACTGTGAATGTCGCGAATCGAACACGCTTCTTGAGGCTCCATCCAGATAAAGTATAAGTTCCATTACAAAATATGTTGTCAGCTTCTTGATATAACTTTAGCAATTCGTTCCACTTGTAAGAGATTCGGAGATATAAGATACATGAAATAATTCCAACAGAATAAAATACAGTACTTCCTGAAAATATTCAAAGCAAGTATAATTCAGGTTCTACTATCCTAAACATCATCAATCAATTAATCATTCAGTTTCCAGCCTCAGGTTGGCATGATTCTGACTTGATGATGCCAGACCTGGTGTTGGATTCTTGATCGATTAATCGATTTGTACTATTCGGGCTTATTACCTATAGTTTGAGCATTAAAGGTTTCCTCGTTTGCAATTCTTTTCAAATCAACCCATAGCAGTACAAATGCACTAATTAGCCATAAGCTTGTATGGAATGTTCTTTTTGACAGAAGCTTGAACTTAATATTTTTGACGTTTTTTGAAAAGATTCCTGTTATAGGAAGTAGACTAAAAAGTTGAGCGAGTGCTAACACTGAAAGAAATAGAGAATAATTCCAAATAACCTTCATTACTAGGAGAGTATCTGCAGACACAAGGCTCCTTTTGGAAGTCACACAGAGTAAGATATCCATTAGGATTCTGTTGAGAATATGTCAACTGCCGTTTAATATTCAAATTATATTTGCAACAAAAATTTGTTTATTTTCCCTTTTCATAGTTGATGACCCCTTCTTACAAATATTTTAGTCTGTTTTCTATTTTCAAACAATAAATATCATTCCTACTTAAATCCGTAAGGAAGCTCTTTAATTATACTTATTTGTAAATAAGAATTGTTGTTTTATCTTATCAACAGATTCCGTATGGATTTCATCTGTTTCGTACGAGGATAATCCTGTGAAACTATGTGACACAACAAAAACGTTTCAAGCATTAATACTGACCTGGAGCTACAACAACATGAAATCTATCCTGATTTTTAATAACCTTGGTTTTCAAAGGTTTTAATGACATTTTACTTTGATACAAGAATTGGTATTTTTTGTATCAACTTGTTGAGAAATGAAAAGTTTTACTTAATACTTTCAGAACTATGCTTCGACTTTATAAGCCATAAAGCACTGATTTTTATAATATATATATAAAGATTGAATAGAACTGATAAACAAAAGTGCATAATTAGACTCAATCTAAATAAGTCCAACCATTAAGTAATGCAGATAATTAGTAACACTCTATTCATTAAAGTGCTGAACATCTAATTACATGCAATCCAAATATAATTGAAACCGGCTTTGGAAAACTAATTTAAAGTGCTGTTCTAAGTTGAAGTATCATTTCCCGAACCATCACAAGGCCTGAACATTCCTGGGAGAATTTTATCTCCATCAAATTGAATCAGCACCAGCTCATAAGTTCTGCAACAGAGAAAATTTCAAAGACCTTTCCAAATACCAAAATTCAATAAACTTACATGATAGTTCCAGCAATCGAAATAATGATGCCTCGAGTAATAGTGAAGAAATGCCTTCCACTCAATGCCGTACTCTTGGTTTGGATTTGATTAGATAGTCTTTGGAGCTGTTGACTCCATCCGTCATTAGGAATCGTCCGAAAAATAGCAAGCGGCTTGATCGATTCATCATTGATTGATGATGTGATCAGACACATTAAGAATGTGCGAGCAATCAAGTAGATTGTTGAAACAAAGTAGTAGATTTGGTTGATTCTATAGGGATGTGGACTGGAGGATGAAATTTGGGATTAATTAAGGTATGCTTGCACATCTAACCCTAACAGGCAAAGAGGGTGCTCTTGACAGCTTGGACTGGATGAGCAAGCTCCCAAACATTGCTTGTTCTGCTTGGCAACCTTGCTCATCGACTGCTACGATTAAAAAAGATTTACTTACGTTGCTAAGTTCAAAATTTGCAAACAAACGTAATACAAGTCACTCAAACATGCGACACATATTAAACTTCCAATTAGATCATCAACATGGTCATTAAGCTCGCAGATTATATTATAATGTCGTCTTATTTCATCCCATAAATCATTAGGAATTATCTGTAATTAAAAAAGCATATCCAGTCAAGATTAAGTTATTAACAAATGAGCATGTCCAAGAGGATGCTCAATATTGTGAGACATGCTCAATCTGTTCAGGCTTACCCTTCCTTTAAATGACATCAATCGTTGATTAATCATCTTAAATTTCGTGGATATAGACAGACTCATCACCATGATAAACAGATCAACATAGTTCCAGACAAAGGTGAATGCAAAGTCTGTTGATTCAGCCCATATGACGGAATAATAATTAACTGGAAATAGCTTATAGATGTGAGCCAAATGTAGACTTGTAACGTAAAAGAACCAAGATCCAATTTCCCATTTGCAAATTTCTGCCTGGATAATGCGATCATGTATAAAGGTATACAATGCCAAAGAATGTTCAGAAAAAGCAAAAACAGATGCTGTATAGGTTAGAATTCGGATTCGTGTTTTAAAGCTCCATCCAGGCAATGTGTAAGGACTTTTGGAAAATATGTCATCTACTTCCTTAAACACCAGCAATAATTTGTTCCATCTGAATGCAATACTTAAGAAGATAAAGGATGACAGAATTCCGAGGCTATAAAATACAATTCCACCTAGAATGTGAACTTTTAAGCACGGATGGATATGAAGGAATTGATTTCTTACTGAACGTTTTAAAGTTGATGACTCCTACATCTGACAGTCGGTAAATTTCAAGAGCAATGAATGTTAAAGCACTGATGAACCACAAAGTTGTGTATAAAGTTCTAATGGACAGGAACTTGAACTTTATGTCTTGAATATTCTTAGAAAAAATGTCACAAATCGGAAGTAGACCAAAAATTTGAGCCAGTGCTAGTGCTGAAATAAATGAATTTAGCCTTCAGTTCCTTAAAATCAATTTCTTTTACAGACCAGGAGTTACACCAATATGGAACCTGTTCTCATCTGCTGAAGCCTTACTTCTTTTAGGTATATCAATAGCTATAGACATTCCTGCTTGTTCTTTGATATTAAAATACATACTGAGAGGATTTTGGAATCAATGATGGATTTTATTTATGTACTGATCAGCAATGATTTAGAAGCTTCTTATAAATTATGCAAAAATTACATAAAATCAACTGATAATTAAAAAAATCCACAATTATATAAGTTGTATTGGTAATGGATGGGAATGATGATTGTTCGTAGTTTAATTTATGCTTACTAGCTAGTCATTCTGAGTAGTTGTGCGTATGTAGCATAGCGGAATCCATAGACAAATCTATTGCTGTGTGAGTGAGGCTTCTGTGGCCGAATGGTTAGGCAACATTCAGGACAACTTCATCCTTCCATCCCTTAGGTATACCTCAGGATTCCCAATAGATGCCTATCTCACAAATACTACATTCATACCAATGACAAGAAGCAGCAAATTTACAAATGACACATCCTAATAACTAATGGTCTGATTGTATATTCCACCACATGGATCAAATACCTCTTGTGGACCACCATTTCTGTCAAATTGAAGCAACACCAACTCATAGGTTCTAAAAACAGAATCCAAAATTTAAGCAACTTCCAATATTTCAGTAAATTTCTTACATGACAGTTCCAGTAATGGATATGATGGTGCTACGATTTAGGAAGAAAAACTTCCGTCCACTCAATGCCGCACTGTTGTGTTGGATTTGATTGCAAAATCGTCGTACTTGTGGAAACCAGCCATCACCAGGTATCGCTCGAAATACAAGCAGTGGCTTTAAAGCTTCTTCATTGACTGATGCTGTGATTAGGAACATGGATAACGTTCGTGCGATTAAAAATAATGTTGAAAGCCAGAAGTAGATTTTGCTTGCAGGATATAGAAGTGGACTAGAGGAAAAATATAAATAAACAGCATATTAAGGATGTAGCGGTAAATAGAATATTGACATATACTTTGTGACTTTTAAAAGTTGCATGCAAATGGAGTACAAGTCGCCTAAACATGCAACACAAATAAGACTTCCGATATTGTCACCTATGTAGTCATTGAGTTCACAGATTTTACTGTAATGACGTCTTATTTCCTCCCAATATGTATCTGTTAGAATCTAAAGGAATAGATGTAGAGTCAAGATAAAGGTTAGAACATTGAGCTCCTTACCAGAGCTGGAAGTCGACTCGAATATTGTATGCAGAGTGTGGCCATCTCAAATTCGAGTTTTTCGACATTAGATTGTCGAAAAATTCGAACATTTCTAACTCAACTTATTTTAAAATAAAAATTTACGTTACGAAGAACAGCAAAAGTAACGGACAAAATAAAATTTGAATTTAAACGACAAAAATTTCTTTTTTGAAAAAAAATTAACGGTCGTTTTTGAGGCAGCCACACTGTGATTGTATGAAGTACAGACGACTTTTCTATACAAAATCCGGATCGACTTTCAGCTCTGTTCCTTACTCTTCCTTTAAATCCATTCAATCGTTCGTTAATCATCCTGAATTTTGAAGCTATAGACAAGCTCATTATAATAATGAACAGATCAACGTAGTTCCAAGCAAATGTAAATGATACATTCATGTACACAGCCCACATGATGAATACTATATTCACAGGAAATACGTCAAAGATATTCTTTAAATGAAGTCTGAATATATGATAAAACCATGACTCAATTTGCCAGTTACAAACTTCCGCTTGCATGTATATGTCAAATAAGAAGGAATACCAGAAACATACATGCTCTAGGAAGGCAAACAGTAATAACGTAATGGATGCAAATTTAATTTGCTTTTTGAGACTCCATCCTGACAATGTGTATAGCTCACTACAAAAAATGTCATCTACTTCTTTGTACATTTGAAGCAGCTCACTCCATTTATAAGCAATACGTAGATATAGCAAGGATGAAATGATTCCTGTGGCAAAAAATGCAATTCCACCTGGAAACATAATTAAATGTCAAAATTTATGTTAAAAGTCAATATCCTGGACATTACCGACGCTTTGTGCATTGAAGTGCTCAACATTTACCAAACGGACTGTTTCAAGGTACAGAAAAATGAAGCCACTTAAGAACCAGAAACTTGTATGTAATGTTCTGATGGAATAAAGTTTAAACTTGATGTCCTTAATGTTTTTTGAGGATATCCCTACGATTGGAAGTAGTCCAAAAAATTGTGCAATCGAAATAGCTGGAAAGAGGTACAAATTTGGATTTAGTCAGTGGATTATGATGATGGTGGGCAATCTATGTACTACTATGCTTTCTCGCTATCAGGATCGGGGATTGATATACTGGGAACCTCGAAAATATCAATCCCGATCCTGATCCCGACCACGACAAACTTGCCATGAATCGTATGTCATGTACGATTCCGGTCAAGGCTTGCCACTAAGTCGACTCAGATTTTGTCTAGAATAGTCGACTTTATTCGTCTCAACTCCGTACAATATCCAAGTCAACTTCGAGTTCCGACAAAAGGTTGCCCACCACTGGTTTACAACTTCATACCTGGAGCTATAACAATGTGAAATCTATCATCATCTTTAGGTTTTTTGCTACTTTTCAATTTGAAAGTAAACTTTGACATCGTTGAATCTATTCTTTACAAATCGACATGCTATACTGAAATCATATAAGTTAAACATGCAAAAAATTCAGCTCTGATTTACAAGATTTCATAAATTATTCAGATGTAGACAATTAAAATTCATTACAAGCTTAAAACTAGTACTTTATAAATTTTCTTTAATGCAGGCGACAAAATACGTTTTAAATTTTCATTGAGCTACTGCCAAGGTTGTATCCAGGAGGAATTATTGGGGTCAGACCTGCATCCTTCTTCCCCTACGTTTAGACCAATTTTTTCAATTTGTTTAAATTTTTTGAGACAAAAATCAAAACCTCCTTGGTAAATATGTGCGATCCATTTGGATTACCGTCTGTCTTCCCCCCTCCTTACGTCCCTGACCTACTTCATTTCAACAAAACGGAACTTGACCAACTCAATAATTAAATAACTTATATTTTTATTTTAAAATCGTCATAATAAGTTTGTATACATCCAATTTACAGAACTTATCATTGTTTAATACTGTGTACTATTTAGTCCAGCAGAGTTATTGCCTCTGTCACCACAAGGATTGAACATTCCAGGCAAAATTTTCTCTCCATCGAATTGCAGCAACACTAGCTCATAAGTTCTACAAAAATAAACATTATCAGCATCTATTGGATATTATCAGCATAAAGCTTACATGATTGTTCCAGCTATGGATATGATGATGCTTCTAGTCAAGAAGAAAAAGTTCCTTCCACTTAATGCTGCACTATTTAGTTGAATTTGACTGCATAACCTTTGAGTTTGATGAAACCATCCATCACTAGGAATTGATCGGAACACAGCAAGTGGCTTAATCGACTCGTCATTTACAGATGCTGTTGTCAAAAACATTGCAAATGTTCGACATATCAAAAAGGCCGTTGAGTACCAAAAATAAATTTTGTTTGCACTGTACGGAAGTGGACTGTGATGGAAAAAGTATTATGAAAATAAAATATTTACTGATAATAACAAAATCTCGTCACATTTGAATAACTCACGTCGCTACATTCAAAAGCTGCAAACAAATGGAATAAAGGTCACCTAAACAGGCAACGCATATCAAATTTCCGATTAATTCATCGACATATTCATTAAGTTCACAGATTTTATTATAATGACATCTGATCTCATCCCAAAAGGTGTCGGTGACTACCTAAATAAGAGAGGGTGTTAGTTCCGACGGGGTAATACAGCAGTCTTATATTTTTTAGACGAAATTAAGTGAAAATAGACTGGATGCACTTCAGGGAAGAGTTGGAAGGACTTTTGGAGTTCGGACACCAAAAGTGTAAAACGGCACTTCTACTGACTTCCACCAGACTTAACTAAGTCTAAAATCCATTGGAGACACATTGTAGTTCTGTCAATTCTGTTCCAGGGCATAGCTGGAAGACTTTTAGAGTCCGGACAACAATAGTCTCAATAGACGCCTCTATCGGACTCCTGGTAGTCATACCAACAGGACATCTCAATGCCTTTTCAACATTTTGGCGCCAAAAAGCAACTTATCCATGTCCTGGCAACTTTGATGCCCATCTCAGACAGCTAAGATTAGTGACAATTGATGACAGTACTTACCCTTCCTCTAAAGAACTCCAATCGTTCATTAATCATCCTAAACTTCATAGCTATCGATAAGCTCATCACCATGATAAATAGATCAACATAATTCCATGCAAATGTAAAGGATATGTTCATGTATTCAGCCCATAATACAGAAAATGTATTCACTGGAAACAGCCTGTATATGTGACTCAAATGAAGACTTGTTATATAAAAGACCCAACTTCCGATTTCCCAATGACAAATTGTTGCCTGAACATAGCGGTCATGTAGAAAGGAATACCATGACAATGAATGTTCACAAAGTGCGAAGAAGATGACCATAAAGATTGTGAATCTGATTTGAGTTTTCAGACTCCATCCAGATAAGGCATAAGGACTTTTACAGAAGATGAAGTCCACATCTTCATACAAATGCAATAACTCATTCCATTTGTAAGCAACACGGACGTACAGCAAGGATGAACAAATTCCCACGCAATAAAAGACAATTCCACCTGAAAAA
Source organism: Chironomus tepperi (assembly GCF_022539635.2). Taxonomy (NCBI): domain Eukaryota; kingdom Metazoa; phylum Arthropoda; class Insecta; order Diptera; family Chironomidae; genus Chironomus; species Chironomus tepperi. The sequence continues at coordinate 1,611,341 of NW_027226420.1, read as the reverse complement.
TATAATAATCCACTACGCAAAATAACAAGGATGTTTATGAATAATATTACCAATGGTTTTTGCGTTGGTGCTTTCTTCATTTGTCATACGTAGAAGTTCAAGGTAAAGGAACACAAACGCACTAATGAACCATAAAAATGTATGTAATGTTCTGATGGATATGAACTTGAATTTAATGTCATCAATATTTTTCGATAATATTCCTGTTATTGGAAGTAGACCGAAAAATTGGGCAAGTACTAACACTGAAAATAATTGGGTATTATAGAATATCCATTGATGCCTGATAATGCTTGTTCAAACCTGGAGCAACAACAATGTGGAATTTATTGTCATCGCTTGAACTTTTTCCCTTCTCCTGACAGTGCAACTTAGCCATCCTTTATGCACCTGCACCTGATAATATGAAAAATTCAACTGGAACTAATGAACAGCACACTGGATTAGACTGCATGCAAATATTGGTATTTAAAGAAAAGATTTATGTCAAGGTACAGTGAAATGTCCATACATAAAGAACAAACAGCCATGAAAATATTAAGCACAATACAGCACTGATTGCAGTAGCTCATGAAATATGCAATCATGACCATCAATTAGTGCTGATAATCAAAATGCGTAAATCGCAATCAACTGCTATTTAAAAGCAGAACGGCACGTGCTGTGGATGAATAAACAAACGAGTAGCTGGAAAACAAAAAAATTGGAACTAAATTAATTTGCGAATAAACAAAAAAATATTTTTATTGGCAATTCATCAAATTATTTTGTTGACATGCTTAATATCAAGCAGTGCTGGAAATTTTAATAACTTTATAATACATGATTTTGCGTCATTTTAGACATAAAGTCTATAAATGGATATAAAAAATAATTGAATTACACTAGAAGGGACATTGAGTCATACTTAACGACTAATAATTGTGGATATCAACAGCACTTGAATATAATTTAAAATTCTGATGTTAATACACTTAAGGAATGTATTTCAAAACTTTTTTTTGTGCCTGATATCCCAATTTGATTTATTTTTTATGTATAACATTCAAATTTAATCAAATTCTGCCTTGAACTAAATGCATGTAGCATAATAGACAGCAGCAGTACCTAACATTTCACAATTCTGGCTATATTTTCACCAGCACTTGAAACCGATGACATTTCACCATGGTAAGGTGATGTCTGGGAAGAGCATCCTTACACTATCGAACCATAACTTATTCTTCTGGATTCTCTCATTGAGCTTCTGGTTTCTGTCTTCCAAAAGTGCAATCTTAATGTCAAGTTGCTTCCTTTCCATTGCCTTACGCTTACGATACTTTCCAGATGAAATGTTGTTCTTAGTCTTGTTAAGCTCATCAACATTCTTAGCAGACTTAATCATACTATGGATGACATTGCTGTTATCCCAATCTTTTGGCTTACGGCCACGTTTTGATTTAATTTGTGGACCATTTGATGATAAGGAATTGAATGATACGGATGATGATGTTGTGGATGTTTCTGAATAGCATGGTGATGCTGCGGGTGTATAAATGTTGAATTTTAACACTGGAACATCCGATGACATATGCCAATGTGAATCGACAGCATATTGACCAGCATAAAACCTTTCCTGTTGATGATAAATAATAAAACAAGCATGAGCTGACTGGACATTAATGATAATACAATTTTATCACTTACGGTTTCCATTTTGACTTGATAATCCATTGGCATGCAGTACTGAATTTCTTCAGCCTGAACATTGCATTGCTGTTCAAATGTCAATAAGTTCAAATCAAAATCTTCAATGGATCTCTGTTCGGATAGGAACTTATTATCATATTCCAAATAATCATTTTCATGCTTAAATGGAACTTGTTCCTGTACATTAACTCCATTATTATAATCATCAAGTTCACCAAATATATCAAGTCTATCCAAATCATTTCCCAGTTGAAATTCATCAAAGTTTCCTTCGATATCCTCAACTGGGTAGTCAATAAGGAACTTAGCGAGTGCTGATTCGATATCATTTTGAATGTATGTCTGTAAGATAATAAAAGCAACCAAACAGTTTATAATGCTGTTACGACCATTGGCAGATGTCTTATCAATTAAAAAAAAAGTATAAAATGTAATCAGGTTCCTGATTTTTTTTTTACCCGCTTGATTCTTATCTAATCTGTTCAACATTTTTCATGAGTCACTGGTAAAACTTTGTTCATCGTATCAAAATAATTTCAAAGTCGTTCTGATATTTGGTATTGAAATAATAAAGTATGGCGGATACAATATAATCTGAATCATCCATATAAGAGGTTTTAGGGCTGCACAGTTATACATATATTTCGAATTGTATGAATGATTATCCACGATAATATCGGAAGTCCATAATTTCTTAATGACTTTAAAGACCGATACAACCGCTTCAAACCCTAAATAGCAAATAGGAAATGGCACAAACCTGAAATAGCCTAACATAGTCTCTAAGGTATCCCTAAGTCTCGATGTTGTCACCAGATCGTCAAACTGACAAAGAGCTGCTATGACGCCTGTTTTTGGCTTATTTTGACGGTAAAATATGAAATTTGTAGCAATTCGCAGTTAAAGAACGTAAAGTCCAAGGCAACTTCACGCCGTACCATTAATACGGCTAGGCAGCAGTGCTTTATTGAACACGTTGTGCTTGAGAACTCTAAGTCGACTAGGTCCGACGCTCTAACCACTGCATTAAGTCGATTTGGATTTTGTATGAAAACATTATAGCCAGTTAAGCCAACAACCGAGTTCGATGGAAAGTCATTTATTGTAACCCAAGCTTTATAAAGTAAGTAATTGCTTGTTAAGGCAGGAATGTGTAGATCCATATAGCATTCAACCAGGTCAGCGTGACTCTGGCAAAGTGCCGGATATCAGATTCATCAAGTAAGATATAGCACAACATACTGTCAGTTAGATTCAAAGACGAATAATTTGTACAAACTTTGTGATAAAGCCAGCAATAGAGTAGATGGAAGACGTTTTGTAAGAATCTAGACTCCACATCGGAGCGTGGTTCCAGGAAGTGTGCTACACCATGTGCTACTATACAATCATCTTCAATCAAGTAAATTAACCTCTTATGGACAATTAGATTTTCAATTAGTATTGATATCACGCCATTTAATCAATATAGTATAAAAAGTAATTGATGTCACTTATCATGAGCATCAAAGATGAAAGCAAGTTATAAATATAACCTGCATTTCTGAGAAGACCTACACCGTATTACGCGACATGTGAATGATTTCATTGCATAGTTGCAATAATCAAATAAACTGATGCAATGAAATCAAACAAATGTATATAAATCAGCACATAGAAGTGGATTGTTGCTATAAATTGACTAAATGGGAATCACAAAGCTCTTCTATGTCTGATTTGTGATCTAAATGTTTATCAATCTAAAGTGGAAAATTAATTGAAATCAATCATATCTTTATAATAAAGAATCTGTCACAGAGTCAATTAGAAACAGAAATGTATAAAATTGTAATCGTTATATCTACAATTGTGCTTATTGTGGAATAACTTTTCTGCGAAAAAATAAAAAATTGATAAACGAACAAAAATAAAATAATAAAAAAATTGCGATAACGACAATGTGGCATGACTAGCTGATAATGAGAATTAACAAGTGTGAAGCTGAACTATGCTAATTATAGCTCAAATTTTTAATTACAGTTGTCAAATGTTATCGCATAAGTTGAATACTGGGATTTTCCGAGAAATCTCAATAAAGTAAATCTCAGACAGCTTCAATTGCGATTTAAGATTCAAACATAAACATTGAAAAATAAGAGATTAAATTTTATAGCTTTAAAGTATTGCTGGACAGTGGTCGAAAGACCAATTTTCTTGTTTTGTGATAAGAATTTTGAATAAATAAACAAATAGAAAGTTACTTAGGGACACTTGTTCAAAACATTTGAATTCAAAGCTTACTTTGATCAAAAATGCAAAGAATCTTGAAAATTTGAAGAAAATATTGCAAAATTCAGAATTTCAAACAATTTTTCTTCAATATTTTCAAATTTAGAGCATTTTTTGATCTAAGAAACCTTAGACTAAGCATAAGCGTCCCTATGCTAACAACATAATACATAATAAGAATAAAAATCATAAGATTTGATCAACTAATAAAATAATTCTACATTACTACTTACACGATATACGCTACGAAAAACACATCTATTTTGCAAACTTAATACAAAACAGATTGAAATTATAAAAATTAAAAGCGTCATTTTCTTTCGAAAATGAGCTGAAAACTACAAAGTTTAGCATGCTTAAAAATGTATTTTGCAATGTTTGCTTTGATTGGAAATTTGTTGAATAATTTAAAACTTTAAATTTAAATTAAAATTTTTGAATTGCTTGAATTAAACAAGTTTGCTTTCAAAATTCTAATTCTTTAAAATTTTGATAAATTTTAAAAATTTGGTTTTTTAGCTTTAAGAATTTTTTTATCAAAAATTTTAAATTTTTTGAAAAGTTTAAAGAAAAAAATCAAATTTTACAATTTTACCAAATTTATAAATTTTAAATTTTTGAAGTTTAAATGTTAAATTTTTAAAATTCTCAATTTGAAATTTCTTAAAAATTTCAAACCAAAGTTTCAACCAAAGTATGCTTTTGCAAACTAATTTTCTTAACAAGCAAACTTTTCGAAGAAAATAAAAAAAAAAAAGTGTTAAAATAAAATGCTTAATACGTTTCCGTAAGGTGGAAGTACATTGAATTCATAAAAGTTTCATGCAATTGAAATTCATTTATAAAACGACAAATTGATTGGTTTTTATTGTGAAATATTGCATCATAAAAAGTTTATTTTAGACACAATAAGCAGTATCCTTGAATCCATAGAAACATAAAACTAATGGCAAATTTTTATGTTTTTATTAAAGTTAAAAATTTAAAATTTCAAAGCCAACTTTGATGAAAATGCCACGTTTTTCAGTAAATAGAGTCAAGAATACAAACTTTGACATAAATTTGAAATCTAAACCTAATTTCAAGTCTTTTTAGGCACCATCAAACTTACATTCATTTTTGTTTAATTTATTTTGATGCTTTAGATTTTTTAAAATATTCTTTTAAGTTTTGACTGAGTCACAAATTTATTCACTTGTTCACTTTTAGTATTTTTCCACGTCTTTTCAAGCTGACAGCTCTGAATAGAATGAAGCAAATTATTTCATACAAACGATAAGCTTGTTTCTCAGTCGTTCGTAGCTATTCGTTTTTTGAGTTATCAGGAACGAATGATGGTTGTGTGAACGCATTGAATTTTTGTTGCATTCATGAGTCAGGGAAGCAGATTTTATATCCAACTGGATGTAACTAAAGGAAAATTTGCAAAATACCGGTTTTTGGAGGTTTTAGAATTAAAAATGTGTACTTACCTTTCTACTTTGTTGACTAATCTGGAATATACTTAAGTATGTAAAGACATTTCGCAGTTAATAATAGTGTAATGACTCCTGCTTTGTGATTTCTCCGATCGTAACACATTCAAATGTTGTATCCACGACACCAAGACAACAGCATACTTGTGGCAACACATTAATGTACGATATCAAGCCTAAATTGAAGTTTTGAGCAACGGATTAAGAGATTGATCCAGAATTTGAAATGTAGCTAGTGTTGGATATGTCTTGTGGTCCAACACCACGATAAGAGCTGCGCTTAAGTGTGCCATACTCTCTACCAGCCCCAGCATATCAGCAGTAAGGTTCCGAACAGCGAAAGATATGAGCTATTAAATTACCTAATGATTGAAATAAAGAACTGACTTGAACGTATTAAGTAAAGCCTATAGAAAATAAAAACGAGAATCTTAATTTATTCGAAACCATGATTTTGAAAAATTGTAAGCTTAATCTTACATTCGTTTCTAGTCGCTGTGTATTAGTTTACATCTCTATGGTAGACTTAGAAATATTTTGAATATTAGGAGGACTGTACATATTAGGAGGAGGGAAGGAGGCTCGAGATTTGAATGGTAATTTTGTTACGGAGGAAGGTGAGGCAAAAAGTCGACTTTCAGCGTTACATAATACATGAACGGACCCCTACATACATATAGTTAACGCAAAGTTTCGGCAGTATGGCTACTCAGTCTAAAGCGACCTAAAAGGAAAAGGATTTGATAGGCTATATAAAGAGGTCTTTGGAAGCAGAGTTGGCAGGACTCAATTGTGGAAGTGACGTCATTATTTTTGGAGTTTTGGATCCGGATTCCTAAATTCCAGCCAACTCTGTTCGGAAGCTACATTCACTAAGATTTTAAATTCATACTTTATAGGCTGAAAAACACTACGTGTTTGATCATAAAACGCATGGAAAGAAACTGCTGATAAAGACATTATTGACAATTGACATTTGGCTGTAATCAATACAACTGATTTTGAGAGTCATAGATCACAATTGATCAAAACGGGCAGCAATGTAAAAAAAGGTATCATATTTTCCAAAAATTTAAAATAGTAAACTGAAAATCAAGTATTTTGCTCTGCGTCAATAAGCACAACTGATAAGTACAAAAATATGAATATATAAATCAAGTGCTAAGCATAATTTGTCGAATTTGATTTCTTAACACATTGCTGTGACATGTTTATTGATAACCTTAAGATTAGGCGTTATGCCTAATAATCTGATTCGTCACCAAATAATATGTGACTAAAAATACGTGTGACTTTAAAACGCCTGAATTAGACAGCTAGAAGATTAAATAAAATATTATAATAAACCGGCAACTGTCCATGCATATTTGAAGCACAAGCATTAATACTGGATTTTTGTTGATGATATCATTTCCTTTTGTGCTGATAAAAGGCAAAGCTGTTCAGTTATCGTATAATGTACTGCTCACAACTACACTTATCCTTTATATTAAATAAATTTAATTAACTTCATCAAAAGTTTGTATCAGAACGACTATGAATCATAAATTACGATTTGATGTGATGTCACAAGATAATGATTATATAATTTAAAAAGATTCCAATCAAATCCACTACAAAAACAAATTTTTATAAGTGTGAATAGATGTAGCATAACTTGCCGGCATTTTTTTTTGTTTTTCAGTCAGTTTGGACGTCTTCAGTTTTTGGATGTCATAAGTGAATAACTGAGTTGCTTAAAGATGTATAATAACAACGTGGATTTGCATACTGACACAACGATCACGGATTGGGCACCTGACATGGGAATGTTTTTTCTTATTGTTGTTTTGAATATTATGAACTGCAAATGAAGCTCACAGCAATCCTCGGTAGGCTACAGGGATAAATGTTATTTAAAGAATGGTTTGGATCTCATTTCAAGTTGTAGATTTGGATCTGAGTTTTCATGACTTATCCCTGAATGTTTTTTATAGGATTCCGGTCTCTTTGATTTATCAAACGATCATTAGTATTGTAGTGAATTTAATGCGCAGTTTTGGATCTTAAGACTTTGATGGCTAATTTTTCATGCAAAGTTGTTAATCTTTAGTCGTTTAGATCGGTGTCTTCAATCATTTTTTGTCTTTAACCATCAGGAGCCATTGACGGCCAGCCCTTGGCCAGAACAAGTATCACCAGCAAGTGACTGTTGTCGATGACATATATTGAAAGCCATCATCGGTGGCCGACTGTCGTTGGTTCCCCATGATAGCTGATATTTGAAGAATGAATATTTTGCAAATTGCCGTCGGCTAATTGCACAACTCAGCTGTCATTTCTAAAAAAAGATTATTACTGAAAATAATTAAGGAAAAAAAGCAATTAAATTGAAACGATTTTAATTGAATTTTGGGAAATTCCCCATAATTTATTTGTTCTCTTATAAAATATAGTTATAAATATATTTGAACTTAGAGCTATATTTATGCCATTTTGTGCATTTTCAATCACTAACCCGAGTGGACAAAAATACGTCATCAACCATAAATTAATGTGCCTTTAACTAGTTAAAACATACTTTTATTCACTCGGGTACGGCTTTGTAAGCTAATTGTGAGATCGATGAATTTCAAGGCTTAACTTTTAGTTGTGCCTGGGATAAATTATAGCTGGTTCTTTATTTTATTTGGCTTTGTTTCATTCAAAATGATTTTTTTTTTGTATTTTCCGATGGCGGGAAAATTATTTGTTTACATTTTTAATACAAATTCTATTTCCTTAGTTTTAACTTTAATTCAAGTTATATCCTAAATATTTTGATAAGTAAATTAATTCTACTATACCTAATAACAAAATGATTTTAGAGGTAAAAATTGTATTTTTTTTTAATTTAAGTATTTTGTGAGTTTTTGCAAACAAGCATGTAGAAAATTGCGGGAATTAGCTATGTCATGCACATATTTATGCTATGTATATGTTGTTGTCTTATTGGCTGTTCCTTCTGTTCAAGCAATTTTAGGCTGTGTTTAAAATTTCATATCATTGTCCATTTTAACCTTTGTTTATCCTAAATCGAATAGTTATGGCTCCAGTAAATTCAGATTGTCCTGACCCTTCTCGTCAGTAAGATCAAACAACCCCAATCCTTTTTCCGCACATTTTCCTTCAATTTCATTTAATGCTTCCAATGAGATTCCATTCACAAACTCGTCAAGTGCTTTACTGTGGTCATTTTCATTTGGATTGCTATTTTCAACGTTGTTAACCTGCAATAGATCAACCTTAGAAGCATTCGAACAACTTCAAATCTAAATTAACTAAGCAGCACTTCTGATTTGAAATTTATATCCTCTACTCACTCATTATAATAATATTAAAAATATAAAATAAATTACAAACTTTAATTTTGGTCTGATAAAAGTTACTACACCGAAAAATACGCGATATGTGATGACTATTCCTAACGACATAAAGGTTCTCTTAGTACGAATTATATTATTGTTACGTGATTTATGTCGGTAGGATGTGTAAAATGATTGCAATAATATTTATTCATGAATTTATCTTTTATATAATTTCTAAAAATAGTCTATACATCATTATTGCAATCATTTATATTAGTCATCAAATATATAATCTTTTAAATTTATTAAATTGGACAAATGGTCAAATTGTATGTAATGTTTTGCACTCATAAAAATTTTTAAAATTTTTCTTAAAAATTATTGAATGTTTTTCTAACTTTTAGCGGTTTTGAATCTCAACGACCATTACCCCGGAGTCATTCTTGCGATAGGTTATAAGTGAACAGTAAGAAGCATTGAATGAAATATTTTAAGGGAGATTGTATTGATAATAAAAGTTTTGGACATATAGGTATGTAGACCCGGTCCCGATAATTTTTGGTGATCAGGATCAGGATTGGAATTTTATGTGCTCCGGGATTTTTTTGGGAAATTATGATTCCGATTCCGATAGCGAGTAAGCATAGATATAGGAGCAAATTCAAGAATTTTTTTCACTAAGAAGAGGAGAAGGGGAAAGGATGGGGATTTGATCCCCCCCAAAAATACCAATTGAATACGCTCTTGTGAACGGTCTCTTAGAATCAACTTCTGTCAATTTTTAACATTTTTGAAGCTTCTTTTTCAATAATTTTTAAAAAAAATCTTAAAGTTGTTTTCAAAAAATGGTTTTTTTATGAGTGTAAATCTTTAAGCTTATCTTAAATTGAAATATATTAAAATCTATTTTTAACATAATAATAATGCACAAATACACAGTAACTATATCCTAACAGGTAAAGAGACCGCTTGTAGGTACCGTAGTGGATTTTCTGTATCATGAAAACATGCTCTTTGCCTGTTAAGATTATTGACTTTACTATAGTTTTAGTTACTATACTGAATAGGGTTTTCAATACCGGCATTAAAATATGTATATATAATACCGGTATTTCATACAAAACAACACCGGTATTGAAAACCTTAATACAAAAACTTCGCATTATTTACGTCAAAAATCAAGTTGTTGTTGATTCTCTGTTTTTATTAATTTAATATTCTTTTTAAAACTGGAATTCTTAAAATTCTTTTTACATAAATTAATATTCATTAGAACTTATCATTTTCAAGATGGCGGAATCCATTTAGATTGACATAGCTATCAGCAACAAGTTCATAATGACACTAAGTTATAACTATGAATTTTAATTTTATAAAGAACATTAACACAAATTTTAAATTGAATTACACTAGAAATTTAAGGAATTTTAAACAAAATTACTCTTTTTTTGTGACTTACGTTCATCTTTAACTCAGAGATAACCAAAGCTTTATTTACTGAATTTAAATGTTCTACGTCTAGTGTAAACGAGTGAAGCTATAAGAATGACTCAATTTTTTAAAAACTGTTGTTATTGCATATATAAAGAGAAGTAAAGAGAGCGGGTTTTATTTCGTAATTCCGATTCTATGAGAGAATGAATAGAATTCTCCGATACATATTTAAATTTTCTATCGGAATCAGATGGTATTTAGAGTGAAATATGTTATTGTGTGAATATGAATTTATTCGATAGACATGAAGTCCGGCTTCACATATTTGTATCTTTATTCTTATTTAAAATATTCTCATTTTTGACATGGATATTTAAATATGGGAAATATTCGATAAAAATTCTTATTGTTAAATGACTTTAGTTGCTTAAATGATTTATAGCTGTATTTTGAAAGATTCTTATTTATTTACGGGCGGAGCAAGACATTTTAATAAGGGATTATTTGAAAAAATGACCTCTAAACTCTCCCTACCCCAATGGATATGCTCATGATAAGTATCATTAGATCAATTTTGTTAAGGATGATTCATCCACTTTTCAATGTTCCATAAGTGAAAGTGGATCAATCCCTAGCGCCAAAATGGCAAGATTTTTGGACGATATTGCCAGAATTCGAATGCAAGATTTTTGCCCGAGAACGATTTTTGCCAGACTTTGCAAGATTTTCCATACAATGAAAATCCTTAACTGCACGACAATGCAAGAAAACAGCTATAAATCGGACCGATTTTTTTTATCGGTCCGATTTTTGCAAGATTGTGCCAGACAAATCGTCCATAACTTGATCAACTTGCATACAAGTTATGGACGATTTTTGCCAGATTTTGAAAGATATTGCAAGATTTTTTATTAAAAAATTTTAAAAATTATTTTTTTTTTCTCTTTCTCATATACTTCACAAGCGTTTGAATCTTTTTAAAACCTTTTATACTCGTCCGATTTTTGCCAGATTATGCCAGATTTGTCTTGGGATTCGAACCGTGGATCGCTTGATTTGAAAATTGTTTGATGTCCTACACTTAACCGCTGAGCTACCGCTATCTGAAATTATATAACTTTATGTATGGCAAAAGACATATATAAGTTACTAATGAATTTCAAGTATGAAATATAGTTATATTTTGATTTTAACTTTTCGAATTAAATTTATCTTGTACTGATTGAAAAAAAATTTTTTTTTTACATTTTCAAAATGTTTAGTTTAAGTGTATTTTATTCACTTCTTGTCCATATGTGAATGAATTGAATTTGTTAAGATTCGGAAGTTGGTGTTTTTTTTAACGAATGGCGTTATCAATAATTTGTAATTAGTTTGCTTTTTTAATTCTACATCATAATCTAGATAAAGAATCGAGATTGGAAGCTGCATTGCAAGGAAATTGTCGAATTCCCTTCATGCAATATAGTCATCTAATAATCAAATCATTTTGGGTTTAAAATCAAGATAATTTAATAACGAGACACCGAAATCTCTACTTCTAGTTAATCTAGTAAAAAAATGTACGGCATAATCTGGTTCAAATCAAAAATTTATAACTTATAAGATTTTCTGAAAATTTCAAAAAAAAAAATTCAAAAAATATCTGGCAAAATCGTTCAAGAATCTTTCAAGTTCTGTCAGATTTTCGAAAGACTTTTTCATCCGATTTTTGCAAGATTTATCTTACACAGTCGGACCGAAAACTGGAAGATATTTCGGACGTTTTATCAAAAATTATGTCTGGCAAATTCTGGCAAAAGTCGGACGTATAAGATTCGTCAGATTTTTGCCAGAAAATGCAAGATTTTTTTTCTTTCAATATCGTCCAAAAATCTTTCAAAATCGGACGGAGTTTTTCGTGCGAAAAAAAATCTTCCAATATCTTGCAAAAATCTGGCAAAATCGGACGGACAAAAAAAGTCTGGCGAAAATCTTTCCATTTTGGCTCAAGGGATAAGAACAAATCATTAATATCAATTCATATATTGTCAGCCATAGGAGATTCAAATTCAAGTTTGTTATTTATGTTATCAAACAGCTGACAAAATCGTACGTAAAGATGTTATTGTAATATCAGTTGAATTTCACGTAGAAAATATTTGAAAAAATCTCGAACGTTAATTTTATTCACAATTCAGTATGTTTTCTATTACTAAATTGAGTTTTCTTTGAAAATTTACTGTAAATTAGGGATTTTGGATGTTCAGTGTGTCTTTAATACTTGTGTCAAGCCTGTGCTGCTTTATGGCTGGGAAACTTGTCTCGTAACTACAGAGAAATAGCCAAAGCTTTTAGTTTACGTAAATAGCTGCTTCAGACGGATTCTCATAATCGGACAGTGAGGATCCAGTGAAATGGAAATCGAATCAATTTTGGTTGAGAAGAGCTGGCCAGGCTTTAAAAGCGAATTAGCGTTTTAGCTCGGAGAGATAAACAAGCTTGCTATTCTGGATACTAGATGGAATCTACAAGCGAAAAGGCGTCCTGGAGCTCCAAGCGCAATATGGCGTAGGACGATAATGAAGGAATATCAGATAGATGTCAAAACTGAGAATTTGTTCAAGCTTTGTGAAATTAGGTTTGACATCAGACACCTTTTCGTCTTTCAGTCGACGGGATGTTCTATCGAATGCAATGAGGATTGTCTATCAAGAATTTCGTCAGTGGATTCCTTTTCACATGAGACATTTTGGCTCTATTACTTCTTAATTATGACTATAGCATCTTCATATTCTTCTTTTTCACAATAAAAAATCAGCTCTTTTTTCTACATCCAGAAAATCTTAAAAGCACATCCATCATCTTTCCTTGTTATTCCTTACTGTAATATATACACACATGCAGACATGACAATGAATAATTTTATTTTTCTCACTCATTGGGCGAAGTAAGCTGCGAATAAGAAGATAAAAACATATATATGGCTTATTTCGCTTCATTTCGCATCCTTTGTCAAAATACACTTTTCGTACCGAAACAAGAAGACCAAACAAAAAGAGAGAACTGACTAATGGTAAATTTTGAAAGGCACAAAAGCAGATTCGTAAATGATTAGGAACGTGTCGAGAATTCCTAGATTATTTTCGCTACATTTATTTTTAGATTAATTTTCATGGCGTGGAATTGGGTGACAATAAGAAATTTCCACGAATGTGACTAACTGGAAGTGAATTTTTTTTGGATGGTAATGAATGTTAATTAATCAAATATGTATGTCGGATCATCCATGCGATAAAATTGTGACAAATGACAGCAGGATAAATCATGAATTTTACGACATTGAATACTTTTTTGTCCATAAAAAGGAGTTTAAGTCAATCGTCAATGACGTCCTTTTAGGAGAGTTGCCAGGCATTTTTGTTGTTCTGCCTTCTTCTCTTCCATTTAAGCTAAGTAATTTTCCTATTCTTAACAATCCGTTTACCTTTTACTTACTTACTTCGTTGGCCGAACAGCTGAAATGTGATCCATGGTCTCCCTCAGTTAACGCTGGAAGCTGACTCTATCGCTGGCTACCGTTTGCCAATATCCAATTTCAAGTGTGATACTTTTTCTATCGACAGCTTCTTTGGGTTTGCCTTTTACGTTCCAAAATAAAGCCTGTCTTGCAATGTCTGGTTGCATACTTCCATAAAGTGTGACCAACCCATGCCCATTGACTCCTGACGCATTCTGGAAGAAAGCTCCGTCAGTAATGATCAATCTCCTCAAACTTTAGATAGCTATCTGAACTATCAGGACGCAATCTGAAGGAAGACACTCCAGTGGAGATCAGTGGATCTAAAACTATCAGGTGATTCGACGAGACTCAGCTTAAGATTCATAACTAAGACTCCTCAATCTGAATGTCCTTGAGTCACTGCTACATAACTCTTACTTACTTCCTTACTTCCCTGTCGGTACAGATCAAGTGTGATCCATGGCCTTCCTCGCTACATTACTCATTCCATCCAAATGCTACTCTTGTAGTCCATTCCACAGCAACGACACCATCACACTTTCATGCGTTATAAAAAAAATAATAGAGTTTCTTTTGGATGCTATAACAACACACAACATACCATAGTAATACTATCAACAGTCGTAAAAACCTGAAACCTGTAGCTTCTTTACTTTATCTCAATAGATTTTCTGTTGCGACATTTTCTCTTGTTTACATTACTTTTTTTTTATACCATTCGCTTTCACTTCCTCCATCCCCTTATATATGATAATTTATTCTATACAATTTCTGCTTATATTTATCTTCTTTTTTGCTGTAGCTTCCTTTATTTTGAGCTTTTTTTTACCACATATCTACTTACATTATGCAGACAATTTCCATACCTTAATACTATCTGCACTCGTGGTATTTTGGATCGAGAAATGTTTGAAATTATTATAGCATAATTCATGCTTAACTGTGTACAACTTGTACTTTACATGACATAAAGTAAACAGTAATTTTTAATAGTTGAACTTGAATGTAAAGTTTACAGGTCAGTAATCATGAATGCCGCAGTGATGATGCCTGAATAAAGATGAAATATTTCCGCCTTAATCTTCTTCATTGATGCGCAAATGTTGTAAATTGATGTTAGAATTCTCACAAAAAAAGAATGCTTCTTAATGCCTCTAATATCCATATTATTTATCAAGATCTTGACGAGAGATTGATTTCCGTCTATCTCGCTCATTTTCGTTTCACCTGCTTCAATTGACAGTGAGTTGAAAAAGTTTTTTTTTTTTTTGCTGTGGAACTTAAGGCTGCATTTGAAGATTTGCTTTGTTTTTAAGTTCTTTTTATTAGTAAAAAGAAATCGACAATTTCCCATAAAGTTGACTAAGAATGAAGAGTAAGTTTCAAGTAGTAATATAAAGTTTTCAATTTGTGGTTATAAGATCCAGGGATATAAAGTGATGGACTGGCTGGATGATGAACAATCCCGAGTGACACTTACTTACTTACTTACTTCGATGGTCATACAGGTCAACTGTGATCCATGTCCTCCCTCAGATGACGCTTAAAGTTCTATCACCGGCTTCTGCCTGTCAATTTCCAGGACCAAATGCAATACTGTCTTTATCGATAGATACCTTCCAGGAGTTCTTCCCGAGTGACACGCTGAAGGAAATTCAGGGAAAATCACAATATTTGTCTTCAAAATGGACTGAAAACAGTCGTCTGTGCTGCAAATGCAATTTTATGTCGTTTTGTCATTCTGCGCGGCGATGAGCTTTAATATTGGATTTTGAGTCGTTTAAACATTGATAAATAAGATAAAAGAACAACGTGAGGCCATTACCAAGGTAAAGGTGTGGTTTCGGGTTCCATAGTTTTTCAGACATAACAAGGCTACTTTCCAGAAAAGCATAGCGTGTTCGGTAGAGCACCGTTAGGTACTATATGAACGGTACGACGCAAAGCTGCTCTGATGACGCCGTAAAGATTGATTTAGATCGAATTCGATAGTAAAATATTTAGCCAAATTTTCAAAATCCATATTACCATGTCGCGGACCAAATAATGTTTAGAAGTTCTGCACATCCACAACAATCCCCACTTTAAACGCTTCCATTACTTCATAATAACAGCTTCAAATCCGTACTCTCATAATTTTCAACATTATGACCGACTAAAAGTTTCCACTAATAAAAAGTCACTTTAAATAGTCATCACTGTCGTCAATCCTTAATCTCAAGATTCTCCGTCCTCGAAAATATTGTTCAATTTTGTCTTCTTCTTTTCATTCCGCCACCATTGTCTTTAGAATTTGTAATTTAATTTTGTAAACTTTCTCATCCAGTTTTTACACTTCTTTGTCGTTATACGTGAAAATGTTGACTGCTATGGAAGGAATAAAAATGATAATGGCATATAAGAGAAATGAAGGAAAAGGAAAAAAATTGAGGGATCAGCATTAAATTGAAACCTTTCAAGAAGACTTTGTGTTTGTTGATTTAGGAACATTTTTCTTATGTCCATCACATGCTGTATCTTCTATAACTTGGATGTCTTCATAAATACAACCTTATTGACCTCCAGAATGTCATATTTTTACTATTTGTTACATGAACAATGTTTACCGTGAGGAATTGAATTACAGAATATATATTTTTGATATAAATATAGCTTCTGTCATGGGATATAAATAAACGCGGATGAGATTTTCATCATAAAAAAACATGGAAATTATTCAACAAGCCATTAAAACAACAGGTATTGCTTTACACAAATTATTTTGCTTTTCTCATCGGAGCAATTTTTACATCTTTTTTTTGTGCTGTTCAGGGACAGAGTGTGTAATCTGATGATTTAAAGAGTGGTGATTAACTGCTTAACGTTAGTTTGCTTCCTTGAGACTTTACTTGCTCATTGGAAGAGGATATTTGATGAAAAATACCAGTGTTGTCCAACCTTTTGGCTCCACGATCCAATTTGGTGTTGAACCACATCCGAAACCACACACGTTGTGTGACATGTGCCGCATCACAAAGTTTGGACAACATTGACGGGAAAAGACGATATTTCTTAATTATTTTCTGCTTTACCGACTGTAAGTCTCTTAGTCTCTTATGCCATTTGGCTCTCAACTGGCCTCTACATGACGATTGCTTCCTCTTGGTATTATTAAAACAGCTTAACGACGCCTTATAAGCTACGTGACGGACCCTTCTACATTTGTGTCGTTCAGGCAACACTGTCCTATTTGTGAGCTAAAGCTTTACTCCAGGCTATATGCCGAACAGCCTAATTGTCGATGATAGATTGTCCATAACGAAAAAGCAAGTCATGAGCAGCCAGATGCCGTCAAACCTGTTCAAAATTGCCATCTCCAACTCTGCTCGATAGCGTCAAATCAAATCAGAATGGCAGGTGGAAGAAAAAAATTATGTCAGAGCACAAAGGGCAGCTTAAGTATTTTGTCCATTAATTTGAGATTCCATTTCCCGTGTTTACAGAATGAAAATGTAATTTAGACTGAAAGGCATGCTTTTTTTCACAACAATTAATTCTAATTATATGCCTGTTTCCTTTTTTCTTCCTAATTCGAATCTTTCGTCCTTACAATGATACATTTGTCACAAAAGCATGCAAAGGTGCTGTATAAAATTTAAACATCCAAAAAAGCTTACCTTAATCATTAATTCACGAGTCGACCTTAAAGCTAAACATTAAAGGTGGAACAATGTGACGACCAAATTATGAATAGTGAGGTGAATGAAGAAGGGAAATGTTGTAACAATCGGAAGTTCTTATGTTTTCTTGATGTTAGAGTGAGCATTTTGTAACGTTTTCACATCATGACAACTTTTTTTTTTTTTCATCTCCTCTCACCCGTACAAACATAAAACAACATAAAGACATGAAGAGAATTTCCCTCGTTTTTATTTTTCCTTTTTCCTTCATTTCAAGGAACAAAAAAAATAAAGAAATAGTATAATGCATACATAGAAATGAAAGAAGTTATTGTTTGTGGAACTAGAAAGTTTCGCTCGAAGGTATATCAACATTCATGTCACGACAACATGAAAACGCTATTAAACTTAATTTTTAAAGCTTCATGAAAATAATGGAGGAATGCTGGATGTTTAATACGCATTTTTTTGTCTTTAAAATGAGAATGCTAATGACGTTCCTTACTAATTAAAATAGTGTAGATTGTTGGAAGTTGAATTTTTATTCATACTTAAAGAGAAGTTTATGTTCTGGAATGGAAATGATCCAAATTAGCTTTAATATTAGGAAATGCATGCTTTAAATATAATATGAGTTGAGGTGGATCAATATGGATTGTAGTTTAGTTGTTCGGTACCTAAGTAGTACAGCACCGACACAGCAGCTAACTTGATATCCAAACCTCCCAGAATGCGCCCTTGACGACAGTTATATGAAAGTTTGAACTACGAGATAGTCTCATATCTGACTAGACATTTTGTGGGACTGAGCCTGGTTCGTCAAACGATGGCAAGTTCATAGGCTTCCTCTGTATCCAACAAGTAACTTTAGACTAATTGCATCATGACACCATGTGAAGATACTCATTGTCTGTTAGGGCAGTAATGTCATCAATAGTGGTTCTGATCCTTTAGAGCTCGAAGTAGACTCAATTTTCATATAGAAGCTAGTCGACTTGACTCTTCCAAACAAAATTCGATTTGACATTGAGATCCAGATTCATTTCTACACTCTTAGAAATAATTCTAAAATTTTAGTTTTAGAATAAATTTTTTTTTAGTTTAAAAATTAAATTTTTAATTTTAATACTTAATTTTAAAATTTTAAAACTTAATTTTAGATTCTAAAATTTTAGTTTTTAAAATCTAAAACCCGAATTTTAAAATTCTAAAACTAATTTTTTAGAAAAAATTTTCTCATAAAACTTCACAAGAGCATGCAGAAATCACTTGATGAAGTATGTGCCAACTTTGTATGAAAAATTTAGAAAAAGTTGATACAAAATTGTCAACTATCAATGCATGCTTTCAATTCCTTACTCACACATTTATGTTATTAGTCATAATTAATGGCTTCTTTGAAATTTTTCTGCTCCTGATTACAGGAAATAAAAATCAAAAATCTAAAATTTAATTTTTAATTCTAAAATTTAGTTTTCAACATAGCACCTAAAACTTTATTTTAGATTTTACTACTAAAATTTTTGAATTTTAAAATTTTAATTTTTAATTTTAAAATTTTAATTTTAGTTTTTGTAAGGAAAATTTTTAATATTAAAATTTTAAAATTAAAAATTTAAGTTTTTAAATTTTAAAATTTTAGTTTTAAAATCTAAAATTTAGTTTTAGGTGCTATGTTAAAAACTAAATTTTAGATTTTTTCATACAAATCTAAAATTAAATTTTAGAATTTTTCTAAGAGTGTATAAACTAATTTCACATCACCTAAAATCTGCAGCATATAAGTTGATCCGAATCACTGAATCATCCAACAAACTTTAAAGTTTAAATTGATTCTTTCGAATAAAGTTAGTCTTCATATTATTCAATAAGCCAACAATAAACTCATTCAACTACACTCCATTGATGCATACAAAATGTCATGTACACAATTCGTAGAAATTTGTAGTATAAACTTTACAGCACCACATCTTGTTCACTATAAAGACTTCACTATTATTACCGCTCACGATATGATGCGCCACTTTAATAAGACATCCTTTTTGCCAAACCCCTTAACATACAATCTTTCCTGCATGGATGCTCATATATTTTTATTATGCATAACTTGTACTGCTTACAACCTTTCTTTATATATTTTTCGACTTTTCGATTTATAGACTAAAAGTGATGATAGTCGTTGACTTGTTACATTATTGCTCTTCAAAGATTACAGCCTGTGCAAATTAAAGTAAGGAAAAACTTTCAGTCAAGCACTCACATCATTATAATATAGAAAAAAAAAAGTTGAAGACGAGGACCTGAATAAATCATATCATCTACTTTGATTGACATTGTATGAGCATCGAAATGGTAATTTTATCATCATCATCACAGCATCGTCTTTTTCATCATTATTCAAATACTTTCATGTCTATTGGCACTTAAGTTGAAAAGTATCGTGACACTTTGCATTCTAAATATTTTACTTTTTTTTTTATGACTAAAATGGATTTTTTATGTAAACCCAATGCTAAAGGTAAGCAAACAAAATTAGGTTAAAGGATGGAATGTGTGACAGAAAGGTGTTCAATATCACATGAAAAAAAAAAAGAAAAGAAAACTCGATGATGAGAAAAGTTTTTTTTCCTCTTTTTCCCATACCCGCTTCTTTAAAATCACTTATGTGATGGTGAATGTAAAGTTTGATGTGGAAGGAGGAAAACTTTTTTTTTTCGTTGTATGTTGAGAAGAAAAAAGGTGAACATGCATGTAACAGACGTGGGAAAGCACTAATTTGATATTAGTAGATACTTTTAACTGTATAATGATCATAAAACTTTGTTTGTTTTGAAAGGTACGAGTCGTTGGAAGTAATTGATTGAAATTCTTTGAAATTGCACAAAGCAGGGTCGTATTCGACGATGGTGGTGCTGCAAGGTAAGGTATGGTATACTACACCATTGGGTTATCATCGTCGGTACATTTTGCATCATCCAGGTATAGTACGCATCATCTAGGTAAAGAAGGCATCATCTAGGTATAAAAGGCAACATTCAGATATAGAAGGCATCATTTTGGTATAGAAGGCATCATCCAGGTATACTAGGCATCATCAAAGTATAATTGTCATCATTCAGGTATAGTAGACATCATCCAGGTATAATTGGCATCATTCAGGTATACTAGGCATCATCCATGTTAACAAGACACCATCCAATTATACTAGGCACCATCCAGGTTTACTAGGCAGGTTTACCACCATATCGTACCTATACGCAATACCTATATCTTGTCAAACCGTACCATGTAACTATCGAAAGAATCAAGCCAGCTTCAGTCATATGAATTTTGAGGTTATAAATTGTAGTGATGCTTATTAACACATCAGGAACTAAATCAACATTGCCATTCACAGCCTTCAATTTCTTAATTTACCTAAACTTACAATGTATCAATAACTTTTCCATCAACATTGCCTTTTGAATTCAGAAAACTCAGACTTCTTTGATCTCTTTATTAGTCAACCAAAGTAAGCAATGACTCGTCATTTTATATACCATCACAGAGACGGCAATGTTAAGTACAAGTGTACATTCACTGTGTCATAAAGTGATAAAAATAAATGCAAAAGAGCTTCCTCCCATACCTCAATTTAGGCATTACTTTATCGTTTTTTCCAAACAGTTTCCACCACAAAAAATACATACATTCAGTCAGTTTGATTGTGAGACTCATCTTAAAGAAGATGAAAAAAAGAGTGTAAATAAGAAAGTTGCTGTAATGATGATAAATGTGAGCGGAAAATTACGAATGAATTTTTGATATACATGGAACTATACTTGTCACGAACTTGCCTTGATATCCTATGCTATCATTCATAGCACCCTTAACATGCTCTTTTCTGCCTTAAGATGTGATTGCGAATACATTTTTCTTCCTCATTTCTTTCTCATCAATATCAATCATAATATTGTAAAAAAAAAGATCCAGTTTCATTAAAATCTTCAGTAATGAAGTGAGACATTGCTTCCTTTTTTTTATTGAACGAGATTGACTGCTATTTTTATGCTCGATATTCTCCTTTCCTTCCATTATTTCCTCTTATAAAAATTATTACAAAGAATAATGTATCGTCTGTAACACAATTAATGAACTGGGCGTAGAGAATATTTATGTTTAGTATTCAAAGAATGCTCTTACAACATTGTAACTATAACTTCCTTATAGAAAATATTGTATAATTAATAGCGGAAAATAATGTTGAGATATTTTTATAAATAATAATGTAAACACTTATGAATTTACTGGATTCAAAGGCTTCTTGACGAGAATAAACTAGAATGTAAGCCTGCAGTTGTGCTAAAAATGTTTATGCTGCTCGTGAAGCTTTTGGAATGCTAAATAATGCTTTTAGATAACAAAGATAACAAAACAAATTTCTTGTTTACTGAAATTTCACTGAACGCACAAAAACTTTATTGAACGTACCGCTGAATAATTTTCAAACCTCAAAAGACCGTTTAAAACGTTTCAAATAAATTTTATGCGATAATTTAATTTTTTGAACTAATTTCTACAGAAAAACATTCTTTCCATTACTGAACCATAAAATAAGCTCCAGAAACTTAACTTACTACATCCTTCTTAACTTCTTCTTTCAATTTACCAACCCGCAATTAAGTTTTAAAAAGTAATTTATTGTATCTAACTGTTAAAACTTGTTTCATTTATTTGCTTAAAATTGCTCCTGGCAGCAGACACATTGAAAAGTCACGATAAAGTTATGTATTTTTTTTTCGTCTTACATCAATTTACTTTCGTCTGCAATTTAAAGATAATCTGGATTGCATGAGAGAAAAATGAGATCATTTTTTGCGCACATTCAGCAATAATAATCAAAAGAACGACTTTATCTTCAAACATTTGTCGTATGTTGACATCTGATGCCATTTTTCATTTCGTTTGTGCCTCTAACGAGTTCTCCAATTTGATTTTTTGTTGTGTATGTGTGTATCGTTCAGGGGGATAGAAGCTGCGCTTTGAAAATTGATTTCTCAAATATCCTGGCAAATTGAAGGGTTTTGTCAAAAATAAGTGGGAAGAAGGGTGGGATGGCACCAATTAGGATTCAGGGGGTTGGTTGGTTAGCACCAACTAGCATAGAGGGTGTTGGTGGGTTGGCACCAAACAAGATCAAGGGGGTTGGTGGGTTGACACTAACTAGGATAGATGAGGTTGGTACCAACTAGGATAGATGGGGTTGGCACCAACAAGGATAAAGGGGGTTGGTGAGTTGGTACCAATCAGTCTAGAGAGGAAGATACATCCCTCCATTAAGTTTGGAAGGAGGATGGGTTGGCATCAGCCAGGATAGAAGAGAAGGGGTTCTCAGCTTGAATAAGGAGATGAGGGCATCAATCAGATTAGGCAGAAGGGAGCGCCAACCGAGATAGAAGGAGAGAGGAGAACGTTGGTTCACGAAAATCCCTAGAAACTTGAAGAAAGCTAGGCAGAAAGTCGGATTGACGCCAACCACCCCCACTAGATACATCCCTTTCATCGTTTCAATCGCTTTGATACAAATTTATCTGTTGAGTATTCAGGTGGTTCAAAAAAAACGATGTTTAGATATGGAAATGATAAGCATCACATTTTCTCACTTAAATAAACATTCATCTACATTGTATACGCTGAATGTGGATGGTAAAAAAAATTATTTTTTATTTTCAATTCCTATACATTTTATGAATATAAAATTATCTTCATGCTTCACGTTCCATGAACTTTTCCTTAAAGTAAACATTCAAAAAATATAAATAAAAAGTAAGAAGTGACATTAAGCTAAGCAATATATGTATTTCTCGTATTCCATAGATGATCTTTTTGCATAAAAAAATAATAATTCTTTTCTTTTTATGTCAACTGTGAAATCAAAAGTGCACAAAAGTAAGAAGCATCACATATGCACTTGAATGTGAGTATGCATAAATATTTTATGTTACTATTATGCAGTTAAGTGACAGTGAAAGAATGAAACAGTTTTTTTCTCTATTTCAATAACCCTGAATGACTTTTGAATAAAAGCTTACACATGCTGCTTATTCTATACAATATTGTTTTGTGTTAAATCTTCTGTTCACAATATATTCGTTGAATTAAAAGGCATTAATGAAAAGTACTTTAGAATTTAAAGATTTTTACACTTTTGGATACAAAAAGCTTACTTTGATGTATTGTTAAAAGTTGTTTAAAAACAAGATGTGGGATGGATGAACATTTTGGGATCAAAAGGATATCGTGTCTTTGTGTGACCTATTTAGATATGTATTCCTGCTTTTACAAAACAGTCATTAATTAGTCCATCGATTGATCATTCAGTTTCTGCATCATCTTAGGGCGATAACAGTTTTGATGAAATTATTTCACTTGTCAACTCAGTCCGTTTTTATATCCGGCATGATCAAGCAACATGAAAAAACTGGGATAAGAAGCTTCCAAAATATCAAGAACCAAGACAGTACTTGTCATGAATTGGCGGATTAATAGGTAGGAAGGCTTAAGGTTTTTAAGCAAGTGGACAACAATACGTTATGACTAGTTGATGACAGTTCAGGTTTAGGTCTGAATTGTATGCTTTTGTCAAGAACATAGAGATCTCGATAACAAGACCTAAACTCCAGTTCTCGGAAAATTTCTTACAGTCTTGATCCCGATTTCAGTCTTAAGAATTTGTCGGAACCGAGACTTCGGGAAACAATACCAACAACCCATTATTGTCGACGCTTCCGAGCTCTATGCACTGTTGCGTCACCTTAAAGTAGGTTACTACAATGCTCCATATGCAACGTGAGTAAAACACATCAAATTCACAACTACGTGCTGTTCGGGCAACATCCTGAAAAATCAATGATACCTTTGAGTTGCTAATAACAAAAGGAACGAAGAATAGCAAAGTAAAGAAGAAGAAAAATGACAGAAGAAGTAGACTATGAAAATTTTCATCATATTAAGCGAGTTTGTGTATTGTTAAAGTTTTTCATTTTATGAGGATGTATGAAACTGAGACTTAACAATGCATAGAAGAAAAAAAAAAAATCTTTCATACTGTAAGTAAGATTAAAGTTTCTTTTATGAACATTTTTTATTCATTCTTATTCACTTCAAATATTTGGATATGAACATGTACAGCAACATAAAGGATGGAATCACTTTGAATGTTCAGATATAACACAATAATTTTTTATATGTTAGCATCATCGTAGCACGGCTGTTGTCAATTGAGAACATGTAGCTCAAAATCCATATTAGCTCTATGAAGCTCCTCTATACATGCCAAACTTTCTATTCAATTCGGGACTTTTGAAATTGTGTGTCATTATAGAGTTTATACACAAAATAAGGATTATACAAAGTTTAAAATAGTTCAGTAAGTTCTTTCAGACAGTATGTGTAGATAATCCTGAATGTTCTTGATATGCAACAAATATCGAATGCGTAGATGTTAAAAGCTGTTTGTGATGATTTTAGAAGGATTAAAACAGACAAAAGTCAAAAATATGAGTTTCTACATCCTTTTATGCTTTAAATCCTCAACAAAATTTCATGATTTAAGATGTTCACTTTCAGACGATGATTGAAGCTTGAACTATGGCTAGAGACCAATTGCGAAATGTCAATATCAAAATTGCAAGTGCAGTTCAGTCACTTAATGACTAGTGAAAATGCAGCTATTGCGCAGTAGTAAGCATGTCGAATTAATGGCAAAAGGTCGAAACCTAATTGATTTTGTTTAGAACCGATTGAAATTTTATACTTCACAAGAACTAGCAGAAAAATTTCTATGCAAATTTCAATCGATTTTTTAGCTATTTTCAGTTGACGTCGACCTCTGTAAAGCTCTGGTCCTCTGAATTTTCAATTCATTTTCATATGGACATCATTTACGAACGCTAAAAAAAGTCTACAATCTAACATGACAGCCATTCTTCATTGACTAGGTAATTGTACATATCCATTCTTCAAACTTTTATGCTGGCTCAAAAAGATTCACATCGACTTATTTTATGGTTTGTCAATTTGTCCATCAAACAATTTTTTATGATTCTTGATGTGGATAGTCAAGGCACTGGCTTGAGATTTGCTGAAAATTTACTGCAGATATTGAAAAATGATATAAACAAAAGGCAGCACAACAAAAAAGTTTTTTCCATTGATCTCAAAATCTTTTTCATCAGGCATGATGTGTGTATAAGCTATAGCGAGATTATTGCATTTACCAAGCAGAACAAACAAAAAAATAAATTTTTCTCTCCTTCATCGTGAAGTGATGGGCGTTGCCGAGCTTTTGTTCATTGCATGCAACAAGCTTTAAATGATGTTGTCGGAACTTTTTTTTATGTAACAGATTATTAATAACTTTTCAATGAGTCAATGCTTTTGTTCTCAATACAATACAATGGAACAGAACTAATTACATTCTCAAAGCCATCTCTAGTCTAGAGAAAAAGTAATTGGAAAACGATGAAAGTTTGGAAAGCAAGTTAATATCCAATCAGTGCCTTAAAAACGTAACACAAAAAAATAACGACGGTTTTATTTATGAAAGCAATTTGCTAATCTTAAAATCCGAAATTTTCCATCCATAAATGCGTCATAAAAACACCTCCGCAAATTTTCATATCTTAAAAAAGCTTGAAAATTCAATGGTCTCACCGCAACTGAGATGAGGAACTTTTTTTATATTCTGGCATACAAATTAATTTGATTTCTCCTTCCTATCGTCACTGTGCTCGCAATATTGCACAAAAAAAAATTTTCTCTTCATAAAAAAAAGGGAAAATGATGAAAAAGTTTTTCATTCCGCATCGCGTCACAGAATGATTTACATTTGAAATTGATTGAATTCGTTCTTTTTTATCTTTTTCACACTTTTTTTTATAGTTTCAAATTAAGATGAGTTTGAGAATTGGTGCGAAGCTTTTAATGTTGTGAATCTATGGTTACAGAAGTAGAGTTGAGTTTGTGGTATTAAAGCTTGTCTAGGTGAATTTTCGAGAAAGAGAAGACCATCATAATTAACCAGAAACAACCGTCAGAAAAATTTCACGTCATTTTGATGATTTATCGTCAACTCGATCATTAAGCGTTGCCTTAGTGACTGTGACACTTTTATATGGACTTGTATGAATCTAGGCTTATATTCCATTGAATCAATGTTGAATCGTTTTATTACCTCATTGAATTGTTATTGTCTTAGAAATCTAACCTCATTATTGACTCCTACATGATTTGACTATTTACTCACTTAGTAACGGCCAGTTAGTACAGATCAATTGTGATTCATAACCTATTATGGATTATTACTGTGTGAGCATCGATGCAAAAGTGCTGGGAATAAGAAACTGGCAGATTTTTTCCACAGATGCAGATTCCGACATACTAAAATGGGCCCTAGCGCACCTTCCTCAAGAAAGTAAAGTAAGTAACTTCCTATGGATGTTGCCAGGATAAAGTGACTCTGGTTTTGGACTAGTTCAAACAATGCAGCAACGTAAATTGAAAATTGAATGGCTTAGATGAGATTAGTTCTGAAAAATCGAAAAAACATTTAATTAGACCTTAAAACACATTGAAAAAGTCTGTCAATCCATTTCATTTTTCCATAAAAGTTCTCAACAAAAAATAAGCAGTAAAATATTTATTTTTCACCTCCATCTTTGTCAACCATTCGCAACATTTTCGAAAATTTCCTAAATCATCTGTTATTTTGTTTGTTAAAGCTCCTTTTCTCATCAATTTTATTGGACATCATCAATAAAATATCAAGAAGATGTGAAAAATAACAACACAACAGAAAATAAATAAATAGCTTACAATGGCGACAAAGCAGAAACTTTTTACTGCTTCATATCCATTTTTTCTCATGCTTATAACATTGATCCATTAAACATTAGTATCAAAATGAATTATTCTGATATTCGAGTGCATCAGCGTGAAAGAGAAATAGAGAAGTTTGTAGAAGGGTATAAACACTATAAAGTTCCCGACATTTATTTATTATTTCATGAAAATAGCAACATTCGAGCAACAGATTGCTTTCATTCGGTCTGAATAAAAATAAATATAAACACGATTGCATGATAGAGCAGAAAATGTCGACAGAAATTATAATGATGCAGCATGATATGAAGCTTTTAGGTCAGGGGATGGAAATGTTTTGACTTTTTGGGTGTTTTCAGCTATAAAGAACGCAAATTTAGGGGATTTTTAGGAATTTCATACCAAAAAGGGTAAGAGGGAGGCATTGTTGGGTGGATGATAATTGACCACGACCTATGCCTCCTGAACACGCCTATTCTATGTCTAATAGTACCCATGACGACTGATCGCATCCTGTACCATTAGGGAATATCACTTAACAAAGACATCTACAATCGAATTAGACTTTTAGTGCATGCAACACCCTGGAACTAAATTTCAATCTAAAAGCAAATGTGCTGAGTCATTCATCTAAATTTTATTGTGATTTTGCACTTATGATATCGTGATTGCTCATCATAATGTGCTCACATCAAATGGCTATATTTAGTATTATTGTGGATTCAGAGGTAAGCACTCAGGAGCCACTATGCTCCTAGGGAGGAGGAGGAATTACAAGTCAATTTCATAAAAAGAATCCCAAAGTCCACTAAAATATTCTCCTTCATATCAAAAAAAAACTCCTCGACAGCTTACCATGTTCTTATTGCTTCATAAACTAGAACATGCAAAATTAACACGCAATATTGAATTAAGTTATCGCAAAAAAGGAACCTCCCAACCCTAGCTTTATATATATTAAAGTTCTTCATGTAGTAAAACACTTTGTTCACAATTTAAACATAAGCTTTTATGGATGAGATTTTGGTCAACACAATGTGCAATTTCCCATCGTTTTGTTATCGTGTGCAGGATAAATGAATAAAGTTAGTGAATGTAATATGAAAATGGATTTAGTTGAAGGTAAACTTTAAAATTTGTCAAATAGAAGCCATCACCATTAAATTACTAAACATTATTAACGGATGATTCCCTTTTGAACAATTTTAATCAATTTTTCATGCTGACTAATTTAAATAAAATTAAATTCCAATTTTATCAGACAATAATATTGTGATGACAAACTAATAATACCTACCGCTGAATATTAATCATGCTTTTATTAAAACGCAATAATGCTAAATTATAGCTTGAAAAGCTTTTCATGTTATATGAAAAGAAAGGGGGGGATTTGTTTCATGAAAAGATCAATTTTTGAGTGCTTATCTTGTCGACGGAACAGTAATGATGATGCTTGAAAAAATATTTATTAATTCTTTTCTTAAGAATTTTTGAATATTTATAGAAATAGCTCGCAGCAGAAAAAAGACACGAAAATAATCAAATTATACTAAGAAAACCCGAGCAGCACAAGGCAAGGCATAACGTAATTGGTATTGCATAGCAATGACTCCGTACCCGAGTGGACAAAAATATGTTCGAACTAGTCATTAACTTGATGTCAAGTTACCTTTAACTTGTTAAGACGTATTTTTGTCCACTCGGGGTATGTTGGGATGCGTGATTTGGACGCGTGATTTGGACTCATTTTACGGCGATTCGCCCTATTGTGTCTCTCGGGATAGTAAAGAAGACATAAAATATATTAAATATTTTACATTAATGCTCATTTCATTCATTTATGTCTGAAGATATTTGAATGAAGGATAAACAATTTCTCTTTTTTTTTGTGCCTGAATAATGAGCATAAAGAGAATTTCATATTCAACAAGCATATGTAATAGGTTTTTATAACAAAAACCTTTATGATGTAATTCTATATCAAAATTGAATTAAATTAATATTAATCTCCATCGTGGTTTCATGGCATACATCAAGCATACATATCTCGAGTACACGTTTCTAGAACAGATGAAGACATTATGTAATCGTTTTGGACTGCCTTATGCTTGAAGTCACGTGTTTTTATCTAATTTTCTCGAGTAGCAAATTGCGGTCAACGGCATTTGTTGCCTCATAAATGAGTTGAAATCA
The DNA here is from genome assembly GCF_022539635.2 of Chironomus tepperi. Lineage (NCBI taxonomy): Eukaryota > Metazoa > Arthropoda > Insecta > Diptera > Chironomidae > Chironomus > Chironomus tepperi. The sequence continues at coordinate 1,581,934 of NW_027226420.1, read as the reverse complement.
TCTTTAGCGGGTCGTCAGGTCAACTTCGCGTCATACGGAAAATAGGATGTAGCGTAGCGGTGCTCTAGCAAATACGCTATGCTGTTCGGGGCATGAATAGTCATCAAACGCTTAGTGTAGACCAATGGTGGGCAATCTGTGTGAGGCCAAAAGTATTTGGAAATACAACGAACATTAGGTCGAGGTTTACCAACAAAATGTGTCGTTCTTCAGTCGTCACAGAAAACACTGGACGTGACTCTAGAGAGTGTTTCCCGAGGCATATTTTGAGGAACAATAAACTAGAGATTCAAACTCTTTAGATTGAACAGTTCATGCTTTTACAACTGCTTTTAAACTGGAAGTAAATTCTTGTCTCAAACGCTTTCTAAAACATCCACAGCAATTCCACATTCATACTTGAACTTCGAATAAAAGGATGAAAAAGAAAATTCCTTCAAATATTAAAAATAAAATTACATCATCAAAGTACTCATCCTTCAATTGAATGTTATAACCAAATTCTTTACATTGCCATGACGCAAAATCAAGTGGGATATCAAACGAATAAAAAAAATGGGTATGTGGGTACTTGAAAATTATGGATGGAAGAACTTGGATCTCGACATTAGATAAACAATTGTCGTAACCGGATAAACCAAAAACGAACAAAAAATATATTTTTTTATAAATTTTTAATCCTTTTTCGTTTGTTTGCTTGAGTGTTTGTGTGGTTTTGAAATAAAGTAAAGCTTAAAATGTAGGCTGAATTCTTAGAAATGATGTAAAATTAATATTCAACTTTCCTAAAATGTTGAAATGGAAATGAAAAAAGTTTTGATTGAATTGAAGAGTTTTGAGTAGATTTATGCTGGATATTTAGAATTAAATGCTCACTTACAGCATTAGTAATCCTCTAAATACCTCTATTCAATATTCAACAATTGTTAATCGTAAATAAATCGAACAAAAGAATGAATTTGTAAACAAGTTGCAATCAATATAATTTTAACATTTATTCGACCACTAGAGCTGAATAGCTTATGCATCAAATTACATATCGGACATTCAGTTCATTCAGTGGTTTCTATTTTAATCAAATATCCAGGGGTTGAAATTTTTAACAAAAAAATTGGTGAAATAAATTTTTTTCTGGATAAATTTCATTATGACATGCTTGACAGCATTCATTTCATCCTTTTATGGTTTTTTGAACAAAACAAATCATTCAATAAAGTTTCCAGCCACGAAATGCTACACAATAAAATTCCACACAAAAGCATTCAAAAAAACACCGCAATTTTTTATTTTGAATTTCCGAATGTTCATTTATCTGACATAACAACTCACTTTATTTACATTGTTTGAGATTTTATGATTCCCGTGATATTGAAAAACTTATTTTGATGCCGATGAGTAAACTTTTCTACTGACTTCACTTTTGTTTTTACCAAAAATTCATCTTAACTGAGGAATTTTCCAAATTTTACTTTAAAGCACAGAATGAAGTGCGATGGGCTGTTTATTGGAGATCGTTCATAAGGGACGTCAGCTTTTCTTCCAAGAAGGTGGATTTGGAAATCAGGGGCGTATCCATGAGGAGGGGTCACGTTGACCTACTTCTGCTTTTTGATCCTTTAGCCATCTTCACTTGTGTCGCTCGGGTACACCGCCAAAGGAATCCATACTTACTTTCTTGGCTGGGTAGCATGTGGGCCCATAGTACGCGGATAGAAAGTCAAAAGCAGACTCAATCCTTCGAAAACTTCTGCCATTTTGGAATGTTGAAGACCTAAGCAACCTTTTCTAATCATCCAATCCAGGAATTCATTGCCCAAAAGAATTCTACAATAAATAAAAATCCAAACTTTTTGATGGACATGTCATTTATGAATCATCCCATCATTTTCCTTCATCATTTGTTTTTCTCTTCTTCAATTTCTGACTCAAACTTTTATCTTTTTGAAACGTCATTTTCGTGATGATAAAACAAAAGGAAAACGATGAGATGTGAAAACTTTTTTTTTTCTTCCATCCTCTTATTGGATTCTATTTTGTTGTTGGGTCAAATAGGACCTTTTGGTGACTGGTTGATTGAAAAGTTATGTTCTTAAAAATTTAAATGTAGTTTCCATGAGGTGTGAGGAAAAGAAGAAATGTTTGTGGATGGACATTAAGCCTCGTAAAAAAAATCACTGATTCAGCCAAAAGCATCCTTTTGTCCAGCAGTTACGCACCTTAGTCGTTCATCATCGGTGACTTTCATGCTACTTTAATTTCATTTGAGTTATTTGAGCATTAAAAAGACTTTTTTTGTTCCTCTCGCAAATAAAATAACAAGCTTTCCTTTTTTTCATGCCTTTACGATGTAACAGAAAGTTTATAAACATTCTTTCCTTTTTATCATTCAATGGTACATACAAAACCAAATGTAAAAGTATGTATAAATAGCAACATAATCCCACACACATTATCTTTTTCTTATGAATACGTAAAAAAAAGGCTCGCAACAAAAAAATTGTGCATATATTTTTCTTTCCTTTTCACTTGCTTTGTTCTGATCGAAATATTAAAATATTTTCATTCGATTTGTCAGACCTTTTCTTGTTGTTGTTGTTTTTTTGTCATGAATAGAAATTCCAAATGTGAATTCTCGGTGTGAGATTTTTATAGCATGACTCTTGTATTTTTGGATGACAGAATTTCACTTGATTTTGTCCGAGATTGTCTTTATTGACTTCAGATTAAATTTAATGTTTTGTGATGGCTTGTTGATTTGTAAAGGATATTTGTTGATAGTAATTTTTGTGGTTAGGCCCTCGATTATTGAGTTTTGAGTGAAATGGAGTGTTGTACTTGATATCAGCAATCAGCAAGTGATAGTTAGTGTTTGTCAGCAGCAGGTGCCATCTAAGAGAGGCCATGGATTACAATTGATCTGTTCGTATAGCTCGTTGATGTTTAATTGCAGATTTGAGACCCGGAAAAGTACTTCCTGCGATCATGTTCCTATGTGGAGCTTAGGTTACAACAATAGGTTAACCATCTTACTCTGTTGCTTGCTTTGTCACTTAAATTGTACAAACTATCTGTCCGCACGTTAATCTGACATTCTTTCATTCCTATTCTACGCCAAGTCGCTTTTGGACCTTCTAATCGCCGTATCACTGCGTTACTGTCTGTCAAGTAGATTCACAAACCGATTCAAGCTTCATCGATGCTAGAAACCCTAATACATCTTCATTTCCCATATATGACATACATCATCGAGAACAATAATGTCATGGGACAGCTCGAAAACAAAATTTCTTTATTTACTTGTACATTGTACATCACTGAGTTATTTTTGCATTAAAGTATAAGAAAAACATGAATTGTGGCAACACTTTAAAGGATGATTGGCTTACAAGATCGTTTCTAAAATTGATTCTTATGTCGCATGTGTATCGACAAGATGCAAACAAGGATTTAACTTTAAGAACATTTTTTTGTGTTGTATTGAGACGAAATCATCAAACATTAAATCAGAAATGCTTCTAAGCCTCCGAAAAACAACAATTTTTAAATGTAACCTTCAACAAAATGCTGAACCTCCTTATTGAAAAATTTCACAAAAAAAAGGCCGACTTTTTTTATTACATTTTTTTCTTTTATTGCCGAGGTCTGGGCATAAAAATTGATAAAATATTTTAACACACATAAGGCACGAGGATAATAACATAAAATATCTCTCTCCGTCTTGTCTGAAATAGATGAAAGGAAGTGAAAAATGTCGATTTTATGGTATGAATTATAGCCATCATTATTACATATATGTTTGAGATGATAATAGGAAAAGGAATGCTATTTTTACTGCTGTATAATTTTTCGGATGAAATAGTCAACAAAGAACTTGAAATTTATGACTTGTGTTTTATTTGTTGTTTTGTGGGAATTCTTGGGCTTTGAAGTTCATTAAGCGTGTGAATCATTAAAATTTGTTGGGAATGCTTTTTGAGAGGTTATGAAGCGCATTTTAGAGTGATTATTGTGTTTTCGCTCGTTTGTGATGTTGAGTTCCTTGCTAAAGCTAATAAATCAGGTAAGTTGCCTTTTCAGACCATGAAAATACTCACAGATCAACTAATGAGTGTCCTGCATCTGATTTTAAAAATATTCGGGACTGTGTTCATGTCAGCTTTCATTATCATCGATTCCCTCCAAGCTCTTTTGTAACCGGATCCAAAAACCCTAACGTGTTCGCTACGTCACCGTAGGTATTAACACTAAGACGTGAAGCTGCTCTCACGACCATCATTTTTTGAGTTATGCAGTAAGTATACGATCCCTTCTCAAACTGCTGCATTTCATATTCCTAACATGAATAGTGGCCAGGAAGGGTTCACAAGTCTAATTTGACTCAATTTGATTTTAATAAAATAAGGAAAAAAGTCAAAACGGAAACCAAATTCATTCAAATAGCATATTTGACTATTTGCCAACTGCGAATAATTTTCATTTCATCTCTCGTCCCTTAACATTCCATTTCTAAGTCAATTAAAAAGATACCATTTCGCCTACAAAGAATTTTTCCCATAATTGCTTACGTTATAATTTTTTAATTTATTTCCCACTACTTGACAACTTCCGAAATATCTACAAATGTATACGTCATAAAAAAATTGCCATTAATTTCCCTCTTTACAGTCGCAGGAATGAGAAGAATTTTTTTAATAAGCGTCATATTTTGCCTTATTAGGGAAATTTATGTTTGTACTTATTTTGCTCTTTCATCATTATTGGAGGAATGAAGCTTATAATTTTTGAATGGAAGGGTCGTGTTGAATGATATTCTACTGTTTCCATAAAAGGTTTGTAACGTCATCAGAAAAAATGACGATTGATGATAATTAAAAGGAACGTTGTTCGAGCTCAAGAGTAAATTCAAAGTTTTTAATGGTGTTGAAGGACCCTTGAGGAGATTTTTTGAATGTTGTGACTGATTATGAGAACAAAATGAGCTTGTAATCAGCCAAAATTGACATACAATCACCCACAAGGATCTAAGCCATCACAAAACAGAACTCAAACGTCCAAAATCCCAAACATAACATTTACATTCATTTAAAATTATAACATCTTCATCCTTCTGTCGGAAGTCATTATTTTCGTCCAATCTAACACAAGCTTTTAATTTCTCCACAGTTTCCACTCAAAAACTCATCATACAGCACTTAATGAGCAGTTCATGCTTCATATAATTATGATGTTTTAGTTACACTAGGACGACTCTTTTTTTTTGTGTCTCGCAAGGACGTTCAATATTATTGTTGGATTTTTAATTATTCTGAAGGTTTTCTTAAAGCTTTAATTTAGTAACTAAGGAGATGTTTCTAAATGTCGTTAAAATAACAAATTTTTATCGACAAACATTAAAGAAAATTCTCGGAAATTCGAATGTTTTAGCCTTCCCCCAGCTCTTTTGAGCCAAACTCTAATTGAAAATTTGGCTTTAAAGCTTTTTTTTGTGAGGTTTTATTTGATGAACAATCAGGTTGCTCATATTAAAAGCTATTTAAAACTGCTTATTATGACTCATCAGTATGTTTATTATGTTAATTATTAAAGCAATGACACCTCATGGGGCTTCATCGTCTCAACCACATATCATGCATTTAAAATTTGTTGACACATTTTAATGTCTTGAAATTAAAAACGTGTGAGACGTTGATTGAGGTTTTTATGTATGTTCAAGGAAGTAATTGAGATTCAGGTTGAAATTTAGATTTGGCAACATGGCAGAGTCAGGCCGGCTTGGTGCTGAATTTTGGATCGATAAACAGATTCTTGCTATTTGGTTTATTCGTTTAGTATGACTAAAATATTTAAGAATCACTGCATGTTCCTTAAATGTAGGCCATCTAGTATGAAGGATCTTATTATTCAATTTCCTGTCCAGTTTCTTGCATTTTCAAAAAATAATAAATTAAGAAACATGTCTGACAACTCGTCTTGCACAAGATAAAATAAATAGATGTAGAAAAATGCTAAGGAAAACAACGCGCAACAATGAACGTTCAATCAACAGCTTTCAGTCAGTGAAAAAAATGTGAAGAATGATAGGAAGGAGTAGAGGAAATAAGAAATATGAAAGAAGAGAAAAAAAAAATATTTTTCCATCCGATGGCAATAAAAACATTTTTTTTTCATCGTTTCAGCCTGCAGGGATATGCTTTCTTCTTATATTTATGAATAAAAAAGGCCAGCGATGAAAAAAATGAAGAAGAAATGAAATATAAAAAAACGTGAAGAAAGATTCCGACGGTGATGTTGTACACGTGGCTGAAGGAGTAAAAGTATGTGATTGAAATCAATTCTGTGAATTCTTTCACATCCTATTTCACATCGTTCCTCATTTTTTTGCTTTCATTTTCCGATTTTTGATGAGCTTTTGAATCTAAATTAGGATTTTGCTCATTATTGCCAGCTGGGTGACTGCAAAGGGTGCAAATTATAAGTTTTGGGGATTTTTTGACTTGTACCTTGAAGTGAATTGCCTAGAAACTTGAGAAATTATCAATCTCAATTCTGCATCTTTGTGGATCAGGAATTCCAATCAACCCCATTCATTCAAAGTACCTTTAGACCTCAACAAAGACACTTAGCAGCATAAAATCAATATTTTTTTCTCTCATAAAATCCACACAAGCAGCTTCCATAAGGTGAACGCTCCAACCAAAATTCTCAATTTACATAAAGAGAAATCATCATTATATACGATTTGTACACATGCCTTCATATATTTCATCTGATACACACATGCTCTTGTTTGTTAAAAAGAACTTTATATTCATAATCATGCAAGATAAAAATATAACAAATGATGAAGATTGTGATGCAACAATACGGTAAAAAAAAAATCCTCTCATATTTATTCAATTTCAATAAAATGAAGAAATAGAATCGAATTGGAAACGTCAAAGAAAATTACGGAATACATGCATGACTTTATTTTGATTCGCTGTAAGTTCAAAGGATCGAATTTTTTTGTATTGGATTATTTGAGGATTAAAAGTTTAACTCAAGGATTGTGGGATAGTTATTGAACTTCCATAAGTTTCTACATTAATTCTTCTAAGAAGGAGACTCCGAAAGCCCTTTGTGTCCACAGAATTGACTTGTTATTATTTATCCTGTTTTTTAAACCGAACAACAATGTTAAGAGCTGCTTGAACTCTTAAGCGTTGCGCTTTTAATCCTTAACAATAAATCTTAAATCTATATTATGTATATATAAGCTCAGGTATACAGCGTATAATCTTCTTATAGTAGTTGTAACTTCAGCAGCCAATTAAGAATCATTTAGATCATAGAATCAAAGTTCATGTAATTATTCAGTAAGTTCCAATGCATTCAGGTCGATTCCAATAAAAGCTCTCCAACGTGACTTAAGCTATCAAACCTTTCTACCCCCTAAGACATTCCATGCTTAAGAATTCCTTTATCATTGATGAACATCTGTACAGAATTATATCATATTTTATGTAACAGCAACTGTGTCTCATATGTTATTGTACATATTTTAAAGTATCTATCCAACTGCTCTATTTACTGAAAAATCTTATTGATTGTTATCTTAAATGCTCCTTCAATCATAAACATACTTCTTGAAATTAGGGAAAAATCACCCCAAGAAATTCGATGAAATTTTCACTAAAAGAAGAATAAATAAAATGTTTTGGAACCTCTACAATCCCGTAAGCAATTCAATAAGCAAACAAAATCTTTTTCTTTTGTGTTTCCGCAAAAATGACATACAATGTAACAGAAATCAGTGTATGATGGAAGAATGAATGAATGTCATAGACAAATAAAATTATCGGAACATTTTTTATTATTGTTATGATGTTGTTACATCCACAAAATATCTGTGTTATGCAGCATATGAACGTCTTCTTCATGTCAGAGTTATTAAAAATCCTCTCCATTTCCGCAACGAGCATAAGCACATGTATTTTGTGTCTGAACAGCATTATTTTTGCATCATGGTATATAACAAGATATGTGATGATGATGATGATGATGATGCTGATGTAGAGAAGATAATAATAATGTAATGTGCTCATCATATCAAAAGTTGAAGTTTTTTAAAGGAGATTTTGTTCCTGAAATGCATAAGATGTAATTTTGATGATTTTGGATACATGTTAGCATTTATGAGTAGTTTTAAATGCCTGAATTTTTGGGAATAATGTGAGATTCTATGCATTTAGTCTCTAACATGTGTTAAGATATAGTCTGAGTCAGTTGAAGTAATTACAGCAAAATTGAATATGTAAAGTAACAAATTAATCATTAGACTTTTATTAATTGATAAATTAAGCATGAAAGATTTTATTATTATTATTATTATTTAACTCATTAAGGAAAAGCCACCTGAACAGTATATAACCTATTCAAACGGCGTAAAAACCTTAAATAAAACTCTAAAAAATCCAAACAATAGAAAAAAGGATATAAATTATAAAATTCAAATTAAAAAAAACCAGGAATTCACTTTAAATATCAACAAAAATAACATGTTCAGCCGCCTTGTATCTCAAGGTTGATTGAGTTGCAAAGCTTCGATAACATCCAAATGAACTCTTAAAGACCTTCAACAATTTCAACTTCTTCTTAAGTTTAGACAGAAAATCAACCAACCATTCAGCCATAACACAATGTTCGACTTTTAAAGTCTCAAGTTGACCATTCTCAAAATCGTAAGAGTATGTTCCATTAACAGTGGTGTAAAACAGACGCAAATGCTTGAGAGTTGGCGGAATGTCAAGGTCCTGGAATTTTTCCATTTGCTCTAGTTCCAAAGTTTCCAATTTGGTGAGTTTTTCAACTTCCTTTAAAGACGTACATCTGGAAAGAATCAAGTGATTGACATTCGGAAATTTTTCACTCCAATTTTGGTCAGCACCATGAAGATTATACCCAAGCAGCTTTAATTTTTCGACATGAAGTAATGGCTCAAAGCTAAAGCTGATTCTACGCAAAAATAGTGATTTTAAGTTGCGGAAGTCCGTAATGCAGTTGACGACTTCAACTTGCTTTGGGACATCACTATCATCTCTGGATTTTTGACCAATCTCAAAATGGACAAGACTTTCTCGATGATTTCCAAGAAACAGCCTGAAATTGTCGATGCTGTAATTTCCAAATCCATTGACTCGAAGTTCCTTTAAACGAAAGTCGACAACATTAAGAGTATCATGATTGAAAATTTCACATTCTTCTTTGAAACTGTAAAATTGCAGGTCTTCCAGGTGCTTCTGGTTCTTTAAAAAGTTCCTAAATGCGTCCAACTCTCCATGATGAATTCTCATACATGCATTTTCGTACATCTTAGTATGACATTGCGCCAAAATATTTAAAATTGTTCGATTTGAAGTGCATCTAAGCTCATTCAGCATCAATCTTGGCATTGGCTCGTTGAAGCACTCATCATTGTAATAACAGAACGCATTTGTAATGTAAAGTTTAACAAGCTTCTTACAGGTCAGTAAAATTTTCTTTAAATCAATTCCATCAATTCGACAAGTAACAAGCACCAATTCAGTAATATTGTTTGTTTCAATAATTTTTGGAATTTCTGGATGCTTTCTGGTCATTAGTAATCTCGAATATTTTCTAGTTCCAGTCCAAGGTGTCTCATTCTCAACATTTCTTTTAATTTTAACCTCAAATCTCTTCAGCAAGCCTTTGTTGTTGCTGATGATGTCATTGAATTTTTTGCAAGTAAGCGTGAGATTAAGAAGATCACGAATATGACTATATTCGAAGATTTTTTCAAGGATTTCTTTTGGGCACTTTTCCAATTCAGTCACTGAAAAGGCGAAAAAATCTGTTAGAATAATTAGAATTTTTAGAGATTTTGAAGTTAGTGGCCGATCCATTAGACAGAACAGAAGATGAAAACATAAAAGTTAGTCCTGATACGAGTATTTTAAACAGGGTTAGCCGGTTGAACCTGCATAGTCCACGTGGTAACGAATTGCCATCAAAATGTCATAAAGGTGTCCTGACGTCCCTGTGGTCGATTTTTCCCACTCGGAACAGATTCAGCAAGTTGTAGAAGCTTTAAATTACACTTATCTATCCATCGATCTGTTCAGCCATTAAAGTGAGAAACCTAAAAATAATTTTCTAGACACAATAAAAATCTGTACAAAAATTTAATCAAATATTCCCACACACAACATCCTTGATATTAGTTCATCAACCCTTTCAAAAAAGCATTGCATTTCATCCTTTTATCTTTTTCTTTATCAGCCATGACTTTAATCCACCACCATTTTTATTACATCTTTGAAATAAAAGTTTTATTTGCAAAATCTCTTTGCTCCTTTTTTTTTATCTAAAACGTTTTTATGATTCTGTAATTTCAATATCATGTGTAGGATGAAAGAAAAGAGGAAAAGTTCCATCATATTTGTTTTTTTCAGAAACAATTTTCATATTCGTAAATGTTTACTTTTATAAGAAAAAAATAAAAAATTTAATGCTAAGCATGAAGAATTTACTTATAAAACTGTAACAAGGACGCGATGCAAAAGGATAACCGACCGAGAATGTGTTCATATCAAATTCTCTGCTTTATTTTTAACATTTTAACAAGGTTGGTCAACTCGTGAATTTTGGGAAATTGAACTGTCGATTCCGAAAAGTTCATATCATAAGGAAGTCGGAAGATAATGTTCATAGACCAGCGTAACTCTAGCATGAAGCCAAATTTTGGCCAATAAAACTCGAATCCAGAATCAGGCCGGCCAAGAGACACAATTTTTTGACCTTTTCACGTCGAGTGCTGTGATGAGAAATTCCAAAAGGATAGGAACAGCTCCTGAACGATAGCTCTAAACTAAAATGACTAAACATTCTCAGCATCCCCACCCAGTAACTGTGTTATCAAACAAACAAGCACCGAACATGATGCCTCTTAATTTTTAATATAAATATGAAGAATTTCAAGGTAGGCACTTATTTTGATGAAAGTATTTCTCATATTTCGTGAAAAAAAATGTAATAATTTTTATACGTGTGTAGGCAGAATGCAGAAAATTCATCCAATGCTCTATATTTGTAATAATAAAATTACCAAAAAAACCAAACTTATTTTTTATTATACACTGCATGTTATGCAAAAATTATATGTTATGGCTATGCATGATTTTTATTAGTATTACATAGTAAAATCCTGCATTTACAATATGTAATCCAATTTTGTGGTAATGTTTATTATGCTTTAATTGAATGCAACTAAACTAGAGATTTAAAAGCTAAAAATAAAGTCTGACTGAATGCCATGTTATGAACAGATACAAGTTAAGGTTATTAAATTGGCATTTTCAAAGAAAGATTATTGGTCATAAAGTCACTCCGCATCAGAAAACTCTTCAAATAGGCAACAGAAAATATCAAATAGACAAACTTCCTAAAAGTACACACAATTTATTTAATTGGTTTCATTCAGATGCAAATCATTTGGTCAGTCAACAGACGAATGCGAATAGATGGAAGCTTCTACTCAGCTTAATGAAATTTATTGAATGAATGGAAAAGAAATCAAGAGAAAAATAACTTTATTGGAAAATTTCTCTTTATTAAAAATTATTTTTACTTTGAGTTTTGCTTTTCTTGATTTTTCTTAACAAAAAGTTGATGGAATTGTAATTAGGAGTAGTGACAATTAATTCGTCTGTCTGCCAAAATTAGTTAGAATTCAGTTGGTTTTTAGAATGAACTTTAAATCTAAATTGAATTGTTAAGCGCTCTAAGCCAGTGATTGTTAGTCTATATCGGATCATAGCATATCCACAAAACGCAGGCAATACATTTGATGTTTTTGATCCATCATGAATTGTGGGTCGAGAATATGCTGGTTAAGCAGATGACTAAGTAGTTTACGTTCTACAACAATCCATATCTTGCGATGTCTGATTCATATTTCCCTAAAATATGACAAATCCAATCCCAAGCTAAACCATAAAATCACAGTGCACATCTCTAACTCATATATCGAGTGATATATATCCAAGAACAAGGAAAAAAGCAATCAAAACGTCGCACACATCATTATATCCAAGAAACTTATTTCACTTGACAAAAAAAGAAACTTTCGTTTGACTTTCATTCCTCTTCTGTTCATGCAAGGAAGAAATAAGTAAGGAGAAGAATCGAGACTTTGAATTTCCGAAGAAGAGCAATAAATTATCATAATATTATCATGAAAATGCAATTATTTTTATTTCTTCTAACTTTTCAAAGGGATGATAAAGTTTTTTCAATGGAATTCAGTAAGAATCTTCTGACATACTTGGGATGGAACTTAACAAAGTATAAAATATGCAGCATATGAGAAAATGCAAAAATTATTCATGTGCAAGCTAATTACATAAAAGTGCTTACATCGCATTATCATGATGCATTAATATTGTAATCAATTTTAATTGCACTTTATGTAAATTAATTCTACACATTCAGTCGAACTCTGCCATCAATGCAGACTGTAGTACATTGTAGTTTATTAAAATATTACTTCATGAACAATTACAAGCTCCAATGACTCAACAAGTAAATGAATGGATTTTAATTTTCATTGAGTATGCTGTGTTCAACATTTCTAATTCAATAATGTTCATTGAACAATTTGCAGTGATTGCTAAACTGTTGCTGTAAGTTTAGCAACTGGTAAGATCGAGTCCAGTGACCTTTGATCATTTAGTCAATTAATTAAGGAGAATCGAATGAAATATGCCAAACTGGCTCAATGAATGCTGACAACATTACACCTGAGTACGCTCATGCATTTTCAACTGGCTACAAGCCAACAATGTTCGAGAACCACTGAAAAGAAGGGTAGCAAGAAAGTACAAAAGGTTAAGCATGTAAATGTAAATGAAATATTCCGTATAATCATGACTACACAAATAACTGTTAGCAATTTAAAATGAATAAAGGAGAAGTAATGGGATGTTCAGTATTCAGTATTTTTTTGAATTACTTTGCAACTTGAATTATGTTCAATAAATGAAAATTTCATTCTTATAGCATTAGCATATGCTGATGTGTACTAACAATATTCATAAATAATGAAATTTAATTCTGTATATAGAACTTCCTCAGATTCTGAATCAAGAATAAGATTCGAAAATATTTAACCTTGAAGCAGGAACGCAACTAGGGCGGAATATGGGATGGAGTGCAAATCCCACTCCTAAATACGCTCCCACCCGGAATTTATGTAAAATCAAAAATCATCCTAACAGATCACGAATCCTCATATTGTATATCACGTTCATTATCTCAATAACGATAAATAAAAGCATCTTACGATATCAAAAGAAATATCTCTTGTTTTTTAATAGCATCACGTCATAGGTACATCAATTTATAATTTCGCTATATCTATAAATCTGATGCTTCATAAAGTTATCTCTACAAATAAATAAACAAACAGTTTATTGAGAAATTTTCCACTTTTTCTTGTGTTTACATGCAACAAAAAAAGTACCACAAAATGTATACATGTGGTATGAAATAAGGAACTAACATTGCATACGATATATCAAAGGATCAACACGAAAAGCTCATGAATTTTATGTTACGGATTTGATGCATGAAAGAATATAAACACTTTAATACTTATTAATCAATTCTCTTCCCTTCATCCTTTTCATTTTCATTCATTTTCTATATACTTTAGGCTAGTAAGCTACAAGCATTGGTGCCGATGACAAATCTCCTTAGTCTTACAATCTCATTTCATTGTTCTCATCTTCATCCAACATCCTCATCCTCTACATATTCATGTCTTAAATGAGATAAGATATAGATTTTTTTTTCTTCTTGTGCTTAACAATCTACACATCCTTATTTTGATTTCTTATCGACATGCTATGGTATCAAACGTTTACAATGAGAAAATTGGAATGGAATCTTTCGATTGTGTAATAGATATCCATCGTTATATCGAGCTAGAATAACATACAGAATTGAATGATAAAAAAAATGGAAAAAGAATGAGTTTTGTGGATGAGTGGAATTAGAGCGATTTTTAGTTCACATGAATTCATTATTGTAGATCAAAGAATGGAATAAATTCATCATCCATTCTACGTCATTCCCCTAACAGTGCTTTAACCTATCACCTCCCTTTTTGCTCTACCTTTACCAATCATATGGTACACTTTAGATGCACGATTAAGAGTAAGGTCACTAGACCATTTAAACTGGACGATCAGTCGTGTGTCTATATCTTACCGTACCTAAATCACCGCAAGAGAAATCGAACCATGGTTAAGAATTGACCTATCGTGTCACTATCGAGCACCTTACCCTTGGCATTCAAAAAATCTAAATTTCAGCTAACCAGACAAAATGACATAAAATCAAACCGTCCTCAAAAGCAGTCAACCAAAACAAAAACTAGATAAATGAGATGAAAAAACAAAAAAAAAATGGCTTTTTGGTTGTTTACACAATTTTCTTTCAAATAACGTGCAAATCTGTAATCTGATGTATATTTTTATTTTTCTTTGGTCCCCTTCAAAATGACTTCTTCAAGGATGTGAAAGACTTCACTTGATTATGCTCTTGATGCTTTAAGAGCAGGAAAACAAGGAAGAAAAAGAAGAGCAAACTTGTTTGTTATTTCGAGAGCTTTTTAGCTTTTTTTAGAGATGAAGGAAGAGATGTAAACGATAGTAATTGATGGTACTTGATTATGGTCAATGAGAGTGTAATTATCAAGCATGCACAAATATTATTATGAATACCAAGACGTATATTGAAAAAAAATGTAATTATCTCATGAAATTGATCTTATGCATCACATGAGGATAATAAATTGATATTTGTTGTCTTGTTTACGATTCTTAAACTCAATAAAAATCAGAAAGAAAACAGGAAAAAAAGCTATTAAAATCAATTAAATTCAAACGTGATGATTCAATGATTTTTATTTCCTTTTCGTCCGATTGTGAAAGAAAATCCAATCAAAATTCCCTAACCGATTGCAATAATATCAATGCCAATCCTATCAGAGCTTTTTATCTTTCAATTCAATGCATTGATTGATATATTTTTAGTATTGAGCATCTTAAAAGAGAATTAATCATTTTGTTGTACTTATTATTAGCTCATTTTGCTATCAAAATGGTAAGCATGGTAAGATGGCAAGCAAGTATAGTCTTAAAATGATGTTTTTTTAACTACATAAAATTGAGAAGCTTTTAAAGACTTAGACTTATGAGTTTCATTAAAATGGTATTGATGATGCTGATTAATTTTAATGCCTTGCACTAGTAGATCTAAAAGTATGCAAATTGAAATTTTGAGAGCAGTTGTTGGTATGCGGACATAGTTGGCAGATCTCCATTTTGACTTAAGTTGAATTTTCCATGCAACATCCGAGACGAATTTGAGCTCTGCCATTTTGGAAGCATCTTACTTATTTCGATGACCGAACAAATCAACTCTGATTCATGGCCTCCCTCAGATGACGCTGGTTTCCGTCTGCCAATTCACCATCTGAAATCCCCGAGGTCCTGTCAACTCTGCAACAATGTTCCAAGCAGTCGGTTCAGGTTTCATTAAGTCATATGACTCAGACTACAAAAAAACATCCAAAGGCATCTGCTAGAATACCGAGACAGTGGATTATTCTACGAACAAATCACCATTAAAATTATTATCAACATTATCATTCATAAATAGCATCAGTACCTTCGCTCTGTTATAATTTTTTTGCATTATGAAATATCTCAAAATAATCTCTCACCCAACTTAATATTATTTTTCATACTCGTTGGGCATGGAATAAAGAGAAGAAATTGCTAAGAGGATTTAAAGTTATTTCCAAGGATTTCTCATGATCAGTCGCCATGACAATTGTCGTAAAATAGAGAGAAAATTTTCTGAAACAAAAAAAGCTCTTAACAAAAACTTTAATATTATTATCATTATGCTAATTAATAATTAAGAAGACTATTCAGTCTATGAAGCAATAATTCCCCATCCGGTTATAATGAATGACTACATAAGCTTTCGTGTCTTGTCACTATTCAATTTTTGATGAGTACAAATACATTAACCTCATAATGACATTCATTAATTGATGATATTATTATTATTATTTTGTTCAGGCTTCCTCTTATGTCGTGCGACAATGTTCATAGTACTAAGAAGTGCCATTCTTAGTTTAATTATCGATGTGGGTTTGGTTGTACAATTTTAAACCAACTTTTGTAGGGTTCTGGATACTGAGGCAATATTTAGGGCCAGATACAGTTGTAGGGTACATGAAGAGTGACCCTTCCTCTTCAGTGACTCGTCCAATACCCAATAAGACACTAATGAACTTATTCGCAATCGACAGCCAGCTTCAGACGCCATCTAAGCGACGCCATGACTCCCAATTAATCCACACGACCAGCAAAGAAGAATTATGAAATTCAGTAAGCTAAACAATTTTGACCCTGATAATAACAACAAAGTATCGATTACACAATTAGCTATATCCACTAGTTGCAGCCTCAAACCGGAAAAACAATGAATTGTCAGTAAACTAATTACGACCACTCATTCCTTTATTCTCATACTTTGTACACGAGGACTTTTTTTTTCTACAAGTTTTTTCTCTTTGTTTGGATATATTTTAATACCGTAATTAAAATTAATCACCTGTTATTGTCAGAATAGATAAAAAAGAAGCACAAAGCATAATGAGAAACTTTTCATTATTGCAGTTTCATTGATGCCAAGACGATATTCTTCTTATTTTAACGACACAAATGGAGAATTACCAAAAAAAAAGAAAAGAAGAAGCTCGTCGTGGTTCAATGAAAATTTATTATTGGATCAGCATTTAATGGCAACATGAAAATGAAGAAAAATGTTCATGGGAGCAAAATGAGAATATTAATTAGGAAATCTAATAAAACTTTTCTTTCTTCCTTTCTTCTTGCTTTTTCTACCGAAATTGATGTTTCGCGCGAGACAACAAAATTTTATAATTTTATGTCAGACGCTTCGTTGAATTTACAACTAAGCAATTGCTTCAACAAAATAACTCAAGGTGAAATTTAGTACGTTTCAAAATTCATAGTCCAGTAATATGTTAATGATCAAAAAATGAACAGCAATTCTTCTTAATTCTGTTAATGAAAGGCACAAAAAAAGGGTGAAATTTGCTTATAATCCTTTATGGGGTCGTACAATTATTAGGTTACGCCATTGTTTAACCTAGTGCAGCCCAAACCACTTTGGTGATAAGCCGCAACCAAAACCGCACACGGTATGTGGTTCATGACGGCACACAACTTGGACAACACCAACCTTGGTTTGAACTGTTACAAATCCATAGATACCTCCACCCTGCCCATCACCCTTTAACCAGCAAACGACCCCTATTTTGATTCATCGCTTTATATTCATTTATAAAGACAGCATTTTGATGAATTCAGTGTAAATCACGAAGAGAAAAACTTACAGCGAGAAAGGGGCAAATTGGGAATGATGAAAAAAAAAATGAGGAAAAACTTTTAATTAGATTTCCAGTATCGAGTAGAAGATGAAGAGAATGAAGAAGAATAATAATTTTTTTCTTTGCTTGTTTTCTCATTTATTTGTCAGTTTCTTATCAAATCTTTTGGTTATTTTGAAATACACTGATGGGAATTTTAGATAATTTGGCAATTAATTTGCAGTAGAGTTTCATGCAAACTATTGATGTGGGAAGTTTAATAAGATGAGGAAGTAATGAGGTCGTCTACTGAGAGTTGGTAATTGATGATGTAACCGAAAAGGGTTGGCTGGGTATGCTTCGAATGTTAAAAATAACAATTTATCGTCATTTAGTCAATTTAAATCGGAAAGAATTGACAGCAAGTTTCGGATAGGCTTCCAAACAAGTTAATCAACAATTTCTATTTAAAAGCAATCTCACATATTGCGTATAAAACCAATACACAAAAATCATGTCGAAGCAACAAATAAAATCGAGAATATAAAATATTTTAGACTACAAATTAACTGAGTTGAAAATTCAATTTTCCGATCGGAAGCTTTCTGCTCAATTATTGAACGGATGTGAATTAAAAGCATGCAAAATTTAATTCCTTTATTTCATTTCTCGTGCTCTTAACTTTGTTGCCTCCTTTTTTTATTTAAAAGGGTTATGTGAATGAGT
Source organism: Chironomus tepperi (assembly GCF_022539635.2). Classification (NCBI taxonomy): domain Eukaryota; kingdom Metazoa; phylum Arthropoda; class Insecta; order Diptera; family Chironomidae; genus Chironomus; species Chironomus tepperi. The sequence continues at coordinate 1,563,738 of NW_027226420.1, read as the reverse complement.
TTGCATGCAGGCGATAAGCTTTACTGTTTTAATTATTGGATGCTGCAAAATGAGATAAAAATTGAGATACATCGCACATATTTTAATATTCAATTATTTACGGATGTATGAATTTGTGTTGTTTAAATAATGAATTTTTGGTATGGTCTGCAAAAGCTCTGACCATTCAAAATTCAAAAGCCATGAAATAAAAATCATTAATTTTTTATATTTTTCCATACAAAACCACTAAACTTTTTACAATCCTTTATCAAAACAATTTCTAAATTCATTCTTCTTCTTATACCTGTGTGTGATAATCCCTTGTAAGTGCTTTTTACCCATTGAACCGATCGAAATCAATATTTCATGAAAGGTTCAATTTTAAGTATGCTGAAAAGCCATCATTTCAGCACTTGACTGTGTTAAGCAGTTTAAAGTTCGAAAGGTCAAAAGCTTTGACTTGATATCGAAGTTAATCTATGGAAAACGTCATGCAACAGCTTTTGTGTATTTATGTATGTAAAAATATAGGAATTTTCATCCGTACTTTTTTTTATGCGCATCACAACATTGTTGAACAATAATTTGAAATCAGAAGTTTAACAAGAGGATTAATAACAAATTTCTATGTTAAAAATATCTGACGCAAACACGCAAGGCAAAATGTTAATCAATTTAAGCTTGAATAATGAGAATTTTTTTTTTGTTTTTAAACCATACTGATTGTTGGATGTTGTTGTTTTATGAAAATTTTACAGTAATAGGTACTTTAAAAAAAATTTCTCAAATAGACATTTAATTTATTCACGAAAGCGTATCAGGGAAAAAATTTCATTTTGTTGTGCGTGAAGGTTATTATTCTCGTTTGAGCTACAAAAATTGGATGTTTGTGAACAATTTAACGGTACTTAATGTCAAAGTGTTGTATCTATGGTTGGTGATTTTTGGGTTAAAATTTAATTTTTTTTGCTGTAATTTTTAAAAAGCTTTTAAATTTGCACATCTGCAAAAATAAAATTTATGAAAAATTCAAATGTCAAATTCAACATTCTGACATAAACCAGCAACAAAAGAATTTATGCTTCAAAAAATATTTTATTTTTTCATGTCAAAAGACTCAGTGTAGCTTGGCATCACAGAAGGCAACTCAAGCAACTTTGAAGTGCCGCTATTACAGAAATAAGGAGATTTTATTTTTAAAATTCCATTGAACGCAGCACGAAGTAAATAAAAGTAAAGAACAAAAATTTGTTGCCACGAGCATAAAACTTTTCTCATCTTCAACTGTGCATTTCCATATTTTTGCAATTCATAACAAACAATCTCTACGTACAATAATTAATAATGGTAAAACACAATGCTAGCAATAGTAAGCTGGGTACTCATTTATATTTTATATTTTCCCAGGAAATTAATTAATTATTCTCCTTTTCCTGCCTGGAAATAAGGTAACCGTGATTTTTTTTTTCAATTCAGCTTTTTATTCATTGTAACTAATTTTTCCTATTCTTCGTGCGTAAAGGGAATGGAACTTGAATTAATCTGAATTGAGAATGGAGATTTTTGAGCGCATTTCAACGGGTTGGACTATTGTATCGATAGAATGTAATCTGACCACCAACACTCCCCTCTTCCTTCCTTTTCCCACTGAATATGACATTGTATGTCACAAGTCACATAACTACATAATCAGATTGATAAAATGAACAATAAGTTCCCAACTAGATAAGAATTGAAATTGATTTTAAGATCTTGTACGAGAAGGACTTTGAGATAGTTCTGGATCAAATGCCTAGACCTTGAGGGAGGCCATGGATCACAGATGATCTATACAGCCATCAAAGGAAGTATGTAACTGCCTAGACATTATTACTGAATTCCCCTGTTCCTGAAAAGACAAGCCATTTCAAGCACTTAACAAGACTCTGCTTAAGAGAATTTAAGACCGAGAACAACGACGTCTCAGTCTCAGTTTCTAAAATTCATCAAAACCGAGACTTCAGGAAACTCTGATAAACACCAGACCCATCTGTACTAATTGATTCCACAAGAAAAAGGTTCCAAGGAAAAGAAGAATTTTTTAATATTATTGCGTAATTGTCGCAGACTGTCATAAAGCATAATGACAGGTATTTTCTTTCAAACTTTTTTATTAAGGTTAGATGGAACAATTTTACTCTTCCTTTTTTTCATCCTCTCAAAAAATATTTTTCACCTTTCTTTCCCGTCTCCTCTTATTTTTTGAACTTTCATTGTTGTTGTAGTACAACAAGTGCCTTTTTTTAAAGACAATGTACAAAGAAGATGCTAAAGTGTTTCTAAATGCCATTTATCATTTTCATTGTTATGCTGTTTCTTTTGAAGGTTTAAGAGTACTTACATTCTTACATTGTTATTACACGAATGCTCAATTTTCTATCTTACTTGTAGCACAAGACCATAATAATAATTTTTTTTCATAGGGAAGATGGATTAGACAGTAAAATTCTAAAAATAAATTTTCTAAAGCTCTACGTGGATAATAAATATACCATTTTAAGTATTCCATCATCATTATCATTATAAGTCTATGATAATAAAAAAAAAATAGCAATTTTACAACTCCTTAATGACTATTTCAGTTTAATTTTCATCTCCGTTTCCATTTCAATTAAAAAATCTCCGCATAATAATGAAGCTATCATGGTTGTTGTACTGTTTAGTAATGAATTTTGATGAGTGGCGTTATGAAAAGCTTGGAATTTACAGTTAAGCTAGATATGAGGTTTTTGAGCAGATTTTTTAGAGATTGTGGGCAATTTTAGATTGTCTTTTGGTAAATTTTGAATGATTTTGACTTGAAAAATGCTAAAATGACTCTTAAAATATTAGAAAACTAGATAATATGTATTTCCAAGTAGCACAAATCGGCTGATCAGTCAAAAATCGGGCTCCATCCCGGCATGACTATGAGTAGCCCTGAATCTGAGTAGTCAGATTCACGCCGTCTTGGCATCGGATTTTGGATCGTTTAGCTGACTTATTCTTATTCTAAATATTTCTTACAGAGCGAATCCCCACGAAAACCACAGTGGCATTCTTAACTTGCACTTCAATATCCACCGTAAAAATTATCACTAGCAAGGCAAACTCTTCTCACAGACGCCTATTAAAATAAATATTCATTTCAATTTTTATACTTTTTGTAAATATTGTCACAAAAATTATTTTATTTCTCTTTTCCACTTGACTGTCTCCAGCTTTGCTTTGCATGACAAGATATAAAAAAAACGAGGGGAAATGTCAATAATAAAGTTCATAATCAGAATATAAAAGCAACCCTTTTTGTGCTTAATTGATGGCGCTTGTCGAATAATTTTTAATTAATTACTTTATCTCCTTATATTAAGGCTTTATAAAGGCACAACTTAAAATTACTTTTTTACTTTATTATTTTTTAATTTCATTTAATCGAACGACAATTTCTTATAATTTCAAAGTTTTTCTTTTGCGTTCTAATTGCTGGATGGAAAATTTACACAAGCTGACTTTTTTTTCGTGCCTAAAGGCAATAAGGTATGAAAAATTCTCAATTATTAAAAAAGTTTATTTTTTTAAACAATTCTTGTCGATTAAAAATGTTAACAACTATGGAAGCATCTTGTATGACATCTTAAAGTTAAGGTGAACATGTTAATTAACTGTCTGAATGAACTGTGACAATAGGGCAGCGTGACTGGTGTTTCGGATCGATTAACCGACTTGCCCTATTTGGAAACGTAATTAACTCACAACATCTTTAGCTACATCGCTCAAAAAGATTGATAAAAGGAATTACGTCCAGAAAATCTGAATTTTGAAGAGCAAAGAACTTCAAATTGCAAGCAAAGTTATTAATTTTGAGTTTTTTTGAAAGCTCTCTTCTAACAAAATTGCTCTTTAGAATTAACAATGAGTCTGAACCACTGCTTAAATCTCAAATAGAAGTAATATATCAACACAATGAAATTATCATTTTCATCTTCAATAGAAGTAAAGCTTGAATATTCATGAATGCGAAACTGAGGTATTGAAATCCCATAGAAATTCCATAAGTCTCCTGTCGTTCCTAAAGCTTCTTTGTTATTACAAAAAATAAAAACTTTTCCTATTGTGTCCACATAATCAAGCAATATAGATCAGAAATAGATTTCTTTACGTGAATGTCTATATAAAGTTCATAATATTTTCCACAAATAAAGAATAAGAATTAATTTGTTCGATAAAAGACAATTTTCTACAACTTTTTATTCTTCATATGCTTTCATCATTGTAATAAAAAAAATTTCCATTTACTCGTATATGGATTTATTTGAGCATAAAGTAGTGAGGAAAATGTGAATTAACAGATAATTGAATGCAATAAAAAATGGATTAAGAATGAACGTGATTGTTGTGCTTCATTTAATTGAATTGAAATGTTTTTTTTTCTTTAAATAGCATTTTTTTTTTTAAGTAGAACAAGTTGGTAAAAGGTTGTAGCATTAATGTCGTTTTGTTATTTTTAAAAAAATGTCGTTCAAATCTAGTTTTAAGGTGACTTCTTGGAAGAGTCACAAAAGCTATCGAATTTCAAAAATCCGCCTTGAGTTTTGGGCTTTAAGATACCGAACTGAACCATCAAGCAAGCCACCCCCTTAAATATATGCCATTGAGTTCCGCCAAAGGCCACACGAAAGCGGCTTTTCCGTTAAAAGAACTTTGACGGAGCTTTAAAAACTACGCTGAGGAGCCTTCATCATTTGTGTCGCTCGGGGATTGATATTATTGATCAGAAAATTTTTGGAAAATTCCAAGAAGGAAGAGCAGCTTGTATCAGATATTTTGTGCTGTACAAGAATATATTCTTAGAAGCATCTGAATAAATCACTCAATTTATCCTTTTATTCATTTAAAAGTCAGTCCATTATTAAGAAAACATAAAATTCGCAATCAACTTCGCTCTGTGTACAGCATCAAGTATGAATTTTACATATATTCATTTCCATTGTTATAAAAAACAATTAAAGAATCGACCAACGAAGAAACAAATATTGAAGGAAAAGAAGATAAGATGTAAATGCCATTTGATTGTAAATAATTAAATGGCATTTTTCACAATTCATTCGTGTGTAAATCTCAATAGAGACACAAAAAAATGGAAAGAAAGAGAAAAATTCTATTAGTGGCGTGTCATTGATGTATGTATTGATGCTTATTGATATATACATGTATAAAACACAAATGAAAATGTCAATGGTAAAATTCATCGCATGAGCATCCATCATTTCTCGTCATTTGATATATAATTGAAATAGAAATAGCTATAAGAAGTAGCAACTGACGTGAATATTGGCGACATAGAATGAAAATTCTTGGAAATATATATTCTTTTTCATATTTTGTGACGTGTTTTCAAGACCGTAATAAGACTTTATTTTCAGACGAAGTAAACATTTCATTAAGGTTGTTTATTTTAGTACCAAGAACATTTAATGACAAACTTTTTTGTTTATTTTTGAGTCATATACATTTTTAATGCCCTAAAATTGCCAATGTCAGTAAACTTCTCTTAAAAAATTAATAATCCAGTGCATTAATAATGAAATTTCCCCTAATTCTCAAGAAAACTCCATCAAAATGACTAAGAGCATCAACAAGCAGCTTGAAATAAGAGATTAGATTGTAAATATTGTAAGTGAAGTACCGGAAGTAGTACCGAAATAAAATAAGCCTATGTTGAACATGACAGCTAACAGAATCTCATTGCTCAATGTCCTTTACATCCTGTCTTGTCATTGTTAAGTGGACAATTGGATGAAAAATAAGAGCAATAGCGGCATGAAGTGCAGAATAAAAAATCAGCATGTTTCCAATCATTGAATTGAGATGAAAGTATCTCTGTCGGAAGTTCCATTTTTTTTAGATTCGATCCATTTGTGTTTAAAATTTCACTTCAAGATACAGATGAACCGAAACCTTTGATTAATTTCAATTTGATGCCATAGATGAGCAAGCTTGATTTTACTTTTTTTCATTTCCATCTCCACATTTTTAATCTTCTTTACAACAGGAATCGGAATTTCGAGAGAGCGTCCAAAACAAAAAATAAGCAAATAAATTGAATACCCACTGTGCGGTATAGAAAATAAAAATAAAAGTAATAGAAGGCATGCTGCTACTCTCTTTCTCTATTACAACGTCTGTCAATCGATAAATTTTCATTTTCTTCTTCTACTTTTTAGTGCATTTTTTAAGAAATAAAGGTAAGATGAGCTTTTGGTTTGACTGACTGCTTTTGGTTTTGTAAGCTCTATAGAGCTTAAGGCGATATCAATAGAATATTATGAATCAAATTCGATCCGTTTGAACAATGAAGTAAGAACATTACGTAAACTAACCCAGCAAGAATGCTGTGACAAGCCATAACTCGAAATTGGATCGGAAAAGTTAAGTTCACTGAACTTCATACAAAATTCGTGTCAAAGTTAAACTCTATGAGCAGCAATGACTAGCAGATGACCAAAATGACAACATTCATGATGAGGATGTATGTCTGATGTGACCAAACTGTCAGTATTAATATTATCATGAATATTACAATACATTCTTGTTGTCCATACTGTGTGAAACACTGATGTGCCCTAGAACAGCCACAGGTTTGCAGAAAAAAAAATTGAAAAATCTCATGCCTGAAGGGTGGCAGGATCAGAATAGGAACAGCAAGGTTTACAACCTAAGAGCAATTTCTTAACCCAATATGTTCAAATAAAGCAACAGAATGTAAACAGCACGAGATGGTGTCGCGCAGAACCTCAAGGGATTCCTAAATTGAGTCAACTTAGTGATCAATCAAATGATAGCCATGTAGCCGGTTAAAATACAATTTTCTAAAAATGCGCTTCTAATATCCGCTTAATTCATTCTCATGATCCAATTTCAGTGTCATAGAACAGCCAGAGAAGAAAGAAAGCAAAAAAAGGAGAGGAAAATTGAAAATTCATTTTGTAATAAATTTCTTTTTCACTTTAACAGCAAACACATCAAAGATCAATTGAAACAAATTTTTATTTTACTTCGTACAATTTTTTTTTTCAGTCGCATGCGCGTGCATTACACCTGTGAGACCTCATTTTTCAAAAAATAAAAGGGAAAGGAAGGAAAAAAAACTTATATTTCTGTTCATCTCATTGAAAAATACGGGAAGGTTGATGGCAAATGAAATTTATTTTATATTTTCAATTCTTTCCTTCCACTATCATGCTGAACTTAGTCGCAAATTGCATGAGCATACTCCGGTATGGAATTTGTGATATGTACATAGATTTTACAATGTTGGAAGATAGTAAAGTGTCCTCGTTACAGCATCCATTCTTAACAACATACGGAATACCTGGATGTAGTTTATATGGGATACTCTTAATCCAGAACAAGCTTCCATTTGAGTTGCTATTATTTCTTGCTACGAATGGATTTATTCAATCTAATTGCCTTTTGTTTTGCTACGACTCTTCTTAATGGGAGTTCTTTATAAGTATTCATGGTTATAATTAATATATTTTGTGTAATTATGGAGAAACTTTTTAGGTATCAATACTTGGAGATCATTAAAGGAGTTATAAGTTCTAATCTTCACTGGACTTGAATACAATGTTTCTTTGTTATGACTTTGTAATATTTTAAGGCAGTGGTATAACTAGGTATCTTGGCGCTTTGGAAGGAAACTGAAAATGTACGGTCAAACCCAAACAAATAGGATTGGATGTGTTGAAAAGGACGCTAGAGTCCATAATATCCCGATCTGGCAGAAGGTTTCGAAGGATAGAGCTATTTTTATACATTCCCTACGCGTGGAAACCGGTCCACGTGCGCCCTAGCCAAATAAGTAAGTAAGTATCCAAAAAGCCAACTACATTACAAATTACAGAACTAAATTCTACCACCCACAAAATACAAAGCAACTATTTGTTTGTAAATTCTCAGAATTTTCATCAACATTTACGATCGGCCCTTAGTTTGCCTGTCAACTGATCAAAATGTAAGTGAATTTCTATTGAATTCAAATCAACTTTGTCAGAAATAGGTATAAAATGGAAATACTAATTTTCTCAGAAAAATCCCATGGTCATTCATTGCAAGCACGTTAACTCTGACATATTTTTTAATTCGAATTTTTGTTCTGAACAATTTATGAAAAATCAGAACATTAAATATAAAACTACAGTACTTAAAAATAGAGTATGGAACAAAATTATGAGTTCTCTGGAGAGCAATTGGACAGAATAACTCAATGAAGTCATAATTCGTCCTTTAATTAACATATAAATTTTTTTATGTCCTCTAACCTCAAAAATTCTCAAATTTAAGCAATAAAATAACATTTTTTGTAGCCTTTAAAAATTAGCAACATCTCACATAATTTAATATGGATGAATTTAAAGCTGCAAGACATATCCGACAACATTTTATAGGTCACTTAATTTCATTGAACTCAAAATCAGCACGAAGAACTTTAACAACAACAAAATAATAAAACAGAGAAATATTCACGGATAAAACATCAGTCGACGTATCAAAAATCTATTCAATTCCTCGTTTTATTACTCCTGAGGTATTGTTAATTATTTCATAATAGCATAAAAGAGAAACAAGGAAGAAAAGAAAGAAAATATGATGGAGGGAAAGTCTACGAGGGATGTTTAAAATAAAATGATGTACATACGTACACAATTCGAGAGTGATTGGGAGTATGAGAGGAGCAACAGAAATAACAACAACAATTCATCCTTTTATTGTGAAAAAGCAACAGAAGTTTTCTCAGCACACTCTACAGGTTTTTCCCATAAAAATTAAATAATTTTTTTCAATCGAGAGAGCCGCTGAGAGTAAATTTACATTTGTATTTGTGAGAATTTCTCAGTTCCTGTATTTACTTCCTTCAAAAGCTCAATAAAAGCTCATTTTCACAGCTTTCATTCATACTTTTCATCACAAACACATGAAAATTGTCTGAAAAAAGAAAATTTTCCATTTTAGAGATAAGAAAGTTTTTCTGACTGAGCGAGACTCAGTAGTTGTTGAAACTCGGTGAGATATAGACGCGAAAAAAAATCACGAGATTATACAAGAAGGAAAATATAACGGGAAAAGTGAATGAAAAATGTGATGTGAGGAAAATTTACTTTTTTTTGCTATCTATAAAAAAAATATATAATTTTTTTCATGCACGATGGAAGCTTTTGAAGATTAAAGTGGCTAAATATGATTGCAGTGGATGCTTTAATATCAACGAATAAATGATAAATGATGGTGAATGAATTGTGAAAGCTATAAAAAATTATTGCGCTTTAAGTACTCTTTCATTAAGTCCATTCATAAATTATATGGAAATTGTAATTTCTGCATATGCACGTTCGGTGATTACAGTGAGTTTTTTTTACAAAAAGAAAGTATTAATTCTTATGCATAAGTCTGTAATAATCTGACAAGTTAAATAATTGAATGAATTTTGAATTGAAGAATTTGTGAATATTGAGCTTTAAATTATGTTTTTAGTGCTGGATTTCTAGTTCTAGTTCTCTTGCCATTTAAGGGTGTCTAATAGCGTCAAGCTCACTCTGTTCCTACTATCCGATAGTCTCCCCTCTACATTCTTAGATACACTCCTGCACAATAACATAAATTTTCCTTAAAAATTATTCAAAGTGCCATAAAGCACCAGTTGATCAAATCATACGACAACTTAAATCATAATTGTATTTATTGCACGAGTCAGATGCAATTGTTGAGTAAATGGTATGGAAAATAATTCCATTTCCTTCCCATGCATGTTCATTAAATAGTTAAAAAAAGAGAACAATTTTCCGCCGTCATCATCTGCTGCCTTTGCTATTTTGTGTTGATTGAATGTGAGAGAAAAAAAAGTTCCTGCAACAGATTTTCATGCAGGCACACGAGAAAGAAGTTTATTAAGCCGTAAAAATGCTGATTAGTTGTAAAAGAAAATTTTCTTCCTCATTTTTTTTTCTTGTTCAACAATAGACTAAATTTGTAAATCCGAAACGATAGCAGGGATGGACATCAATGAGACTTGTTGAAAGCTTAATTAAAAGTAAATCAATCATCATTGAAAAAAAGTGCTTATCGATATTTTAATTTAATTATTGAGGTAATGAATTTACCACACAAGTATTTGTTGTTACAATTAAAGCAATTTATGTGGAAGTGGCACTTTGGTCAAGTGACTTATTCTGATGAGATTTTTGTGTGATTCTGTCTTTCCCAGGGGATTTTATTGTTGAATTGAATACCTGCTTAATTGATGCTTAATCACTAATCGACAATTTAATATTTTTTAACATGAACTTGAACATTTTTTGTGAACTTTTAAGGAACTAAACTAACACAAAATTTTCCATCTCAATCCTGTCCCCATCTAAGTACAGGACGATTCCTTGATGCGATGGCATATTCCCTTTCCAATTTTTCAGCATTCATTGCTTTCTGTTGCATTCTCTTGAGTGTCTCTGGATTTTTGATTCCTTTGTACTGTTGATCTAATTTTCGTTGCTCCGCAGCGTCTGCCGTTAGCTGTCTCATAGTGTCAGCGTCAGGTGTGATGACTTTATAACTGTCTGAGCTTCTTTCACAGCACAATCCACAGCAATTTCCCATTTTTAGATTTAGTGACTGTAATATTAAATTGAAGCTATAACTACATTGAATTGTGAACACAAATGGACTAAAATGTAGAACACAATGGGATTTGATAGGATTTTTTAGGAGTTCTGGATCAAAAATTTACATAAATTCAAATTTCCATTAAAATTTTTCCTCTGAATCACCAATTAAATTTTTAATGAACTTCAAGCCAAAACCCTTCAAAGTTACTTCGAAAAAGTTTCCATTAAAAAACCTTTCAAAACGTCAAGCGATAAAAAAATTTTCACAAAATTCTCAGAATTTATGTCTGAAAAGTTACGCATCTCACTAAGAATGAAATGTCAAAAAGCAAGAAAAGCTTTATAATATCCCATTTACATTGAAATATCTTTAAATCATAATTATGTAGGAAAGTTCTCAAAAAGCCATTAAATTTTACGATTCCAGCATCCATTTGACAGCACAGCGAGGCATGAGATGGGAGGGCCAACAATCTCGATAACAAAAATACCAAAAAAGAGAAATATTTTTCAATAACAATTTTTCAAAATTAATCTTAAAGGAAAAACTTGTGGGGAAGAAAATTTAATGACATGCATTTATCACACGTTGATATGTATCAAGAGTAGAAAATGTGTGTCTCTAGAGCATTTAAGATATATCTCTTAAAGCATATATGTGTGGGTGTCAGTATGAGTTGAAAATAGAAGATTTTTTTCGTTATTCGGATGATATAAAAAATGACTACAAGCTTATATTACATGCATTAAATATTCTCTCAGTCTTATATGCGACGAAAACTCCTTCTTTACACGTATACATTTAAGCATTGCCATATAATTTCCCTTAAAGCTTGCTCAAGAGACGGAAATTTGACACACTTCCGAGTGTACTGGAGAGAATGCGAGAATAAATTGTGAGAGTATAAAAAAATGAAGAAAAATTGATTAAAATGAAATAAACTTAAGGATTGCTTTTTTTTGTTGTTGTTCCTTTGTTCGAGATGTTCTGGGGTGTCTTGTAGACATTTTAAGTATCTATTGCGTCTAGTACTTGAATATTCTATGGAAATTAAATTTCATTTTGAAGTGAAATTTTCGAGAGTGAATAAAAAAGAACGGCGACAAGATATTTATATGAAGAGTTTTCACCAGAATTGATACCCCTAGAGTTGGGAATATAGCTTTTAACATTTTCTAAAACAAAAAATTCTTTCATCAAAATTCAAAAAAATCAACATTCAAACGTCGTTTAGAATTTGAGATGCGGACCAATAAAAGAGCTTAAAGTTCTCATGGGAAAAATGAGAAAAAGAATCGCGAAAAATTGTTGATGTAAAAATTTACGTCACTGGTATTTTTCCATTCTGCGATATTATCTTCCTCTCGAGAATACTTAATGGAGTTTAAAGAAGAATCATAGAATTTAATTGACTAACTCTGACTCTGTTTAGAAAAGGATGCAATGGAATTTTTGATGCTTTTAAGATTTGACTTTGATTTTATACTTTAATTGATTGAAATTAATCAATTGCTGACTATGTGATGGATATTCAGACATGTTAAACACACAAATCTGAGCATAACATCGAACGGCATGATAAGCAATTTTATTGAAATCATGTCTATAACTTGTAAATGAAGGAACTTATAAACTTTCTACTCTTAAAAGCAGTTAGAATCAAATTACTGCAAGTTTAAAGGATCAAAATGCATTTCAATCAAAAAAGTTAATCTCCATTCCCAAAAAAGTTAGTAGAAACAAAATTTTAACAAATTTTCAGTACAGTAAATAAATCTTTCCAAAAATTTATAGCATCCAACATTAAATCTCGTGAGTATATCCGAGTACTCAAGTGTAGGTTTGATAAAATTGTAAGAAATTTTTTTCATTTAATTAAATATTTAATCATCCGTCTTTCTCAGAAACTTTTATCGGAAGAAAAATTGTTTCTTGAAGGTAAGAAAATAATTAAGAATGAAATTACCTTTTGTGCTTACTTTCTCGAACTCGGCCGTGGGCAAAAAAATATTGTAAATTTTTAATTTTCACTGTTCATTAAGCTTTTTTGGCTCAGATTTTTTCACTCTTAGATTTGTACTTAATTTTGGATGAATGTTCGGAAATAAAATCTTTATTTCCTCTGCAGATTATTTCAACTGATTTGTTTCATTTACAGACATCTATTAAACATTTAACGAATGCGAGTTTCTTTGAAAATAACTTAATTTTGATTAAATTTGTTAATTTGAGCATTTTGAAAAAAGTTTTTGTTGAAAATTAAAAGATTTGAGATCTTTTGGGAAATAAATTCAATTTTAATGCACCTCCTGGCAATTTTGTTGATTAAGTAAGTTTTTGTTCCATTGAGAATTATAGAAAGTTTGGAATGGGAATTTAAGTATTAAGGATATATATTACGTGGTGAAAATAAAGGATATTTTCATAATATTGAGAAATTTTCTTGAAAAAAATTATTAGATTATGATGTCCTAGATGCCTAGTTAGTGGCAAGCTCTGATTGAATTGAACCTCGAATCAATCAGATTTAGTTAACAATTCTGGACCAATTTCTTTGGTACGGAATGTTATATTCGCACCATGGTAACAGAAGCCAGGAAAAATAGCTTTAAAAACACATACCCACCCCTTCCTAGAAACATTCAAAAATCTCTTACAAGAGCAATTCAAAAGCAATAAATTCAACTTATTGACATTCCTTATCAGTAATCATTTAATTACAATTCCACAAAAAAAAGTTCAATGCAAATTAATAAGAAGTGAAAAACGTGAAGCTACTTAATACATTTCAATTTCTTTAAAAATAACTGAAGCACCTTCAATTTTAAAAGAAAACATGCTCACTCAATTTAAACTTTTAATTGCCATTCTCGATGTAATTTCTGCGATAAATGAGTATTTCATTTAATTTAGAAAAAAGCTTTTCTTTTTATTTTATCTCAAAGACAATTAAAATTTTTCATGCACAAATTGAAATTATGCAAAAAAAACAAGCATCGCTACACGTTTTCTCAATTCCATTTAAATTTTTTTAATTAATTTCAGCTTTGAAGTCTTGAAAAAAATTTTTACTTATTTTTCTTTTTCTGACATTTTTGCGATTAAAAAAGATTTCTGATCTGAGTTCTGTATTTTCGGAGCATCAAATATATTCTTCGAGGTTGTATTAACTTTAGAAAAAACTTGATTTCTTTATCTTTTCATGTTTTACTCATTAAAAATTGTTAAGAAAGTTAGGAGTTTGCAATGAAAGTTAAGCGCATTTTTTGGGGATTGGAAAAGTTGAAGTCTGATCAAAACCATGCTTTATGCTGGCATACGTTTGTTAAAAGACAAGGTCGCAGCCTCACCATCAGACTAAGGATGGATAGATTGGCAGTCTCGCCATCAAACTAGAGATGGTTAGGGTGGCAGCCTCACTATCAGACTTGGGATGGATAGGGTAGCAACCTCACTATCAGAATAGGGATGGATAGGCTATCAACGGACCGTTTTACAAATATATTCACTTTGAGACAAAGAAATCGATAAATTTTAACTTTTTCATCAACTCCAGTCACCAATAAAAATTTAAACTTTTAAATTTCAATATTTTTTACTTCAATAAACCAAAAGCAACCTAGCAACCCGATAAACTTCTCATTAATTTGAGAACACAAAACACCTCTTGATTAAATTGTAAAATTCACCCAAAAGAATCTACTAATTGTTGTATAAATTTTTGAAAAAGGTTAAAGCATTTTAAATTTCTATGAAGCCTTTCAGTAGGAAGAAGTAAAATTCTTAGGCACGAATAGTCTTTAATAGATGAAAATTTCTTCTTCATCAACAAATTTTTGAATGTCTTAAATTACAATGTTCAACTCTAATTAAAATATCCAACAGTCTGTTCCACAGAAAACAAGAAAACCAAAAATTTTGGTTATTCATAAAATTTTATTACATTTTTGCTGTAAATCCACTTAAAGCACGATTAAATTGCCCAAATCTGTGAGAGAATTTTATTTGATATTTTACTCTTGAGATTATCATTTCAATGTCCTACGTAGTCATGTTGCCCGGCATCATGTTATATGATACATGTTATAACGTCATAGCGTATGATATATTGTGTATATAGACTAAGATTATCATTCTCATACTTCTTCCATGTAACTTTTAATTATCTTTAATAATTAACAGTTATACCATGTAAGTTGATTAATAGCACATTGGTGCATGAAAATTTATAGAATATAAGCAAAAAACAAAATTAATGAGAAAACTTCATATTGGATTCATCAAGTCCATAGGATGCTTTTTTTTTTAGTCATCAAAAGTGAATTCGTTTTGATAGTTGGACTTTAATTTAAGTTTGTTGAAAAAGTTTTAATGAATAATATTTTGTAGCAGATGCGACATTTTCGGTTGAGATGAATGATTTTAAGCAGAATTTTGAGAGTTGCAGTGCATGAGAAGATACAATGGAGAGGATTTATTAACAAAAATATTTTAGGACAAATCATGGAACATATTTACTCAGTATTCAATACTAGACTAATATATATCAATGCAATCTACCCAACCACAATAAGAATGCTCTAAACTGAATTCTGCAACTCAATTACTTGCTTACTGTACCCATGCTTCTATGTGGAACTCAAATTGCAACAAAATGCTTTCAACTTGACTCTATTGCTAGCTCGGTCACCTAGTTTGTACAAATTCTTTGTCTGCACGTCGATCTGACATTCTTTCATAACTATTCTGCGCCATGGAGCTTTTGGAGTACCAAGGACTCTATTCCCAACTAGGTGCAACATTAAAAACCCCAAAATCCATCTTCCTGGAACTCTCCCATCTCTTTAACGTAGAATACCATCTTCTAAGCCACTACCACAGCAATAAATTCAATCTTTCACCTTCAGTGACAATTCAATGCACCGCACCCAACTAGAAAAAAAGAATCCACAATCTTAAAATTGTTTGTTTAACAAACTGAGAAAGTTTGCAATAAAAAAGAGGCGGCAAAGTAATTCCAAAAGGTAGAGTAATGTAGTCTATTATATAAGTAATATTATTCTTGTTTAAACATAAAATATCTCTCAGCTAAGGAGGGAAAAATAAATTTCTTACTAAAAATACGTGAACAACCTGCCATAACTTACTGTCATATTATGTGTGAATATATTACATGAATAATATATATTATGTTAACGTACCATACACATATATATTCACTAATAAAATAATAATATTACCAAAAAAACCGAACAATTTTAAAAGTTTTTTTTTTCTTATTATTTCTGGTTTTAATGAAAGTTAAGGAACAATAAAAGACGAGAGCAGACGACAATTTTGAGTTTATATGCTTCTAAGTTCAAGACAACAGGTGAATTTCGTGACATTACAGTGTTACGAGGCATTACAATAAAAATCAAAAACGAGAAAAAATTCTGATATTTTATATATATGCTGTGACTGTTGTTGCGGAGCTTTACATGGCACAAAAAAATAAGAAATACACAAAAACTTAATAAAGAAAAGATTCTCGCTTTTTTACCATAAAATGGAATAAGATTTTACTTTTTTCTTCTCCCCTCAACATTTGCCTGCCTGTCTCTGTGCTTTTTTCTGATGGCAATTTGATTGACGCAACACAGATGTTGCAGCTACATGACTCAATGCTTACGAGCCATTTCTTTTTTTGCGTGATCTTAATAAAGATTTTGGTGGTGCTTTTTTGTGGAATTGTCAGATTTGTGTATTTTTGGACATTTTATCTAAATTTAATTTGTTGTGTCCGAAGGACGAATCTTGTGAGAATTTTATTGTCTGTCTACTGGCTGTTCACAGACATCTGTCTTAAACACACTGGCAAGAAGCAGGAACATGCTTACTTACTTGGTTCGGCGAACGAGGGCCCATTGCCGCGCGTAGGGAATGTCTATAGACAGTGGGCAGAAACATTGGCATTACCAGAAATCTTTAAAGATGGAGTGGATGTAGATTGACCCCTGAACCCCCAAATACATCCCCTCTGGCCAGCAGCTCTTCATTCTAATTTACCAAATGACTAAACTCGTCGTCTAAGACGAAAAAAATTAAGCAACAAAGAATCTCTCATGCTTAATTCTAATTTCAGATCCAACAATAAGCGAGCACAAGACATGCAAAAAGAAATTAACGATAAATTTTATTCCAAAACATTTTTGGTATTTAATTAGAAATTTTTGCCACGATCTAATTCCCATTTTGCATGTGGCAATCGTGAGCCAGTCCGAAAAATTGTATTTTATAAATTTTCCTATAATATTAAATTGAAAATGAGAACAATGAGGAGAATTTATAAGCATTAATTGTGATGTTAGCCACCTCAATGGAATAATATAGAATAATTGATAGCTTCAATGCTCTCGTTTATATCCATATTTACCACACAATTTTATCGACTTCTTTTTTCCTTTATAATCTTTAATTAATTTTAATTAGACACTATTTCAATATTCACAGCATTCAATTAATAGCTATGATGGTAATTAGTTAGTCAACTATATGATGTTGACCGGCAGACACGCATCAATAGCTTCAAATTTCAATGAGATTCAATTTTAATTTTTAAATCATATTAAAATTTGAATTTTATGATGAAATATAAGCTAACCAAGTCATAAACCACTTCCAACCATAAATTTTTTTGTCCGTTCCAATTATGTTTTCACATTTCATCGCAAATGACAGCTACAGTTGAGAAGCACTTTGTTATTTAATTTAATTGATGATCTAATTAATTGTCAAATAATTTTTATGTTAATAAGAAGCTTGTTGACACAATAGGCTATTTGTGGCATGTGTCGATTCTATTCATAGACATTCTTATCGATGTGAATGGAGATGGAAAAGAAAATTGCTGATTGATTTTTTTTTTTTTTGCTGTATTTTCGGAATGAAAACGCATAAAAATGGGCAAATTTGTTTTATATCTGATGACATTGCTGTTTGAACTTGTGACCTATAGTGTCAGTTTTGTTTGTGAAAGCTTTATTTAGACATTTTATGGTTGAATAATAAGCACTTGTGGTTTTATCTGAATAGACTGGATTAGACATGTGGTATGGGGATGATTTTGAGTATATATTTTAGATGAAGTTGAACTAATTACTTCATTACGACACTTGATTGACCTGTATTTTACTGGATCTTGTTTTGTGGTTTGGGAAGTGACCTGGATCTTACTGGATCTTGTTTTGTAGATCTGGAAGTGGCCTGGATCTTGTTTTGTAGATCTGGAAGTGACCTGGATCATTCTGAATCTTTATTTTGTGGCTTGGAAAGTGACATAGACTTAAAATGAACATTTTCCAAGAATTTATATACAATATTTCCTAATAACTCAACAAATCTAATAATAAAGTTCACTCACATGAAACTCAATCAGAAAAAAATTCTTTAAAATTGCCTTTTAAACTCAAAAAATAATAAAAAGTAAATCCATTGACGATACCATATCGCAATACGAATTAGACAACATGAATGGATACACCTGATTCATTCAATACGACACAAATAGATTCATTGAATGACAATTCAATCATTCATCTACTCAGTCAGGACAAAAAAATGTAGAATGAGAGGATTACATCAGTACGCTCAATGTGTGATAAAAATAGAAAATATTTACGAAAATAAAATAAAAAAAAAAAAAATGTTACTGCGTAGGATGCTTGGAATCACATTTTACGCTTTTAATTTTATATTATAGCAAAATAATTGAAATTTGATATGAAAACAACCTTCATACTTGCGTAACTGATATTCAAATGCATTAAATTATTAAGGCAAAAATAACAATGACGATAATGTGAATTATTTTAACATGTAAAATGAAGTTCAACTTTATGAATTTTTAAAATCAGCATACGTAAACAGGAAGAATGTATAAAGCAGGAAAGTGGGGTAATTAAGTCAAAAAGCCTTTTACAAATATCGTCAAGAGATGATGAAGTTATAAAAAAGATGAGAAACAGAAAATAAGTGAGCATGAATACTTTAGTAGGATGAATGCTAAAGTACAATTTTTACACAATTTTCCATGCATTAATATTATGTTGGTAGGAGAAATGGAAGTGCTAGAGGCACCAAAAAAATAAATTGAAATAATATACACATAAAAAGGTTAATAAACAGGTATGAAGAAATAAAGTAACGCTTTTACAAGATACAATGCCTTTAGAAGCACATAAAAGTTCAATTTGAAACATCCAGTGAGATACAGTAACAAATTTTAAAGACTCACTGATTTTTAAGTTGACGGTTTAATCGATTGATGTTTTAACAGAAAGCTCAATTGTCTAGCGATGAGGTGTCTGATGAATTCAATAGCTAGAAGAAATAAAGGAAATTAAGCCATAAAATTTTTAAGGAAAAAAAATTTCACGAAAATTCGAAAATGTTTACATTTAATAACTTCTTTAATGCACAATACTTACATCTGTAGCTATTATGAGATGAACTTATATCCTTTGTGAACACTTAAACACTTATAACACTGTTATTTATTGAAGATTAATTATTTCACAATTTTTTGACGAGCACAACACGTTTTAACGTTCGCTTCAAATGATGCAGAAAATTTTCAAATTCAAAAATGTCGTTTAAAATTTTTAACGGTTTTTATCAATTTTATTGTTTTTCACATAATTTTCTACTGTTTCTTACAATTTTACAGCCCTAATTCCAAAGTTTTAACAAATAAATCTCTCGATAATCCAAATAAAAAGTAATCTGTGAATTTTTTGTTGTAAAAAATAAAACTTTTTGTAAGAAAAACAAAGCAAACCGTTTTTATGCCATATTTTTATTAAAAATTATTTTTTTTTCTTCACCAACCGCACTTCCTTCCGAAAGGAACACACAGAGGCTCACAAACATACATATTCATTTGAGACGTAGAACAATTTTCTGCCTTCTGTTTTCTTATTTCGAAGATTGCATAAATAAAAATTGAAAAAAAAAAAAACAAATGAAAATATATAAAAGAAGTCGAAAATGAAGAAATAAACACACGCACAAAGTTTTATATGCTGAAAATTTCGTTTTATTCGTTTACGCTTCAAGAAAGATGAAATGAGCAAAAGAAATAAAAAAATCAAATTTCAAACATTTGAAAAAATTGCTTTAATTTGTTTTAATGTAATTTACATGATTGAGTGGAATTAATGGAGGGAGTAGGTTCGATTGTTGAGCTTTGATGCAGAGGGTGTCAGATGTCGGTTTTAAGTAGAAGAAAAAATATTGAAAACAAGGCATGAAATATGATTGATGTTTGAATTTCAAGCTTGAAAATTGTTTCCAAGAATGTAACAAGAACTACGTCAGGAATCTATTAAATTATTCATATTTAACACCAACGCCAAAATATTCGACTTCTTGTGAACTTCAAAGAATTTCAAGAAGATAAATTTTTTTCTCGATTGAGACAAAGCATCAGAACATGATGAATATAAAATGTTTTGAGATTCAGAGCTGTCGAAGAAAATTCGACAAGCAAATTCATCTAGTCGTTATTATTTGGCATTAGAAAAGGTTTTCAAGTTGAATTGGCCAAATTTAAGAAGTTAACGGACTGACAATATTTGAAATTACCCTCAAAAAATTACAAAAGTCCTCGTGTTATTGATCGAGGGACTTAAGCGCATTTTTGTCCCAGCGATCAGTAATTGAAAATAGATATTAAGTTTCCTACTCAAAAAAAGATCCATTGAGATCCAGGTCACTTCCAGACCTAATAAACAAGTTCCAGATCACTTCCAGATCTAAATAACAAGATCCAGTAAGTTTCAGATCACTTCCAGACCCACAAAACAAGATCCAGTAAATTCCAAGTCACAATACTAGAAATTTAAGAACTTCATCATTTTAACGGATTTTCAGTATTCAAACCACATAACGGTCAAAAAAAAATTCAAACTTTGTTCAGTAAACACTGTAAAAACATCAAAAAACATTGAAGAACACTGTAAAACAATGAAAAAACGTGTTGTTGTTTTTGTTGTTGCTGAATATGAAAATGAAAATTTGTTAATTATAGCATTTATGCGTAGATTTGAAACTTTTAAATGCCCGTGGCCGCAATAACTTTATGGAACTGAACTTTTAAAACTATTCCGAGCTCTCTACGATGTCTAGATAAAAAGTTTTTATCGTCAGCCGAACAGACATACATTGTGTCTTATTAAGCTACCTTTTTGAAAAAAATTTCAAAAATGCGCTAAAAATATTTGGAAAATAACGGTCAAAAAATGTTTGAAAAATTGATGTAAAAGCAAATTTGAAAAATAACTGTCAAAAATTATTTGAAAAATAACGGTCAAAAAATATTTGAAAAGAAACAAAGTTCAAATACAGTATTTTTTTACCAAAAAGTTCCAATCCACAATGATCTAGAATCGAAAAAAATGTTCACAAATTGATTTTTTTCATGGAAAATAAATTAGACCTTTGTTAAGCCTTACTAAAGATGCTATTGGTAGCTATATCCTGTCGAACTATAAAGCCTCAAATCGCTGTCTAACTTGAGTAAATTAATTTTGAATTTCATAAATTTTTTGTTTACAATTTCAGTAAAATTTTAAATCGTATATTTTTCTATGAATTAGACATGTTTTACCTATCATTTATCAATTTTCATCTCTTAAATCATCAATAGTTTACAATTAATCGTAAAAAATAAAGTTTAAAATAGTAGAAATGCTTAAAAAATGTCTCTGAAAATTCGTAAATTTTGCATTTTAAAAACTTAAATAACTTGTTACGATACAACGGGAGACAAACGAAAATAGAAAGAAGACATAGTTTGAGCTTTGATATTGATGTGATCTTCATACTAAGATGCCAAATTCGCCCATTAAAGAGATATTGAGTCTCAAATTTTGCATGAAATTTCCTTTGCAAAAAATTTTTAGGTAAATTTATTTGCGTTAATTTACGTCGTTTACCAATAATTTTTTCATTAAATGCTCACTTTTTGCTAATCTATTTGTGATCTTTAATAGAAATTAAGTTAAAACACTTAAAACGCCAAGAAAAACGCAAATTTTCTAAATACAAAAATAACGGCTATTTTCTTTTTAAAAATTTCACGCTTCCAAAAGAAAATACCGCACTTTTAATTTGTGAACATTTTTTTTGATTCTAGATCATTGTGCAATCACTAAGACCCAAAGTTTCTCGTCATGTTTTCTCATCATTCATCTCATTTTTCACAGAAATCCTCAGAATTAAATCATCTTTGTCATTACTATGTCGATAATAACAACATTCTTTTTGTCAATAACTTCTTTTTGAATTCATCTCAGAAGCTCATTTGACTTCTTCTTTGCTATTTTTTCTTGAGGATATTGTCGGAATGAAAATGAGCTCTTAGATTTTGTGTTGATCTTTTTTGGGGAAAAAGAAAAAAAAGAATCGAAAAGTCAGAACTTTAATACAAAAATAATTCAACAAGCTTAGGTCATTGAGTAGAGGATATAGAACAGTCCACATCAGACAAAGCAGTCTTTAAATTGAAGAACTAAGCATATAATCCTCAAAAAGTATAAAATTCAAAGTTTGTAAATAATCCTCAAATAAAATCAAAATTGCGTTGCCATCTATCCACTTCTGTTGACTTTTCCTTTAATCTCTCTAGTTTGTCTTTCTGGCGGCGATAACGACTTATATTTTGTCGAGTCCAAATATTCGAGAGATGGAAAAAAAGTTTATTTGCATTATTTTTGTATTTCCACAATGTCAAATATATAAATGATATTTTCTCTGTGGTTTGAGGATATTCCAATTTCAGTGAATTGCTAAATATCCTCAAAACATATTTTCTGTGTTTTGTTCCATGACAAGTCATCTATTTCTGTGGCGTTTTTGAGGATTTTATTCGCAAATTTAGTCTTTGTTTACAAATTTTTGAATTTGAAATTTTGATATTTTCGTAAGAATTCACTTTAAAAACTCAAAATTCTTCATCATATCATCGATCTTTCGATATTTAATAATCAAAACTCTCCATCAAAACACATCCAGTTCTAAAAACCAGTCAAATCAATCATAAAGTCCTCAAAGCCACTCAAAAATTGCTATAAATATGAATTGATTTGATTTGCTGTGTAAAAAATATTTGCATAGCATTTGAATTGTCTAGAAAATTCTTTTATTATTGAATTTGATTGAGCAGTTGTCAGCCGATGATTGCCAACAGTAAGAACAAAAAAAAAGCCAATGAAAAGAAGTGGAATGAGAGATAATGGAAAATTGTTTGTACGCCGCAAGGGAGGCGAATTGTGTCTCATAAATACACAAATTTGCATCATTTTTCAACCTATTGATTCAGTAAAACCATCAAAGTGTGCAAAGCACGCTCGTTTGATGTGGAATTTTAAGTTTTTTAACAAACATAATAAATGTAATTATTGATAATTGCTCTTAAACATGCACAAAAAAACAACTTTAAAAAGTACAACTCATAAATTTTCACAATGAACTTTAAATTGCCGGATGTAAAAAGCATATAGCTTTCAGTTTCATTCCACTCAGAGCATTCAACAGGAGGAAGAAATTTTTTTTTGCCTCAAATCAAAATGAAAATAAAAAGAAGGAGGAGAAAGAATGTATGCTTCCAGTTGGAAATGTGCCAAAATTAAAGAACTAGAGTATAATCACACACCTGTAGCGTCCTTAAAAGTGGCACACGCAATAACTGTTGAATGTTTTATTGAAATATGAAATGAAATTGTTGAATTTGTTTATTTTTTAGCATTATTTGGGGAGATAGCATTGTCAATATTGTTCATTTTGGGGTAATTACCCCTAATTCGTCAATTTATAGCGTCATCGAAGTGTTAGTCAGATAATCGAACTGTTTACATTTCAATTATCCGTTTGCGAAATTTCGAACAAAAAGCTTTAGTGATATTCAGCTCATTCCTTAACAAATGGGGGAAATTCCAACAATTTCATCAATTTTTGATGCCTTCCTAGAAATGTTAGTCGGATAATCGAATTGTTTACATTTCAAATATCCGTCAATAAAATTTCAATCAAAAATATCTCTTCTTTATGCTTTTTCAGCTCATTCCTTAACACATTCAATACTCCATGACTTACCCCAAACCTCACAAAACCTTCCAATTACTTGTTTTCATTTACTGAACATAAACAATAATAAAGAAACAAAAAAAAAATATGATGATTAGTTGTAATGTCATTTACGATAACATGCATATTGTCATTATTCATTCTTTATATTCCTTTTCCCACTCCTTTTCACTGTGGCATTTTGACAAATGTGTGCACATAACTTACATACATTCACGTCTATAAAAAATAATAAATAAAATAAATGAGAATGAGGAAAAAAATCGATGAAATTTCGATTGAATAGCGCTGATAACAATATACAATATAGTCTGATTCCGCAAAAGCTCCAATGCTGTATTATATAGTATTTTTTGAAATCCATTTCTTCAACACAAAAGCCATCCATAAGTGGAATGAGTTAAGTTTAGTGAAGACTCTCTTCTTTTTTATGACGATACGCTCATAATGTAAAGTAATGTACATTATTATGAGGAGATGCTTCCAATTTTGAAAGAGCTTGGAGATAAAAAAAAAAAAAAACTTTCGCATACACAAAAGGAGGAAAAAAGTATGAGAAGAAGGCAAGAAATTAGTTATTATGTACACATGTTATATGATGGCGTATCTCAAGCACTTGTAATCTGTCAGAAAAACTCAAATAAAGCGTCTTACTCAGATTCTTATTTGCCATCATCTTCGTGTACACAAAACAATGTTGAGATGAGTTATGGCGTTAAAGTGTCATTGATGGAAGTGAATTGTTAAACTATTGCAGATTGAACTGATTTATGAAATTAGAGTAGGAATATTAAAGAATAGGTTGATGTGTAGAAAAAGTACTAAGGTACTAGATTTTTAGGATACTAGATTAGTAAGGTATATTAAGGCACTATATTAGTACTAAGACACTAAAGTACTAGAGTACTAAGATATTTGAGTACTTAGGTACTAGAAATATTAAGATAAAAGAGTCCTAAGGTACTAGACCACTCAAGTATTAGAATAATAAGATACTAGAACACAAAAGTACTAGATTATTAAGATATTAGAGTAGCAAGATATTGATTAATTACTTACTGGAACCATGCTCCGACTTGGAGCCTAGGTTACTACAAAATGCCTTCCATCTGACTCTGTAATCAGTAGTAAGATATTAAGGTACTAGAATACTAAGATACTAAATTACTAAGGTTGTAGAGTACTAAGATACTAGAGCAACAAGGTAATCAATTGTTAAGATACTAGAGCCCTAAGATACTAGAATACTAAGGTACTAGAACACTAAAGTACTAGAGTATTTGAGTATTAAGGTACTAGAGTGCTAAGATAGCATATTGTTGAGGTACTAGAGTACTAAGGTACTAGAAGGTAATAGATTATTGAGATCCTAAGGTCCTAGCGTACTAGATTTTTGAAGATTCAAGAGTATTAAAGTACTAAGGTACTACTAGTAGGGTCTCTGGAAGCGGTTTTCAAAAAACCGCAAAACCGCACTTTTTGACCTTAAAATGCGGTTTTTAAAAAACCGCGGTTTTGAATGAAAAAATCGCAGTTTTAGAACTTTGTATGAAAAATTCATTTAAATCCATAAAATGTAAATTTTTGAAGATAAATTCGAAAATTAATAAAAAATTTCTATTAACTTAAAAAGCTGGACTAAAATCTTGCAAATTGGTAAGAACAGCTTTAATTTTAAAAGTTATGATCAATTTTCGAAATTTAAATTTTTTCAAAAAATTTCATACATTTGTATGAAAATTGAAAACCGCAAAAAACCGCAAAACCGCGTTTTTGAAATTTTGGAAAACCGCAAAACCGCGGTTTTGGAAAAACGCGGTTTTTCAGAAACCCTAGGTACTAGATGTTTAAGGTTTTAACTAAGCAAATGTAATATTTCTATCTATCAGGTACTAAAGTACTAGATTATTAAGATACTAGAACAGAACCATAGTTAGTAATCATTCAAACATGTCTACAACAATTTAGAGCATCTCTAAGCATAAAATACTAATCAGTTTAAGATAAAAGTTTTACTATGTCGAATTCCGCGAAAGAATAAGAATGAGAAATGAAAGAGGACGAACAAAAACAAAAACTTTTTCTTACTCTTCCATCTCTATGTAATGGATCGATTATGGGCGAGAAATATGGAGATTTATTTCAAGTACAAAGTATATTTTCATCTCTGCATTATTAAGCATTAAATTCTAATTTAAAGAATGAGAAAAAAAAAATAATCCACTTTTTATGTTCACATTCACGAAAAAGTCTTTTCTGTCGTGGAAAATATTCTGCTTATTTCCACTTTTTTTTCTTGATAATTTAATGATGCTGGTTTGGAATTTTAAAAAATATTGGGAAGAAGCTTTATTTTTTTTGCTGTTGAGTTGTTGGTAAATGAATTCTATAAATAACTAACCTTAAAAATCGAGTGGCATGACAGAACCACCATGTCGCTTTGTAATCGACAACTTATACTAAGTCATGGAGACTATGATGTCGTCGTGATGGCTTTATCACATGTGACACATGTGTCATATCACAAGATGACTGAAAATGTTGACTGAGGGTAGATTTCAGTTGACTTGGTGTCAGGTCTCAACTTAATTCGACTTTACACAGATCTGACGCCGACCTAATGGTTGATTTGTCTCACTTGTCCCTTCTGGTTGTTCAAGCTATTATAGGGAATTGGAATAAATCTAAATGCTAGTTTAGATCCTTTTAGATCCTATCTGTGAACAGAATCCTAAAATACAATGAAGATACTTACCTAAATGAGCATACTAATGAGTATACTCAATCCATATCATTGCTCAATTTCCCTATCATACTCCATGTCTGTTCCGGCGACCTCATTTCTATATTTAGCAACTTAAAATGTTCATACAGCAGACAATAACCCTTCTCAGCTCCAAAATTAACCACAATGACTTGCTAGAATAAAGATATAACATATCTATACAATTTACGAATGAATTAATCATTAACTTAGTTGAGAGAGCTTATCTCCAATCGAAAACTATCACGTTAATCACATTCAAACCGCGATTGAAAATTTCTCATTAATTTTTCATTCAGCCTTATTTCCATTTATTCACATTTCAAATGATCTGGTGACACTGTTTTATTAAAGGACATGCTATATAGGACTATAAGCTATATGGGGTCGTTTAGTTATTACGGATAAAGTGGGGTGAAGTAGTGGTTGTAGGATTTGATTTGAAGCAGTGGAGGACAACCTGTGCATCGTGACATACTCATGTCATGTCAAGAACCTTATATCGTGTGAGGTTTTGATCGAGACTTACTACCACAAAATATTAGATTGCCCGCCACTAATTCAACAATGGAAATGGATGTTCGCTATTCTCTGACGCAATGTGGACCAAGATGTGCCATGACACAAAAACATTTGAACAGCACTGCTGTGCCGTAACAAGTCAACTATCCCTAACAACTAAATCGCTATTTTAGTAGCCCGAACAAACTTAGTTTAATGTATTTCCTGTACTTATCAATAACAGACGCTATCCTCAGCCAAAATATTACGTAATCAACGAACCACCTCAACAACTTTAAAAATAGTAATTATTCTGCGGTTTTTCGTCTGCTTCTCAAAATTTCATTCATGCTACCTTACGTAATATAAGTAAGGAATAATAAATTACATTCAATCATCTGTTGATGATGAAAAAACAACTCAGGAGGGTGCAAAAAATTTTTTAATAACCACGCTGATTCAGCAAAGGATTGTTGTTGCTGTTTTTTATCAGATTCAACAGTTTTGTGGAGCGAATTTTTTTTGGTTGTGTAAGTAACAGCATGAATATTCATTCAGTTATTCCTGTGTCGAAGGATATTTTAGTGGCTAGAAAGCAGGTGGTTGATGAATTCTTTAATTATTGCTGCTGCATTAAAGATGAAAAATTCAATTTTATAACCTTAAAGTATCCATGCCTTGACAACAAATTTTCCTTTTGACCTCGTGCTTACTGGTGTGTAGGAATACGAATGGAAAAAAAGACACAGAAATGATAATTTAAATCCTTAGGAAATAAGCAGACTTTTTCTTTCTCATCATCATCAAAATGTTCTTCTTCTCGCTGATTCCGTTTTTGTTTTTCATGTTTTCGTGCCTTTTGCCTTACCCACACTCACTTATGAGTCGCTTTTTAAATTATTTATGGATGCTTCTCTTCTTTGTTTTTTAAATTTTCTTATTCTGTGTTATTCTTATTCCTTAATTTTCTCGCGTGAGAGGATGATTATCTTAGCTACTTGATAATAAACTTCTATGCATTAAAAACGAAGCTAATTAGGTTAACTTGCATGTATTCCTGGATGTTTTCTGATTTATCACATTTGGGATATGAGTTGTTGACTTTATTTGCTTGATTTGTTTGCATTGTTGACTGATGGCAGATGGGATTACTTCGTAGAAATGATAATATGTTTTAATTAATGACAGAGGAGTGTTCAAAAAAAGAAAATCGTTGAGTTTGTCGGTATTGTAATGAATTTTAGTGTGTTCTTATCAGTATTATGATCAATAAAATGCTTGATTCACCGAATATGTTTATTTATAACGCAAAAAGGCTTGAGAACGATAATAACTCTTCAAAATATTAATAAATACTAAATATGTAAACAAAAGGGAAAGCAACTATGTACAAATTTAAGTTGCTCAGATAATTTAAATATAAAATGACCGTTAATAAAGCATCAACAAATTTGTACAATTTAACTGTTTGAATTGACATTCACAACTAGAATGTGATAGATATCGATAAAGTTAACCCAAAATATTCAAACTTCTCTATTGTCCCAATCAAAACTAAAAAAATTGTCTTACAAAATTCCATCCAAAAAACACAAAACACAAATTTTATGATCCAAATGAAAAATTTTATAGCACAAATACCAGATTCCAATAGTTTACAGTCAATGAATTTGAACATTAAATTTTTATTGAAATCAAAACAGCTTAGATATTCAAAAACTTCACCCCATAAGTCGATAAATTCCATCTTTTCTTGCTTCCAATCCCATCTCATTCAAAGTAGAAAGTAATGCCAAACTTTTACTTCCTTAATTTTATTTGAATACGTTTTGGATGTAGAAAAAAAAAGTTTTATCTTTCTTTCTGTTTCTTGAAAATTACGTAAAAATATTTAAATGAGCCAATTATTTGCATTCTTAAGATTTTCTTCATCTTGTTCCTCTCATCGACATTATCATCGTCATCATCGTCATGAAATTCAATTAAATTCACTTCTATTTCCTTATGAACTATATCCTATGAGAATATCATTTATCTGTAAGTATGTATACGAAGCAGCATGGAATGTCTATAGTAAGGAAATTGAAGAATGAGAAGAATGAGATTCTTTGAGGAAGTTGTGGATGCAAAAGTAAACAAAAGAGTAAGCGCTGTAATATGGACTTTAAGATGGTTTACATAACCTCAAAGTATGCTGACACAATTTCTAAATTCTTGATATAACCTCAAAATTGAAAAATTTGAACATAACTTTAAAGTTCCTAGATAAACTCAAAACATGTTCTCATAAATTCTCACATTCTAGGTATAAACATCAAATTTCTAGTATTAATTTTCAGACATAACCTCAAAATTTACAGATTAACCTCAAAATTTTTAGAAATAACCTCAAAATTTCCAGACATAACTTCTCAAATTTTGGACCAATCTTCACCACACTGATTGAAAATTTCCAGATATAACCACAAAACTTTCAGACATAACCTCAAAGTTTTCAGATGTAATCTTAAAAACAATGACCATAACATCAACATTTTAAAACATAACACCAAATTTCAAGACATAACTTCAAAAGCAATGATCATAACCTCAAAATTTTTAGACATAACCTCAAAAGCTCTCTCCACAAGTCCAATACGACAGCCTCAAATCACCATCACAGCATTAAAACAAGCTACAAAAATAAAATATTCCATCAAAAATCCTATCGGATAAAGGAAAAAGTTAATTAAGGATAGACGAGATTTTCTCTAAAGGATTGAATGGAAAAAAATAGAAAAAAAAAAGATATCGAGAGATTGGATGAAAAGTCAATTTGAAGTCTATAAAAACCAATTAGGAAATTAAAGAGTCTTCTCCGTCTTCATAATCCGTTATCGGAATCAGAGAGTCATCATCTGTCATCAACAATATTCATTTACTTAACAATGTCTGTACGGCTTTAAGTTAAACATTTCATTTTTTTTACTGTTACGTGTGGAAGTGAAACTGAAATTTATTTGTAAAATGTGGCACATTAAGTTATTTCCCATGACATTTATTATGATAAATAAATAAATATGTATTTTTTTTATGAAAAACCGTACGGATATATGACATCGTAAATACTACCAATGTGTGTTTGGTTAAGGTCTTATAAATTTCATATTAAATCTCATAAATATGTTGCTATAAATTTTAACTTTTATGGAAATTCCAATGTCATCTTTTGTATGTCAATTTCAATTCATGGATTTTTCGTCACCAACATCTTCATTCTTCCTTTATCTCTCGAGTAATAAAAAATATTCAAGCCCATATGCAAAATTTTCAACATACATTTATTGATGACAAAGGGATATCTCTGTATTGTGTTGTGTGTAACTTTGGGTTCGATTGATTGAATGGGCTGTGAGTTGATTTTATTTCATTGTCATACAATGGATTGCAATTTTGTCAGATATGAAATGGAAGTCGATGAAGTTTTTTGGAAAATTCTGGGAATATTGTACAATCTGATTCAATTAAATAATGTCTTTTTGTGCTGAATTAAGTCCTATTTGTGCTGAATTAAGTTTTATTTATTAAATTCCGTGAATTAAGTTCTATTTTGTTGAATTTGGTTTAGTTCTACTGAATTAGAATCATTTCTGCTGAATTAAGTTTTATTTTGCTGAATTGGGTTCAGTTCTCCTGAATTAGAATCATTTCTGCTGAATTAAGTTCTTTTTTGCTGAATTAGATTCATTTCTGCTGAATTATGTTCTATATTGCTGAATTGTGTCCAATTCCTACTGAATTTGATTCATTTCTGCTGAATTAGATTATATTGAGCTTAATTGTGCTTTGTTTAGCTGAATTAACTTCCATTAAACTTAATGCAACACTTATACAGCATACTGCGACGCTGAATTCAGCAAATCCAAACAACTCTATTTTAATAACATTTCTTTATTCATCCCATCCTCATCTTCTCACAATCCATAACACAGCTTGACAAATTTCTCCAAAAATAACCAAGAATCTGTTTATTCTCATAATATCCTAACTCAATCACCAGAACAAAGCAAGCAAATGAAGTAAAAATAGAACAAAAGTTCATGTGCTACATTCCAAAGAATGTTATATCTTACATAAAGAAAACGAAGGGTAGTCGCAGTTGGAACAATAATAACAGAATGCAGTCGGTACCCAAGTTGTTTTAATAATTTACGAAGGACTTGCTTCCTTTTCTCTTTTCTGCTGACTCAAGTAACCCAAAAAAAAATGGAAAAAACAGACGAGAAACAAATGAAAAAGGAGGAAAATGGAAAAAAGAACAATGAATAAAAAATTTAATAATTTCATTGAATGATTAATCATCGAGTCGAATTAAAAAAGGCGAAATTGTGGAAGGGTGAAGGAACAATTGTTAAGGAAAATTGAATATAAAGACAGTGTGTTGAGGGATTAAACGCATTTGTATGTTAGGAAAATTTTAAAATTTTAACGGTTTTTCAAAAATTTAAAAATTGCTATGATTTTACTATAATATACAAAATCAAAGATTTCAACGGTTTTTCAATAATTTAAACATTTTTACGGATTTCAAAAAATTCAAATAATTGACCGCTTTTTCAAAATCTCAAAAATTTCAACTGTTTTCAAAAATTCAAAGATTACAACATTCCAAAAGTTTACGGTCTTTCAAAAATTTAAAAATTTCAACGGTTTTAAAAATTCTAACTTTTCTACGAATTTGATGAAAGATCAAATAATTTAACGGTATTCAAAAATTCTAAATTTATGTAAACGTTTTTTTAATAAACTCAGTTAATAAAGTGAGCACAACTATCTCATGCTCAACAAAAAATCATGCAAATAGCAGTAAATACTATAAAATTCAACATGTTATTTACACAACACAGCTATGCTGCCTGTTATTTCGCTGCCTTTTTTCTCCTCGAAAAATGAATATCAATCCACGATATCCAATGAATAAATATTCACATTACAAATTCTACATGAAAATTAAAGACTAGCTATTTCTATGAAATAAAAGGCTTATGGAACAGATTTTCATCGTCAACATGAAAATCATTTACTGAGCAAAAAAAAGTTCAGTCGTTCACCGGAACAAATTCATTCAATTTTTATGAAAATCGATGAAAATCGACAAAAAAAAAACTTTCGGATTCGCTTTGAGTGTCTTAGACACGATATTCAACTTGACCTTGACATTTCAAGTCTAGACTTTTATTAAAGAATAGATTCTTTTGTCAAGATTAAGTCAAATTTAAGTGACAAATTATTTAATGACATTTTAAGTCATAAATATGAATTAATTATAGACCTATTAACATGTCAGCAAAGAGTTTAAGTTTTTTCTGGATAAATCAACAGTTGTTAATTACAATTTGGTGTTGATCCGCGGTAAACAAACACTTTAACATTAATTTTTTGAGTGGTTTACATCGAGTTGTTTACAAGCTTTTGCGTGTTGAATTTTTATCATTTTTTTACAATTCAAAAGTAAATCAAAGTAGGCTTTAAAAGTAAATAAAAATTCAACATTTTATCAAAACAACAATTCCAATAAAAGTAAATAAGCATTTCAAGGACGATAAAATCAAATCAAGATATTATCAATGACACCAACGCAATTCCACCTTAATATTTTTCCTTTTATAAACTTTTCAATGTCAAATTTTTTTTTTTTTTTTTGTTCGACATAAACGAAGTCAAACCTCTCAAGTCTGATACACATCTAATAACCGTTTACATCCTACGCAAGAGTGAAATTAAATTGAAAAAGAAATCACCCACTGGAAATGACATAAACGTTCAAATCAACACGAAAATGAGAGATCTTAATGTTTAGATATGAATATTTTAAGCTCTAATAATTTGTTGTGTCTTGCTTGTAATTTTCTTTTAAGAGCTTCCGTCATGAACGTCCGTTTTTATAATGAAAATTTCATTTTTTATCAAGATTTGAGGATGAAAATTGGACATTTATGATATATTGGAAAAGTTGGCTTTGTAACGGATTTTTAAATTTTGAATCTAAGCTTTTGAAATCTTCAACTTGAAGTTAGCTCCAAGTTTCTTTCTAAAAATTAATTTGTTCTTAATTAAATTGCAATTTAAGCTCAAATTAGTCAAATTAAAGACTTATAACATACTTTAACTAGTGCATAGTCCAATTTTCAACCTTAAGTCAACAACAACCTACGTAAAAACACCAAATAAACAACAATTTAATCAAAATTTGATAATTAATTCAAATTTTCATATATTTTATCTCATTACAGGTTTTTAGTATGATCGAGGTATAATTTAATAACAATAACAAGGACACTAGGCGATAATTTATTTTTAAATAGCTATATCATGATACACCTTTTCATGGGAATGTGATTAAATATTCATAATAGTGGTGAGTAGGGTGGTGGAAAAGAAAAAAAGTTAAAAAAAGTGAAAAAGAACGAAAATTTTGAACAAAAAAGAATAATTTTTTCGATATAAAAAGGAATTGTATGTGTATGAATAATGAGTTTCTTCAGTTCACTTGTCGCCAATGTAACGAGCGGTGTGGCGAATTTGGGTTTAAGTTCAAGAAGATTCTCGCTATCGCGTCAAGATTCGAATGAGGCGAATGTAGCAGATGGTGGCGTAAAGACAGCAACAACACCGTCAATAACTGTCAGTTCCAGTGGTAACCTGTCAACTCCGCATGGTAAGTGTAACAATTTTTTTTGCTGCCAATGGGCCTCCATACCTTCATGTCATGTCACTCTTATCACACCATTTCACAAATCGACATTTTACAGTCTTTTCGGTTCCATTTCATTCCTATTTTCAACCAATGCCTTCTTGTTATTATTTATCATTCATAAAAAGCTCATATCGTTTCATGGAATTGTTCTCCATCATCAATTTCGGTGATGTTCACATCAACCTTTCATATCATCTTTTCCATTCAATTTTTGTTCCTTCCTTCCTCTTATGCTACTCGCTTGATGAATTTTTATGCCTATCAAAATGTGCCTGATGTCTGAATAGGTTTGTAATTCTTGAGCGAAAGATCGTTTTGAGGAAGGAAGCAGCTTGAATAAAATGTCTAAGAAATCAACAAGATTTTGACTTAACATTTTGTAATTTTCAAAATTCGATTATCGAATTTTCGAAATTCGAATATCGGGTTTTCGAATTTCGAATATCAAGTTTTCGAAATTCAAATAACGAGTTTTCGAATGAACAAATTAAGAATTTTCGGAGTTCAAATTATGAAATTTCGAATTTTGAAATAAAAACTTTCGAAATTCGAATTCGAAATATTTTCGAAATTAAAATTCTTATTTCAAACTTCAAAACCAATATGAAACCCCGCAATAATTTCCTGTCACCACATCAACCTATATCTATGCAGCTATCTATACAATATATCATGTATAAACACAATCAACGGAATTATAAGGAAAATTTAATTAATCAATTTACTTCCATTTCTTACCTTTTTCTCGTCATTGTGGCACATTCCTTTTTTTGTGATTCTATTTTGTTCAACCCACAACGACAGCAAATGAATGAGGAAGAATGGAACGAGATATGATAAGAAAGTGCCATAGCTATTTCCATTCTTGTCATTTTTTACCCTTTTGTTTGCATATATAATAAAATATTGTGCCATGGTGTACATCCACAAAGAGCTATTTATAGCTGATATGGCAGAAAAACCGAAGAGAAACTGCGAAGCAGAACAGGAAAAAATATCATTAAGCTTTTATTCTTTGCTACATCTTGTTCCATTGTCTGCGTTCTTAAGCAGACGTGAAAGAGAAATGAAAGAAATTATTATTTTTATTTGTGTGATTTGCTATTTGCAACTATAGTTATGAGGATCTAGCGTTGGGCTCAGTGAGAAATGAAGTTTTTCGAATTTTTAACGGTTTTCCAAAATTCAAATATTGTATCGGTTTACAAAAGTTCGAAATTCTGTAACGGTTTTCGAAATTTCAAACGGCTTTCAAAAATAAAAACAGTTTTCGAAAGTTAAAAATATTTAACGATTTTCAAACAATGTTGAATGTTTTAACGGTTTCCCAAAATTCAAAATTTGTAATAATTTTTGAAAATTTAAAATTTGAAACGGTTTTTGAACATTCAAATTTTAACGAATTCACCTAATTTTCAAAATCTATTACGGTTTTCAAAAATTCAACTTTTTACCATTCTTAAAATGAACTCTAACATTTTATAAAAATCACCATCCCATGAATTTTACTTCTGTTTACGCTTTCGCAAGCATAAAAATCTTAAGTGATATTTCATTTTGAATGGAAGGATGATTTAAAATTATAAAGAATTCAAACAGAGTTGTTTATAAATAAGATTTCTATATTTTTCCTCGAAATGAATCACTTGTATACTCGAGAACTTGAATATATAGTGTATATTAAATCCGCAAGGACCATATCTCTACAATAATTTGAGATTGTCTGTAGTAAAACTTTTAAAATTCATTTTCAAGTCTCTAAAATACATCAGATTATCTCAATAATTAATCAGTTAGTAAAGTCAAATTAAAAACTTCATTAACCCTTTTAAAGAGATGCGAAAACTGTTCCATTATCTTCTAAAATAATGAACATCTTAATTATCTTACTATTAAAGTCGAGTTAGAAGGTCTTTATCCAAAAAATATGGACAAAACTTTTGAAATTTTCTTGCTAAAATGCAAGATCGAGAAATTAATAACATCAAGTAATGTAGGTCAGCATGCATTAATCCTTTTCTCATTTTGAACATCTTGAATCTTATTAATGATAGTGTACATGAACTCTGAATGCTGCAAATTGTGTTGCAAACTACGATTCTCTATCCATGACAGAACTTTTAATTAAAATTCAGATGAATTTGCTTTGATTGAATTTATTTAAAATAACTAAAATTCAGTTTTTGAATTAAAAACGCTACACTGAGCAAGCTTTTGAAATGTGTTTACAAATGTTTGACAAAGAAAGTAAATTAATATAAATGCTCAAGGGATGGAAGTGTTGATTTTAATTTGTAACGGTTAATTGAGATTCAAATATGTAAATAAACGTGAAGTTGGCATCGGTAGTTTTGAAAATTTGTTCTTTAAAGTAAAATAATTCAATTTTAAGCTATTTTAGTTGATAAAATCAAAGATTTATGGAAGTAAACAGTGAATAAAGACAGTGTTGCACTTGATGACATGCAGTAGTAAGCAATATAGTCAATTTTAGTTGCAATTGATTTGTTCAGTCACAAGAGTATGTAAATATTCAACAAATTGAATCAAAAATACATCAACTTGTTAAAAAATTCAATAAAACTTCAACAGGATCTCAATTTGAATGAAATTTTGAGGTTTACATGACATATTTTCTTTTTATACCTCACAAAAATTTTCTTCTAATTGAATTTACACTTCCTTAGATTTTCAATTATTTTTTTTTTATACTGCTGCACATATTACATTTTCATTACATCCAATAAGCAAATATGTCAAAACTGACATGCATAGGATAAGCATACACACATTCAGTATTTATTCATATTACGTAATATTCAGTAAATATTGATTGTAATGTTATGCTTTGATACAAGCTATAGCTTTACATTTGAATTTTTTTTCTCAGAATTTTTCACATACATTTTCATTCAAAATAAGGCTATTCATAAATTATTTCGCTTATTTTATATTCAAAGGAAGGCCTCTGACCAGAAATTGAACCCATAAATTATTGACTAGCTGCTTGTTTTTTTTTCGGGCCTCCCATTTTTCGTTACGGATTTGAAAAAAAGTTTTTTTTGAATCCTTAAGGTGTAAACCCTTTTTTTCTGAATTCAATTAAAATTTCAATCAATTGCAACAAAATGTTATTAATTGTGAGAAGTTTTCCTTGTGGATTCATAATGGGCTTCTTCTGTTTTGAGAATATTTTTTGTGGTTAGTTGTGCAATATTTTATCGTTTTGTGGAAGATTGATTGTGGCTTGAATAAAGGAGAATATGATAAAAATTTAAATTTTTTCATTGAGTTTCTGGAGCTTATGCTGGTCAATGTTAAGAGGAGTCAGAGCCTGGGTGATTGAAGGGTCGAACGGGAAGCCGCATGGTGTAGCAATGCATGGACTCCATTGGTCTGGCTAGTTTGTGTTACTTGAGACAGGAATCTTACCCAGGGACGCATTGGGGAAGGTGGAGGGAGATGGGGGGTTGGGACGGATATAAAGATATCTCTAGTCTAATCTAACTGTCATTGAAAAACAGTGCCAAATCCAGAAAAATCTTTCTAAATCCCCCTGGAATCGCTATCCCACACCCCCTCCCACTTCCCCTTGCTTTCGTCCCTAGTCGAACCTTACTGTCATTGACAAAGAGTACCAAATCCCAATAATCTTCCTAAAGCCTCATTGCAATTGCTCTTGAACTAAATAGGATTTCGCATCTTCAAAATATTTGGACATCTTGCAATAAACAGTTCAAAAATTCAACAATTTTTACTTATTTTTCCAACTTTAAAAATCCCTCAGAGCAACAAACTAAAAAAAACTTTTCTTGATGAAAACTTGAGAAAATAAATTGAAAAGGATTTTGATGAGTGATAAAAAACCATTTTGTGCTGCGGTTTAAAAAATTTTTTTTCATCCCTTAATCTCTTTCTCTCTATTAAAATTATTCAAATTCTATGGGATTTTACAACAGAAAAAAATTTTCCATTTGAATAATCTACACAGAACTGAGAGATAAATGGGGTCTAATATAATTTTCAAGTAAATTGCTGTCCATTTGTTATAAAATAAAATTATTTTATTTCATTACGTCATTCTCTTCCTACCTGTCTTATTTGTTTGTTTCCTTTTTTTTCATCTGTGTACTGTGTCGTATTTGTAAACCGCACATTTTCTCGTTTCCGTTTGTAGGTTATATGGATTGGATTTTTTTGGGAATTTTAAGGTTCAGTTGATTTGTTTTCTTATGAGAATGATGCTAAGTCATCGATATTGGCGTCTAAAACTGACTTTATCGATAGTTTCCTTTTGTTAATTACCAATACCAAGTGCTACCTTGTGAAATTCAATGATTAGATGATTAAACAGCGGTAAATTTCCAATTTTAATGAAAACTGATCGAATAAATGTTAATTTACAAGCTAAACTCTTTAATATTGCATTAGTCTTCAATAAATTGATAAATTTGTATGAATTTAATGAGGAATTGTTATTATTTCTTCACAATGATGTTTATTCTTTGGAGTTCAAAAACAGACTGAACTTTTGTGTGAAAAGGGGGCTTAAACTATGCACAGTAAATAATATTCAAATCTAAAATGAACGTTATAACATTTTTCATGGATTGCTTTGTTTACATTTCAATTTGAACTTTAATTAAATTGGAAAGCTCAATTTTAATTCAAATTTTGGACAAAATGTTTCATTTAGAAGTCACAAAGAGTTTGAATTCCATTGGAACTTCCCAATAGCTTCACTTTGCCTTCTTTCTGTCCATCGTCCATTTTAATTCAAGTAAACTCACCAAATCCATACAATATCTTAGTCTACATTCAATTGAAACAATCCATAGTCAATTCTAATTTAAAATCATCAATAAATCATAGTTTTAAAGCCTAAACTCCAACAATCTATATAACCTTCACATTTCATCCTCAATCTCTTGAGGTATATCATTTAATACAGTAGAAAATTCTCATGAAATCTCACCGTACGATGGAAACAACAACACAAATGAAAGAAAATGTTTAAGGTTCATTCATTTTGGATGAACGAAATGGAAATTTTTTTTTATTAGCACAATTTGTAGTCCATAAATTAGGAAAAAAATATTCAAAAAGATAGAAATTTGAGCTTATACATTTTGAGGGGGGTAACAAAGGTGGAATTTGTAAATATTTTTTATGGACTGGATTTGAAATTTGAAACAATCTTAATAATAGGAAGTAAGAAGATGAAGATTTTGGGTTAGGTTGCTCATAATTTTAGAAAAGTTAAAGACTTTAAAGCCACTTGATGTAAATGTTACTTTAATTCTTAAATTGAGAACCCGAGTAGCATATGTAGTTGAGTAGGGCGTTGCTTTGCCGGTTAGTGGACGGGAAGTTGGGTTTCTTGAAGTCTCGACTTCGACGAATGTTCGAGACTACAAAGGAATTCTCCGAAGTCTTAATCTCGATGTCATGGTCTCGGTCTTTATGTCCCGAACTCAGTATCGAGAATCTTTAACATGGACGTGAGGATGCTCTGAATACTCCTTCTGAATTGGTCCTGCCGACCAATTTTTACAACAAAAAATGACATTCCCCTAACCGTGTTGTTCGGGTAAGAAGGTAAAGGATCACAACACAAATTTAAAGAAAATCTTAGCAGCAGCGTCTGTAAACTCGAATTATTTTCCGTCTTTTTTTCAAGAAAGCATAAAACAAAGAAAAGAAATGTCAATAAAAGTAGGAGGGTGACACAATTTCAATTAATGTTAATCAGAGCATGAAAATTTCTCCGAAAGAATAACTTCTTTACTTATTTATGAATTCTACATCTGTGTTGCTTTTCTTCATCCTTACTTTTGTAACGACTGATTTACTTTCCTAAACTTATCCATCTTATCTAATTTTGTTTTTGAATAGAAAAAAAATGCTTTAAAAATTCATAAAATATCTGAGAAGATGACCTTCCAGCTATTTATACATTGTAGCTATTTTTACATCTTTTGTTATTGTTATTCTTACGGCAACAACTTTGTTCTGTAGGTTTTAAAAGCTTTTATGTTTAAAATCTTTAATAAATTAAATTTCTATTTCAATACAAAATCTAAACAACAATTTGCGGGAAAAATTCAAATTTTTTAAACCCGTTAAGAAGTTTGAATTTCAAAAAATCGTTAGAAAGTTTGAATTTCATAAAACCGTTGAACAAAAAGTTGATTTAATTACATTAGCACGTCCTTAAATTGATTATTTCTTGTTACCAATCTTCTTTTTATGAATTTCAATCAGGATTCTAATTTTAAACATTAATTACAATGTAAAATTCCATAATTGCGCCTTTGAACATGAAATCTCAATTTTGATAGTGAAAATAAACATAAATGTATGCAAATAAGTAATTATATAGAGCTTACGAGCTTGTTCATCACTTACTTTTCATCATTGAGTCATAAAAAGCTAGGGATTCAAAGGGACAAGACATGGATTTAAAAATTTTGTTGGCTCTAAATTTCCTCTATGCACTGCTGATGTTGCATTATTCAGACTCATTGCCTAGCACTGAAGATGTAATTGGAAGGATTCCAATAGTTGAGGATCACATCATCGAATGGGCTGGAATATGCGAACATATAGTGACAATGATAATGAGCAGTGATGATGCTGTATTAGGAAGGATTGATGTCGTCATTTATTTAATGGGAAATAAGCTACAGGATCTTAATCATGAAGGATTTGAGCTGATGCTTAGCAAATATGGACATGAGAGAATCACCATGCGACTATTCCTGCCATCATCACGCAAGACTAACTTAATAGCAAATTTTGTGATTGTTATACTGGAAAACAGGAACTTTGACTTTATCAAAATAATTGAAGCGTACTTTAGAATGATATTCAATGATCAAACTACCAAGTTCTTCATTATAATGAAGGATGAACGATTCTTAGAGCATGTTTGGGTTGCATTCTTAAGGACACGATACTACAATGCTTACTTTATTGTTTTGAGAAAGAATCAAGAATTTGATATGCATCGAACTGTTATATCGGGTACTGGAATCAGCGCAAACTTAGACATTCAACCATCTGACACTAGCAGGTATCAAAAAATCAAAGAAATTATTCGAAATGATCAGATCTCGTCATACAACATTGTCTTTTACAACTCATTACCAATATCATACTTTAAGGACAACATTGTCGTAGGTCCTGAGGGGAACTTAGTTGATGAATTCAGCAAGATAACTGGATGTAATTACAGAGTTGTGAATGATCCAGCAGAATCGCCATCAATACCTGACATATTTAGAATGATGGAATATGTCGGTGACATTTGCCTGTACTCCAGATTGTACTTTGATAATTCAAAATTCACAATGGCATGGACAAATCAAATTGATGGAATGTGCTTGCTGATTCCACGAAATATCATTGTGTCATCATATGAAAATTTTGAATTGCCACTCGATAAGACATCCTTAATATTGGTATTAACGTCTACTGTCTTAGTCATCATATGCTGGAAAGTCATCTCAATTGTCACAAGTAGTCAAAGATCATTGTCATCGATAATTGTTGCAGTTTATGACTTGGCACTTAACTTTGGTGCATCTGGAATTGAGGACATAACGATCCATGAGAGTTTTCTGCTCTATACTTACATCTTTGGATCATTCATACTTGTATCCTTCTATGAGTCCATTTTCTTGACTCTTATGCTAACACAAACGACACTAAGATCAGCTGAAAATATTCAAGAGTTGATAGATACAGGATCAAAATTCTATACATATCCAGACACAGATCCTATATTGGACGAATACCTGCCAATCATCCCAGACAATCTCATCATCAACAAAGTCGACTTAATGGTGACTCTTACACTTCAAGTTCCGAATAACTTTGATAGGAATCTGGTCTATATTGTCTATTGCCAATATGCGGACACATTCTTAGAATCACCAAGAAATTTATATGATAATCGCAGGATATTTGACAAGTTGATCTTAACGGAAATATATCATCGCTATACAGTACGGAAGGGATTCTTCTTCTTAGACGAATTCATCAAATTAGTCGAAAGTTTGCAAGAGTCAGGAATCTATAAGTTTTGGCATAAGCAAGGATACGACGAGACAATTAAAAACTTATTAACTCATAAGGATCATAAGGAAGTTAGCGTATTTGACATAATAGAGTTTAGTGGAATGAGTATACCACTTACAGTATTGTCTTTTGGATGTATCGCAGCATTCGCGGTCTTTGTTTTTGAAGGTATTGGTTCTAGATGGAAGGGATTATACCAGTATCGAATGAAAATGATGAGTAATCGAGTCCAACATTTAAAGCTGAAGAAAAAGTTGAATTTAAACAAATGGATGCAAAAGTATGTCTACACATCTAATCATAGAGTCGATAGACACATCTTGACACGAAAGGACAAAGATTTAAAAGCAATGGATCAACTTTTGTCTATGGATACATCGTCGGAGGCAATTAGATTGCGAGAATCAATGAATCGTTCGTTTTTCATTTGGAGGAAGTTTAAGAAGCCAGTAACAAAGAGAACAATAAGACATAGAACTACTCGAGTCAAGCCTTACAACGCAGAAAATAGGATTTAAATGAGTTGATGTACATGTAGTGTTGGTTTTGATGTTGACATGCACATTACATGTAATATTTTTTTGATAATTGTCAAAAAGCATGCAGCATGTAGGTTATAACCAATCATAATGTATTAACGTAGTATTGGCTAACCCGTTTGATCAAGCACACTGATCCAAGTACTGTAAGCTCAACACTGCACCAGCATTCGGAGTTGTCACATAGCTGTCTAATTGTATGATGGCAGAGGCGTATTCAGGGTGGGGTGAAGTGTGTCAAGTCCCTTTCTTATTGGAAAAATCCAACCCCTACGTCCTATCAAACAACTTCCTGATACGCTCATATCATTTGTCTTTACCTAGGCATCATTTAGACTTGAGGACAAGGAAGCATATCTTCCAATCTTTAGAAATTGCCTAGGTCCGACAGAGGTCGACTACTTTATTTAGATAGCTTTGTCATTCCTAGCTCTAGAATTGCCTAGGCAAAGGTAATATCCCCTAATAGTCAAAGAGACCGCTTTTAGGTACCGTAGTGGTATTTCTGTGACATTAAAGCATACTCTTTGCCTCTTAAGGATCTGTTGTGCTAGGATGTTGCCTATAGTAGAATGTAATAACTCTGCTCACATTACTTCTGTTGTCAAAAAAAGATGTAATTTTAAATTTAGAAGTGAATAAAAAAACTGAATGCCTTAAAACATTTTATATTTCTTCTTTTTACCTGCCACGCATGTACATATTTCCAAGAAAAGAATTACTACGTGGATCAAATTTTAATTAACAAAAATTAAGCTTGTATAACATAAGAAACATTTTCTTTTTTGTGCTTTGTTTTAATTGCTTCGTGATTCCGCGAATCTTTTACATCTAAATCAGTGGTAGGCAAACTTTTGTTTCTTGCGGCACTCCTTGGTGATAAGCTTCGACTAAAATATCAAATGGCATACGGTTTTTGGTATTTCCAAAAAATTTTGGAAGCACTTTAGTCTGCCGCAACACAGGTTGTCCACCACTGATCTATATGAAGACGTGTAGTCAAAAGGAGAGGGGATCTCAATTCCAAAATTCTTTAAATTACTAGGCTTCTTTAAATTTGTAAAGAAAATTAAGCCTTCTAGTGCAGGAAGTAGGGGGAATTGAGGAAACTGAAGTCTAACTGCTGATCAAATCCCCAGCATCAAGCTAGCGATGGTAAGGCTTACTTACTTACTTACTTACTTGTGCGAAGGCAAACTAGAGCCCATTGCTGCACTTAGAGTTCGTCGGAAGTTGGATCTGTCTTTAGATTACATCTGCCAGTTTCTAATTCCCTGCACTTTTGCATTGTTGTTCACACAGTAATCCCATGAGCTTTTTGGTCTACCTCAAGAGATGGTAACCGGCTAGTTCCGAAATCAACTAGTATACAGAAATCAACTTAAGGTTCCATAAAAAATTCGAATTCTGTTATAAATTGTAGATTTGATCACTTCAATATTGATTCGAGTTCCGATAATATACTTCTAGTAACTTCAATGCAATTATTAAGCTGTTCGATAATATCAAAAGCTATATTCAATTGACAATTGTAAAATTATCCCTTTAATTGCACATTGTATGCAAACAAGTAATTCCATCGAGTTCCATTGAGTCCAATGAAATCTAGTTCAATTTGCTCCATCAGTTTTAGTTCTTTGAATCAAATACAGTCAGGAATTTAAAGAGACAAGACATGGATTTGAAAATTTTGTTGGCTTTAAATGTGCTCTATGCACTGCTGATGTTGCAATATTCAGACACGGTGCCTAGCACTGAGATAATTAGTAAGATTCCAATTCCTGAAGATCAAACAGCCGAATGGGCTGACTTATGTGAACATCTAGTGAAAATGATGTTGAACAGTGATGACGCTGCATTAGGGAGGATTGATGTCGTCATATATTTAATGGGTGAAAAGTTGCAGGATTTTGATCATGAAGGATTTGAGCTGATGCTTAGCAAATATGCACATGAGAGACTATCTATGCGACAGTTAACAGCTACATCTGGATATAGCAATATAATAGGAAATTTTGTGTTCCTTATACTGGAAAATAGATACTTTGACTATAATAGGATGATTGAAGCGTATTTTAGAATAGTATTTAAAGATCAAAGTATCAAGTTCTTTGTTATAATGAAGGAACCAGAAATGCTTATATCAGTATGGACATCATTATTAAAGACACGATACTACAATGCTTACTATATTGTCATGCAAAAGAATCAAGAATATCAAATGAATCGAATTAAGGTATCCGGCACTGGAATGGATTCAAGCTTAGGTCTACAACTAACTAATGTC
The DNA here is from genome assembly GCF_022539635.2 of Chironomus tepperi. Classification (NCBI taxonomy): domain Eukaryota; kingdom Metazoa; phylum Arthropoda; class Insecta; order Diptera; family Chironomidae; genus Chironomus; species Chironomus tepperi. The sequence continues at coordinate 1,519,042 of NW_027226420.1, read as the reverse complement.
AGCAGGTATCAAAAAATCAGAGAAATTATTCGTGTTGATCAGATTCCGTCATATAACTTAATATTTTACAACTCATATCCAATATCATACTTTAAAAGTGGAGTTATATTGGGACCTGATGGGAAGTTAGTTCAAGAATTTAACAAGCAAATTGGCTTTTATTACAGAGTATTAAATGATCCAACATATTCACCATCAATGTCTGAAATATACGGTATGATGGAATATGTCGGTGACATTTGCCTTTATTCAAGATTATATTATCATAGCCAAAAATTCAAAATGGCATGGACAAATCAAATTGATGGGATGTGCTTGCTTGTTCCACGAAATATAATTGTGTCTTCATATGAAAATTTTGAATTGCCACTCGATAAGACATCCTTAATATTGGTATTAACATCTACTGTCTTAGTCATCATATGCTGGAAAGTCATCTCAATTGTCACAAGTAGCCAAAGATCATTGTCATCGATAATTGTGGCAGTTTATGACTTGGCACTTAACTTTGGTGCATCTGGAATTGAGGACATAACCATCCATGAGAGTTTTCTGCTTTATACTTACATCTTTGGATCATTCATACTTGTGTCCTTCTATGAGTCCATTTTCTTGACTCTTATGCTTACGGACACAACACTAAGATCAGCAGAAAATGTACAGGAGCTGATAGATACAGGAACAAAATTCTATACTTATCCCGACAGTAAACTCATTTCGGACGAATCGCTGCCAATCATCCCAGACGATCTGGTCATCAATAAAGTTGATTTAACTCTTTCCCTTACACTTCAAGTTCCAAATAACTTTGATAGAGATTTTGTGTATTCTGTTTATTGTCAATATGCTGATACATTCTTAGAATCATCCAGAAATTTATTTGATAATCGCCGGATATTTGACAAGATTATTTTGACTGAGACTTATCATCGGTACACAATACGAAAGGGATTCTTTTTTATTGACGAATTCATAAAATTAGTCGAAAGTTTACAGGAGTCAGGAATCTATAAGTTTTGGCATAGACAAGCTTATGAAGAATCACTTAATAATCTTGTAACACCTGATCATAAAGCAGTTACTGCCTTTGATACGATTGAGTTTAGTGGAATGAGTATACCACTTACGGTATTGTCTTTTGGATGTGTCGTAGCATTTTCTGTCTTTATTTTTGAAAATATTAGCTGTAAATGGACAGTAACATGCCAGAATCAAATGAAAATGATGAGTACCCAAGTCCAACATCTAAAGCTGAAGAAAGAGCTGAATTTAAACAAATGGATGCAAAAGTATGTCTACAGCAAGAACGTTAAAGTCGATAGACATATTAAGGCACGAAAAGATAAAGATCTAAAAGTCATGGATCAAATATTGTCTATGGATACAACAAAAGAGACAATCAAAGGACGAGAATCAGTAAATCGTGCGTTTTTTACTTTGATGAAGTTTAGACAGCCAGTATCTCAGAAAACAATAAGACGTAGAATGATTCAAGTCAAGCCTCACAACGCAGAAAGTAGGATTTAATTGTTTTGATGTTCATCTAGTGTTGATTTTGGAGTTACCAAATATAAGGCACTAAAGTAATGTTAGTCAACCAATGTGCTGCAGCACACTGTTGTAAATAATATTAAGTACAACGATTTGGCATTTCTTTTGTGAAATAAGATGTAAACTTAAATTTGGAAGTGAATAAAATTTGAATCTGAAGTTCCATCAACCCAACCTTTCCCATTTTCCATTTGGTGAAGTCAGGTGCATAAGAAGCTACTTATTGTTTTTCAAAAATCGGTTAAACCATTAAGGGTGGTTGTCACTTACTCAGTGTCAACGGAACCAGATGACCTATACCATTTGACAGGTCTTCAATCTAAATCAGTGGTGGACAACCTTTTATTTTTCTCGGCACACATACCTTGATGGCAAGCCTCGACATTAACTGCTATGACAAACGATTCGTGGCATTTTCAGTCATTTTTGGCTACACACTAGTGTAACGAGGCACACAGGTTACCCACCAATGATCTAAATAACCAAAATTCAGTAATTTGTTTAACTCAGTCACTTAATTTCATAAATCCACGACTCTTACTCCAAACCCCCAATTTATGACTCAAAAAAATGTTAAGAATCACCAGATTCATCAACCGCTATCTATAAACTTTTCCCCACAGCCATGTATTCCTTAATTCCATCCAATCTGAAACTTTTTGATATTTTTTATCATAAAGTTTTCAATCCATTCTCATACAGTTCGTCTACAGCAGACTATCAACAATATAAAAATTCCATGAAACATCATCTCCTTCATTTCTTATTCCATTCCTTCTTCATTTTTCATTGTGAATGGTGCTGATTATTCAAGAAAAAAAAAAATGAAAATTTATGTAGTAAAATAAATGTCTTCTTTTTGTTATACTTACAGGATTTCCCAAAGTGGTAACTGATTGAAAGATTTTCACCAAGCCTCTGTCTCAAGAGTGCCACATCTTATTTCATGTCAATTTATCATTTTCATTTTTCTCTTCCATGTTTCTCATCATCTACATGAAAATAAAATTACGTATGCGATTCCCGTACATAAAAATCTAAAACCTAAAAGCTGCCATCACCATCAGCAAGTGCTGGACAAATTCCAACAAGTCTACGTAGATCATCGGCTCGTGTATTGACGACAGAATCAATGATTCCAGCACGACAAGGATCTTTTCGACAACAGAGACTCTCACCTGTACAGGCTGCAGCACCGGCACCGATTGATAAACCAGCACTAGCATTTTGTAAGCGACGAATGTCATGGCCTGAAATAAATACAACATCCACATCACGGTGAGTAAATTAGAATGAAAAATAATTTCTAGTGTACACATAAGGGATGTTAAAATTGAATAGATCTGGCATTTATGTCTATATGCTGAGTAAATATTTAATCATATGCGAAATTCCTTTTTGTACTTTTGTAATGAATATATACTATTATATTCGCATGTTGAATGTTTGAGTTTTAAAAAGTTTTTGGGTAGCTGGGAGATGAATTTTTGGTTTGGGGTGCAATAGGCGAATTTTGAGGAGATAATAAGGCCATTCTTCCTCCTACACACTCCTATTTTTCCCGAGGTTGCCCTGGTGCGTCTAGAGAAAGCATGGGGATGATTTCTTCAAATTTACCCCGGGGCACTAAGAGAAAGCATGGGGATGATTTTATCAAATTTACCCCGGGGCACCAAGAGAAAGCATGGGGATGATTTTTTCAAATCTACCCCGGGGCACCAAGAGAAGCATGAGGATGATTTCTTCAAATTTACCCCGGGTCACCAAGAGAAAGCTTGGAGATGATTTCTTCAAATGGTGCGTCTAGAGAAAGCATGGGAATGATTTCTTCAAATTTACCCCGGGGCACCAAGAGAAAGCATGAGGATGATTTCTTCACATTTACCCCGGGGCACCAAGAAAAAGCATGGGGTTGATTTCTTCAAATTTACCCCGGGGCACTAAGAGAAAGCATGGGGATGATTTTATCAAATTTACCCCGGGGCACCAAGAGAAAGCATGGGGATGATTTTTTCAAATCTACCCCGGGGCACCAAGAGAAGCATGAGGATGATTTCTTCAAATTTACCCCGGGTCACCAAGAGAAAGCTTGGAGATGATTTCTTCAAATTTACCCCGGGGCACCAGAAGAAAGCATGGAGATAAAAAGACATTCCTTCAACTATTATGGAACAAAATCCCAACAAAGCTTCTGAATAATCAGAAATAAGAAGATATTCAATCAGACAATATCATAGCTAAAGTCTGACATACCCGATAGCACAAAAAACCAACATGTCAAAATAATTATGAATATTTCACAACAGAAACAAGCTAACAGAATAGAATAAAGCTGCTCGAACTTTTTTATTTTTTTCTATGAATAAATCAAATAAAAGGAACAAGAAGAAAAAAAAGCAAACTAGACAAATATACATGATGAATATAAAAGCACTAGTTACGACGAAATAATATTAATGTATGGAACTAAGCTCAGTCTGATATCATTTTTTTGTCATCATTATAATTTTATTCAATTTTTATGAAATGAAATGAAAAGTTTTATTAAAAAAAAAGTAAATTACATGATATTTCATATGCTGTAAAACCATCTATGTATCTAGAATGCCATTAATGTGAGTTGAACAAGAAGTTGCCATAGTAAAATTACTTTACATGCTTTTTTTGTCATACAACAGAATTTATGCTTGTTATGTTACACGATTATAATGCGATGATTGAGTTTATTTTGAATTAAACTAATTTGTGTTGCGTTTTAAGGCTGTGGATATGAAAAATATTGGAAAATTGGTTGACTAAGTTGTTTTGGCAGCTAATGGAATTTTTTTTGTTTTTGGGGAAATTGAGTAATTGATGATAATGGGTAATTTTGAGGGATGTGCAGAATGTTAGGGTAAATTTTAGCAATTTTTGAGCAAATTTAAGGAAAAATAAGCAACGTTGCTTAGCTCAAAACTGAGCAACTCCTAGCAAAAGTGGGCAACATTCTAATAAACTGATAAAATTTGAATAAATTTAAGGAAAACTAAGCAAAGTTGCTCAAAAGTGAGCAACTCCTAGCAAAAGTGAGCAACTTTTTAAAAAAAAATTGATAAATTTTGTGCAAATTTAGGCAAAACTAAGCAACTTTTTTTCCAAAAAAGAGCAACTTTTTAGCATAAGTGAGCAATTTTCTAACAAACTTGTTATTCTGAGTAAAAAAATAAATTTTGAGCAAATTTAGGTAAAACTTAAGCAACTTGAGTAAAAGTTAGCATCTCTTGCTCAAATACTAGGGACTATAGTTTATAAATTGAGCAGTTTTCTTTTTACATTTGATTAAAATTCAGCAGTTTTTATTAATTTTAAGCTAAATTAAGCAACTGTAACCTCAAAACTAAGTTTCAATTAGGTTAAACTGAGCAACTTTGAGCAACACTAATAAATTCTGTTCAAAACTAGGTTAAATTGAGCAACACTAAAAAAATCTAAGCAACTTTGTTCAAAACTAATCTAATGTCTTAAGTTGGATTGAGCAACAGTAATCAGAACTAAGCAATTGTGTTCAAAAATAAGTTAAACTGAGCAACTTAAATGAAAGTGAGCAACTTTTACTAAAAATTGAACAATTATTGAGTCAAATTGTGTATTTTCTTTTTTTTTATATTAAATTCATACTTAACACTAAGCAACTACTAAGTTTAAGCAACATTTGAGTAAAATTGAATATCATCTTAACGTAAATCCACAAAATAACTTCCTCCAAAAAGCCATTTCAATTCAAAACCTTTACCAAAGAATCCTTCCACCTACTAAAAAAGATACTCACAGAATATCAATATTCCTCATCATTTATCCCACCCAATAGACTCCCAATAAAATCTAATTTCCTTATATTCCACAAATAAGCCTTTCAGAACATTTTCTTCCTTTTACTGCATAAGCCGTTTTTATATGCTTTTAGTAGGTTAAGTAAATTAAACTTAATGACACATACACAACCCCACTTATGGAACAGCAACAGTGAAAAGAATTTATATATAAGTAAAAAGATTTTACGTGTTAGATGTCTATATGCTATATGCTATATGCTTTTTTTGTTCTGAAAATTGCTAAATAAACCTTCCATTATTGCCGGTATGCGGCAGGTAACAATGAAAGGAAATGAATGAAAATATAATCATTAGTGAAAGAAAAGATGGTGGAATGAGTTGAATTAAAACATTTTTTTCCATTACTATATGGCAGTTGTGGACGACCTTTTGTATTTCATGGCACATTTTGGTGGTATACCTCGACCGAAACCGTACTCGGCATGCGGTTAAGACTATATTGCTGTGGTGGACAACTTGTCTGCAAATAAACCATATAACGTGTACGGTTTTGGCCGACGTCTGTCACAGGATGTGAAATGAACCGTATACTGAGTACGGTTTTTGGTTGACGCCTGTCACAGAATGTGAAATGAACCGTATACCGTGTACGGTTTCGATCGACGTCTGTCACAGAATGTGAAATGAACCGTATACTGAGTACGGTTTTTGGTCACAGAATGTGAAATGAACCGTATATCGTGTACGGTTTTGGTCGAGGTCTGTCACAGGATGGAAAATGAACCGTATACCGTGTGCGGTTTTGGTCGAAGTTTGTCACAGGATGTGAATTGAACCGTTTACCAAGTCTGTGACAGACGTCGACCAAAACCATACAATTTCTTAATAATGAAAGAAAACCATACTTCTTACAAAATCGTACTACAGGCATGTACAGGTGCCTGCTTTGCAACGCTGCTTACGTACCGCAGCCAACACGTTTACCATCACTGCCATATAGCATGATATTGTCTACTTCCACTTCTTTTGTTTCATTCACTTCTTCCATTTTGGACAACTTTATTGAATCACGGTTGATGTGTTTGTACGTGTATGTATATAAATCGTTCAGTCATCAGCCATGCTGAGACACCTGGTCAAGTCAGTAAGTTTATACGGAAATGTTTGCATTTCAAGTTTTTTTTTTGTGTTTTTCGTTCTTCGTACGTGTTTTGAGTCTCATAAGTTCTGCTTTTTGGAGGGATAGTAATGAGGGAATGAGGAAAGATTCAAGGTAAATGCTATGGCATGTTGGTCTGTCAGTCTGATTGAGAATTTTGGTTGTGGTAAGGATGACAGGGGTGTATTTAGAAGGGGGGACTAGGGCTTGAGGTTTGGTGAATTTCTGAATACGCTCCTAAAGCACGCAACTTCTAGGGCTGCGTCTGGTTATCAAAACTATTGATAGAGCAATCAGGCATCCTGGTACCCATACCCATACATGACCCCTTAAGTCATATCACCCCCGGTAAACCACCCCTAATTCCAATTCTCACCATAACATCCAGTTCATTCAACCCCGACAATCTAAAATCAGTCATAAAAAATCATCCTTAATTCCAGTTTGCATTTTCATGAATTATGCGGCAACAGTAATTTCCATATGATCCTCCCATCCAATAATTGAGTTTACCATCATCCGATTTTTTTTGTGGGTGGTAAATTTTTTATTACATCCATGGCTTTAAATGTGATATTCACGAAATTCGGTTAATGAAATGTAAGCCTTAAAGGCTCAACACATACCCAGACAAGAGGGAAGCTAACAAAAAAAAAAAAAATAATCAAAATATTCCACGTAATACATTGAGATTAAATATTAAAGATCGATAAACTGCGTTCGATAAATAGAACTGAATTTAAAAATTGGATATAAGAAGAATGAAAATCGAATTCATTCATGAGTTTCATTGACATTCTGGGTTGATGAAAATGAAGGGACCCGTAAAATTCGTTAAATTATGTTGATGAATATTTCTGAGAATTTTTATGGATGTTCTTCGGGAGGGGTTTGATGGCAATGGAAATTCAATTTGTGTTTCAGAGTTTGTAGACGGTGAGAAACTTTGATAATGTGATTTGGCTGTTTTTAACATTTTTCAAATATTTTTTGACCGTTATTTTTTCAAATATTATTTGACCGTTTTAAATATTTTTAAATATTTTATGACCATTATTTTTTCAAATATTTTATGGCCGTCTTTTCAATTTTTTTTGACCGTTATTTTTTTCAAATATTTTTCGACCGTTAATTTTTCAAATATTTTTTGACAGTTATTTTTTCAAATATTTTTTGACCGTTTTAAATATTTTTAAATATTTTATAACCATTATTTTTTCAAATATTTAAGGCTGTCTTTTTAATTTTTTTTGACCGTTATTTTTTTAAATATTTTTCGAACGTTAATTTTTCAAATATTTTTTGACAGTTATTTTTTCAAATATTTTTTGACCGTTATTTTTTCAAAAATTCATTATTAACTCATTGTTTGTTCACATTCAAACAACACGAGTAACTAACGCACTATATTAGCCTTGAACAACTACAACATTAATAGCCTCAGTCCACTAAATTGACATTTTTTGAAAATTCTATGTACAGCTGCAATAAAATGTGTCTCAATTGTCACATTCATTGCTTACCCTCTAACTTATATTCCATTATCACGATAGAATGTTTATAGAGTTTATTCAAGACTTAAAGGACAATTTATTGATTATTTTTTTTTTTCGAACAATTTACTAAATTCCGAAAACGTGCTATTTAATTGCGACATAAATGTTTCTTCGTCTCTTTCATGCTACATTTGTTGATATCCAATATAAATCCATTCATTGAGCAAGCACACTATTGCTTACCGTCTGATAATACTTTAATATTTTATATTAACTCTAAATAACCATACAAACGCATATCTATAGTTACTTATTTGTTATAGAGAGTAAAAGTTTTCTTCTTTTTTTTTTTTTGTTCGTATGAAAATCCTCAACTGCCATATTGACCGTAAACGATAATCTTCCAAGGAAAAAAACTTTATTGAACTGGATGGGATTATTTAAGATCAATTTGATGTGTTAATTTATGGGAGTTTTTCCATCATTTTATTATTTTCCACATTTTATGCGGAAATTATAACGGAATTTTCAAATTTGAATTTTAACGAACTTTTGAGATTTGAATTTTAACGAACTTTTACTTTATGAATTTACAACGAATTTTTTTTTAATTTTTAACGGAAATTAATGCAAAGCACTCAATTTAGATACAAATTTCTGTAAATCCACTTCCTAAATCCTCAAACATTAATACAGCAACACGATCTTATCAATTCCTTATAATTCCGCATGTTATATTCAACCAATATACGTACTTTACATGAAAATGCCGTTTGATATCGATTATGAAGCTCAATATACGCAGTGAAATCCAGTTATCGTGAGAATTTGATCAAAATGCCATTAACAATCCATTACAATTCACATCGTCATTGTATTTTCATGTATGTTACTTATCTGCTATCAAGATTTATACTTTAATTTAAGAATATTCATAAATATTTTAGATGTATTACATATTTTTTTTATATCATCGACATTATTTATTATGATAAATGGTGACTGTATTGCGTGATGTGTTGAATAATGGCGTGTGGATTGTGAAAATATAAAGCTATAAATTGACTATAAAAATTTTGTAGCAATGCAGACAATTTCACCATCAAGTTTATTTAAATTTTTTTCGATTTGTCTCAAAATTCTCCCAATTCGCCTCAAAATTTTCCCAATTCGCCTCAAGTTTCTCTCAATTTGCTTTAAAATTCTCCTAATTCGCCTCAAGTTTCTGCCAATTTGTCTTTCGTTCCTGCCAATTCACCACAAAAGTCTGCCAATTCGCCAGAAAATTATCCCAATTTGCCTCAAGTTTTTCCCAATTCGCCTCAAGTTTTTCCTAATTCGCCTCAAATTTCATTCAACCTTCTCTCAATTCGACTCAAGTTTCCCTGAATTTTCTTCAACTTTATTCCAATTCGCCTCAAGTTTCTGCCAATTCGCCTCAACATTTTCCCAATTCGCTCTAAGTTTCTCTCAACTTGCCTCAAAATTTCTCTTTTATTTTTTTACGATTTGAAGACTCTGTTTTCGATAATTAGCATTTATGAACTTATTAAGTATCTTCAAGTTGCTGAACTTTTTTTCCTTTTTTAATTGCTCTTCATTATGTGCAGCACTAAAGAGTCCCGTCATTATGTAAAGGAACAAAAAAAAAAAAAGGGAAATGCACAAACTTTTTTTACACTTCTAAAAACTTTTTTTTTTATATTTCGTCTCTCAAAAGCACATAAAAAAGTTGACTAAATGAATAGCTCCGGTGATAAAATGAAAAGTTTTGAGCACAAAAAAAAAAATTAGCAATTAAGTTCAAACTTTTTTTTTATGTATTTTTGCATGGAAAAGTAAAACTAGTTTAACACTTTAGCTGACGGTGACATGGAAAAGGAACTAGCGGAAATTCTGTTTTGTTCTGTTGTGGAGAAAATATTTATTTTTTTTTTTTTTATGAATATCTTGTCATGTGTACTTATTGTACGTGCCATGGTGTAAGCGACAGAAATTTGTATTTTAGTCCAAGGCGTGTGAATTTAGGATTCAAGTAATTTGCTTAAAAATCAGTGGAAAATTGAGAGAAACTTGAGATAAATTGGGAGAAACTTGAGGCAAATTAAAAGAAACTTAAGGCAAATTGAGAGAAATTTGAGGCGAATTAAGAGAAACTTGATGAAAATTGAGAGAAACTTGAGGCAAATTTAAAGAAACTTAAGGCAAATTGAGAGAAACTTGAGACAAATTGAGAGAAAGTTGAGGCAAATTGAGCGAAACTTAGGGCAAATAGAGAGAAATTTGAGACAAATTGAGAGAAACATGAGGCAAATTGAAAGAAACTTAAGGCAAATTCAGAGAAATTTGAAGCAAATTGAGAGAACGTTTAGGCGAATTGGGAGAACGTTTAGACGAATCGGGAGAAAATTTGAGAATAACTTGAGAAAATCTTAAGGCAAATTAGGAGAAACTTGAGGCGAATTGGGAGAAACTTGAGGGAATTAAGAAGCAAATTCAGATAATTCAGAGACAAGTACGAATTACTGAGAGGAGCATATTGAAATTCAATAGAATCTAGGCAAATTTACATGCAAATAAAGACTCAAATTCAACAGAACTAACTTAATATTCAATTCCCATCCCTTGCCCACATTCCAACTCTCCTTTTGTCTTCATCAACTGCAATGAATACCAAACCGATAAGAATGCTCTACTGCTGCATTTTCATTTAATTCCATCATACATTTTTTTTTCTCTCTCATCAGTATGACATTAATTAACATAAATTTTCATACATAAAATGAGATCTGCTAGACGTTGATGATGACTTTCGTAAAATCCATTATATTATTGCTCTTATTGTTTATTTTTTCACTTTGCTCGTGCACATGGCAATCTTTTGAGTATTATGGGAAGTATCTCAACATGCTTTTTCCTTTTCCCTCCGCATTTTCACTATTTCACTTAATTAAATTTTTGCGAAGCATGAATCTCGCGATAAAGCTAACGTCAACAATAGCAATAATAACAATAATAATATTGTGTTGAGTATAAAGGCAAGGAATGTTATGAAAATAAGATAAGATGATGAGAAAAAGCAATAAAAATTATTTGCTTACATGTTAAAGTTTCTGATTCCAATCTGAATTAGCGATTCTTATTTTTAATGAATTTAATGCCTACGTCTTGTCCACACTTACTTGGCGAAGGTATGCGAGGTCCCATTGCCACATTTAGAGCTCGTCGAAAGCTGAATCTGTCTTTAGATAACTTCTGCTAGTTTAAATTGAGAGAATCTTAAGGCAAATTGAGAAAAGTTGAGGCGAATCGAGAGAATCTTGAGGCAAATTGAGAGAAAGTTGAGGCAAATTGAGAGAAATTTGAAGTAAATTGAGAGGTAATTTAGGCGAATTGAGAGAATCTTGAGGCAAATTGAGAGAAAGTTGAGGCAAATTGAGAGAAATTTGAGGCGAATTGAGAGAAATTTGAAGCAAATTGAGAGTTAATTTAGGCGAATTGAGAGAAAATTGAGGCAAATTGAGAGAAAGTTGAGGCGAATTGAGAGAATCTGGAGGCAAATTGACAGGCGAATTGGCAGGTCAGCAGATAATTTCTGACATTTTATAATTTCCAGCACTTTTGCATCATTGTCTCGTCTTTAGAGGTCATTAATGCTGTCATGAACATCAATTTTCCACCTACATACTCGTTAAGTTCATTCAATCACTGAAGCTGAATCATCTTGATTCTACTATCTTACGCGTAATTCCGAGAAATTACAAAGCATTCTTCCAAAGTAGCCTCAATCCTTGCAATTTCTAAGCCAGTGGCGCACAACCTGCTTTGTGTCATTGCACACCTTGATGGTAAGCCATGACACGGCATGCTGTTCATGACGTTACCTTTCTCACCAGTATGCCACGGCTCACAGGTTGTCCACCACTGCTCGAAAATTTCACTCATTGCCCTCTTATCGTCTGCACAAGCTGCGTCTGTTGAACATTAAAAATCGTTATTTAAAGATCTTTTTGGAAATCTTATTAACATAAAAACCATAAGAACTTCTTCTTTTAATTCTTGCATTTACGATGATGATTTTTTCCACTTAAATTACATTTTTAAATTGGATTTATAAGTATCATGTACTTAACATTAGCTGAATTTGAATGGATAACATGTCAGGCAACAAATTTTTATGATACAATTATGTTGCAGATATGTGGAACAGGTGGAGATGACAAATAAGAGGGATTTGTGGGGTTAGGATTCTGAGGTTCATTAAAGGACACCTGGGATCAGTTTCAAGGTCAATCTCGGACACGTTGCCTAGGAACAGGTTATCCATGGGGTATCTTGTCATATACACGCTAGTTTGTCAGTGCGACACGGGCTTGCGCTGCCTAGTGACCTAGCAACAGCCCAGATACTTCTAACAGCATGTTTTGAGAAGTTGCGGGTTCGATTGCTATAAGAAGCAGATCTCTGAATATGGCAAGAATTTGGATATTGTTCACAGCACAGTTGACATGAATTTGAGATATCCTAGTGGAAACTAAGAGACCTAACCTCAAAAACATCAATTTCGAAATATCCCGTGCCCAAAATTTGCACTGTGGGGAGAGTTAAGTATACATTTGGAGGTGACTACGCTACTTCTAATCCCATTGATAATCATCCCTAAAAATATACCAAAACATACTCGACGTATCGCTAAACTTCCATATCTAAATGTATCTCCATTTCGTCTAATATGTCAAAATATGTAAAAACAAATGCACGAAAAGATTGATGGATTATTTCCATGCTCAGTGGCATCCACACATGTGAAAAAGAATAAATTGATGAATTGTTTTATAGCTACAGATTGTTTATGGTCGTCGGATTTATATACTCGAAATTTCAATCAATTTTATATCATCGGATATTCAATTTTAAGGCAAAAGTGACATCAACTTATCAATTTTTAGTCCGAATTTTATTTTGACATGAAAAAGGTGGATTTTGACATCAAAAGAGTTGGTTAAAAGGCATCAATATTGCAAGCATTTTCATCAAATCTTTATCGTGTTGCTGCAGATAAGATAACCAAATCATACAAACAGGCCAAATGCTGAAACAAAGTGCTGATTAAATTTAGGCTTTATTTATGCAGATACGAGAAAGTGTTGATGCGCAATGTTTGTAGTTCCACTACATTTAGTCGCTCATCGATGTGCCTAACATCACATTACTCAATTGTAAAACTCCTTTTTTTTTGGATTTCCAAATCAATGACTTGATCTGATTAAATTATTTGGAATTTTAATGCTTTAATTCTGTATTAAGCACTTGAATGGATATGATTTCTGAGGAAGCTTAAAGTTTTGAAGGCTTTATTGACGATTCTCTGCAAATTGACACGTGGAACTATTTAAAGCACATCCAATCTTCAAATGAGATTAATTCGACAGAACAATTCACAATTCCATTCCATTTCCTTGCTAGTTCATTGAAAACAATCCAATTTGACATGATGGAATCAGTTTATTTTCATTCTGTCATTTTTAATTTAATGAAAATGAGAGAATCGCGTTATGTCTAATTGACAAAATCTGTCATTAGTGAATTAATTTAAAAAAGCTTCTTATTCTTAAGTGTGCTGTCGATGATGATGATGATGATTGAAATTTCTTAGACTTTGGGGTAGTTTGAAAATGTTGTCGGTGGAGGCTTTTGTAGATCCTGAATGGCACGATGCGGTCAATTTGAATTGTCGTTTTGAAAATGTGCCACAAATAGCTGGCAAGCTACAGTTAGGGCACCTTCAAGTCTTGTTGTTATCATGGAGATATAGCAGTGTCATAGTGAGTACGTCATGTAAAATTGGTTAATCAATCCAAATTGCAGGATACACAGTTTGCAAGACTCCGACTTCAGTGTAGTCCTACCAACCATGATTCTGTTTCTTAACCTGCTTAGTCTACAAATGTAGGCAGGGTTATCCTCCCTTACCATACCCAGGAAGGCTGGATTATCCTAACTTACCTTACCCAGATAGCCAGGGATATCCTATCTTACCCCGTCAAGGTAGGCAGAGTTATCCTACCTGCCAAACCAACATGATTTTGGGAAAAATTTTTGATCAGCCAACCTTGTGCTGGAACCTTTTGTTTGCCTCTACACGCCAAAGTGATAAGCCACTACCGACACCGCACATGACATGCGTTTCATAGCATTTACAAAAAATCATAAGAGCATACAGGCTGCCCATCACTGGATTGACCGATTACTGCTATTCAGAGTTAATTCAACCTTGCTTATCATCCTTTAAAAATGCTGGATTTCATTTATGAACTGCGTATATTTTAATTATATTAAATAGCCAATACCATGCATTTAATCTACAGAAGAATGCTGATATCTATTTATAAACAATACGGTCTAAGAATAAAAAAAAGAAATTTGGCATTTGTGTAATCTAAATAATTCCCCCGAAATGGCTATCTTAAATAGTCGGAACTTTTCTATTTATTAAGCTATGGCTGAAAGACTAAAGACTTCGTGTTTGAGTAAGTTTATATAATATGAGTTTGTGAACACGCACATTGTGCCATATTTTCAGATAATTTATTGAATTACTTTGATTCATGACTACAGTTGTCCACGAGAATTGAGTATATTTCCTATTTTTGTAGCAGGTTTTATGTTTATGGTTAAGGTTATGATGGCTGTTGTTGACCCTTTGTCTCTCACTACACTTCAAGTTTCGGATTCATTCCTTAATATTGGGTTGTACGGTGTCCTAATAACGTCTTAATGTCCTACATTAAACAGTCAAAGGAGGCCATGGGTCGCAGCTGATCTGTACAGCCAGCGAAATAAGTAAGTAAGCAGTCAAATTTTCTAATATTCCGAAAAAGGATAAATTTGAAAATGACTGGGATTCGAACCGACGACCTTCGAGTTACCATACCAAATTTGAGCCAAGCATCTTACTTATTCCACCAGCAATGCTCTTAACAGCAGTGACAAAAACTCAATTCAATATCTAACTCTCAAAAACAAAATTAACAGTCAGTCCATTCTCAAACCTTAAATTTAACTTAATTTCGATTGAAGCCACGACATTTCAGTATCTACCCATCAAAATTACATCTTCATATACCAAAATTAGCCTCAAAAATAGAATTAATTTTGGTACTGTCTCAATTCTCGTCACGAATATCCAAAAAAAAAGAGACTTTTTTTTCATTCTGCATGTCTATCTCGCTTTCGTCTCCCTAAAAGCGATTATCGTTAAGGTTTATGGTGGCCACAGTAGATAGAAAAAGAAGAAGCATCTTACAAGAAAAATATGTTCACGAGCTTTCGCCTATTATAAGCATTATGGTGGATGGTAAGCTCACAATCTTATGAATATTTAATGCAGATGTGTCGACTGTAGGAAGCAGCCTTGAATGATTTAATTCCTGTGAATGAAATCTCGATTCGGGATACAAATTCCCATGACTTTATAAATCGCTTTTCATTGGATATTCCGTTGAATATTTGTGTATGTATATACATGCATACAGTCTCAAATCATATTTTTAGCGCATATTCCTTACATCTTTTGTCAGCACTTTGTACGTCCGTCTGTTGACTGGAACCATGCTCCGACTTGGAGCCTAGGTTGCTACAAAAGGCCTTCCATCTGACTCTTCTGCTGGCTGTATCACAAATTCTCAGTTTTGACATCTAACTGGCATTCCTTCTTTACCGTCCTACGCCATGTTGCACCGTCTGTTGATTCTTTGCGGATATATGCGCTTCCGTCGGTCACGTCTGACCACATCTATACTAGTTCTATTCTTATGAAAATATGAGAAACGTGCTGTGATGTATTTCGTAATATTTTTTCTATGCTGCTCTACTTCCACAATTTTTCATACTTTTATTTGATAAACAGAGCAAAGCCAGCCTTGTTGTCAATTTAATTAATTTCAATAAAAATTGAAAACTTGTCGTTGCTACATAAAAAAGTTATATT
Organism: Chironomus tepperi; assembly: GCF_022539635.2. NCBI lineage: Eukaryota > Metazoa > Arthropoda > Insecta > Diptera > Chironomidae > Chironomus > Chironomus tepperi. The sequence goes on along the minus strand of NW_027226420.1, from coordinate 1,503,034 downwards.
TAAACAGTCAGGCAACGGAATATAATGAGCTTTGAAAAATATGGCAAGCTATGATGGCTGTTAATTGTTTGTCATTTTATTTTAAGCTGTAGAAAGTCAGCTACGGTTGATATTTTGCTGTCCGGAATGGAATATGTTGGAATGTAGGGCATACTCTGATAGCACAAGTCGGTTAGTCGTTTCAAAACTGGGACTACGTCTTTCTGGTGTCAGATTTTGGATCAATCAACCAACTTGTGCTATTCGGGATGCGACAGTTCTGTTGAAATCGAGTGGCACCTACTTGGCATTGACAACCACTAGGCAATCAAACCTGTTAGTCCTTTGGAAGCAACAGGACATAATTTGAATTATATTATCCGCTTAGCCAACAGACGTCACTTGATTTCAACAATTCTGACCATTTAGCAGCCATTTCAACAGAATTTGAATGTATCGCAATCAGGAATTACTTTAAAGGCTTCAATGTGAATTGAGAATCAAAATATGTCTTCACATGTCCATCAAAAAAAGCTAAATCAAGTGAATTGAGGACAAATGTTTAACAGTATCGGTCGATTACCGAAAAGGTCATCCGATATATCATGCACGCTTTGAGAATTGAGTATGAAGCATAATAATTTGTTGAATGAAACATAAGATGGACATGATTTTTGGTAGTCAATTGCTGGTACCTAAATAGAATGAATCAGTTAATCGATCAAAAATTTGGTCCCAGACAGGCGTGACACTGACTTGGTGATGGATTTAAGCTGAATTTAGAGCCAGGCTAGTCTGAAGCTGGATTTTGGATCGATTGAGTGACTTGTGGTATTCGGGAATGATAATAACCTCAAAAATTGGAGTTGAGACTGACAAATATTGGAAACTGGAACCAGAATCGTGATCTTAAATGTGCCAAACCTTAGATACTCTACATCTAATGCCAAAAAGTTCCCCAATTGCTGCAAGAACATGACCTTGATCCCAATACATAACAAACTTTAACAAGATTACCAACTTTATCTTCCTGCTCATGAATTATTCAAAACAATGGAATTAAGGGTTGATTAAAATTGTTCTTCTACATCCACAAAACCAGCATGTGCATTACAAGGTGCACGAAGGTTGATTAAACTAAATAATTCCGTACTTAAAGACTTGAATGTGCTCTTTATAACCCACTTGAAATGTCATTTTATTCTCACTTCCTCATTCGCATATGAATAGCAACAATGAGCATCAGCATGAATTTTTTCAAGTATTAATTTAGCAAATGTTACATGCGACACACAATGAGTACGTACTATAAAGTAGATGGGAAATAAAAAGATAAAGTCATTTGCTTAAGCTTCAATGATCATTAAACAAAGTTTTAATGTGTTGACTTATCATTTATACGTCAAGCACTTCTTTTAGCTGAATTTTTGACAAACAGAGCGCTTAATAATACACTTTGTTTGGCTGGCTGGCTGGATGAGGGACGAGATTTCGGCAACCTGACCTCGTAGAAAGCTCTAGCTTGAAGCATCAGCTTTGTACCATCGAGTTGTTCCGTTATCGTTTGGTCTGGAAGCGCAATATCATCTCTGTTTACGTTAATTAATTAATTTTCAATTCATAAGCAAATGAAAAATAATTTTAAAGCGTCGCTTTAAATAAATTTGAATTTTTAATAACCGTTAGAAATTTTAAATTCTGAAAACCGTTATGATACAATCGATTAATGTTTGAAAATTCGTTGAAATTGTGTTTATTTTACCAATTACTCATGACTGGGACAAAAATGCGCTGAAGTAGCTCGATAAGGTCGAGTACTGTTGTAATTTTCAAGGAAAAAAAAAACTTTCTACTTTTTTTTTGGGCCTCACTTTGCGAATTAAATATAGAAATTAATGAACACATAATTGAGTTAACGAGTTGCTTAACTTTACAGACGCCTTACCATTGTGTGTATTGAGTTAAATAATTTTATTAATATGCAAGCTTTGGATCAAGCTGTAATCTTACTAACTGAAATTCAGATGGGAATTGTTTTGTTTATTTTACTTTTGTTATTTGCTATTTGAGTTGGGTTCAATTCATTAGCTGAATATCAAGTGGCTGGTTATGTTCTCGAAAAAGTTAGAAGCTCAACAGATATTGTTTTGTTGGAGAAGTAAAGGCATGAAAATGTATAATGTTTGAAGGGTCCAGACTTGTGAGCTGGAGGCAGTGCGATTAATGATCTAATGCTTCCTTTAGACATACAGTAGCGACAAATTCGAACTCCTAGCAAATTCTACACTTTGCAAGGACATTAGTACGTCATACGAACTGATATACCCAGCAATTAAGTCTAACAACTCCGAAAAGCAAGCTTTTTGTCCGTTAAAAATTCTCAAAATTCAAAAATTTGTTTCTCAAAATTCCGTCTTTCTGGACATAACTGCTTGTCATATTATCGATCTTTTGGTAATTTATAGCCCAAAGTTATGAATTTATCATCTTATGTCCTTCCTAAATGCCTAAATGGTACTTAAATTTGCAATTTCATAAAATTTTACAACGTAAGTCAGTGATGGTCAACCTTTTATTTTTCGCGGTACACTTTGATGGTTAGTCTCGACCGAAATTGCATAATGCACACGGTTCATGGCATCTCCAAAAAAATTGCCTGCTCAGGAGTGAACCGCGGTACACAGGTTGTCTACCACTGACATAAGTACCAAAATATTTGTCTTGATATTTATATAACACCATCATTCAGCATACAAGTTATAATTAGTTAATCCAATTAAGTCAAACTAGGTCATATTGTCTAGTACATAAAAGTTCCTACAAGTCAACAAAACTTCCTTATTTCAGTCTTTACAGCACATACATAATAAATAATTACTATATTCGACATTAGATTACAATTCATTATGAACAGTAATTTGTTGATAATTACTATGCGTGTCATCAATAATCAGTTATAATATATAACAATCAAATGAATTTCTCATTTTAGTCCATAAGACACTACACATGAGTGTATATTAAGCTCTTTGTGAGGATATTTATGTATAAAATAATCAGTAATTAGAACTTATTAGGAACTAAATTGGCAAGTTATTATGGAACTATGAATTTTTTTTCTTGTGGTTAAGTTCCTTTATTTTGAAGGTCCTGCAGATATTTTATGTGATAACATAATTAAGGAATGTTTGGAATTTGGGTAAGTACTAACATACTTCCTTGGCGAAGGAGCACGGGGCCCATTGCCTCGTTTAGAATTCATCGGAAGCTGAATCTGTCAGTTTCTACTTCTGCCAATTTCTAATTCCCAACACTTTTGCATCGATGCTCACATAGTAATCCCATGAGCTCTTTGGTCTACCTTGAACTGGGGTACGGCGCGGGAGGAGCAGGGGAGATGGGAACCTAGAAATGAGGTACGGTGGGGGAGGAGCAGGGGAGAGAGGATAGATGAATTGTATCCAAAACGCTAAAGGGAGTTAGGTGGTGGGGTTGCTGATTCATCCCAAAACCCCTCCCACCCCTCTTCCTGAATACGCCTCAGCACAGGAATCTAGAAAAAGCTACTTCGCTAAGCGTTACGTAATTCACGAAAGTTCCCCTTAGGAATGCTAAATATAGCAAACAGTACATCATTCCAACGATACTAAAAAAATTCTAATTTTTTCACATCTGATTTATTGACTTTTCAACATCAACAAATCACGAATGCTTTACATGAATCAAGATCAACGATGCTATTTTAATGGCCTCATTAATAGGCTTTTTATTCCTAATCTGTACGCAAAAATAAAATGCTTCAACATGACAGAAATAATCGTGGAAATAATAATACAGGGGTGAATTCAGAGGGGGATGGGGAGGGGGAGATGGGGGTCAAACCCCTTCCCAGCCCATCCTTGCGATTTTTGTGAATTTGCTTTGGTTCCGCAATTTTTTATAGATTTCTGGCTATGTCCCTGTCATAGTAAGCAGCACGAATTATTGGGATGGTAAAATGGGGTCAAACCTCTTCCTATCCCTACCTTCCCCTCCTTACCCCTCCATCCATGTTCTTTTGAGAATTTGCTTTGGTTCACCAATTAATTATGGATTTTTGACTACGCTTCTGCCAAAATACACATCACGAACTAGTGGGAGAGGGGGAGATGGGGTCATACCCCTTCCCCTCTCTACCTTGCCCTCCCTACCCCTCCATCCATGACCTTTTTGTGAATTTGCTTTAGTTTCCCAATTCATTATGGATTTCCGACTACGCCCCTGTCATAATACGCAACACAAAATAAGTCACAATTCCATGGAAACTGCCATTAAAGCAGTTATCTGAGAGAGTCATGACAATATTTTATTTTGTGTGACATTCACAACATTTTCATTTCGCGAAGGAATTTTTTCTGTGCTGTTACATTATTTACATCAATCGTGAATATTAGTGTGACGATGAATCCTTTACACATCCAACGACTTTATTATTATTACATTTATGTCTTCATTTTACATCCTTGTGTTATGCGAGGTAATAACATTCCAAAGATGAATAGAGAGTATCAGTATGAAAAGAACGTTTAAATTGTTGGCTCTGATGCCTTCAAATTATCGAGCACATCTGTTGCTAAGCTACTGAACAAATATAAAAGGCACAGAGAGATGTCGATGTTGAAAAAAAAATACTTAATTAACTCACAACTTGTGACATGAGCAACAACTGTCGAGTGAAAGTGAAAATGAATGAAAAGAAGAGTCTTTTTTTTCGTTGTATTCATCATGCATGTATATTTAGACATAAATATTTGTTTTGTATGCTTTTCGAGATGTATCTCTGTTAGGAAGGCTTTTAAGGGTTTAGGGATAGTCTGCATATGACGTCAAAATTTCAATTTTCAATGATGACATTATTGCCTGTAGCCTTCAAAGGGAGGCTGTGAGCCGCGTTTCCCCTACATATGGTTCGAAAAAGGACATGTGAAAAATTTGTGTGTGCCCAGTCTCGAACCCATGATCACTAGATCGGTGTTGCAATAATTATGTACCGAAGTACTAAACCATTCCGCCGCCGAGCCACTTCGACTAACTCACAAATATCCAAACTCTATCAAAATTGTAGGCACTTCCATCCTAACCCCCCGACGAGTTGTAACTTGGTATACTGCAGGGTACATCAGGTCTAATGACGTACTCTCGTGTCCTTGCAATGTGCAGAGCTTGCATGTGGTTCGGATGTAGGTCTAAAGGGTGTGGTACAACACATTATGGTCGCAGTGCCTCCAGCTCACAAGACTGGGCTCTTCAAGCATTATATATATATCCTAATCCCTGAAAACCGACCATAACAAGTAAAAGACCCCTTATAGAATTTAATAAAAGAATTCGTGGAAGTATTGAGCCATTCTTACACAGAAAGTTTGAAGGACAAATTCAAGATTGTAATGTCGTGTGTATTGTGCGTATCCTTATCATATCAACATCACTTTAAGGCGTGATTTATAAATAGGAATCTGATGAGAATCGAACTTACGTTCTCAAAATGTACCAGTATTCTTGATTATGGGCTGATTGCTTAGTTGGATGGCAATGTAAGGCTTAGTCTCACATTTTCAGTTTCGAGTAGATAACCTCAAGTCACATGAAGTAGAAAAGACGCCGAATGTGGAATCAGGTTGACGTAGTTCTTGGGAAAAGTTAGATTTCATCGAGTCTGGCTATATACCAAATTCATACCAATCAGTGACCACATTGTTCGTCCTTCCTACCATGTATGCTTTCCATGATATGACTTATTATACGAAATTGAGATTAGAGGGTAGCCAGGGGTCCCCTTCCTTAATACATCTGACTATACCGCTTACCAAGACAACCACAAATATCAACCGCTACACAATTCCCCAATTATTCAATAACTTAATAAATCTACCATGATCTTTATGACTAATTGACTCTTAACTCCACACATCCCTTATATGACACATATTAACAACTGTATCCGTAAAAAAAAGTAACAAATTAAATAAATTTTCCATTTCCATTTTCATTGCACCATCACATGTAGTGTTCAAGAGAGTGACGGCTCATTCTTCGAGTCCTTTACAGCACTGTCGTGGAAACGTGAAAATAGAAGAATGTCAGCCGTACGGGCAGCAGAAACTCGTGCTGAGCAAATGCCAATAGATGAGAAGGAAACGATAAAGGAGGATGAGATTGAGACGATGAATGAGCGTGAACAATTGTATGTGGATGTTTTATACACAATTGCTAATTGTGTTGGATGTCAGCAACCGGGTGGACAGGTGTGTTTTTGTATTTGTTGACTTATTATTGACATATTTTTTTATATGTCATATTGATTTTTTTTATTATGTATATCCACAGTATGCTCACTATAAGGATGAAATGTATATAGCCGCACAACGTGCTTTTGGCGTCTCACCTGATCGACATTATCGATTACTTCATGCCGCCGTCGAGGAAAAACCAAAAATTATTGTCTTATCAGTGATTGTACAAGAAGCAGATGGCCTCGAAGCAAAAGATGCGAACGGTAAGTTTAGGAAATGACTCGTGAGAAATGTTTATTTCTCTCCTAATGCCAATTTATTGAATGTTTTATTACTTCTGTCGATGGAAATGGGAGAAAAATTCTTTTTACGATTCTCATGTTCATGTACTTCTTCTTTTTTTCGTCTTTTAAACCTTACATTATCCCTTTTTATGCTAAACTGAACTCAGCAGATTGCTGTAAAATTAAATAGTAAAAGGAATGTGAGTTTGGGGAATGTCATAGAGTTTTATGTAGTTGGCGCTGTTTTTGAGGGTCTTTAGCTTATTTTGGATGTTTGTCTATGGTATTTCCAGTTGATTCAAGCAATAATAACGTTGAATTTAGTTAATTTGATTCAAATTCTTCTAAAAAATGTAAAATTATCAATTTACTTACTTTTCTGGACAGACAGATCTTTGGAATCTCTTAGATGGTACCTTAAGTAGTGCTTAATCATCAATAAGCTTAATTAAACAACTTCCAAATGTATTTATTAATTTAAAGTGATGTTTATTCTTCAAAGTTCAAAACCAACTAAGATTTTATAAGAAAGGGGCTTTCAACTATGTTGTGTATGTAATTTGAATTTCAAATGAACGTTATAGAATCTGGCTACAAAATATCAAGCAAAATCCTGTCTTTATCAACAGTTCTGTTCCTAAAATCACCAACTTCATCCACGAAAAGGTGGCAACTAAGTATCATACCAAAACTTTCACTCCATAGACTATAACCCAACTTTTTTCAATTAACTAAATGAAAGTTTAAACATTTACTGCTCAATAATCGTAATATTCCAATCAGACTGCTTAAAAATTTGTACTCGAAGCATTTTTATCAACTTCCAAGTCATCAAATATCAATTTCATCAGCAATTTAATTAACATTTTCACTTTATAGCAACAACTTTGTCACGTTCCAAATAAAAACAAAACAGCAACATTAAAGACTGAATAAACAACACAAATTAGCACAACACACCTGAATGTGCAAATATGTTCACAAATATCCCATCCCGTAAACATAATACAGACAGTAAATTCCATAAAGATTCTTATCTCATTTGTAGTATAAATCCTTTAGAATTTTCATAGTATTAAGTCAATGGATTGAAAGCTATTAGCAATTAAACAGATAAAATGGAATGTTTGTTAAATTGTCTATAAAATCGTCGATTTAAAAGCTTTTCATGCTAATTTTCAATAAATGTTGATCCTCAACAAGTATCTCATTTACGAATTTTAATTAATCTTCACACAACTGTGGTATTTCGATTCTATTTTTGATAAAACCATTAATTAAATTGAATCAGTGCCTTTATTATTGATAAACAGGCTGTAGAAAATTCCTTACATTTAAAAAAAAGGCGGCTTTAATCTTCGCTCCCCTACCAGATTCTTAAAAAGTTCTCAAATAGCGGTCATGTTTTAATGCTTCAACGATCAATGTGTCAGTTATTATTACAACATGCTTCATTAATCAACCGTTCCGTACTTTAATTTTTTGACAAGATTTTTCCTTTTGGGTTTAGTCAGATTGTGACGTCTGTGAGCACATTTTGGGGGGTTGTCTGAAGGTGCTTGGTGTTTTTTTTGGAACCTTGCGACTTTCTAAGATTCTAGAGCATTGGTGAGCAGCCTGTATGCCGTGGCACAACAGTTGAGGTTTTGGTCATGACCACAAAGATGTGCCGTGAATAATTAAAGATTACTCCCTGCTGTTCAAGAGAAGAAAGTTCATTTCTTCACAACTTAGCCTGAGTGAGATTCGAACCCACGTCCTACGATTTCCGATCGCATGCTCGCTCCTATGTACCACTGAGCTATCGAGGGGCAATTAGCAAGCATGACATAAAGCACACTTAAACCTTTTTTCTCTACTCAGTGCTCATTACACGTTTCTTATTCATTTATATATAGGACCACAGAACAAATCCAATATTTTTAAGTTATCAAAAAGCTGTTGTAGCAACAAGGCTTAGGACGGTTTAAAAATAATGTCAGTTAGATGCAGAAACGGAAAATTCGTACAAACTTTGTGATAAGGGCAGCAACAGAGTTTGTTGAAACTTAGGCTCCAAATCGGAGCATGGTTCGAGTAAGTAAGTAAGGAGTAAATAGTTGTTATCCTTCTTATCTTGTGAAATGGCGTTAATGGGCTAAGTGGTAGAGCGTTGTCCTTATGTGCCAAAGATCCTTGGTTCAAATCCTAGACAAAGTATTGATTTTAGCATACTTTACTGTTAAATGACATCATTTGCGAACAAATCCTTCCTTAACAAATCTGATAAGTCTGTTGAGATTGTGTATCGGCTGTTCTAAATATAGACACGATTTCTTTTATGATATTTTGACAAATTCTATACACTTTACAGCCTTACAGCCTTTAAATCGTCATTAATTTATATTAAATTCTCGGAAAATGTTTTTTCCTCGACAGGAAATAAAAAAAAAAGTTTTTCTTTTGCGCGGGAATTTTTTTTAATGTGTAGGCGGGCATTCGAGTATTCATGGCTTTATGAAACATAAAGTCACAACACACGAACAATTTTTATTCCTATCTTTTTCATGTTCTAATGACTCAAGGTATATTTTACGTCATTCAGGGGATGAAATGAAGATGGGAGGGAAGGAACTGGAGTTAAGGAATTATTCAATCGAATTGAGGTTAACAACGTATGCTTTATATAAGTCATAAATTCAGTATCTGATAAATTTTAAAGGTGTGTCTGAAGAATTTTTGTAAATTGAAAGAAAAAGTGTAAAATTTTTATTGAAAATCATCGTCAATTTCCATTTCCTACAAGTTTTAAGGCACACCCTTCTATATTCTTATGACATACTATCCGATTCATACGGTTGTCATATACATCGAATGCATACTGAACTTCAAGCGTTCAACTCTGATTGGCTGACTTGTGTCGCTTTGAATAGTGACAAAACCAGTAGAATCGAGAACGACAAGTCAAATAGGGTACGGAGGTTAGAGGAAGCCGAGGTTTGACTCAAAAGCTGATCAAATGTCAAGTACCATCCCCTGAAGCCTATGATGACCGAGCTATCTGCCGGGTTAAAAACGTTAAAAAACAAAATAAAGAAAGTTTGCAGGATGTGGTCAAATTCGGGGGCATAGCCAGACTCGAGACCCCTAAAGCCAGACTCGAGACACCTAAAGCCAGACTCGAGACCCCTAAAGCCAGACTCGAGACCCCTAAAGCTCGACGCACCCTGGTCAAACCCCTGAGTCCACCCATACTTAACTCCACTGCCTTAGTCTAATCTTCCAATCATATCTTCCAATACCTCACCCAATTCGTCAAAGCTTACTATCTCATCCAACCATCAATAATTGCTTTCTAAATCTCAAATGACACAAAAAAAAAGTCTGTCACGATGAGTCCACAACAGTCGTTCAACATATGAATGACACTTGAGCATTTTACGATTCGTGTCATAAAACTATCAATCGACATCGAAACGCACTTTTCACTATCATCACATCTATCCATCCACAACATACCAAAAAGCATATAATTCAATTTAATAGATCAATCATTGCATCCACAATCCCATGAATGTTGTCATAAATCTTTGTGTCCATAAAGCAAAGCACAAAAAAAGAGAGAAAAAATGCTGAATTCTTTGGTTCTTCCCATACTGCTGACTGGAATGCTATTACATTAAAAAAACATTGTAATTCAATTTGCGTGTAGTAAAATCATTTTAACCATCCAGCCAGTCTTTTTGTTTCCCATTCATTTAGTCAGTTTTTCATATAAATTTTTATTTCCAACCCAACCCATGCTTTCTCCCCATTTTCCTTAACATGTGTACAATATTATGTATTAATGCGAGAAATGAAAGAATTAGCAATATAGGCACTATATGTGCCATTTACTTATAAGTACGCAACGCTTTAATCAAATTGTTTATCGCTGTTGCTTACATATTAAATTTATTATGACTTTATTATGCGGTGTTGATGTCTATTTACAGCTTTAATTGTGACATTTTCACATCATTTATATTAAAAATTAAGGTAATGGTGGAATGTAGTAGAATGTAGATTGGGGTTTGGAGGTGCTTAGTTATTATGTAACGCTCTTACGTAAACGTAAGGAGGGGTTCCCCTTCCCCTTCTCCTCCCTTCGAGGAAGAGGTCCAGATTTTGTAAAGTGCCTGGGGTAAATTGGGGGGACTGATTTTGGCATGGAGTTTTGGAAGAGGTTCAAATTCTTTGTGTTACGTAATAAGTGAACAGACCCATAGGCCCCCTTCGATGGATTTGTCGAGATTATGCGCGTGGGGTAAATGGAAGAGTGGAGAATTTTTGGCATGAAGTATTGACTATTGGATATAGAAGTCAAATTACCACAAAATTGCCTTATTAATAAACAGACCTAAACGCAAATGAGTTGACACAACAGGGATGCTCCCCCCACCCGTTCAAGATTGAGGTCGAGATTTTGTAATGCGTCTGGGGTAAATGGGAGAGGGGAGCCTTTTTGGAATGGAGTTTTGGATATTGAGAAGGCAAATTACCACAAAATTACCTAATAAGTGAACAGATCCTTGCCAATGGACAAGCTAACACGTAGTATGTCATTTCCCCCCTTCTACGGAGAGTTCGAGACTTTGTAATGCGCCTGGGGTAAATGGGGGTAGGGAGCATTTTCTTGCGTGAAATTTTAGAGAGGGAATCAAATTATTCGCGTTACCTAATAAGTGAACATACCCATAGTCAAACAAGCTAACACGAGGGATGTCCTTAAGAAGATTCGTCAGATTTCCTAGTTATGCTTAATTTCCTTGAATATTCATAGATTTTCATTAATTTTTCTTATTATCCATGATTCATATGTGATAATTATAGCCTTTTCATAACCTCATCTATTCATTCATTCAAGATTAATCCTCAACAAACTTTTCTTAAGGGCTATACAATATAAGATTATCATCACTAACCAAACTAATTTATTATGCTCAAAGAATTTTACGTTAAGCATGAAACACAAAAAAAAATTATTATGATTATTACGTGATAACACAGTTTATGGTGGAATGAATATTTTATATATTTATAACGTTTCATGTAAATATGGCAAATATGGACGGATCTTTTTTTATTCTGTTGGAATAAATGGACAAAGTTCTTGGAAATTGAGATATAATAAAGCCTTTGGGGTGACGTGGAAATGTTTGATCTAAAGTTTCATGTGGAATTAGCTTTTAATTGGTGTTATCATAATGTTTTGGCGGTGGAAATGATTGCTGGGGATTTGAACCCTTCAAATTTAGTCATTAATATAATCAAGAGGAATCTGATGATCCAGATTAGCGATTTCAATAGCCGTATCGATTTATATGCAATATTAGCACTCTAAATTTCTTCTTATGAATTGAAATGTTTGCAAAATAACCTAGATCCTTATAGAAAGGTCATTGTCATGCTACATAATGTAACACCTCCTCTACCTCTCTATCTTAAGAGCGTGATCAATAAATTTATAACTCATTAAGAGATCCACAAACCCGAGTGAAACATGTTGCGACTCGTCAACCATATGGCAAGTTATGACCTTGAATATGTCAAGTCAAGTCGGATATTGTATAGTTAAAGTTAACTAGAGTTCATACAAAATTCGAGTGAACCTCGATTTCTAGGGTAAGGTTAGTTAGGGATGAGGAGAGGAAGCAAATGAGGGGATGAGGAGGAGTGGGAGACATATGGGAAATGGGTGGAGGATAGGAATGAAAGAATGGTTAAAGGGAAGAAATGGTGCTAAGATTCGATATCTGTCTCAAAAAACAACAGCAAATTGGAGAATTTTGTGGAGAAAATAAATAAGAGAACTTGACGTCAAAACCCACCCCTGAATACAACCCAGACTAAGTACACAACTCTATATCTATACATAACAATCAAAATCCTTTAAATTCACAAATTAAACAATTTATTTAATTCAAATAAACCCCAATATTTACAATTAATAGAGTAGAATGGTCTACTAGATTCAGTTACAGTTCATGAACTTAATCAACCCCTAAATCATAAATATAATTATATTAAATCAATTTTTAATGATAATTTCTCATAATTGAATTTGGCATAATGAACAAAAAAATTTAATCAGCTTAAAAATTAATCATTTTTTTTGGTTCCATGTTTAATCGAAGCTTCACAGATGTGAAATTGACTGTGTGGAAAAGCTTTCGATTCGGAAATTTTGGGTTATGAAATTAAAAGACAATCAAATGACCCAATTTATAGATTGTGAGTTTGTTGGAATGGAATAATAATCTCTTAAGTAGACTTGCTGCATATTTTCATAATGAAAATGTTGACGAGAAAATTTGTTAAATTAAAATTGCTTCAATTTTTTTGGATTAAATCATATTTTGCGTCGAAAACATTTAAATTTCTAGGAATGACTTTACAAAATATTTTGAAAGTATTTCCTTCATTTTATTAATTCTGTTTTTCGGAAATTCAAAATTGTAAAAGTTTTGGAAACTATAATTTAAATAAATAAACTTACTGAAGCAAATAAAATACTATAAAATGCATGTGTGCATGCATAAGAGGCTTCGAAGCGTATTAAAATAAAAAAAAAAAACTATTTCTCACAAACTTCTTAGAAATTGAATGTTTTGCTGAAAAGTTTTGAAGCTTTTTTGTATTTTAAATGAATTTTTTGGAAATTTAGCTTAGTACTTGCTATCTTTTAGCTTTATAATCATCACCTAGTCACTTAGGTCACTTCTTCGTCTAAAACTAAAGTCTTACGCGTCTAAAACTCAGGAAATGAAGCTCTGCTCTTTATTGCCGACCCCTAAATAATTCACTCCTACATCTTAAAATATAAGATTCAGTACCATAATTAAGGCATATGAATTATGAAATTCAAATTTTCTAACGGTTTTTAAATTTTTGAAAAATTTCTCACAAAAATGTACCTAAATGTAATTTTTAGAAATTTTCGTTACTCGGAATCGTATTTCAGAAATTGAAGCCCACTGACTTTTAAGTAGGCGGCGGCTAAAAATCTGCTCAGCTAAGCGAAAAAGTTTAGCCGGCTAAAAACATTGCTTAGCTAAGCCGCCGACTTAAGCGACTTCGATCTCTGGTATTTCTTCTTTTTAAGATCAAAAGAACATTGCACAGACGTAAAGCTTGGGTGCCCTAGCAACATTGTGGCTTAGAAGCTCGAAATTACTCATCTATGTCTCACATGACCAAACCTCCCCACCCTAAGACATAAAGCATATATTATTCCTCCCATCAATGACACCCCCGCCACATCCAACTTATTCTCTTCCTTAATTAAGAGAGCAAACTCTTATGACAACCTTCATTTTGTTTATCAACATCATTGATATGATTTTGTTTTTTGTGAATCCTTAATTAATGCAAATATTTTTCTAGTGCTTCTTCCTAATTCTCATTTTTGTTTTTGTAACGACAACACATGTTTTGCATTCAACAAAGCCTGTGCAGTTATACTAATTAGAAAATTTTGTTTTAATCATAAAATATTCATTATATTATGTCATATACAATATATGTCACATGAATGTTTATCTTATCTATGAATGAGATAAACTTCCTCCATAAATGTAATGAGGATAAAGTGTGAGAGGAATGTATTTTTTTTTATGTGATGGATTTAGGAAGGAAAATAAGTTTGCTGATAAAGTCTTGTGCTGGTATGCATTACAACAGTGGTGCGCAACCTTTTAATTACCGCGGCACACCTTGGTGATAAGCTTCAACTGAAGCCGTACAGAGCATACGGTTTAGGGTCCGTTCACTTATTACGTTCATTTTTGAAAACAGTTCGTTATCCAGAATCGTAACAAGTGAACGGACCCTTATGGCATTTTCAAAAATTTTTGGCCCTAAACCACACAGGTTGCCCACCACTGCACTACATAGACAAACTTTATTCACTATATTTGCTAGTATATTAAAATTTAGAGAATTTTAAGAATTTTTATGTAATAATCAGTCACACATTAAGACATAAAGCCTAGCAAAATATTTACAGACTTATGCTGTCTGATGTAATTATTCCTCATATGTGCATGATTATCAAAATACACATATATATTAAGAACATGACGAGACAATGCAAGGAAAATAAATAATCGACATTGTCATTGGGGAATAAAATAATGAAATTTTATGATGATTATCATTAAGTAAAAAGTTCATTGACATAATGAGTTATTCATGTGTACTCATTTGGGGTATGGGTAAGGGGGATGGTTGGGGAAATGGATCAAAGGATATTCTAGTTTCTGTACGGATCGTAAATTTAGAGAAACGAGGAGAGATTTCAGATTTTTTTAGAAAATCTAGCATTAGGGGAAAGGGGGGATGGCTGACCTTAGATGACACTTCTCCCCCTCCCGCTTCCCCTCCCTCTCTCTCCTTAAATTCACTCTTGGTACTTATAATCATTAGGATAGCAATGAAATAATCTTTAGAATCAGGAGACGAAGATTTGTCGTAATGACTGTTTTGTCCAATGGACGTTTTGCTTTCCCCAAACTCTGCTCGATGCATGATCCAGGGTATATCAATACAACGTACCTAGCCACAATTTGTGTGTCGCGAAATCACACAAACCGAGATGGTGTGACAAGAACAGCGAAAAAAGCATTCGAATCCAACTTGACTTTCCCTGGGATTGAACCCTGGTCGTTAGAACGGTACTCCGACGCTCTAACCAATTGACCATTGCCGCTTTTTCGCTGCTTTTTTAGAATCAGGATTATTCATATAAATGTCAGCAATTGCCAGCAACAGAATTTGTATGTTGGAAGATTAGGTTAGTCGGCATCTGACTCTAAAGCTAACCAAATATTAAGCGCATATCTTCTTGTTTCTTGGTATCCCCAGTTAATATTAGATTGCGATTACCTCTGGTGACCGAGCTGAACTTGAAAAGGATTCTACCTTTAAAAACCACTCTGCCTGAAGGGTAACAGCCCTATAGTCAGGTTAGGAATTGTAAGGTTAACAACCTACTCTCTCCGACACCAAAATGCACAAAGAAAGCAAACAGAACTGAATGGCAATGATGATAAAATGCAAACTAATGTTGATTCCGCGTAGATTCCATAAGAATTCCATCGACAACTTGCATTAATCATCCCTAATAGGAAAATTCCTCTAATGTCTATCAAAATATTTAGACAAATTAACTTCCAATAAAATTCCCACTTTGATGCCATAGTGCTTTTAATTAATATCCGTAAATCAACATTTGATCATCATGATAAATACGAAAGTGATTTGTATTCATTAAAATTTAAACATATACTCATTATGTCATGTCCTACATTACATCCAATTTCAATAATAAATGTGATTAATATTTCTGATGACATTAGATTGCTCGGAGTCATTTATGAGGTGATATTAATAGCTGTACCATCACCTACACACATATACACATTATAAAGGGTAGTCGAAATGTAATTTCATATTCATTAAGGTTAATTTAAGTGATGTAGGCTGATAATGAAATGTTGATGACATTTTAACTTGAAATTTTAGAATGATGATGTTTGCGGCATTAATTCTTAAAATATTTTATGTATCCTTTTTGTGAGTGAATTCTTTGAAATTTGATGATTTTAGTCAATTGGAATGTAAATATTTGATACAGTTCTATTGAACTGAATGGAATCCTTACCCAACATTCAAATTCAATCCCTTCTCAATATCGGCAAAATAATGTATTGAATTCTACCCTCGAGATGTATCGAAATATCTACAAAAACCTCATCGAAAAAGTTCTTAAAATAACCCATCATTAAAATCATAATAAACATCCGCTTCCTCTCCTCCTTTTGTTGTGCTTAGCTAAGTGGTGAGAAACCTATGTGCCATGACACACTTGACACATTGCCATGGCACACTAGTCACAATGCCATGTCACACCAGTCACAATGCCATGGCACACTAGTCACAATGCCATGTCACACCAGTCACAATGCCATGGCACACTAGTCACAATGCCATGTCACACTAGTCACAATGCCATGTCACACTAGTCACAATGCCGTGTCACACTAGTCACAATGTCATGTCACACCAGTCACAATACCATGGCACACTAGTCACATTACCATGACACAATAATCACATTACCATGGCACACTAGTCACAATGCCATGACACACTAGACACAACGTCATGTCACACTAGTCACATTAACATGACACAATAATCACATTACCATGGCACACTAGTCACAATGCCATGGCACACCAGTCACAATGCCATGTCACACTAGTCACATTACCATGGTACACTAGTCACAATGCCATAGCACATTAGTCACAATGTCATGGCACACTAGTCACAACACCATGGGACACTAGTCACAATGTCATGAATGTCGGTGTGCCGTGACATAAAAAAGGTTGCCCAACACTGGCTTAGCTTCAAAAAACAATGTGAAAATTTAACTTTATTACAATTTAATCATGTCATGCTTTATGGCACTCACAAAAGAATTTTTAATTATTTAAAACATTAACATCATAACGTTCGCGACTACGACAAAATCATTATCACCTTCACATAAAACCTTTTTGCTCCATTTAATTATTTTTCGCTCTTAAATTTAATACTTCATTAATAATCGCATCATATGCTATCACATTTATATATCTTTATATCCTCATCGTTATTTATCATATGAATGAATTCATTAAAGGTGATGTTCATTCAAAAGGACTTATGGTAAATATTGCGGGTATTATAATTGGTATTCAAATGAAATTATTCAAATTGTTGCTATGGGAATAATCATAAATGACGTCTATCAGAAATTATTCTAGGGACTTTTTGACTTTTTTGACTACTAAGTTTTTAGTGACTTAGCCAAAAATTGATTTAAACTTAATTTATCGTGGATGGGCGTTCTTGGGAGTTCTAAGCTGAGCAGCGCACTATTGGGGACGGTTTCTTGGTATACACTCACCCGTTACATCTACACATGGTCCACAATCTAGGGTATGCCTTAGGGCAGATGTGTATTAGGGTAGATTTTCCTTAGGGTAGATATACCTTAGGGTAAATATGCCTTAGGGTAGATATACCTTAGAGTAGGTATACCTTAGGGTAAATGTAATTTAGGTTAGTTATACCTTAGGGTAGATATAACATAAGCAAGGTAGGCGTATACTCCAGGAGAAGATGGAGGTGCATACCGAGAAACCGGCCTCAACAGTCTCTATGCCGCCGCTACATCGTCGTGTTAACGGCAAAATGAGGAGGATCTGCAGCAGTATCATCGATCTTACATAACCCTGACTCTATTACTGGCTACCAGTTGCCAATAGTCATCACCTCAATCTATTAACTTGAACATAACTTATGACTTTACCCATGATGTCCAGCTAGTTCACTAAGTTTTCAATAATCATAAAATTCTATTGCCAAAAATAATCATCAACTCAGCATTTGCGTTAAGCTGATTAAAATTCGACGCTAAATGCAGAGAATTATTTTCATTGCCCAAAAAATGCAACATGTAGCATTATCAAATTTTTATATCATTGTCATTGTCTTCTTTCTGCTTTTATGGCAATGCCATTGTGGTTTTAAGTATTTCTGTATGCTCATCGTCTTTATGTCTCATGTATCACTTGAGGGGCTTTCCTCCATAATATAGGATAGAGAATTTACCGCAATTTGCTTATGTTGAATGAGAAACTTTATAGCATCTCGAAAAACATTTTGTTGCTGCTTTCGTCTTGTTCCTCCGTCGACTTCTATTAATTTCAAATGTATATGTGCATGTACATGAATCCTTGTGGTTTACTAACCACTTTTGGATGTTATTTTTCTTCACTTTTTTTTTGGGGAAGGGTTGAATTGTGTGGATTAAAGGAATAAGCATTAACATGCAAATCAGCAGCATTATACCTGCTGAAAAATTGAATAATTAATTAGACCACTGCCTGACTACCTTGATGATTACTTGATTCTATAAAGCAATTATGTCTATTTGATTGTTCGGTACCCAAATATTATTAAAAGCGTCATGATCGTCCGTCCACAAAACTCATCATTCTCACTCCCAAAACACTTGCATAATTAATGAATTTTTCCCTCATTTCCTTTACATTACAGGTTTTAGTGATCCTTATTGTATGCTCGGTATAACATCAATGATGGGCGGATGTCCACCGCCGCTCTCACCACAACCGCCACTAACACCTCGAACACTTCCGGATACCGGCATGGATAGTTTAGAGTCACCTGATAATAAACTTCGTAAGCATGGCAGTTTCCGATTGAGTTTTAAACGTAAGAATCAACATCGTGATTCAATAGGACCGATGCCGGCAAAAATCATAAAAGCAACATCCGTTAAACAGCACACCCTCAGTCCCAAATGGAATGAAAAATTTAAATTGTAAATTTTTATGCCTTCTTCTTTCATGCCTGCATACTGATGATCTTTTATTTACTTTTTTTTTGCAGTGATGTGGATGACATCAACACCGACCAATTACACCTAGACATTTGGGATCATGATGATGAGAGTAGCGTTTTGGATGCTGTATCGAGACTGAATGAAGTCAGGGGTGTTCGTGGTTTGGGGCGATTTTTTAAACAAGTTTGTCAGTCGGCGAGACAGGGCTCACAAGATGACTTTTTAGGAAGCGTTAATATTCCAATATCGGTAAGATATAGACATGAATAAAAAGCAGGCACATTTAAATATTATTAATATTACAGGACATTCCGTCAACAGGCCTCGAAGGATGGTTTAAACTTGAAGCTCGAAGTCATCGTAGTAATGTTCAAGGACGTATTCGTCTGAAGCTATGGCTGTCAACACGTGACGATCATGGACAATCAGAAGATGATGCATTAGTTGAAATGAAAAAATTAGAGCGATGCTACATGGTTTTTATGCAACATGAATTGTCAACACATGAGCCAACATGGAGTTGGGGTGGTGATATACAAGGATCAGCATTAACAATATTACATCAGATGGCTGTTCAAGCTGATTTATCGGAATTGCAATGTGCATTGGCACGTTTTGTCGCATCAGTCACGCTCAATAATAAAACACCATTAGATCCTAAATTCATCCATAGAGTCATGCTTGAATTGGATCGTTTTTGGATTCAAGTTGCTATGGAACCGTTAGGTGTTGAGGCTGAACAGTGGCTTGCCAAAGCTATGACACGTTTTGTAGAAATCTCATTAAATCAAATGCGACGACATCGTGAAATATTTCCAGCACTTCATCCACCATCATTAGTTAGATTAGAATTTTTGCTTAGATGTTTAGGCTTACTTGGATCAATGCGCGCTTATCGTCAAGTACATCCATTTAGTAAAGGCGTGCGAGGTGAAATTGTCAATTATTTACGTAAAGGCTCGGTTTTATGGGCACAAAATCAACTTAGAGAATCAGCACGTCATGAAAATCCACTTGTTCAATTTACATCAACCATACTTGCCGATTTACAGACTGGATTAACATACTATCATCCTATTTTTGATAAGTATGAAATTTGTTATTGACTTTTTGGATTCGGAATCCTGAAATCTGATTGATATCTATCTTACAGCACCAATGGAGTTCAATATTTTAGCATCGTATACAAGCAGTTTGATCAAATTGTAAGTTATCGAACATTGTTTAATTAATTATAAATCGTACAGATACAGATTCATGATAATAACAATATTGTTTGTGACATGATTGCATCCTTAAGTTTTATACTTCATTGATTTCCTACATGATACACCCAAAACAATATTAAATAACATCTGTGTTGCTCTGTAATGAAATTTAAGGAATTATGAAATATCTTTGAATTCTTAGGGGGCTGTAAGCAAGTGACGTCAAGCGAAATTAAGATTGAATTGGTTTGGAAACAGGCTAAGGAGATTTGGTCTTTCGGATTAGCTCTATAGCACTATGGGCCCAAAATGGCAAAGGTTGTCAAAAATTCAGGTTATGTATGGATGTTATAGTGCCTGAAGAGTAGTGTACGGGAAAAAAAGAAATTTTGTCCAAAACTGCTGTGTGCCTGACTTATGGCCAAAAAACGATTTTTGGTACCTGCCATTATAAAAATTGTTGGCGTGCTTCAATGCATAGACCAATTTTTTTCAAACTTTTTTTATTTATTAGATATACATAGAACCTACAAAATAGCAACACATTTTTATAATTTAGGTTCCACTGTATATCCAAAAAAGTTAAAAATATGTCAAAAAATGCAATTTTTTTAACATTTCATGCTCTCATGCAGCTATATTGCACTATGGGATAAAAAATGTATATGAATTTGATAGAACCTACTTATACCTAAAAATCATCTATAGATTGTAATTCAATTGGATGCACTACAAAAGCATAAAATAACTTTAAAGCTAAAAATTTTCGGTTTTTTGTGATTTTTTGACCTTTAACCCCATTTTTCCCTATAAAAGAAATTCGTGCTGTTTGAGCTGACCATTGATTATTGTAGGACTAGTAATGTACTATTATTATGTGAAAAAAAATTTCAATATGGGACCCCCCTAGCTCATTTTTGGGGGTCCAAAGGTATACCCCCCCTCAAAAATGGGGGTCTCACAAAACTCAATGTTACTTTTCTTAACCGGATGTTTAACAAATGATTCAAAAACACTTTTTAACTACATTTAAACAAATTTTAAGCAGTTCTAAACTGTTCTGAACAATCGAAACTACTCATGTTAGCCAGTTCATAGATTTGTAAGTTTTTGAGTTTTAGACATATTTTCACGAGGTTTTTGGACTCCAATGGCAATACATATATAAATTGTTTATTTTTTCATAAAGTAATAACAATATCCTATCCAACAATATATAATAAGTCATACATAAGGTCAATTCAGTCAAAAATTTTGAAAAATGTTCAAAATTTTATGTTTTTTTAAAATTCATCCTTCACATTTATGCTTATAAATGCTGTTAATCTTAAGTATATGAATTGAATTTAGTATTTTTGTAGAGATTAGAGTAGTATTAAGGCAATAAAAAGGAAATCAAAGTTTAAAAATAGCTTATTGTAAAAAAGGACAAAGTCCAATTTACCATATTTTGACTTCCTTTACTCAGTGCAGGGAGCATCCAAATTTTATTTTTTGAAATATTTTCTATAGATCTATACTAGAACTTATAGAAAAAAGACAAAAAATAATTTTCCGAGATTAAATCGAAAAAATTTGTCCAATAAAAAACCTTAAAAAAAGCAAATTTTTAAATAAATTTGTTTATTCGATTCTAACAATTAGCAACGAAAAATTACTTTTGCGAATATTTTCTGTTAGTTCTAGTATAGATCTATAGGAAATATTTCAAAAAATAAAATTTGGATGCTCCCTGCACTGAGTAAAGGAAGTCAAAATATGGTAAATTGGACTTTGTCCTTTTTTACAATAAGCTATTTTTAAACTTTGATTTCCTTTTTATTGCCTTAATACTACTCTAATCTCTACAAAAATACTAAATTCAATTCATATACTTAAGATTAACAGCATTTATAAGCATAAATGTGAAGGATGAATTTTAAAAAAACATAAAATTTTGAACATTTTTCAAAATTTTTGACTGAATTGACCTTATGTATGACTTATTATATATTGTTGGATAGGATATTGTTATTACTTTATGAAAAAATAAACAATTTATATATGTATTGCCATTGGAGTCCAAAAACCTCGTGAAAATATGTCTAAAACTCAAAAACTTACAAATCTATGAACTGGCTAACATGAGTAGTTTCGATTGTTCAGAACAGTTTAGAACTGCTTAAAATTTGTTTAAATGTAGTTAAAAAGTGTTTTTGAATCATTTGTTAAACATCCGGTTAAGAAAAGTAACATTGAGTTTTGTGAGACCCCCATTTTTGAGGGGGTATACCTTTGGACCCCCCAAAAATGAGCTAGGGGGGTCCCATATTGAAATTTTTTTTCACATAATAATAGTACATTACTAGTCCTATAATAATCAATGGTCAGCTCAAACAGCACGAATTTCTTTTATAGGGAAAAATGGGGTTAAAGGTCAAAAAATCACAAAAAACCGAAAATTTTTAGCTTTAAAGTTATTTTATGCTTTTGTAGTGCATCCAATTAAATTACAATCTATCGATGATTTTTATTTATAGATCTATAGGAAATATTTCAAAAAATAAAATTTGGATGCTCCCTGCACTGAGTAAAGGAAGTCAAAATATGGTAAATTGGACTTTGTCCTTTTTTACAATAAGCTATTTTTAAACTTTGATTTCCTTTTTATTGCCTTAATACTACTCTAATCTCTACAAAAATACTAAATTCAATTCATATACTTAAGATTAACAGCATTTATAAGCATAAATGTGAAGGATGAATTTTAAAAAAACATAAAATTTTGAACATTTTTCAAAATTTTTGACTGAATTGACCTTATGTATGACTTATTATATATTGTTGGATAGGATATTGTTATTACTTTATGAAAAAATAAACAATTTATATATGTATTGCCATTGGAGTCCAAAAAACCTCGTGAAAATATGTCTAAAACTCAAAAACTTACAAATCTATGAACTGGCTAACATGAGTAATTTCGATTGTTCAGAACAGTTTAGAACTGCTTAAAATTTGTTTAAATGTAGTTAAAAAGTGTTTTTGAATCATTTGTTAAACATCCGGTTAAGAAAAGTAACATTGAGTTTTGTGAGACCCCCATTTTTGAGGGGGGGTATACCTTTGGACCCCCCAAAAATTAGCTAGGGGGGTCCCATATTGAAATTTTTTTTCACATAATAATAGTACATTACTAGTCCTATAATAATCAATGGTCAGCTCAAACAGCACGAATTTCTTTTATAGGGAAAAATGGGGTTAAAGGTCAAAAAATCACAAAAAACCGAAAATTTTTAGCTTTAAAGTTATTTTATGCTTTTGTAGTGCATCCAATTAAATTACAATCTATCGATGATTTTTAGGTATAAGTAGGTTCTATCAAATTCATATACATTTTTTATCCCATAGTGCAATATAGCTGCATGAGAGCATGAAATGTTAAAAAAATTGCATTTTTTGACATATTTTTAACTTTTTTGGATATACAGTGGAACCTAAATTATAAAAATGTGTTGCTATTTTGTAGGTTCTATGTATATCTAATAAATAAAAAAAGTTTGAAAAAAATTGGTCTATGCATTGAAGCACGCCAACAATTTTTATAATGGCAGGTACCAAAAATCGTTTTTTGGCCATAAGTCAGGCACACAGCAGTTTTGGACAAAATTTCTTTTTTTCCCGTACACTACTCTTCAGGCACTATAACATCCACACATAACCTGAATTTTTGACAACCTTTGCCATTTTGGGCCCATAGTGTATAGATAGTCTAGAATAGTATTAGTTTAGCATTAGCTCATCTAGAGCCAGTCTAGCCTTAACTAGCTTTTAGGTAGTCTAGTCTGGTCCCAGATACAGTCTTGAGTGAATCTATAGACAGCCTAGTTAAGCTTTAGTTCATCTAGAGTCAATGTAGTCTAAATTAGCTCTTTAGGCGGCTTAGACTAGTCCTAGATTCAGCCCTGACTTGCTTTATAGACAGCCTCGACTAGCTTATAGACAGCTCAAACTAGCTCTCTAGGCAACCTAGAATAGTCCTAAATACAGCCTAGACCAGCTATTGAGACAGCCTTGATTAGTTCTTTAGGCTGCCTAGACCAGACCTTCCTTCAGCCTAGACTTGCTCTACAGACACTCTTGACTGACTCTTTAGGCAGTCTAGATCAATCTTAGATGCAGCCTAGACCAGCTATTGAGACAGTCATGACTAGCTTTTTAGGCAGCCTAGACTAGTCCTAAATACAGCCTAAATTAGCTCTAGAGACAGCCTTGACTAGCTTAATAAACAGCCTAAACTAGCTCTCTATGCATGAAGCCTAGACCAGACCTACTTAAAGCCTAGACTAGCTTTAGAGACAGCCTTGACTAGATTTTTAGGCAGCCTAGACCAGACCTACCTACAGCCTAGACTAGTTCTAGAGACAGCCTTGACTAGGTCAACTGATAATCTAGATTAATCATAGAAACATCCAGCTCAAGAGTCTCTGCAGTGTGCCACCGAAATGCCATAAATCTTATGCCGTGATCGTGATTTATAATCCGTATCCTTAAAACAAATTGACGTACATTTTTGAACATTCCATACTTCATAATGCCATAAGTTCAATGAACAGCATTTAAGCTTTGATCTTCAACAACTTCATATGCAGAAATGCTCAATTTAAATAATTAAATTTCAATTTTAAAATATTAGAAATTTGTGTAAAATCTACAGCTCATTTTGCTTAGTGTAACTGATACTAAGAGAGCAATCCTTTACACAGAATCAAACTCAAACATTACAAAGTATAAAGTTTATTGAATAAATACTCAATTATGAATTCAATTCCATTTTTTCTCTATCGTTTGATCTATATAGCTTGCGGACGAAGTTTCAATGCGAATGGATACAGGTCAAATACCTGGTGCACCAACAAATCAATATGCAGTATTAGAAGGACGAGAACAAATTGATACAAGACCATTTGAATTATATTTTTCACTACAGGAATTTTCATTTTTAAAACAGCATTTATCAGTACAACCGCAGCCACCTGAAAAAGCATTAGGAATTCAAAATTATCATTTGTGGTTTGAAGCAATTATTCAACTATGGATAGCTGTATGTAAGAATAAGGCCCTTAGTCGTGTACGATCGGCTATAACAATGGATGAGATATGTGAGGGTGAGAAGATTGTACGTCATAGTACATCATCTGTTGACATTGCAAGTGTTATTTATCAAATGAAAGAATTTTGGCGTTTACTACAATGGCCCGATCCAAATTCAGCAATTCATTTTGAAATGCAAATATTAGATGCGGCATGCTCAACTGCACTACATTATAGTGATTTAGTTCATCAAAATTTGATAGATAGCGGTTATTATGAACAGCAGGGACCATTTAGAATATCCGATGAGCTTTGTGTGTGCGTAAATAATTTAGAATATGTAACGCGAGCTTTATCAGAGTTTAAGGTTGACGATCCAAATATGAATGTTATTCATATGCAACAGAATAATCATCCGATGGATAATTTATTGGATAATACAATTTTACAGCTAGAGAGAACGACTGAAAGGATTATGAATCGAATAGCTGTTACAATGCAAGCACCAATGCAAAAATCTGTGTTCCATTTGGTAAGTTATTGTTCCCAGGCGATACAAAGCATTCATGTGGTAGCCATAAATCATTCCGTATGGTTGCCATTATCGACTTTGTGTCGCTCGAATGTACCAGACTAGCGCCATTTCAAATATTGATCGTTATTATTTGAATGAAAAAACGGAGATAAAAACTATATTTTTAAAAAATAAATGACCGTTGAAAATTTTTAAGTTCAAAAAATACGTTACAAACAAAAAATCAATTTTTATTCAAATTTTGATGCATGCAACTGTTTTCTTTTAAATGAGCAATGATATCAATGATAATTTGAGTCTTAATTTCATGGAATTTCATGAAAATAACTGATAATATTTAAAAAATATATTAACGGTTTATATTAACGGTAAAATATTTTTTAAATTTTCGCATTCAATTTTGAATATTTTCGAAGTAATTTCGAATTTTTTTCGAAATGAAATGACGCAAGTCTGGGATGTACAACTCGATTTTTGGAGTTGTATCGTTGGGGAGTCCAAACTCGATTTGAAATCAAAACTATGTACAGTAGGCAAAATTGATGTCCTGCTGTCAACTAAAGTAATAGACTTAGTGATTTCATATCATTAATGCTTCCAAAAAAAAAAAATTAACATAATTTTTCACTTAGGCTTGGTCACCCGACTCCCTGCCAGCAGCTCAAGCAATCATACCATTATTAGAATATCTCGATCTTCATCTATCCGCTCTTAATAGTGCCCTACTTACAAAGAATTTTCATCGTGCATTAAATATAATTTGGCTTTTAGTATTAAATGAGCTCGCAACACAAATGGATTCAGCGGGTGGAGAGAAACCAGCAAATTTTCACGATCGCTTATATGAAGCATTACAAATGCTTGTCGATTTCATTCATGCCGAGGGATTGGGATTAACGCATGATATAATAAAAAATGATGATTATTGGCGTGTTGAACAGCGACTTCAATATCATAAGAGTAATACGGAACAATTAATTGATATATTTTATATGCAACGACTTCAAGAGCAAATACGATTGCAAAACTCAAATGAACCGGCACAATTTGGTATGTTATCAGTTCGTGCCTACTTAAATCATGATTCATTGTGCGTTGAAGTATTACGTGCACAAAATGTTATACCATTAGATCCAAATGGCTTTAGTGATCCCTTCGTAATCATTGAACTATTACCGCGACGTTTGTTCCCTCATTGTACGGAACAACAAACCCATGTTCATAAGGTATGTACAGCGTGTCAATGTCAAAAAAATGGAGAGTGAGATAAAAATATGGACTGGATTTTACATGGGAATTAAATGAAATGGAATGGAATTTTCTTTCATTTTTTTTGTGCTTGTTGGCACTGCTGTGTGTTTGTTATATGTTTAGGAACAAGAACAATAGAATTAAAAACATGACACTTGGGAAAAATATTCTCATTTTTTTTTCGTTGTTGTTTTCCTGCTTTTTATTATTCTACTGATTGTGGAATTAAAGTCAGGAAAAGGAAAACAATGTGGAATATTTTCTAGTGTTTGTGTGAACATTTCATTTTTTTTCTTCTGCTCTAAACTATTGCATTTTAAACTCAATGAAGTGTCATGAATGGGTATGAAGTTTGAAATTACTTTGTCGTAGAGAGTTGTGGACAAAGTTTTTTTTATTTTAAAGACTTTTGCTGTTAGTTTGGATGGTGCTATGGACTGAATTGCGTTGAGTTTAAAGGAATTTCAAACGATTTTAATCAAAATTCGGCTCAAAAATTGACCAGTCAGAAATCCGGCAGAATTCATTTAAAAATTTAGTCACAATTCGGCTCAAAAATTGACAGTTTGATAAAGTCGAGCCAAAAATTCGGCTCAAAAGGTGACGGTATGGTCACGTACAATCGAAAATCCAACCGAATTCAGTCGAGAATTCATCTGAAAATTTAGCCAAAAATCCGCCAGAATTCAGTCTAGCATTCTTTAAAAAATTTAGTCAAAATTCGGCTCAAAAATTGACAGTTTTCAAGAGCTCAGTCAAAACTCCGGCAAATTTCAGTCTAGAATTCGTTTGAAAATTTAATCGAAATTCGGTTTAAAAACTGACTGTTTGGTGAAATTCAGTCAAAAATCTGGCAGAAATCAGTCGAAAATTCGTCAGAAAATTTAGTCAAAATTTGACTAAAAAACTGACAGTTTTTAAGAGTTCGGTCAAAAATCTGGCAGAATTCAATCGAGAATTCATTTGAAAATTTAGTCGAAATTCGGCTTAAAAACTGACAGTTTGATAAAATTGAGCAGAAAAAACTTGGTGACTTACAATCGAAAATCCAACAGAATTTAGTCGTGAATTCATTTGAAAATTTAGCCAAACTTCGGTTCAAAAAATGACAGTTTGATAAAGTTGAACCAAAAATTCGGCTCAAAAATTGACAGTTTGGTAAAGTTCAGTCAAAAGTCTTTCAGAAATCAGTCAGAATTCATTTGAAAATTTAATCAAAATTCGGCTCAAAAACTGACAGTTTGGTCACGTACAATCGAAAATCCGACAGAATTCAGTCGAGTTTGATAAAATTCATCCAAAAATTCGGCTCAAAAACTGACAGTTAGGTGACATAAAATTGGAAATCCGGCAAAATTCAGTCTAGAACTCATTTGAAAATTTAATCAAAATTCGGCTCAAATACTGACAGTTTGACTAAGTTGAGCCAAAAATTCGACTAAAAAATAGACAGTTTGGCAAAGTTCAGCGAAAAATCCAAAATATCTTTAGTAGAGTGAACTAGGGTTGGGCAAATATACGTATATATACGTATATATACGTATAAGAACAAAAAAATATACGTATATATACGTATATGTATACGTATACAGATTTTTCAAATCCGAAAAAATACGTTATTTATTTTGTTAAAAATGATCTTAAATGCTCAAATTAGAAGTCAAAAGTGGTTATTACATTGGTTTCTCACATCCAGTAGCATTTAAACGTCCTTAAATTATGATTAAGGGTAAAAATTAATTAATTTTGTAAAAAAATAATTTTTTTCTGTTTACAAATTTTTGTTGAAAGTTTGAATTTTTTCGACCGTTACAAAAATTTTACTTTTTGACAATTTTAAGCTTTCTAATAACATTTTGTATGGAACAGAACATTATAACAGTTTCAATTTCATTGCTGTTCAATTTGTTACTAAAATTATTGTTTTAATTACCAACTTTTATGACTTTTGATATGTAACGGTATACGTATACATATACGTATATATACGTATAAAATATACGTATATTTGTATACGTATATATACGTATACGAATTTGCCCAACCCTAGAGTGAACTCATCACACCTGGATGCCCTACGTCTCTATTAGCAACTCAATTCCATAAAAAATAAAATTAAAAAAATTCCACAACAAAAAAAAAAAATCCTCTACATTGTATGACTCTCAAATTCCATTATAAATTTATTTAAAATAAAATCCACAATAACTCACTGCCTCTCCATTTTTAATTGTTATTACAATTCAACTATAAATCCATTTAAAAATTGTTTTCATTTTATTTTTTAAAAAATACCAGCGCACCCTCAATCCAGTATTCGACGAGTGTTTCGAGTTTGGTACGATAACACAAGAGCTATGTACACAAGAATGTGCAATGATTGGATTTACTGTGATGGATCATGACGTCATAACGGCAAATGATTTTGCAGGTGAGGCATTCTTGTCACTCAACAACATACCTGGAGTGTCGGAATGTGGAAGTATTGAGAATTTTCACGGATTGAAGCAGATTGATTTGGTATTGATGCAGCAAAAAGATAAACGTGAGTATGGAAATGGGATTAATGTATTGAATTTCTACAGTAATTAACGGATACAATGTTGATGAACTTTTGAGAGGAAATTTACATTTTTTTTGTATTGGAATGGGGACGATCAGAAATTAGGTCACATTCAAAATAGGCCACCCTTCACCTCATGCAAGGAGCATACCCAAAAAATTGCTAGGAGGTACGAAATTTGGAAATATTTTTGAAAATAAAAAATACGTTACAAATTTGAAAATAAAAAATACGATAAAAATTTGAAAATAAAAAATACGTTACAAAATAAATTTTCAGATGGTCCCTGACTCCCTTTTATCAGCAAATTTAAAAAAAGGCAATTGCAATTCCGATGCAATTCGTTAATTCAATTATCCACAAAATCAATTTCTTAAAATTGAAGCATATTCAGCACAAATAAATCCAAATTCTATCAGAAATCGACTATTTACATCGTTCATCAACCTCCAATCTATCTACAAAATTCAATATAACATTCAAATAAATCCAATCGAATTTAATTAACGAAAAAATAAAATTCATTTCTCATCCCAACAGACCATCCAATCTTCCAAATACTAGAAACACGTACGACAGATAAACCAGCACTCGATTTTGTCCGCAAGCAAAAAGCACGAGTGACGTGTTAAATGAGTTAAAGTGTTCTACATACTCATACAAACTTGAAATTATTTTAAAAAAATGATTAAATCTCTTCCATGTGCTCTCCGTATGGAACTCTAGCAGGTGAAGAGCGAGCACAGAAGAGCTGATCATGCTGAGATCATGGTTAAGTAGGTCATTAAAGTCAGTGAAGGTGCTGCGACCAGAGTTGCAAAACAGGAACCTGTCATAGACAAAACCGCACAATTTCTTGATAATTTGTATGGTTTTGTAAGAAACAAAGGCAAAAACCGTACAATTTCTTGATTTTTTTACAAAACCATACAAATTACCAAGAAATTGTAAGGTTCTTAGCTGTGACACTTGTATTCTTCCAAAAATTATTTCAAATGCCATGAACCGTATACATTGTAAGGTTTTGGTCGAGGCATGCCACCAGGATGTGCCTAGGTACACCACTGATCTAAGTACATCAACCTCTTAAGAGCATGCTCTTTGCCTGTTAGATAAAGTTAATAATATTTAAGTATAAGTGCAACTAGAAGTGGAACAAATTAATGAGAATTATGCATAATCATGATGAAGTATAAAATATAATAATTTTTAATTAAATGGGCTTTAATCAACACTTAAGATATATAAACAAAAAAAAAATCTGTATTAAGATCAGTATATATACATACACACCCCCCACATATGATTATACATAAATGTTGATTAAATTAAACTTTTTAAAATAAGAATGACAAGTCAGATAATAATTACAATAACTTACAAGATTCTATTTACTTAAAAATGACTTTAACTGCGAATTAACGAAATCAATTAAAAGAAAAAAATAGAATAGAGGATGTTTTTATTGGAAATATTGAGCTGTCGAACTGTCAATCGAAAAAAAAAAATATAAAATAAATAACTTTATACTTGTACATCTAAAATCTAAAGACTAACTTAATGCATCATCGATTCTATTTGCAATCAATATATTAAAAAAAAAATATGAGGAATTATAGCTCTAAACTGTTGTCTTTTTTACTACATAGCTTAATGGTGTATTTTAAATAAATGAGAAAATCAAATCTCCAGGAATAACCTCATGAACTTGAAGTTGATAACTGATAGATAATTTTTTGGGAATTTATTGAATGTAATAGAGAGCTTGTTATTTTATATTCACATGACAAAAGAAACTATTCATGTCATTTACTCAGAGTTGCCAAGCTGGCACTTGTCATAGGGAAAACCGTATAATTCCTTGTTAAGTTGCATGGTTTTGTGAGAAAATACAGGCAAAAACCGTACAATTTCTTGATAATTTGCATAGTTTTGAGAGAAAACATAGACCAAAACCGTACAATTTCTTGATAATTTGCATAGTTTTGGGAGAAGACATAGACCAAAACCGTACAATTTCCCGATAATTTGCATAGTTTTGAGAGAAAACATAGACCAAAACCGTACAATTTCCAGATAATTTGCATGGTTTTGTAAGAAAACAGGAGCCTGTCACAGTCAAAAACCGTACAATTTCTAGATACACATTATTAAGAAATTGTAAGGTTTTTGCCTATGGTAGATGCTTATCTTGCAACTCTGCTTTTTCTATCAAAAAATAAACTGTCCAAAACTTTTAAATTATTTTTTTTGGTTAGATAAAGTTTTTGTAAGTCAGTTCTTGAATTTTGAATCTTTTGAGTAGATCAGAATGTTATTTGTTTGTTTATTAGATGAAGTTTTGATGAAAACATTGAAAGTAAATTAGAGTGTGAATGTAAACATGGAATTATTCTTAGCAACTATGTTGTGCTGTTCGTATAAATCAAATAATAATTTTGAAAGGATTTTAAGCTGTAGATTAGTGATGGGCAACCTGTGTGCTGCCAAAAGATGTTGGATATGTTATGTGTGGTTTCGGTCGATGCTTACGACCAAGGTGTGAGCTATAAATATAGTGTTGCCCATCTCTGCTCTAAATCAAACTTCATTGAGTCTTATTTTTATTATCAAGAACTGACTTTACTCAACTATTTAAAATATATAGATACACTCATACATTTATATTATCATTTTCAACGGTCAAAATATTTGAATTTTTTTGTAAACACTAACACAATTAAAGAAAATTGTTAAAATTTAATTTGCAAAATTTTCAACTTTCCTTTGAATTTTGTTCGTACAGAAGCATTGTAAATGCTTTTAGAAGCATTGCAAATGCTATTGTTACAATTATAATTATTTCCAAATGAGTATAATTAAGGATTTAAGTAAAAATGATGTTTATTGTTTGAAGATTGAAAAAAGACTAAAATATTTACATGAAGGGGAAAACAACTGTAATAGGGGAATATCAACTAATTTAAGTTTGAAATATAATTTGAATATTAAACGACAGTTGACATATTATACGATAATTTAGCTAGTTAAAGCTAAACAATAATGCATCTTTTGGTATTTTTATTGTTTACAAAATGCTGTACTGTCGAGTATGATCAATGAAACTCTGTGTATGAGAATATCTATATATTTTGTCAACATTCCTTAACAGGCTATACTCACTTAGTATCGTGATACGTATTATGGTGCTATATGAGTATGGTCATTGTCTGTTAAGGATTATTAATCAAAACATTTTCAAATCACTTACAAATTTTTATAATACATCCAATCAGTTCACGAAAAAAAAAGTCATTTATTTTTCTATCAATAAACACGAATCATAATCTAATAATCAAATATACACAAAACGGATATGATAAAAAGAAGTTTATATTGATGTTTTATACTTAAGAATAATCTACTCTGAACAAAAAAAAAACACAAACTATGCTTTAATATTTATTTTTTGATAATGTAAATAGGAAAATTGAAAATTTCCAACTTTATTGTACCTAATGTTAAGTAAAATATAGAACGCATAATTTTCAAACTGTGTTCTAGTGACGATCTTTTTACTATCAATTAATTGTTTTTTTTATTCTTTTCTGTAAACCTAATATTGTAGAATTTCTAACCTTAAGCCTTAACCTAAAGCTTTTCTAAATTAAGTCCTTACGCATAACAATTTGAGATTTAATTATAGAATAAAATTTTTGACCAATCTGAAATTTTAAAAGTCTAAATCTATCTCTATCAATATTAATTAGTCAATTTTTGATTAATTCAAGTTCTATTCTGAACTTTTTGAGTTCTTATACAACTTTCAACTTGATAAAGGATCAGATAGTTTCGTATAAATTGTGAAAATTTTGATTTTTAGCAAATTTATTTCAAGTTAAAGTTTTAAAATTTCAATTTGAAGAAAAATTGAAGAAATTATGATTTAAGTTTAAAAAAAATTCACAATTTTTACTAACTTTAAATTAAATTCAAATTTTAATATTTAAAAATTATTTTTAAAAAATTGTTAATTTTGAAAAAAGATTTAAATTTTAAAAAACTTGAAAAATCACAATTTTTACAAATTTTAAATTAAATTCAAAATTTAACTTTTAGAAATAATTTTTAAATTTGAAAAAAAAAAATATTTTTGACATATTGTTTGTTAAAATTCTCGAAAAAAAAAATGTGCAAAACAAAATTAAATTAAAAAAATAGGGGAAATTCACGCAAAAATACCTTTAAAATGTGGATAAGAAACTAAATATTCTTAGAATTTCTATTTAAATCTTCTGTATATCGCTATAAATCTAGATTTAACTTTAAAAATTAATTTAATGATACAAAACTTTTGTAAAAGAATAGAAATCAGTAAAAAAACGGTAATCTTATGATATTTACACGTACTTCTTTCATATGAAAGTTTTTAAAAAATTTAATGAATTTGTCTTTTGTTGCTGAATGTGATTTGAAAGTCTGTTATGGATGAATCGATCTAATAACAAGAAACTGTCAATTTTTAGAAAGCTTGAATTCTATAAATAAAATATCAAGCTGTAGATTTAATTTAATTAATTTTACATCCACACTACCCTTAAAAAAAAACAACCTCACTTCTGCCTTAAGGCTACAAAAATGGTATAGATTACCATCAACATTTCTTCCATCCATTCAGATTCTCAAAATACAATCAAGCAACAAAAAAAAAACCTTCATTAAAAGAGGTTATAAAAAAAATTATGAAACAATGGTGATGATGTGTAAGTGTAAATTAAGAAGCATAAAAAATTAATTAAAATGGAATTAAAAAAAAAAGAGGAAAATTGAAATTATTAAGGAAAAAAAATCTGTCTTCTTTCAAATACTGTGATTTAACAATTGAATACATAGATGTTAATTCATTCATCTCCGTAGAATCAAGAATTGAATTTTAACAATTATTTAGAGCTAATCATTAATACTAAAAGATAATCTTATAAGAACATACATACATAACTATAAAAACAATTACATAAGAATAATCAGCATAGCGATTAAAAAGTGAAAGAAAAATAAAACTTGAAAAGTTTTATCGCAAAATTATTGCAATTTTTTGAGTGCAAAATACAGCATATAAATGTGAGTAAAACTTTATTTTCAACAGAATTTTCATCCATATGTGTAATCTAGACGAGCTTACCTACTTCTTGTCTTTTAGATGAATTTTATCAGAAATTTTGAAGTTTTATGATTTTTAACGGTTTTTAGAAATTTGAATTTCATAGAAAATTTGACATTTAGTTTCATGCCCCTTTAATTTGTTTTGATTTTAAAATTCAAAGAGTAAACATCAATAATATCTTAATTTAATTATTAGACAACCATTACAGCAGTTTAACTGAGTCAAATCAAGTTTAACTCAATTAAAGCTTTAGAAATTTATCTCAAATCATCAAAATTTCTGACAAAATTCACTCAAAAAGATGAAAACTTAAACACAAACAATCTTTTTATTTGTATCCTTTATTCTTAATCCATTCTTCATACATACATGCACTTAAAGCTTTCATATAAGTTCTTTTTATTACAAAACGACAAACTCGTTTACCACAATAGTTTATTTTTCATGAGCTTTATCGCATTGTGAGATTAAAAAGTTTTCGCATCGTAATGAGGAAATTAAAAAGAGCTTTTTGAAGAAAGTCATCAACATCTGGTGCTCGTTGAGTGTAAGCTTTGGTTTATATTTGGAATATTATTTACTTTTAAAAGTTAAAAAAGTTATTTTATTATAAATTTACCTAAAAATAACTTCAGCATCATTAATGTTTGACAAAAAAAAAATATTCATTCTTTTATGTGCTGACTATCAGGCTTTCATGCTATAGAATTTCTCTTTTCAAACATATAAGCCTGTGAACAATGAGATTTTAATTTTTAATAGGCTTAAAAGTATCCATCCAAAATAAATTTTACATAAAAGCTAAATATGAAGAATTCAAAAAACATTAAAAATCATCAACTTTTTTTTGTGTGTGGCTTCTTTTTTTTGTCCTCACACTGACGTCTTGTGGGTCATGAAAAACTTTCTCATGAAACTTTTAATAACAAATTTTCGATAATTCTGTCGTTGATGGAAATATGATGAACTTTAAATTTAACATTATTTTCATCTCTGATGTATAGAGAAAGAAGAAGTGATAATAACGAGAGTAGCTTTAAAGGCAATATTTTCATCATCAGAATCCACATAAAAAATAGATTTTCTTTTAAACTTCCTTTGAAGATTGACTGATTTGTGGCTAAAATTCAAATAAAATTCAAATGTTTAAGTTTTTAAATTCAAAATTTTTAAATTTTTTAAAAACAAAATTGAAATTTATTTAATTCAAAATTTAAATTTTTGAAATTCAAAATTTAAGTTTTTGAAATTCAAAATTTAAAATTTAAATTTTTGAAATTCAAAATTTAAAATTTTGAAACTTAAATTCAAATTTTTTAAATTTAAAGATTTTTAATTCAAAAATTTAGATCATTATTCTAGACTCTCAGTAGAGCTTTTAAGAGGCTACCATCTGGTGGCCATACTCATGAACATACTCCTTGTCTATTCGAGCAATCCGTCACTGTCTAACCTCAAATTTAATAACGACGTAATTTTCAATACTTTTTGTCACTCGACAACTTTTCATCATCTCACAAAACTTTTCATCAGCTTCATCATCAAAAGTGAAACAAACTTGTTCAAAAAAAAATTACAAAAGTACTCGTTCTTATCGAGTTACTTCAGCGCATTTTTGTCCCAGCGATCAGTAATTGATTTTTAAGTTAGTTCCCCGTCTATAAAAAAAGATCCAGTAGAATCTATATAACTCCCAGACCGACAAAAACAAGATCCAGTAGGATCCATGTCACTTCCAAATATATAAAACAAGATCCAGTAGGATCCAGGTCACTGTCAGATCCACAAAATAAGATGCAGTAGGATCCAGGTCACTTCCAGATATATAAAACAAGATCCAGTAGGATCCAGGTCACTTCCAGATCCGCAAAACAACATCCAGTAGGATTCAGGTCACTTCCAGACCTAAAACACAAGATCCAGTAGGATCCAGGTCACTTCCAGACCCACAAAACAAGATCCAGTAGGATCCAGGTCACTTCCAGATCCGCAAAACAACATCCAGTAGGATCCAGGTCACTTCCAGACCTAAAACACAAGATCCAGTAAGATCCAGGTCACTTCCAGACCTAAAACACAAAATCCAGTAAGATCCAGGTCACTTCCAGACCTAAAACACAAAATCCAGTAAGATCCAGGTCACTTCCAGACCAAAAACACAAGATCCAGTAAGATCCAGGTCACTTCCAGACCAAAAACACAAGATCCATATAAAACTTCCACAAATTTAAGAACTTAATCATTTAACGGATTTTCATAATTCAAAATCTCATAACGGTAAAAAATTCAAACATTGTTCAGTAAACACTGTAAAAACATCGACAAACATTGAAAAACACTGTAAAACAATGAAAAAACGTGTTGTTGTTTTTGTTGTTGTTGTATATGAAAATGAAAAATTGTTAATTATAGTATTTATGCTTTGATTTGAAACTTTTAAATGACCGAGGCGCCAATAACTTTATGGAACTGATCTTTTAAAACCATTCCGAGCTCTCTACGATGTCTAGTTTTCGAGATCTCGCGTTCCAGCCGACCGACCGACCGACCGACCGACCGACCGACCGACCGACCGACCGACCGAACAAAGTGTCTTATTAAGCTACCTTTTTGAAAAAAATTTCAAAAATGCGCTAAAAATATGAAGTAAAAAAAATCAGTATTCAATTCCTTGTGACCTGCAAAGATTTTTTCATCATTTCCTTTACAACATAATAAAAGTGCAACTAAAAAAACTATTTTTTATCCTCGATATTTTTATAAAGAAAATAAATTGCATTAACTTTTGCAGCACAACTTTTTTTATAAATTCCAATGATGCTTAAAATATTGAATGAAAAAATTCCTTTTTTTTAAAAAAAAAAAAAAAACTTTTGGAAGGAAAATGTGAAGAAAAACTTTTGCTGAAAATTATGGACAAAAAAATAATAAAAATTTTGCACTAAAAAAAGAATAAAAAAAAAAACAAAATTATATAAAAAAAAAATTTCAAATTAATTCTATTTATATTTACAAAAAAAAAACGTGTTTTAATGAAATGAACAATTGTAATAGCCTAATTATACTAAGGAGATGGAGTTATTTTACAAAATATTATTGGGTAATTAATACCTTAATCAGTTTTATTGTAAATTTATATAAAGAATTAGTTAATTAACTGTTTTTTTTTATTTACTTTTTTTTGAACAATTTATAAAGATTTGTCAATTTATAGCTAGAATCAATTCATTTGGAAATTGTTTTAATATTATATCCATAAAATTGCATTCGAAGCCTAATGCATGAATATTTTTCACATACAAAAAACTTCATTCGAATGCAAAAATCTAAAAATAAATTAATGCAATTTCCATTTAAAAAAATTACAAAAGTCCTCGACCTTATCGAGCGACTTCAGCGCGTTTTTGTCCCAACTATCAGTAAATGATGAAATAAACTCAAATTAATTTGATTTTCTCAATAAATTTATGTAATTTAAAACGGTTTTTTAAAATTTGAATTTTCTAACGGCTGTTAAAAATTCAAATTTATTTAAAGCAACGCTTTAAAATATTTTTCTTTTGTTGATGAATTGAAAAATCATTAATTATCGTGTATAGAGATTATTTTGCGCTTCCAGATCAAACGATACCGGAATAACTCGATGGCACAAAGCTAATGCTTCAAACTAGAGCTTTCTATGAAGTCTGGTTGCCGAGATTTCGTGCCTAACCCAGCCAGCCGAACAAAGTGTATCATTAGGCGCCCTTTTATTCAAAAATGCGCTAAAAAAATCTGAAATTTTTCAATTATTTTATGAGTTACATTTTTAAACCTGGAAATAGCATATTGGAATCAATTAAACACATTTGATGTTCAATTTTATTAAAAAATATATGTTTCAAAGTAAGTTTTTTTAATTATTTACCCTCGAGTCCAATTGTTATTGGAAAAAAAATTGATTTAATTTTAAAATATTGAAATCAAAAGCACAATAAAGTATTATCATTAATTAAATTTAGAGCACTGTTGTTGTGATTTTTAATATTATTTTATTATTTATTTCAGGAAAATGCGTTCGAAAGTTTTAGTAAATTTGCTTAGGGGTGTAGCCAGGGGTTATGTGGATAGCTCGAGACATCTATCTTAATCCACAATTTCAATGTTTTTTTACAGTTTTTTATGTCCCAGTATTTAGGGTGGCAGTCCAGACTTTTTGGATGACACTAATGGACCCTCGTATGCCTTAGTTAGAAGGCACGTCCATGAGCTTGTTCAATACATCATCACTACGATGTATAATGATTGATATCAGAAATGAGATTGTATGAATGTTTCAATCTTTCTACTTTTACTTTCAAGTACAATAGATTCTACCACATTCAATGTTTTCTTTGTGTAGACCAGAGTGTTGCCGTCTCAAATTCGAGTTTTTCGACATTAGATTGTCGAAAAGTTCGAACTCAACTTACTTTAAAATAAAAATTTACGTTACGAAGAAAAGTAAAAGTAACGGTCAAAAAAATTTTGAATATATACGATGAAATTTTTATTTTGAAAAAAAAATTAACGGTCATTTTTGAGACAGCCTTACTCTGGTGTAGATATAGAATTTAAGTCTTTGCAGAGTGTGGCTGTCTCAAAAACGACCGTTAATTTTTTTCAAAAAAAGATTTTTTTTTGTCGCTAAAATTCAATTTTTTTTTATCCGTTACTTATACTTTTCTTCGTAACGTAAATTTTTATTTCAAAATAAGTTGGGTACGAAAAGTTCGAATTTTTCGACAATCTAATGTCAAAAAACTCGAATTTGAGACAGCCACAATCTGAGTCTTTGCTATAAATATTTATATCAGTGATTCAGTTTTGTTATTGTTTTAATCGTAAATTAAAGGAAATGAATTTATTAAACTTTCCAATTTCATCCATCGGAAATGAATAAAAAAAATTTGTTATCTAATCGTCATTATCTTTATCATAAAATACTTGTAAATGTGAAATGTGAATCTATAAATATGGTAAGAAATTCAATTACATGACATAAGTTGCATATAAGTGAAAAGACAACAATCAAACTTTTTATTAAGAAATAATTAACAAAAATCATGGATGGACTTAAACATTTAATTCGATTAAAAGCTGGAGGATCAATAAGAGTTAAGGAAATATCCGATTATGAAAACCAAAAAATTGCATTTGATATGAATTCAATTATGAATGAACATCATCTAGCAAGTATATTCGACAAAACTATTAATCTTCTTGAAAATCAAATCAAACCAATTTTTGTTTTTGACCGTGAAATTTTGGAGAATCCAGCAGGTTTGGATGTTAAAAAATTACTAAATCTAATGGGCATGCCATGTGTAGATGCACCATCAAGTGCATTAGCGCAATGTTCCAGTATGATGAGACGTGGTTTAGTTGACTCTGTAGCAACAGATGATATTAAAGCACTTATTTATGGAGCACAAATAGTCATAAATAACATGACGAATAATAGAGAAAAAATCACCGAGTATAATTGTCAATCAGTGCTAAAAGGTTTAGATTATGAAAATCATGAACAATTTATTGACTTGTGTATTTTATTGGGACTCGGTAATTGCAATACTATTCGTGATATTAATAATATAACAGCATATGAATTGATTTCAAACCATCGCTCAATAGAAAATATTCTAGAAAATGTTGAAAATTTCCAAGAAAATGTACCGGATATTTGGGATTATGAAGCTGATCGAAATATGTTTAATAATCCAGTTGTTGATTTAAATGTTGTAAGATTTAAATGGACAAAATCTAATCGTGACAATTTTATTCAATTTTACGTGAACGAAAAGAAAATTACATCAAAAATAAATGTTGTTGATAAGAAGCTTATAAAAATTCAAAAAGCTGTAGATGCAATCAATTTGATCGGAATAAGAAATTTTACAGTTTAAAGGTTCGTGTTCAATCCAAGAACTAATAATTTTTTGTACTTTTTTGCAAGTTTCTAACAGAATGTGCGAGTTTTTCGACATAAGTTTGTCGAAAAATTCAAACTTAACTTATTTTAAAATAAAAATTTACGTTACGAAGAAAAGTTAGAGTAACGGTCAAAAAAATTTGAATTTTAACGGCAATTTTTTTTTTTTTTTTTTTGAAAAAAATTAATGGCCGTTTTTGAGACAGTCACACTCTGGTTTCTAACCTAATTTAACAACTTCTTTGAATATTAAGACTCAAAATAGTCCAAACGAACATCACGTGCGGCAGTTCGATCGAAGCTTATCACCAATGTGTGGCACCTAAAACAAAAGGTTTTATTGAATAATTTTTAAGTTTATTTAGATATCCAATTTTGTGTCTGCTAATTACATTAAAATGTATATTAAAACTAAAGATTTTAATAAACTATATATTATATCCATGATTTTATAAATCTCAATCTTTTTGTTCATGCACACCTTAATCAGTAATTCAATTTTCTATTCCAGCAATCCAATCAGTCAACCCATTCTCTATTCATCTTCAATTCATTGAGCAATAAATCATAAAATTTAAATAAACTCATCGACACATGACTTTACAAATTAATATAATGCTGTATGCTGTTGTACCTTCAATTTCCTTTAAACACAACATCACTGAAAGGATGAAAGGTGAAGATAAGCCTTGAAACAAAGCTCAAAAATCACTCATGTGTAAAATTTGATTTAATATCCATGCGAACTTTCTCTGTTTACATAATATGAGGGTATGACAGCAAAATGAGATTGAAATTACTATACATACACATACATCCGGTACTAAACACCCTCCCGAAAAAAAAAAAATGTAAAGTTTTGATACAGACATATTGTTTCCGCAAATTTTGAATAAATGACGCTGATAACTTCACTTTGATCGGCTAGCTGGCTGGATGAAGCGCGAGATCTAAACAACCCGACATCGTAGAGAACTCCGTTTTTTGCATTAACTTGTTTCTATAAAGTTATTGCGGAACTGATTATTTAAAAGTTTCAAATCAACGCATAAACACTATAATTAACAATTTTTCATATTGGTAAACAAAAACACGTTTTTCTCCAAGTTCTTTCAGTGTTTTTCAATGTTTCAATGTTTTTACAGTGTTTCCTGAACAAAGTTTGAATTTTTTTGTAACCGTTAAAAGATTTGAATTATGAAGATCCGTTAGATGATAAAATTCATAAATTTTTTATATGGTGACTTAGATTTTACTGGATCTTGTTTAAGATGTCACGAAGTGACCTGGATCTAGTTTACATGTCACGAAGTGACCTAGATCTAGTTTTACATGTCAGGAAGTGACCTGGATCTAGTTTTACATATCAGGAAGTGACCAGGAACTAACTAAATCTTGTTTTCTTTATCATTTATTAATCAATTACTGATCGCTGGACAAGAATGCGCTTAAGTCTCAGGATCAATAATACATTGGGGCTTAGACGAAAAAACAGTTCCATTTTCTAAAATCACTCAAAAGTTTAAAAAACGAATTCTGTTAAACAATCTGAGTATCAAAACACAAAAAGGCAACATAAATACAGCCTCTAGTTCTATTCCAGTTCATTAATTAACAAATTAAGCTATTAATTTTAATTTTTTTCGAATTTTTGTGAATATTTTTGTTGTTGTAAACTCCGAAAAATTTGTATGGAAAAATTCAAAATTTTCTTAACGTTTTTACAAAAAATATTAATTTAACTACTTTAAACAGGTTTTAGGCTAACTTTTGATACTTCACAACGTAGAGCACTGAAAAATGAACTAGTACGACTAATTTTTGTTCCTTAGAACTCATTATTCATAAAATTAGAAGCATTTTTGTCGAAAAATTCGGATTAAGT
This sequence comes from Chironomus tepperi, assembly GCF_022539635.2. Classification (NCBI taxonomy): domain Eukaryota; kingdom Metazoa; phylum Arthropoda; class Insecta; order Diptera; family Chironomidae; genus Chironomus; species Chironomus tepperi. The sequence goes on along the minus strand of NW_027226420.1, from coordinate 1,460,452 downwards.
AACAAATTTTCAGTGTCAGAAATCGAGTTTTTTTTGAAATTTTGGCTTAATTATAATGTTTTGTTAAACATATTATACGTTAAAATGTTCGTTTTCAAAAACCATACAGGATAAGCTATTTAAATATTACCATAAATATCCAGGAAAAGAGAAAAAAGCGAATTACTTCACATTTCTGACACTGAATTTTCGAACGACTAAGCCCATTGACTTTTACCATTCTCTTTTTCATGCTCCAGATGTGTGTATGTGTCATAAAATTTTTGCAAACTATAAATGACACATTTGTGTCTATGCATACATACGCTTCAAAATATAAATCTATTTTAAATTCTCTCACGATCTGCGACCCTTTTTCATTTACATTATAGTTAAGCACAGTGTTGGACAACCTTTTATTTATAACGGTACACATTGGTGGCAAGGCTCGACCAGAACCGTACACGACATATGGTTGATAGGATGGTTAAGCAGAATTTTATCAATTATGAAAACTGTTTGGATTCATTCTGTATGGATTGACTGAACGGACATACTAAATTAGCAACGATAATACCTTAAAATCCTCTCTATCTGATTACATACATGAACTCCAACCAGTAAAAACACCTCCGTCAATCTCAAACCCAATTATAATGAATTTTATGGCTAGCTTTAAAAGCATCACTCCGTACCTCATTTGTATATCCATTTACATTTACTGGTATTGTGAGTTAAACAAATTATGAAATTAATCTCATGAGCAAAATAAATGGAAATTGTGTTGGAAGGAATAAATTTTGTTATGTCTGAAAAAATTGTTGCAAAATTATTAATTTTTTTTTCCTTGTCCACGTCCCACAGGAAAGTTTGCAACAATGGATAAATTTGCCAATTATAGGATATTTAATGTAATTACTTCAATATACCCGAGTGGCATACCTCAATTCCCGGAAGGTATTTTTAACATAGATAAGGCTGATTTGACTCAGACTTATTACGTCATGGGTTTCTTGGGATTACTACCCACAAGGTGGCCAAATGGACAGTATAGTTAGAAACATGCAGTAGCTATATGGATTGATAACTTTATTTCATACTGGATACTCAATACTCGAGTTAAAAATTGAGTCAAGTTGCCATTGTGCCGGTATGGCAACATTGGAGTCGGTATGACATATCCAACGTATGGAAACGTTGGAGACGTAGCAGTTTCCTAGCAAACGCTTAGTGCTGTTCGGGCCAACTTTGTGTGTCTTCCATTAATTGCGAAATGGAGCCTTGTGTTGCCTGGAATAGTCGCCCAATCGTAACCCTAACAGGTAAAGAGCATGCTTTTATAAGAGCATGCAGAAAGACCACTACGGTACCTAGAAGTAGACTTTGATCTCCGAGTGGTTTCAACTCCAACCCAAGTGGTGATCCAAGTGGCTTCACGATGTCGCTCGGGCTATTCAATTACACTCAAATTATGTTAATAAGCCACTTAACTTCTAGAATTAACTCAGAGGACATCCAATAAAAATTAAATATAAGCTTTGATCCACAAAAATTTAAATGGAAATGACCTTTACAAATGAAATTGTTTTTGTCACTTTGCATCTATAAATTAAATGTCAAAAGTTCAATTTGCCATAAGCAATTCCAACACAAGCATTAGCTTCATTTCTTAAACATCTATAGCAATGACACTTACACGATTTTCTATTTTAAGATATCATCCTTCAGGCTGTAACGATTCATTGAAAACTTTAGCATTGACTTGTTGTACTGTGGCAACTTTTGGCATTTACATCGGAAATGAAGTACGAAATTCTATTGTAAAGGTTTTGTTTTTACAGTAACACGAAGAAATTATTTTAGACAGCATAGACAGCTTTTAAATTGATATTTGACAAAGCTTAAATGAATGAACTTTGGTCTACTATGATCATTTATGAATGATGTCTATTGACTAGTCATGGCATTTGTGACCCTTCTTTCTTCCATCTAGTCAACCCCTATTGAGTCCTTTTTCGGAATTGGTTCCTCATTTTTCGAAATCGGGGAAATTAACTTCGAAAAACTTATTTTACATGAAAAACAAAAAATTGTAATTTTTTCATCAGGAAAGCCTGTTTTAGATACAAAATTGCTTTTAATCAATAAAATAACAGATAGAAAACCTTTTAATCGATGTAAATCATTCCTAAATATGATTTATAAGTGAACTTTTTGGATTTTCGAATATAAATATTTTGTAAACAAACAAAAAAATGATCTCATAGCTAGTTTCCCCTTAAAAAAAATTGAATTTTTAATCGAAGCAAACCGATTTTATTTTCCTATTGTCTTTAATTAAATTCAACCTTAATCTCGAATAAACCGGCAAATAGAATACTTTCATCGAACACCAGTACGGTACCTAAAAGCGTGTCTCGTGATGCTAGATTTTTGCCTAAAAACCCAAGCAAAATTAATAATTGATTCCAAAAAATGAGATTGTGTTGACCGCTTAACCCGCTGAATACATAGGTGCCATCAGGGTGCCTCCACGCCATAGCTTTATTGCGGCTCTTAGTGACCACATTATTCTGATTTCTTTACTACTAGACATCATACAATAATGACCCCAAGCGATCATATTCAGCTATTAATCACAAAAAAAAATGTAATTCCACTGTCATTTGAATGTCAGGTTTTGTGTACTACCAATTTTACATTGAGCACACAAAAAAACTATAACTATACAGCTTGCTTCCGTTCATGTTCAATTTACTTCTATAAATTGATCAATTTTAGAGTCGCAATATCCAATTGTCATTGAAATAAGGATTAATCAAGATGAAAATATACATTTTGATTGGAGCGTTATTAATAGGAAGTGCCTTAGCACAGAATTCTTCAGCACCAACAAATAAACCAAAGCCAACAAAACCACCAAAATCTGGTCCAGGTAATATGTCCTTAATATTTTAATATTTCCTACAATAATTCATACTTTACAGTCATAACATGCTCAAATGTAACTCGTTATGAACCACGTGCATGCTGTCCATCATACCCAAGTTTTAACGGTAAAGAATTGACAAAGTGTACAGCTCAATGTAACAAGCAGAACAACAGTGACGTATGCTGTATTGCAAACTGTACTATGAATGTGATCAAAGCTATTAATGCTGATGGATCATTCAATAAAACAGCACTTGCTGGATTTTTCGTTAAAAATTCCCATTCAAAGAATAAGACAGTCTATTCCAACTTGGTAGTTGGAGTCGTACAGAATTGCACTGCTGCACCTTCAAATGGATCATGTCCAGCAGCTGATGTTTCATATTGCATCTATAGACAGCTATTCTTCCAATGTCCAGATCTTAAAAATAATACACTCTGTAAATCCGTATATAGTGCTGCTCAAAACTGCTCAGGATATCCATTTATTGGACATAAAGATAATCCAAAGAGTGATAAGAAGAATGATGAGAAGAAGTCAAATGATAAAGGAGCTGACAAGAAGCAGCAGAACAAAAACCAAGTTAACGCTAAAAACAATACAACTACAGGTCCAACAACAACAAAAGGAATCGCTTTAGCATCAGAACAGGCAAAGAAAGTTCAAAAAGCAAAAGAGATGAAATTTCCTCAAACAACCCAAAATCCAACAACAACAAAGAGTGGTCAAAATACAACACACAAGAGTGAATCTAAAGATGGAGCTTTAGGATCAAAAGGACCTGGATTTGCTCCATAAATTGTCTGCAAATTTTTGAAAATGATCAAAATTTAAAGCCTTGATTGAATAGAATAAAAATTTTAATTTTCTATGTCTAACTATGAATGTTTTATTTAATTTACCCAAAAACAGGATATCACTTAATAATCGTGGTAGTGTGTCATCAGGGGATCTTCGTGTCTTGCTGTTAGTATAACGTATCTCAATTTTTTGTCGTGATGACGGTTTTCGATTGTCCAATGGACGTTTTTACTTGTTTCCAACTCTGTACAGTTGCATAATCCAGGGTATACCAATGGAATGTGACTAGAACCAGCGAAAAATGCACCCGAATCGTACTAGATTTTCCCTGGGATCGAACCCGGGTCGTTTGAACGGTAGTCCGTCACTCTAACCACTACGCCACTGCTGCTTTTCCGCTGCCTTAGTTGACCTCAATATTACGAGGTCTTTAGAAACGTGGAATGACAAAATACATGCAATCTATCAGAGGCCATGTGTCATGTTAATATTAATCCACAAAAAATTGTTTTCATCCACTTAAATTCAAAACATTGAGTCATTTGTCCTTGCTTGAAAAGTTTGTCATCATTTCAATTTTCAAATAAAAGCCTGCAAATTTTACTGAATTTAAGTCAGTTCCGAAAAAGCTCTTCAAAATGAAAGTTCTTTTAGTATCAATTGTGATAATTTTGGTTGTCGGCGTTTATTCAAAGGAATCGAACGAAGGTAAGCCATTTACTTGGAAGTGACAACAAAAAACCGTACAATTTCTGATAATTTGTATGGTTTTGTAAGAAAACTAGAATTTGTACGGTTTTTGCCTGTCACAGGCAACTCCGATTAAAAAAATCCTAATAAAAAAATTATTATCGACTAGATAAATTAATGAAGTTACCAGGATGTGAAAAAATTAACGATTTTATTGGAATTCCATTAACAAAATGCTGTGAATCACTTCCACTAATTGTTGAAAAGGAATTCTACAAAGACTGCATTGAATCATGTAAATCTAAGGATGATTTTGTTGCCAAACGATGCTGCGTAACCGATTGTGTACTTAAGGCTGCCAAGCTTGTAAATGAAACTGGATATTTTGACTTTGAAGCATCAAAAACAGCATTAAATGAGAAAGTTTCAAATGACGAGAAATGGGTTGAAGTAATTAAGGAATCTGTTGAGACATGCAAAGCTGAAGGTTGGTTGTGACTCAAACACTTTTTTTTAGGAATATCCATAAATTTTTTTGGAATTTTCAGCACCAAAACAACTAGAAGAATGGAAAAAGAAGGGTAAATTGTGTGACACAGGCATCAATATGGTTTCAAGTCACTGCATTTATCGTCAACTTTTCTTCAAATGTCCAACTAAAACAGCATCAAAGGAATGCACAGATCTTGAAGAATTTGGCAAAAAATGTCCAATTTTTCCAGTTCCGGGAAGACATCAAAAGAAGGAAGATGATGCTGCAAAAGAGGAATAATAACTGAAAAGTTCTAAATATTAAGTTGGTGATGGGATGATCTTATACTTAACAGTTTTTAATCTATAGTTTTAATAAAGTGTGCCTTAATAGTGTAGTGATTCTACACTTTTAATTGACTTATGGATGTGGATGTTGTGCCCCAAAATATTTATGGAGACCAAGTTGCGATGTTCTTAATAAAATCACAGAATTTCAATTTATTCAATGATTTGTTTATTTTCTTCAATCTTCAAATATATCCAAGTAAACTGTAAAACCTCTAATTGGCTGTAACATAATATCATAATTAATTATACATATCTTTTTCATAATCACTATAATTAACTTACATGAAACTTATTTTCAATTTTCTTCTCCAATATGAGGTTTCTTTTACGATTCGATAAATTTTGATTTACGATTCAATAGATCCTAAAATTTATAACTAATCAAACTGTTGTTTAAATTGTTAAAGGTTATGCTTGACTTACTACTTATTATTTTAAGGTAAATTTCAAGTTCTTCTTGAAATAGCAAAATGAATCTTTCAATTCAGACCTATATACAAAATATATTGATTAGTTCCTATGATCTATCGTCCCTAAACTTATTACTCACAGAAATCAACTTCCAGTGATAATTCCTGTATTGTCGACAAAAAAATGTGGTTTTTGTCGAAAGCTATAATATTAAATTACATTAGGCTATTTTCTTCATATTCTTGTTAATTACGCGTTCCTTACCTAATTGTTAAGCGTTTCTTTGCAAACAATTAGCTCACAATTACTTAATTTAATTATTTTTCTTAATTCACATAATGTTTTTCTCAGATGACTAAATTTTTCTTAGATGACTTGATTGTTTTCAAATTTTAGCTTACCGTTAAAATTTAAACCGAATTACTATATTTTTTAACCACCACAAATACCCCTATTCCTTATAAAAAAAATTAACATTAATTTTTTTAAAAAGAACTCCTCGTTCTTCATATTCTCAAGTTTCATGTAATTTAACCTATAGTAAATAATTCAACTCTTAACTTCTAAATAGTTAATTAAATTAATAAAATAATTCATTCTTAAAATTATGGACTCGGTTACTTCGGGAATGATCATCATCTTAAGTTGTCGTTCTATGTTTTTGTATTTCATTCTTACTTTAATTTTGCTGTTATACTTCATGAATTGACCGTTTGCCGTTATTACACATTCATTTTTATGTTGTTTATTATTTTTAGCCTTCCATATCATATCTGCATTACGTCCTAATATGGAAGTTGTTGCTCCTGTGTCCAATACGCCTTTACAATTTCTTCCATTTATTGTAACATCCAGATAAATTCGTCGGTCATCACTTTGTATGGTCATTACCATGTTTTTGTGTGGAGCTGGACTTATATTCTTCAACACTATGCTCCGTTTTGTGTCGAAGAGCTCGCATTTCCCGAACAAAGGTTGCATTCTTTTACGTTGTTAACATTCTTGTTGCCACACTTCGCACAATGTGGTTTCCAAGGTTTGTCACATTGGCCTTGTAAATGACCTTTGACATCACAATTAAAACACAGTTGCTGGGTAAGCCATTCCTTTCTCTGATCTTTTGTCCACTTTTGACTCATTGCTGTCTTTCTTTTCTCGATACTTTCTTCAATAATAAAAGCTCGATCTTCTTCCTCGATTGTCGCGTTCCAACTTAGTTCAATCGACTTTTCATCTGTTTCCATAGCAACACTGTTGTCAATCATGTTCACTTTATTTGCTCTGATATACCGTTGGCGTGCGATGTTCACTTTTTCCATTCCTTCAAACTCTTGACATATACGTTTCAATTCTGCCATCGATGGTGCTGTGAGACATGCAGCACGAAGTTCAGGTTTCAAAGACGACTTTAGACTATATAATTTGTCAGATGGGCTCTTTTCGGGCTTGATATGCTTCATTAATTGTGTAAAGCGAAGAAATAATTGTTGAAACGATTCATTTTCTCCTTGTGATAAATTTGCTAATTCTTGCTCAGCTTTTATAGCACGATTATTGTCACCAAAATCCTCTAAAAATTGTATTTTGAAAGCTTGCCATGTATCAAGTCTTCCTCGGTTTAGTGACCACCAGCTTTGAAGATCAGCACTCAATAAAACTTCCATATAGCTGAGAAAATAGTCCGTAGGAACTTGCATCCTCTTTGCTTGATTCTCCCATGTTTCAATTTGATCAATTGCATCCATTTCAACTTTGTAAACATTCTTGCTGATAATGTTAATTATAGTTGCATTAACACGATGTGGACCAGCTAATATCGAATCATTACGACCACTTAAAATTGAACTTCGTCCTTCATTTCCACTGAATGTCTGATGTGTTTGAGTATTCAGTCTTGTTGAATTACGATCCTCATTAACATTTGCAAATTGATGCACAAAGGACGGTCTCGGTATGTTACTATATGCTGGATTTTGTTGGCTATAATTTCGTGTTGATCCATTCGACCTCATATTACAATTTCGATTTATTGGTGTGAAAAATTGTTGGCTCTGCGCAAATATTGGTGGTTGTGGACTATTGACTTGAGTCGTATCCAATGGTCTTGTCAAAAAGCTCAGCTCAGCATACTTTTCATTGAAACATTCGATGATTTCCAACAAAACTTCAAAATTATTCACATCCGATAAATTTGTCCGCTTTAAGACATTGATTCCAAACTCAATTTGAGCTCCTAGTGCAACAATGTCAGCTCCTGATTCTTCAAGTCTATTCAACTCAATAAACATCTCATTAATAATAATTGACGATTCACTTGGTGTTGGACGAAAATCCATTACTATTGGTGTTAAATCTACGCCTGTACCACACCAACGTTGATAATCTGTACGTAACTGCTCATCGATAATTCTACGATCAGCTGCTGAAATCACATCTTGTCTTTGTCCAGTAACCATTCCTCTCAGGTAGGCTTCAGCAAAAACTTGACTTTCTGATAAATATTTGGTTTGTACCAGAAAATTATACAAATTTCTTTGTATTCTTGGTTCCGGCTCCCTTACCAATTCAATGGCTTTCTGTACAGTTGAATTCATATTTGGACTTCGATTCATATTATTGATTATGTTGAACTTTGGTGAAATAATATTTTTTGTTGACACAAAAAAATTCTGATGAATACTTGATGACACAATTTTGTTTGAATTTTATTTGTTCGGCGCCAGTCCGGGTCTCCGTATGTGATATTCTGTAGTGATTCTACACTTTTAATTGACTTATGGATGTGGATGTTGTGCCCCAAAATATTTATGGAGACCAAGTTGCGATGTTCTTAATAAAATCACAGAATTTCAATTTATTCAATGATTTGTTTATTTTCTTCAATCTTCAAATATATCCAAGTAAACTGTAAAACCTCTAATTGGCTGTAACATAATATCATAATTAATTATACATATCTTTTTCATAATCACTATAATTAACTTACATGAAACTTATTTTCAATTTTCTTCTCCAATATGAGGTTTCTTTTACGATTCGATAAATTTTGATTTACGATTCAATAGATCCTAAAATTTATAACTAATCAAACTGTTGTTTAAATTGTTAAAGGTTATGCTTGACTTACTACTTATTATTTTAAGGTAAATTTCAAGTTCTTCTTGAAATAGCAAAATGAATCTTTCAATTCAGACCTATATACAAAATATATTGATTAGTTCCTATGATCTATCGTCCCTAAACTTATTACTCACAGAAATCAACTTCCAGTGATAATTCCTGTTGTATTGTCGACAAAAAAAAATGTGGTTTTTGTCGAAAGCTATAATATTAAATTACATTAGGCTATTTTCTTCATATTCTTGTTAATTACGCGTTCCTTACCTAATTGTTAAGCGTTTCTTTGCAAACAATTAGCTCACAATTACTTAATTTAATTATTTTTCTTAATTCACATAATGTTTTTCTCAGATGACTAAATTTTTCTTAGATGACTTGATTGTTTTCAAATTTTAGCTTACCGTTAAAATTTAAACCGAATTACTATATTTTTTAACCACCACAATAGTCAAGTCAAATTATTGAAATTCTTTCATTCTCACTTCCTTCGTTATCATTTTCCCTGCACATGTACTTAAGCGACATCTAGTTGATCATCTCTGAAGTTGATGAGATGTTCTGCATTATCGGCACTATGTATCTATTCTATATTACATGCCAAATGCATCTTGTGTGCTTATTTTCTATGGTTGTTCTTAAGGTATTGAATTCATTGCTCAAAGTCGACTCTGATTTTGTATGGCAATGCTGAATTTATGTTAAATTCAAGGTGACTTCGAGATCTGGTATTGATTTTGTGTTCTGAATTGTTAGATCAATTATAATCCATGGTGTCTACAAGGGTCAGACACTCCAATGTACAGTCCTGCAATTACTGTTCTTTTCATACAAGTACAGCACTGTACTTTTTGAGTGTCTGACCCTTGGGCGTCTATCAGTTAACATCTGAAGCTGACTCTATTGCTGTCTTACTTACTTACTTACTTACTTCGCTGGTCGTACAGATCAATTGTGATCCATGACCTCCCACAGGAGTCGCCTGAAGCTGGCTCTATCGCTGGCTTCCACTTGCCAATTTCCGATACTAAATGTAATACTATCTCTATCGACAGCTTCCTTCCAAGAGTTCTTTGAGTGAATTCTATTGCTGTCAGAAGGCTTCTGACAATGTAGAAGTTACTTATTTTGGGATTTCGTATTGAAGGACCTCAGCAAAATGAAGAACATTGTCCAAAACAGAAGAGGAAGGTTTTGAGGGTCAGGCTCCTTAGTTCCCCTGGATATACGACTGTTCTTGATATTTGATAAGACTTCATTTGGATATTCTAGATATTAAGTTGACACAGCAAATGTGGCCAGCAAAATCTACAATCTGGGTCATCTAAATTCGTAGTAAAATTTTTCTTATCAAGAATGTCAAGATGTAGCAGTTGATATATACATGCATACAAGAATATTTACTATCAAATAACAAAAGATAAGAACTTTTTTTGCATCAAAATATTTATTTTATAGCTTAAAACTTTTTTTTTAAACTCATTCAACCATGGTTGCTCAAGCTAGAAAGATATTATTAACAATTTTGAGTGCATCGCCATTTCTATGCTCATCATTGGTTCTAACAGTTCACAGTCCATCTCCAAATAACAGGATTGATGCAGAAGATTACTTACATTTGAGTCGTATTACGTGATGGTTGAATAATATTAAGGATTCCCGAACAGCACAAAGTATTCGTGAAGGCAGTGTTGTATTAATTGTGTGCCGCGGTACACTAGAGTGCCAAAGAGAGCTTTTTTGGAAATCCATGAAAAGCATTTGTGGTTTCGGTCATGGCTTACCATCAAGGTCTGCCGAATGTGTTGCTCAATTTGGACAGCACTGCAAGATAGTGGCAAGTTGTAAGGATGCCCTGACACAAGGGTATATGACGAGTGATTTTGACATATTTTTAAGGATGATGTTCGCTGCATCGTGCCGCTCGGGACTTTAATTATCAGCAATCATGGAAATGTGTAGCTCAGAGTTGCAAAACAGCCACCTGTGACAGGCAAAAACCGTACAATTCCTTAAAAATTTGTATGGGTTTCTTACAAAACAGTACAAATTATCAAGAAATTGTACGGTTTTATTGCCAGTCACAGGTGACTGTTTGTAGCTCATAGTAATCATAATCTGTCTTTTTGGATATACAATGACTCATCTACCAAACAATCAAAATAAACCGAAATTAAATTATCTAGTTTTTAAATAAATGTTTAACATATTTTTGATATGTAGGAAGTAAGTTCACGTGTTACTAGTATGTAAAGTATGAAATATGATAATAAATGTGTTAAAATTATTAAATTTTCAGTTTGTGTCATTTTTCGTCATGAAATTTTTAAGTGCTGTAACTTGTTCAAGTTTATTAATCATACACTCACTTGCAGCTCTATATTACAAAGGTTTCTTACCTAAATATCATAAGTTTGGTATACTAACATGTAAAGAGCTTGCTTTCATGGTACTGGAAGACCATTCCGGCACTTAAAAGCGGTCTATTTGCAACCAATCCAAAATCCGACATCAGGCCAGCATAACTCTAGCATAGTGCCGAATCCGGCATCAATACAGAGTCATGCAGGCCTGCAACAGGATTTTTGATCGATTACCAGATTTATGCAATCTATAAAATCATCATAATATCCACAAATTCATCATTTTCAGATGATCCAGCATGTGATAAATCAAAACTTGTACCAAATACATATATGGAAAACTGCTGTCCATCACAGCCACGCTTTAATGATTCTGAAATTTTTATTGGCTGTGCCCAACATTGTGCAATGTGGATTTCAAATCCAAATCAACCTGGTGCAAAAATGTGCTGCATCCTCAACTGTACGTTAACAACTGCCGATGTGATGAGAAAAAATGAAACTTTTATTGTCAATAAGATGACAAAATTTTATCAAAAGTCAGTCAGACCACAGATGGCCAATGTTTGGTATCCAATAATTCAGAAAGTTATAAGCAATTGTCATGATATTGGCATGAAGTATATCGAATCAGATATTGAAGAAATGACACCGCAATGTGAGACAATGAATATTACAAGAGCACTTAATATCACAAGATGTATCCGCCGAGAATTATTCTTTGAATGTAAAGACAATTTAATGGAATCAGAAAATTGTCAGCTACTCAAAGGATATGGTATGGACTGTTTGTACTGGCCATGGCAGTGCTATCGAAAGAGGTTGTTTGGGGGAGTTGATAAAGTTAGGAACTAGGAATGGCAGGTGACCCTGCACTTCGAGTCAGTTCTTGTAAAGTTTAAAATAATTAATAAATTGTAAACACAAAAAGGTTCAAACATTAAACTTCCTGTTTCTAACATGTAATTCACAGTTCTTTTTTTCAAAGTCAGCTTTAGAATCAAATAATAGTCAGTCTGTATAGTCAGTTAACAATAAAACTAAACACGATAATATGCAATCTAGATCTATTAAATTTATTATTTTGGTCATCATTGTTATAAACTTCCAGGAGGTTAGCAATCCATTGAATGCTCTTATCATGTGTGACGCAAATGAAGAAGGCTTCGGTTTAAGATTTGCCGGTCTAATACAGTAGTGAGCTACATTATTTTTGCCGCGGCACACTTTGGTAGAAAGCCACGACCGAAACTGCACAAGGAATTTCTAGTTTCCCGCGGCACACAGGTTGCCCACAACTGCTCCTAGAACTCCAAAACGTAGCCTTCTGCAATTGTGTCACTCAAGCTTATATCCTTAAAACTTCCATAAAACAATCCTAGATTGTCAGCTTAAGAAAATATGCATCATCAACATCCAAGAACAGCGTAAAAGAATGTAAAAGTCTACCAAAAGTTTCAAGACCAAAACTTCTAGAATGCTGTGCATTACCAGGCTTCTTCAAGCCTGATATTCGTGATAAATGTGTTTCGGAATGTAGTGAGTCGGATAGTCAAGATGATCCATGGTGTTGTATGACAAAATGTGCAATGGAAGAGACTGAACTTGGTGGAAATGGAACCATTAATAAGACATTGGTCAGGAAATATTTTTATGAAATTTTCAATTCGACGGAGATAAGGAAGGTCTTAATGTCAAATAACTAGCATGAAATTTTTAAAATTTACAATTTATAAATTATTTTTAGATACTTGACAAAACCTTGACTAGATGTGAAAATGAAAGTAAGTTCCATTTTGTAGACCCAAATTGAAGTTCTAATTTTTGATACGTCATTCCAGCTCCAGATTCACAAACTGAGCACTGCGATCATCCTGAGTACGGAACACTCTTAAGTTGCATTCATCATGAGCTTTTTAAAACTTGCATAATGGCAAAACCTGATCCAATATGCCAAAAAATCAGAAAGTTCATTAAGAAGTGCCCTACGCGCAAGGACGAGCTTTTTGACTCAAAATGAGTGATTTTATGGCATTGACAAATTATTTGTTTAAAATGAAGGTTGAAATTTGCAAATAAATACTGCAAACTTGTTGATCAAAAATTAGATCAAGGTTCTTAACCTTTATTATTTTCTATTGCTTTATCTTATCAATTTCACTGAAGATCTAAGAAGATTTATCTTGAGTTTACAGCAGAAAATGTTTCATTGCCAATTTTTCGGTGACAATCTGCAAATTGACCATGAAAAAATAACAATTACGAACAACATCTTGAATTGTTTTATCTGAAAACATAACTTGATAAAAATCAGTATAAAAGCATGAAAATTTAGGAACCAAGTAATCAGTTTTCTTCTGAATATCTTAAAAATATATTTGAATTGGAATTAAAATCTAAGATGAAATTTGCTACTTTTCTGGTAAGAATTACTTAAGTAACGGTGATTTTAGATTTAAATTATGTGAGTTGGAATACAATAGTCAGCTGTTTTCCCCTTCTTGAATAATATTCAGTATTTGACTGAATTTTGAAGTGTAAAGTACAGATTCCAATCAATCTATACAAACTTTTCTCAATTTCTAGATAATTATCGGAGCGATTGCAGTTTCCGATGCATTTGAAGTCAAAAGACATAAGCTCATTGGAGCAGTAAAAATTGTTAATGGAAGATCAATGGAACGTGATGATGTTGATCCGGCCAGTATTTGTGCAACAGCTCAAAAGTTCTCAACATTTTGCTCTACAAATCCTTCTTGTGAACCTAATGGACAAATTTTCGTAAGCTTCAAACCATATTTCGTCTTAATCCATTATTTATTAATTTGAAATTTCAGCAATGCCTTCCAAATGGAAAGTACTCATTAACAACATGCAATAATAAGAAGCCATATTGCGCTGGAAGTGGAGGATTCTCTTTCTGTAGCAGTGAACCTGATGCTACAGCCTGTGCTAGTGAATATTATCAATGTCTTGGTAATGGATTATATCCAGAACTCGATAGTTGTCGTTCTTATTTTAATTGTTCCTTAAATGCTGATGAAACCGCCATTACTGCTGAAAGAGTTACATGTGATAAAGGATTCGTTTTCAATCCAAACAAGGGATGTATAAGAGGTTTATGCCAAAAACCTACTTGCCGTAACAACAAAAAAACAAAGTGGCGTCCATTGAATTATTATGGTTTCGATAAAAATCGTATGGGACTTTTATGTGTTGCTGGAAATCCAACTTTTATGTATTCTTGCCCAAACAACATGCAGCTTGATATGGATTCAACAACTGAACCAAAATGCATTCTTAAATGCACGGCTAAAACTAAAATTGCACCAAGCTTAGAAGATAATACTAAATACTTGAAATGTGTCAAAGGAAAAGTCGAAGAAGAATATTGTCAAGATGACTTTATATTTGATGCTGATTTATTGAAATGCGTAAAACCACCAACTCCCCCAACTACAACTGAAGCAACAACGCCAACTGAAGCAACAACGCCTGGTGAAACAACAACCACTACTGAAACATCCACAAATCCAAGCACAAACTCACCAACCACTACTGAACTATCCACAAATCCAAGCACAAACCCACCAACTACTACTGAACCATCAACAAATGCACCAACAACTGTTTAGTTAACTATTTAAACCCAATATTAGTTTGTGTTGGTGTTAGGAAAGCCCAGTATTTAATATTTATTCAAAAAAAATTAATTTTATCGATATTAATTAAGTTTAATAAATTATGCATTATATTCTGTAATTTGATGAAACATTACTTTAATAAAGATAACTTAAATATGAAATAATAAATTGTCTTCAAATATATCGAACGAAGCAGATCTTCATTGATTTCAGGATAAGATGATATAAATTTAAGAAAGTGTATCCATTCTCCAGTAATTGTTATAACAATTGTGAGTATTATTGTGCACCAAGTGTTAACCCACATCATCATGAGTTGTGGTGATGGCTTTCCAATCGATGTGATTCGATCTTGTACTACCCCAGTTATGCCATTCATAAATAGACTAAAGAGGATCAGAACTTGTCCAAGAGTTGTACTCTCAGAACTTTCTTGACTTTCATCTACTTTATACATAAAGATTGTCACACCAATGACTATCAATAATGTATGAAAATATTTTCTTAATGGATATGACTTTCTGCCAATTAAGACGCCAAGAATCATAACCGGAATGGGTTTAGCTGATTTAGCAATCACTTGTGTTGGGTATGAGATCCATCTTAATGCCATATTACTACTGACCATTGATAAAAGATTTTATAGGGCAGCCAATGCATAATAATGTCAATTGGTTGAGTCTGTTTAGTTGTAAGTTGTTAAGTTGTAATCAGCATGAGCTTTTTAAACTTGCATAATGGCAAAACTTGATCCAATATGTCAAAAAATATGTAAGAAAATTCAATAAAAAGTGTCCTTCACTCAAGGATGAGTAGGTTGGCTCCAAATAAGTGATTTTATGGCAATGACAAATTATTTGTTTAAAATGAAGGTTGAAATTCGCAAATAAATTCTGCAGACTAGTAGATTAAAAATTAGATCAAGGTTCTTAACCTTTATTATTATTTAGTTTATCTTATCACTTTTACTCTCTTGTTTTCGATCTTAAACTCAAATCTCTATCATTTGATGGCAATTCACTTTAAACAATCACAAAAACCTTCAAAAGAAAGCGCAAACCTATTCGTTCATTATAAGTCAACGGTTATATCTAATGTTCTGACAAGGATAAAGCTGAAGTCTTTGCTAATTCATCTTCTTTTTCAGCGAGCCAAATTCACTCACCAAAATTCCATCCAGTTATTGTTATCTTGTTTATAGATAGTTTGCAATCAATCTCTTTAGCGAAGCATAAACTTCCTCAGCCACTTAGGTGGCATTACTTTTTATATCGAATAATACAAACTATTTTTATCCAATTTTTGAGACATTTGTTCTCTTATTTATCATTTCATAAATTATATTAGTCTTCTTCTTCTTCTTCTTCTTATCTTATCAATTTCACTGAAGATCTAAGAAGATTTATCTTGAGTTTACAGCAGAAAATGTTTCATTGCCGAATTTTCGTGACAATCAGCGATTGACCATGAAACAGTAACAATTAAACAAAATCTTGAATTATTTTATCAAAATACCTACATAATAAGATAAAAATCAGTATAAAAGCACGAAATTTTAGGAACCAAGTAATCAGTTTTCTTCTGAATATCTTAAAAATATATTTGAATTGGAATTAAAATCTAAGATGAAATTTGCTACTTTTCTGGTAAGAATTACTTAAGTAACGGTGATTTTAGATTTAAATTATGTGAGTTGGAATACAATAGTCAGCTGTTTTCCCCTTCTTGAATAATATTCAGTATTTGACTGAATTTTGAAGTGTAAAGTACAGATTCCAATCAATCTAGCAGTTCATTATATACTCAGCTATTATTTACGAGAAGATAATCACATTAATTCGAATATCAGCTAGAAAAAATGGCTTTCAATAGTTATTTGACAATATTTGTTTACAGTTCAAATATTAACAAACTTATTTCAATTTCTAGTTAATTATC
Organism: Chironomus tepperi; assembly: GCF_022539635.2. Taxonomy (NCBI): domain Eukaryota; kingdom Metazoa; phylum Arthropoda; class Insecta; order Diptera; family Chironomidae; genus Chironomus; species Chironomus tepperi. The sequence continues at coordinate 1,443,755 of NW_027226420.1, read as the reverse complement.
GGAACTATTGCAATTTCCAATGCATTTGAAGTTAAACGGCATAAGCTCATTGGAGCAGTAAAAATTGTTAATGGAAGATCAATGGAACGTGACGATGTTGATCCAGCCAGTGTTTGTTCAAAAGCTCAAAAGTTCTCAACATTTTGCTCTACAAATCCTTCTTGTGAACCTAATGGACAAATTTTCGTAAGCTTAACAACATATTTCGTCTATATCCATTACTTATTAATTTGAAATTTCAGCAATGCCTTCCAAATGGAAAGTACAGATTGACAACATGCAATAATAAGAAGCCATATTGCGCTGGAAGTGGAGGATTCTCTTTCTGTAGCAGTGAACCTGATGCTACAGCCTGTGCTAATGACTATTATCAATGTCTTGGTAATGGATTATATCCAGAACTTGATAGTTGTCGCTCGTATTTTAATTGTTCTTTAAATGCTGATGAAACTGCCATCACTGCTGAAAGAATTACATGTGATAAAGGATTCGTTTTCAATCCAAATAAGGGATGTACTAGAGGCCTATGCAACAAACCTACTTGCCGCAACAACAAAAGAACGATGTGGCGTCCATTGAACTATCTTGGTTTCGATAGAAATCGTATGGGACTTTTATGTGTTGCTGGAAATCCAACTTTCATGTATTCTTGCCCAAACAACATGCAACTTGATATGGATTCAACAAGTGAACCAAAATGCATTCTTAAATGCACATTGAGAACTCAAATTGCTCCAAGCTTAAATGATAATACTAAATACTTGAAATGTGTCAGAGGAAAAGTCGAAGAAGAATATTGTCAAAATGGTTTTATATTTGATGCTAATATATTGAAATGCGTAAAACCACAATCTCCTACAACTACCACTACCACTACAACAAAAGTAACAAGCACAACAACTCAACGTACAACTTCTTCAAAAAGTACAACGACAAAATCAACATCTACATCTACAACCACTGTACCATCTACAATTCCAAGCACAAACCCACCAATCACCACTGTACCATCCACAAACGCACCAATCACCACTGTACCATCCACAAACGCACCAATCACCACTGTACCATCCACAAACGTACCAATCACTACTGTACCATCCACAAACGTTCCAATCACTACTGTACCATCCACAAACGTTCCAATCACTACTGTACCATCCACAAACGTTCCAATCACTACTGTACCATCCACAAATGTTCCAATCACTACTGTACCATCCACAAACGTTCCAATCACTACTGTACCATCCACAAACGTACCAATCACTACTGTACCATCCACAAACGTACCAATCACTACTGTACCATCCACAAACGTTCCAATCACTACTGTACCATCCACAAACGTTCCAATCACTACTGTACCATCCACAAACGTTCCAATCACTACTGTACCATCCACAAATGTTCCAATCACTACTGTACCATCCACAAACGTTCCAATCACTACTGTACCATCCACAAACGTACCAATCACTACTGTACCATCCACAAACGTACCAATCACTACTGTACCATCCACAAACGTTCCAATCACTACTGTACCATCCACAAACGTACCAATCACTACTGTACCATCCACAAACCCACCAATCACTACTGTACCATCCACAAACGCACCAATCACTACTGTACCATCCACAAACGTACCAATCACTACTGTACCATCCACAAACGTTCCAGTCACTACTGTACCATCCACAAACGTTCCAATCACTACTGTACCATCCACAAACGTACCAATCACTACTGTACCATCCACAAACCCAACAATTCCTACAGATGCATCAACAACTTACGCAACAACAATTGTTTAGTGAAAACAAAATTAACTTAGTCAATATTTAATTAAATTTAAGATATTAATTAATCTTAAGTATTTATGCATTACTACTGTAACTTATGAAACATAACCTCAATAAAGATAACTGTTTAGATGATAACATCATGGATAAATTCCAAAAAATCTCAATTTTATAAACTAAAACATTTATTTAAACCTTTATTTTATACAATCTACATTACTATGCATTTATTCACCTTTACTTTTTCGTCGACCTTTTACAAACATATCAGCAAAGAGCCCCGCAAATACTAAAATAGCTCCAAACCATTGCAGCCTGGATAATGAATTTCCAAAAACCATGACTGAGAAAAGAACTGCAAAAAATTTTCTTACTGTTGTTACAATCGAGCATGGAAGTGATCCAAAATTGCTTATCATCGTGAATATAAAGAACTGTCCAAATGCACCAGTTGTTGATATAAGAAGTAGATCCTTAATGATTTCAGGATGAGATGATGTAAATTTAAGAAAGTGTATCCATTCTCCAGTAATTGTTATAACAATTGTGAGTATTATTGTGCACCAAGTGTTAACCCACATCATCATGAGTTGTGGTGATGGCTTTCCAATCGATGTGATTCGATCTTGTACTACCCCAGTTATGCCATTCATAAAAAGACTAAAGAGGATCAGAACCTGTCCAAGAGTTGTACTCTCCGAACTTTCTTGACTTTCATCTACTTTGTACATAAAGATTGTCACACCAATGACTATCAATAATGTATGAAAATATTTTCTTAATGGATATGACTTTCTGCCAATTAAGACGCCAAGAATCATAACCGGAATGGGTTTAGCTGATTTAGCAATCAATTGTGTAGGGTATGAGATCCATCTTAATGCCATATTACTACTGACCATTGATAAAAGATTTGATAAGGCAGCCAATGCATAATAATAACGTGGCGTTTTATCATCACTTGGTTGAGTCTGTTTGGTTAGTATAACTGTGTAAATAATCAGATTAGTAGCATCACATGGTAAGCTTTCAAATGACTACATTTACCTTTAGCGAATATCAAATTACAAAGACATTCAATAGCGACTAGTGTCAATGTGCATGTAAATCGTTCTCCAATCGTTCCATCCTCATTGACATCACTTCCATATATACCTCGTGTAATTCTCTCTTGAATTATCCCGAAATAAGAGTGACAAATTAATATTCCTAGTGCACTAATTATGAATCTTGATCTCATGACTTCAGAATGCATTATGAGCTTTTTTTAAAAGCACAGTGCATATACGAATGATTTACTTCTATAAGCTAGTTTACATGATAATAACCTCGTGTTCTCTCTTTCTCTTATTTTGATGATGCTACAGATTGTAAATTGATGAAAAAAAAAATCTTTTATTTATTTACAAAGATAAGTCAGATGATAAGATGTGAACATATTTGCAATTTGTTCAGTTTTGACTCAGATGTCATACAATGTACGAAGTGTTTGAGGGTGAGCAATTTGGAGATTAGTCAACCCAGTGGTGAGTAACCTCTGTGCCGTCAATTATTTAGATAATGTCATGAACTGTATTTGGTCGAAGTTGACAATCAAGGTGTGCCGCGAAAAATAAAAGGTTGTCCACTACTGAGTTGACTCGAACAGCGCAACGTGTTCGCAAGGGAATTGCTCCGTCACCGTATTAACAGTAAGATGCGAAGTTATTGTGACGTCAAGTTTGTGACGCAATGTGATGTTCGGATAAATTTTTGGAGTCACAACTATTGCGAAGAAGATTTTGGAATCTCTAAGATTACAGCTATACACAAATGAGTTAATGTTATATCCGGTTACTGTTTATGTTTGGTCATTAACAATATATCATTAAAAAGTTATTAGTTCTATATTTAGGAACAGATTTCAGTAACTTATTTGTTTCCAAAACTCTTTTAATCTGTATAGGACAGTGCTTCAACCAAGTTCAAGGTTACAAACAAATTCTAATCTAATCTGAGTTTTATTTTTTTTTCTATTCAATTTTGAACATTTTTTGAAGCATGTGCACTTTGAACAAAAACAACAAACTTAGTTAGACTTCATAACTTAATTAACAATAGTTTCAAAAATTAGGAAATTAATGTTTTTTGCATACCTATGCGGTGAAAGCGTAGACTCATTTGAATAAATTTAAGCAAACTAATATTCGCAGAGATTTCAGAAATTCCAAAAAATAAGATTTAATATCTTGTCAAGTTAGTTCTATTGGAAATACCACATCTTCTGAGTATACCCGGTTTTTTGAACAATAAAAACAGCTGATGAGCTTAATGAATATAAAAAAATTACTTACAATTTTTGAGAAAACCGTCTGATCACTGCGATCTTAGAAAACTAAATTTTTAAATAATTTAATATTTTTTCAACGATCTTTAATTTTTTGAATTTTTAAATGATACGGAAATGTGTCTGATTTTCCCCTGTGTTGTGCTTTCCCCTCAATAACAAACAGATAATATTCCCATACCTACTGCATTTTTATCAAATTTTAGCAAAAAACTTAGTTAATTTATTAAAATGAATCGTTGCTATCTGACAGAAGCATTTAAGGTACCAAATGATTATAGGATTCCACCAAATGAAGCTTTAAAATTTGATACACAACATCCAGAACTGAACAGGTAATTTATTGCACACCGGTTTTTGAATAATTAATCAATCAAATGTTCTTTACAGTCAAGAATATTGCTATGAAGTGTCTAAATATCGTGCACCAAAAGATTACCTTCCTGTTTATTCATCAATTCGTCAAAATGATCACGGTTTATTCATAATAGCAACAAACGATTTTACAACATGTGTTAATGGCGGTAATACCTTAATCATCCTTACTGTATCTTGAGAAACTATATCAAATCTTAATTTTTAGGCGTTTTGGCAGGAGATTATAACTTTAACAATTTCGCAACCAGTGATTTGAAAAGTGCCAAATTTTCAGCAGTTCACAAAGATACTTTACTGGATCTTTATTATCTCGATGACATTACGGTAATTTATCTTGTTCTACTGTCTGTAAATATTTATCTTAATTATATTATTCATTACAGTTCATTGCAACAACATCAAGCAACACAATAGAACTATACAGCACAAAGGCACCTGTAACATTAGAAAAAGACAATCATCAAGACATTTTCTGTTTCATTAAAATAGCTAGCAAATTAACAGACGGTCGAGTTAATTGCTTAAGTCAATTTTATGAGAAAAACAGGATGATTATTGGAACTTCTAATGGGCATTTTGAGTGTTATGAATGTGATTCAAAGGAACTGTTTCAATCATTTAGTCTGCCTTACGGACATAGTGCTGAAATTACAGGAATTGATACTCATCCATCAGTCGATCTTAATTGGGTATCAACATCATACGACAAAAGTAGTTTATTATGGGATAGACGTCAAGTTCATCCTGCATCTACATTGATTGACAATCATCACGATCAATTGACTGACGTTAAATGGATTAAGGACGAGATAATAATTTTAAGTGATGCTGTTGGAAATTTGATGGTGTTTGATACAAGAAATGTCAAAGATCCTTTGTCCAAAACAAAAGTCTTGAATAGATCAATTAATTCACTCAATTTTGATAAATCGAATAAGATGTTTGGTGTAATCTCAGAGTCATGTAATACCTACATCTATGAGATCGATGAGAAAAATGAATTAAAACAGATTCATGAACATAATGCCCATCCAAATATGCTGTACTCATTATGCTTTGATGTCAAAAAGCCGAATACATATTATGTCGTCGGTGAAGGAAAATACGCAAAGGAAGTGACAATCACTCAAGAATCATAAGATAACTAATAAAGTACACTTATTTACTGTATAAGATTATAATATTAATAAATTCAAGGTTACATGTAAAGTATAGTCGTCTTGTTTATATTTCTTATCTTTTAAAAGTCATTCTCAATTGCCTTTCTTCTTTCGGAGTGAACGAACGCATTAAATAATTATGAAAATTAATTACGGTGAAATTATCGATAATATTCAGACCTTTGACATCAGATTTCCGACAAGCTTACAGGTAACAAACTTATAATTTATAAATTGTAAACATAAATTGACAATTTGTCACTTTCAGCAAGACGGAAGCGATGCAATTCATACTGATCCTGATTATTCTGTAGCTTATGTTGTGTTAACAACAAAAAGTGGCAAGAAAGGGTACGGAATGACCTTCACACTTGGACGAGGTAATAATATCGTCTGTTGTGCTATTGATACTCTTAAATTCATCCTGGAAAACAAGTCAGTCGATGAGATTTATAAAGATTTTGGAGGATTCTGGAGGAAATTGACCAGTGAGCCACAATTGAGATGGGTAAGCATTACTGTTGGAACTTAAACTTCTTACGAATTACCGTTTGATCCTTCGGATTAAATTTAATCCTTGGATTAAAAATTTCAAGAATCAATTTAAAATTCACAGCTAGGTCCAGAAAAAGGCGTTGTCCATCTCGCAGTAAGTGCCTTAATCAGTGCATTATGGGACCTTTGGGGACGACTAGAAGGCAAACCTGTTTGGAAATTGCTATCGGATATGACACCAGAAGTGAGTAGATGTAAATCATTTTTTTTATTCAACAAGTTTTCTTCATCATTCAATTGATTATTTATAAAAATACACAAAATTACAGAAAGTTGATAAAAATCTATCCAAAAAACAAATTAGTTTTATGTTGTTTTAAAATTAAGTTAAACCTAACATAATAATTAATTAATTAATCAATAATAATAATGATAATTTCTCATTCTCTAAAGCAAAATTCATTTTAACTTTCTTGTTAAGTGTTTAGCGCACTTCTGCATTAAGCTCTCTTGGCTGGCTGATGTGTAAAGTTAATTGACAAAAATAATATCGTTTCATTTCGGTTCACTTTTTTAAAAAGTTCGATTCATTTCAGTTTAATAATTTTTGAAAACCAATAAAAAAAATTTGAATTCTGAAAAGCCGTTAAATATTCAAAATTTTCAAAACCGTTAAAATGCAGAAAATTTGAATTCTGAAAAGCCGTTAAAAATTCAAATTCTAAAAATACCGTTAAAAATGAAACGAATTTGCTTTAATTTTCAAATCTTCAGAAGCCGTTAAAAATAATAGTCAATAATTTCACTGATTGCAACATAAAATGCGCTTTAGTCAAACATAAATTTCTCATTATATGAATAACAAAATCTTTTTTAACTAACATAATCTTTCTTTTTCGTCCATGAAGTATATATAAATTTCAACTTAATTAAATTAAACTCAAAAATTTGAAAACATTGATAATTTCCTTCCGTTTTTTGTATATCTTAAGCAATTTGTGTTCAGAGTGTGTGTGTGTGTGTTTTGTTTTATGGCCTATAAGTTAAAACCAGAAAAATTATAACATTATATAAAAAGTTTATCGTTAGTCATTCTCTCTAGATTCTCTAAAATATGTTAGTTAATTTACTCAAAATCATCATTATCCTCCTCATCATCAATATCATCACCAAAATCATGTCCATTTGTAACATAATTATTAGGCATTGGACTACTCGATGGATACATAATCGAGCATGCATTAATTGAACTTGGAAATCGTTGATGATATTTGTCTTGCTTTAAGAATTTGACAACGACAAGACGATTATCATCGCCATTAATAAGCCACCAGCCGTTAATTTCCTCATGAACAATTCCGGCATCAACACATGATGCACATTTTACATAAGTGCAGCATGTCTTTAAATCTAGTTGAATATCATAAATTTTACATCCTTTCTCACAAACTTTATGCAATATTGTGTCCTGTATGATGCTCTGTAAATTTGGACTATTTGTCTCGTACTTTTCAAACATATTTCTGATCTTTAAGCAATTTGTTGGCGGATCACTAATCTTATTTGACTTATCAAATGCCGGACACATCCATCGTTTTAAACTGGCATTAAATGGCTGTGGTACTTGGCTATATCTCATTGAACTAAATCTTGATGATGATTGCTGTTGTGACGACTGCTGTTGGCTATGATTATTTCCGGGTAAATTCTTAACATCATCAATCCATCGAATTACTTTAAAGTCTTCACCATTGATATTCTCAAATCCAAAATGAACACGACTATCATGTTGTTCTAGATATGATATGGCTTCTTGCCATGCCCATGATAACTCATTCTTTCGACTTGGCTCAATTATCTTATCACGTAAATGATTCACAACCAAAAATGCATTATCCTTATCCATAACTGTTTTCTCCATAAGTAGTCGTACAATCTCATTCACAATTTGATTAACTTGTGCTTTACGCTTTTCCTTAACAGCTAGAACAAAATAATAAAATTTTCGTCCAAAGAATCCCACAAGAGATATAATTGCTAATGTTCCAATGATCGTAAAGAACGTTTGTAGCTTATTGTATAATGTACATGTTAATGGAAGTTTTGGTGATAAAATTGCAAAACATTCCGCTTGATGTGCTCGTTGATTTACAACCTCGTCTAATGATATTGGTTTGCCATTATTATCAACATTATATATGCCCCATTGCTTATTACGATCGACTAAATATTCAATATTATGTAAATCTTTCATCACTTCTAAAACAGATGACGATGATGAATGATCCTGATTATGTTTATGATGCGACAAATGATTGTCATTTAAATAATGCCAAAAGTCTTTAACACACATGACATTTGATACATCCTTAACTTTTCCACATTTTTGAAGAATTGCTCGTTTTTGTAACTCAGACGCGAGAACTTTAAGCAAATTTAATGATGGAAGTAAATTTTGTTCATCAATACAGGCAAAAGTTGCATCCATATCATGATGTCGATCACATGGAAAGTAAATTGTTGTTGACGGACTTAATGTCTTCTCGATATTCGGACTTATTGTAATGTACATGAATATGATGAGCGTAAAAAAGATTACAAGAAATGTAACAAGCACCATTGGAACGAATGTTTGCTTGAGTCCATAAGCGGCGTCTAGACGATTGATAAAATTCTTTATTGCCAAGCTTAATGGCACGTGAGCAGTTTCCAAAAATGGCTCGGCATGATAAACAATGTCGTTTTCGTTCACTGCTTGATATTCGGACATTCTCTGACTCATATAGGTTGGTCGTTTACGTAAATTATTATTATTTTGCGGTTGTGGCTGAGGCTTTTGGACGTTTCCTTCACGAAATTGAAGTAGACGCTTTGTATAGTCACTTGTAGTATTTGTATCCTCTTCATCGTCCTCTTTATCATATCCATTATTTCCGTTTGTTGATGTTTTTTGTGATACGTCGAATGTCGAGTCAAGTGTGCGAGTTGTATTGATATTACGAGATTGTGAACTTTTTAAGCTATTATTATTACTACTACGACTTCTCTTTAAACTCCAATCAAGATCATCATCTTCTGAATCATTTATAATAACAGGTGAAACATAAACATTACGTCCACTACCAGAAGATGTGTTTCCGACACGACTAAATGATGTTTTAGCTGCTGGTTGTGAATAACTGTTGAATAATGGTGGCGGTGGAGTTTTTTGTTGTCCAACTTGTGAGCCACTTACAGTCATACGACCTTGTCTCTTTGATTTGCTTGTATTTGCCTTATCTTTTGTATCAGACTCCTCTCCAGACGAGTATCTCGTGACAAGCGATGTCGTTTTACGCAAACTTGATGCTGTATTTGTCAAATGATTTCGGAGCTTTTTAATTAAAGTTTTCCTCGTTGTTGACGTGATTGGAAGATTTGGAAAACCTAAAATAATTAATTTGATATCATGTTAATATGCCTTAAAAGAATTAATAATTTTAACTTACCGTATTGCAATAATCGTCTCCTTAATTCATCATCGCTTAACAGTTCTAAGTTATCCATTGCTACTAAATTGTTTTATTACGTCCTGTTGTAAAATAGAAAATATACATTAATTAAATATCACACACATACTAAAGAATTTTCCATAATTGCTACTTACTTATTAATTTTCGTCTGATGTATTAAAATTGCTATTTATCTTGTATCCCTTGAAGCTAATATTGTCAATTTCTGGAAATCACAAATAGATAACTAGATTAATTATATTATTTAAGCCGAATTTCATATTTTCATTTAATCGGGCTTGTTTATGAGAAAAATGCTAAGCACAAATTTTTACTGAAAAGTACGCGTCCTAAGAACGAAAAGCTGATATTTTCTAGTGCTTTAACATTGACTTCTACTTAGTTCATTAATCAGATTAATTAAATTAACTCAAATGATTGCAAAACTCAAATTTTTGGAATATTTACCATGATTTTCAACCAAAATTGACCGAATATTTTTTAGTGCATTTCTTCTTGCAAAACAGAGTAATTTTTCACTTTTTGTCGGCCTGTCTGAACAAAATGTATTAAAATTATTTGTTTTATAATACAATAATGCGTTATTGTTATCAATAAGATATTTTTACTTGTTTTATTCAGGGGAAACGCAATTCAAAGGGAAATAAACTATTTTCTGATTGCACAAATATTCAAATTATTTTTAACCGTTGAAAACTAAAATTTAATTTAACTAAATTTTACTTGTTATTCACAGTTTCTGGTTACATTGATTGATTTCCGCTACTGTACGGATGTGATCACAAAAGATGAGGCAATTGAACTCCTCAAAATGTCCACAGATGACAAGAATATCAGAGAACGTGATCTTTTAAACAGCGGATATCCATGTTATACAACAGCAGCTGGCTGGCTTGGATATAGTGATGAGAAAATGATTGAATTATGCAAGAAATATATGAATAAGGGATTCAATGCATTTAAAATTAAAATTGGTCAAAATTTGGAAAGCGACATCAAAAGATGTAAATTAATGCGCGATGTCATTGGATATGAGAATGTCTTAATGGTTGATTCCAATCAGATTTTTGATGTCCAACAAGCAATTGATTGGATGACTGAATTAAAAGATTTTAAGATATTATGGATTGAAGAACCAACCAGTCCCGATGACTGTCTTGGACATGCAAAAATAGCGGAAGCATTAAAAAAATACGGCATTAAAGTAGCAACAGGTGAAATGATGTGTAATCGTGTCATGTTTAAACAATTTATGCAGGCAAATGCTTTTGAGTATTGTCAAGTCGATTCAGCTAGAATTGGTGGTGTCAATGAATTACTTTTAGTCTATTTGATGGCCAAGAAGTTCAACATTAAAGTCGCTCCACATGCTGGAGGTGTTGGACTGTCGGAAATGATTCAACACTTGCAATTTTGGGATTATGTCTCGGTATCAGGAACTAAAAATGAGAGATACATCGAATATGTTGATCAACAGCATGATCAATTCGTACATCCAGCAATTGTCAATAATGCACATTATTTCCCCAAAATGTCGTCACATGGCTTCAATACAGAACTTACAGACGATTGTGTCAGAAAATTTGTTTATCCAAATGGCGAAAAATGTCAAGAACTTTTTGATGCAAATATTTTTTCACGACCTACTTGAATTTTGTTGATCAAGCATGTTATGTTTATCAAATTTACAGCATAAACATTGAAAGAGGAAATAAAAATTTGTTGGTGGTGGGAATTCAATTAAAAATTAGTCTTTTGTAGACATCAGTTAGTGTTTTACAGTCATATAATGAATACCTCATTTTTAAGTGCAGCATTTTTAGCTTTATTTTACAGCCACGTGGTGCTATCAAAAGAAATTCGTTAGTTTGAACATTTTAGCGATCATTTATATTTTTGAAATTTCAATTCGCTTCAATTTGCCTTGAAAATTTTAAATACTCAAAGACCATTAAAATTTGAATTTATTTTGGTCGTTAAAAATTAATATTTTATTTTACAGCATCTTACATAAAAATATGTAACCAAACGGATCCAAATTTAAGTGCATGTATCAGGAAATCGATTTTAAGCCTAAGACCATACCTATACGATGGAATTCCTGAATTAGATGTTCCATCATTAAATCCTCTGCTAGTTCCTGAAATAAAAGTAGCACAAGACAGTGGAATTCAAATTGAGTCGTCGTTCAGAAACATCTCAGTTTATGGAGCAACAAATTTTCGTCTTAGAAGTATACGAAGTGATGTTAGTTCTGATAAATTTCGTTTGAAAATTTGGTTTCCAGAATTAGCGATGCAAGGTAAATACAATATTCAAGGAGTTCTACTTATGTTGCCGATTCGTGGACATGGAATGGCTTATGGAAATTTTAGTAAGTATATCTTTAATGTGTACTTCTAAAGTATTAAATAAATACTTTTGTATAGCTGATATTGACGGAGTTCTTGCCATGAAGTTAAAAAGAGTCAAAAAGAATGGACAAGAACATTACAAAGTGGATTTTATGCAGACAGAATTCAATATTGGTGGTGCAAAAATTCGATTGGATAATTTATTTAACGGAAGAGATAAGGAACTAGCAGCTACAATGAATCAGTTTATCAATGAAAACTGGAGAATGGTTGCTGCTGAAGTGTAAGTAGAATAACATTTTAACGGATTTTTTGAATTCAAAATTTGAACAAACTTTTTGATATATTTAAATTTTTGAAAACCGCTAAAAAACATTTTTCTTAATTGCAGTCGCCCAGCACTAGAAAAGATCATCAGTGATCAATTGACGGAAGTAGCAGATAAATTTTTCTCAGCATTTCCAATTTCGAAATTATTTACGTCTTAAATTTTATTAACAGTAGAATAAATACATTAAATCTTTGTGGATGAAATTTTATCAGGCAGAAGATGATCAATGGTCTCTAAAACTTTTTCAGCCTTTAATGTTGAAATACTATCTAAACTTCCAGCAATATGATTCTTCGGTGGAAATACGAGATGTATACAAGACTGAATATATGGAATTAATTCAAATGAGAAGCATGTACACATTTTTAAGAAGTTCTCCTTTTCCTTCATTCCAAATGCTTGCTGTTCACTTCTATAGAAGCTTAATATTGCTTTTGAGATACTTTCTAATGAATTTTCTAGCGATTGTACAAAAGATTGAAGAACTGCGATTGGTGCACAACTTCTTAGTTCATTAAAAATGTTAATTAATGCATTACAATACAAGGCTAGTGGCTCAAAATCCAATAAACTCTCAGGCGGTGCATAATCCTTTTCATCTTGTGAATCAGCTGATTCCTCATTTATCTTTAAATGTCGTTTGAATGGAACTATATCTTTGTTAATTAGTGTAAACGTTTCCATATCATTTTCAAACTGCTTCGTTGCCTTAATTACTGATGTATTTAGGTATCTCGAGATGGTTTTAACAAAGATTGGTGCACACTGAGCTCTTAAATCAACTCCAATTCTTGAAAATGAGACACCAAAGTACATGCACTGCCCTAATACTGAACCAATGTCCATCAAATTACTATTACTGCTGATCAAATCAGTTTCCAGTGTCCTCAAAAAATCTTCAACTTTTTCATGAATCCAGCTAGTGAACATTAAATGAATCATTGTATCTGTGTCTCGTGTATCTGACTCATCATCAAACAGTGCTTTATACTGTGTAATTATGTTGAATAAATTAACACGAGTTAGTTCAATAGTTTTAATTAAATGCTGATATGGATCATTTCTTGGAATGGCTGCAATAATTTCCTTAAACCAGCTATCACGAATCTGTAGGAACTTCAGCTTAAGTTCAAGTGTTGAGAACGCTTGCATTCTCTTCAGAAACCCAACAATTTGAAGGCATTTTGGAAGTGTAAGATCAGTTTTTAATTCCGACAACAGTTGAGTAAGCATCACATGCCATGATGATTCGATAGTCTTGACAATGTCCTAAAGAACGGAAATAATCATTAAAGACAAGAATATTAAAATGCCATACCACTTACATTAACAATAGGAACGTTATCAAATTTAGAACTAAGTTTCTCAACATAACTTGCTAGTTCCAGTGCATCAGCATATTTCTCTTCTCTGATTGAAAGTTCCATTAATTGTGGCAATTCCAGTATCTCAAGGAGCTCAATATGTTTCTTCATTGTCAATGCATTTAATCGACTGGATGTATTCAAGTCATAAGCAGTCTTAACAAAACTATCGCAATTGTCCGTAAAAACCGGAACTTTTTCTATTAAATTTTCTACATTCTTTGTCGTTTCATTCCATCCTTTTAGAACTTGTCTAGAACTCTCTGCTGTCTTAATAAACGATTGATAATTGGAATATGCTATTTCTTGTGACTGTACATCGAGATTGTTTAAATCATCCTTTAAATTTACTGTATCTTTTCTCAAATTATCCACTTTATAGCCACGTAGCTTCTGTAAATAGTTGATAGCTTCATTCCTGTCTGCTGTTGATGACTCAAAGTTAATTAACTTTAATATTTTGTCTTCTGATTCCATTGCTATAGTTAATTTTTGTATTATAAATTTCTGTGACTTTGCTGACTTGTATGAAAATAAATTTTTGGGGCAAATGAAAAATTCAAAATAATTTTGACCGTTAAAGAAATTTCAAAACTTTTATTTTTTAATTCAATTAATTAAAATAAGATATCCAACACATGGATAAAATAATTAATTTAGAAGTTCACTTGTGCACGGTAATGTTTCTGGAACTTGTTAGCCTTGATACCAAGCTTTGCATACAATTTTTGTTGAGTACGTTTCATTGCATGAATGTCTCTTACTCTTTTAGCAATTTCTTCCTGTTTTGCTGAACTCCATCCAATTGCTCGATATTGACATAACACTTTGTGAAGCTTTCTATCCGATTTACTGACGACTACTGCACGGTTTGGATTAATTCTCTGTTTATAGTACCTTAACAATGACCTGTGACCAATGACATTACCGGATGGAAGAACTAGTTGATATTCGTCACCTTCAAGAATGGGTGTCTCAATTTCAGCATCAATATCTTTAGTTTCATCGTGATCTGGATAACTTGCAGAGTAATCATAAAATTCAGCATATTCGGCTAAAGCAGCTCCTTCATGTAACATTTTTGTGTGACCTTTTTCAATCATATGACATCTGACAGCTTTTAATGAATAGAATGTCTTGCCTTTTTCATTACACCATAAACAGATATAATCCTTGCAGACTTTATCAGCCAAATAGCTCAATAGACCAAAAACATCACAACAAAATTCAGCATCAGGAATAAAGAATGAATGAGCTATTGACATATGTTTAAGGTTCTTGACAATACTTCTGCTATGATGTTCACAAAATATACAGTCATTATTGGCAATTGGATTCTCTGTATCATCATCCCATTCATCAGAATCAACTGATTCAGCATCCATTAAATCAGCTTCTTCTTCTTCAATTTGTTTTTGACGTTCCTCGATTATTTCCATAGCTGGAACACTAATTTCAACTTGTGTATCTTCGTCATTTGTATGATTCTCAATGAAAATCTTAACACAGTCCTTGTGCTTCTTGGAATTTAAGTGATTATCGTGTGCATTCTTTGTCTTGAAGAATTTCTTACATGCCTTACAATACAGCGATTCATCTTTCTGTGATTCCAAATCAGACTGTCGTGCTTGAAGGACTCTGTCTTGGAACTCTTCTGCTGTCAATGGAGGCAATTCCGACACTTTTCTCTTCAGATTATATCTAAAGAAACAATAAATTGTGAAATTATTTTAATTTTATTATTTTCTCACTTTTTGCGTTATTTTACCTGTGCCAGTCAGTACCAAAATGCTCACGCTGTGTATCGCCGTCTACAAACTTCACAGAACATGCCAAGCAAGTAAAATTAGGCATATTTCTTAATTAATTTAAATTTTTGTAAGGAAATCCACGAGTTTTGTTGCTATTAACGGTTGTTGTTCCCCTTTTCAAAGTTGTTTTTCCCCTGACGGTTGTTTTGTTGCTAGAAATTTTAATACCCTGAATTTACGTTATAAGCCAGTGGCTTATGGAAAGAAAAAAGTTTTCAAAATCGTGAAAAAAGGCTTAATAACGAGTAATGGCTTAGTAAAAAATGTAAACAAATGAAGCAAAAACGAAAATTTTCATAGAAATCTTAAAAATTATTAACTTTTTCTAGTCCTTATTAATTGTTTATATCCGAATATGTCATTTAAAATCGGAAAATTTATTTTATCTAGTTTAATTAATGACTTTTTGGTAGTGGCTTATTAACGGATACAAAATTTTTCCACAGTCAAATTTCTTTACTAAGCCAGTGGCTTAGTAACGGGTAGTGGCTTATAACGTAAATTCAGGGTAAAATAAAAGTCAATCAACGTCAACATTGTTAATTAATTAAATAATACAAGTTATATCTAGTAAATCAAGTCAATCACAAAAATGGTAAGTTAATTACTGTATTATTAACACAAAATTACTCATGGAATGTGGTAAAAGCGACGTCTGGCGTCGGAAATTAAAATTAAATTGATAAACAACAATTTTCTTCTTGATCAAATTAAAAAAAAAACCAAAATAAAAAGAAAATTGGAAAAACAGTCAATATAAGTATAGAAAATGCAAAATTATAGCTACGAGCAGTCCTCGGCAGAACAGTATAATGAAGATAAAAAGATTTTTTGGAATTCAAATCCTTATCAATTAAATTTCGAGTTAAAACGCGAAGCACCAACACCAATTGATACCAACTTCCAAAATTTATCAAGAAGTCAATTAGCTCATTTAAGAGAATCACCAGCTGCTAGAGCACGTCGATTAGCAAGAAATGCTGAACGAATGCGTGAAAAAAGAGCTAGAGAAGATGAGGAAGAAAGAAGGAGACGACTCAATAAAAATGCCTTAAATAATCGATTAAAACGATTAAATGAGTCGCCAACTGAAAAAGCTATAAGACAAGTACGGGATGCTGCAAGACAAAGATTACGTCGTGCAATGGAATCACCGGAACAAAGAGAATCAAGACTTAGGAAGTTAGCTGAACGAATGCGAATGGTACGAAAATTGGAGTCGCCTGATAGAAAAGCTGATCGATTAACAAAAGCAGCACAAAGGGCTAGAGACAGATTACAAAGAGAAACAAGCGAAGAAAGAAGAGTTAGATTACAAAAAGGCTCGGAATATGCTAGACGTGTAAGAAGTAAAAGAAGTACGACGAGAAGCACAAGTGCCGCTGATACATCTGATAATTCAAATCCAAATACAATTAATAGCTTATATTCAAGTCCTTCACATGACAAAATATTGAAAATTCCACAACAACAGCAACAACAACAACATCATCATCATCAGAATATTAATTTCTACGATAGTGCAGTTCAAGCAAATAATTATAACTTTGTAAACTTTAATAACTCTTTATCAGCTTTAGCATTCAATCACAATGATCCGTCAAGTGTTCCTCAAACTGTAAATAATTCAATAATAACGCTAAATATACCGCATTATCATACAGTATTCTCATCGCAACCACCACCGCAAACAAAGAATTTTAATCCAAATATAATTAAGGAAGAGATATATCCAAGAGTCTTACAATGTGATCTAAATCAATCAAAATCTCATAATTTAACAAAGAATCATGAATCATCAAATAATGACAATTATTCTAAATCAAATGAATCGGAACAAGATCGATTAGAGAAATTGAGAAAATCAGCGGAACTAAGTCGATTAAGAAGAAATAATGAGACACCAGAACAACGTACTAAGCGTCTAAATGATCTTAAAATGCGTGCTAGAAAGCGTCGTGAAGAAATTAAGCAAATGGAATCGGAAGAGGATAGAAAATTACGGTTATCAAAACAAGCAGAATATGCACGAATACGACGGCAACGCGATTTAAAAAAGACAGATAATTTTGCAAAATTAGGCGACCAACAATCATCACTTTTAATTTCCGATAAGCCGAGTGTTTTGAAGATTCTAGAGCCTATTATCGAAATGAACACGTGATTATTTTAAATAAATTTTCATTCTTTCATAGAGCACGGACATACAAACAATTTTTACATTTGACACAGAATATTCTGCCGATTCTGTTGAATGGTATTGTGATGAAAATATTTTTGCTGTCGGTACTTATCAGCTTACGGAAAATGATGAGAATACAAAATCGATTAGAAAAGGACGAATTTATTTGTTTAAGTTTGATGCTTCTGATCAGAAAGTTGAAAAGCTCCAACAAATTGAATCTGATGCTGTATTAGATCAGAAATGGTTTAAGGACGATCTAATTACTGCAACTTCATTGGGAAATGTCGAAGTTTATAATTTTAAAAATTCTGGTCTTGAACAGAGAAGCAAAATCTCTTTGGATTCATCAAGTGACTGTTTGGCACTATCTATTGATATTGATCCCATAAATAACAAGATTCTTGCTAGTGACTCTTATGGACAATTAACATTGATCGATAAATCATCAGAGAAGACTTTATTGCAATGGAAATGTCATGAATATGAAGCATGGACTTGTGCTTTTGATAATTGGAATCACAACATTGTTTATTCTGGTAAGTAACTGCTTTAATTATTTGAATTTTTGACAATTGCATAAGATAAAACCATACAAATGTTTTGCATAATGCTTCAAAACACTACAAATGTTTAGAAAACCATACAAATTCCAACATTACAAATGTTTCAAAAATTTAAATTTAATAGATACGTTAACTAAAATTTAACTGTTTTTCCTTACAGGAGGTGATGATTCATTGCTCAACGTTTGGGACTTGCGAGATTGCTCTAACGAGATGACTAACAAAGTGTTGTCAAAGAGACGTGACGCTGGTGTGACGTCATTTCTCAATCATAAAGAAAATTTGCTGTTTGTTGGAAGTTATGATGAAAATTTGTGCCTCTACGACGTCCGAAACTTTAAACGTAATCTCGATGAAATTAATTTAAATGGAGGAATTTGGAGGATCAAAAAATCGCCACACGATGAGAATTTACTTTTAATTGCCTGCATGTATCACAATTTTTCAGTCATTGATTATTCTGAGAAATTATCAATAGTTGGAGAATATAATGAGCACAAAAGTATTTGCTATGGATGTGACTGGTCTCATCATCAACATGAAAATTTTAAATTTTTTGCAACTTGTTCTTTTTATGATCACAGACTTTCAGTTTGTAGCTTCACTTATGATAAGTAATATTATCATTAATTATAGACTAAATATGATATATATTTTTTGGTACATCACTCAGTAGTTTAACATGATGAATGAATTGAGTGTTAATCAATAAAAATGTAAATATTAAAATTATTATAATATTTTTACCTTTATTGAACAATCTGCGCATTTATTGAACATACTTAATTATATTCATAAATTAAATTTATTCTTCAAAATCAACGAAATCAGTATTAAGCAGCTGCATGGTTAAAAACTTCTCTGCTTGGATGATAGTCTGATTTTCTTGTTCCAATATTTCTTGTATGTCATAAGAACCAAGCTCTGTAGATAAATGCTTTATAAAATTAGCATTTTGAAGCATAATTATGCTTAAATCATCGCATTCCTTTTCCAGTGCATTAATATATTCACTTGAAATTTGTTTAATTTGAGCTCTATCTGTTGGCAAAATGACATTATCTGGTATTTTTAGTGACTTTTCAACTTCTTCGTTGACTATGTGCTGGATGTTTGATTTTGTGGATTCCAATATATTAAGTTCAACACTTTTTAATGAGTTCGTTAGTTTTTCTGTAGCATTAGGATTGACATTCTTCATTAGATTCATAAATTTGGAGATAATCAACTGCATGGATTTATTGACTTGATTTCGGAAGAATCGAAAATCTGAAAAAATTAATTTATTAATTGACCAAATTCATATATATTAGAAATGTGTTTACTTTCTCGTTTAAAATCCTTTATTGAGAATCCATAAAGGCTCATATCATACTCATCGCGCTCAGAAACTGGATCCATATTGATTTTTCTTTCTTTAACACTGTTTAGTTATGTAAATTAATTAAAATTAAATTCGCGCTTACTTGATTACAATAATATTATAACGAGATGTTCAAAATATTCTTGTCAAAATGAAGTTTAAATTTTCAAAATATGTTGAACGATTTTTTGATTTTATTTTGTAACTTGATGCAACCATGATAATGAAAACTTAACTAAGTAAACAAATTAATAACTTTGTAAGAAGCTTTCGAGGTTCAAAACAAATTGAAGGCTGTCATTAACACAGAAATTTCTGCTTTATTATTCATTAAATTATTCATGGCTTCAAGTTTTCCCACTTTCTTTTCCTGGTGATAAAAAAAAGATAATGAAATTTTTCACTTGGTCATTATAGATCGCAGTTGACATCAAAAACGTGTCATAGCTTAAATAGTCTATTAGAAGCACGTTTCTCGTGTCATGTGTAAAAAATTAAAAAGTAATTTGTTCTTATCCCTATTTCAGCTGTCAAAGCCTGCTATTTGAAGAATCCTGTTAAAAATTTGAAAATCATTTTGAACTTTTGAAAACCGTTCAAAATTTTGGAACCTTGGAATATTTGAATTTTTGAAAACCGTTATATTTTGAATTTTGAAAAACTAATTCTGAGATGCAACTTTTTGACAGCCGCTAAAGACTTGATTAAAATAGTGAAGAATATGAAGGAAAGAAACAATTTGCAGTTCTTATTCAAGTTCTTTATTCATTTATTGAACTTAAGGAGATATTTTACATAAAGAGATGATCTCATCATCATAGTAAAGAATAAAGGGAGGGGAAGAGTGAGAGAAATAGAGGAATTTCCATCAATATTTTGTTTTAGTAAATTATTGTATTTTCATCGACATATTACATCAATATATATTTTTTCCATAATTTTGATAATTTATGTACTTTCACATTGGTTTAAATTTCCCTCAAAAATAATTATTTTTTGTAAGGTAT
The DNA here is from genome assembly GCF_022539635.2 of Chironomus tepperi. NCBI lineage: Eukaryota > Metazoa > Arthropoda > Insecta > Diptera > Chironomidae > Chironomus > Chironomus tepperi. The sequence goes on along the minus strand of NW_027226420.1, from coordinate 1,423,098 downwards.
ATAATTATGTAAAATAACTAATAAGACGCTGAATCTTCACTGTTGTCGATACCTTCTCTCATTATCTAATGAAGTGATTGTGCATGTTTTTTTATACATCAATTTAATTTATTTGTCATATATATAAATACATTAAATGCTATTTTTAGACAAAATTAAGGACCATTAAATAAAGATTCTTCCATTAAGAAGCCATTTCTTTAGTAAACCTACATCGCAGTCATTCATAATCATATTTTTTCATCTACAATAGACTCTTTAGTTTCCACAATTAACATTCTTTATAATTCTTTCATTTTCCTGTCTTGATTCTCAAGTTAATATTAAAAATAAAGTAAAATTGTGATGGATGTAAAAAATAAATAAATATTTAAATATCTATAAAGATTCATCTAACATTCGATATAAAGTTTCTCATCTTGAAAAATATCTGAGATTATTATTATTATTATTATTATTTTGTTGTCACGAGCTACCCTCTGTGTGTCTTCTTTTTACTAAAATTTGTTCATCATCTTGATATGATTTTTATATTTTAAAAGGAGCAATAAAGTCAATGAAAAGTTCTATAGGAACTGAAAAAAGAAAAATTTTCCTCTTCTTCTTATTCAATAAAATTAATTCTTGTGATGGAATGTGATGCTGTCATTTACACGTTTAATGTTGTCATTTTTTTTAAAAAGTTTATAATTGACTTGCTTCGTCGTCAGGGATGTGATTGAGATGTACTTCGGGATTTTTCCAATAGAAATATGGTGGACCTGCTGTGAAACAGTATTTCATGTCGAGAGGCTCCTCATTGTCCACGTAATACATCAAATAGAAATTACACATTTCGTCTTCGTTTGTTGCTCTGGAAATATTTACATAAACTTATTAGCATTAATTTACTCTATATCTTCTATGTCTTCTTCTAACTAACCCAATTTTTGTTGCTCTCTGTCGTTCACTAACCATCGTACAACGAGCAGCAACTCGATCGCCAGTTTTAATTGGTTCATAATTTGAGACTGGATAAAACATTTGTGGAGTAAGTGGATTTCGTTTTCCAAGCAATGTCCAGTGATCATTTCCTTCATCATCAGTCCTTACACGATATCCAGATACAACTTTACCTAAGTTATGTGTATGGGTTCGATAAGCAAATGGATATATCGTCTTTTTCTCAGTTATTTCACATGCTGTTTCCATATATTCCTTTTTCATGGGTGGAATTATGCCACTTGTCCCGAGTAAGAGAACACCTGCTAGCTTAGTCATTGGCTGTGTTGTATAATGAATAAATACACCTGAGTCGTCAGTACTTCCATCTTTAAAGTGCTCAATATGACCGTAATGGACCTGAAGAACTAAGTACTTAATTGGAGAATTTTTACCAACTTTAAATCCAACATCTTGTGGAAGATCTAAACGTGGCGCGTCACGAGCCCATGCGTAAATAATCTGTTGATTATGCAAAAAAAGATTTTGTTACGAAAGAACAATAAAGTCAGGACATTACGTATGGTATCAATTTCCAACAGTCCACACCTATAGCAGACATACCTGAGAATGTGATCCGCCAGCACATGGACTACCAGAATCTTCATCACTATCACCTTGTGTCATTTCCCCGCAATTCCAAATTGGCTTTGTTGTACTACCAGGTTCACCACATCCGTACAATAGCATATGATGCGCAGTATTCATTGTTGCATTTGGTTCGAAAGCGACTAAATATAGAAGATAACATTATTAATATTTTATAACAACTAAATTGAATCACATCTTCCTCCTACCTATATAGTAATTCCTCGTGTAATCAACTTTGACTGGTGTACACAGGTACAACTCAGGCTATAAATAAAACAATAAAAGATTCGCTATGCTAAGTCACATTTTATCAAAAAAAAAAGTTCAATAGATAAAAAAAGCTTTTTAATTTGATTGTTGGCAAAAATAAAACTTTGAGGATAATATATCAACGTGCCATAATCCACAATATCTATCATATGTTTCTCCCACATAATGAAAGAGCAAACGTGACGTCAAATTTATTTGGAAGAACGAGAGAAAATAATCATAATGCGTACGATGTGTCAGATAGTGACGTCAAGGATCTCGTACCACTTGATGGACACGAGGAGTAAAAAGAGAGCAAAATAAAAGAAGCCCTAACAATTGCCATATTTTCGTTTTTGGGAAAACTTATTATTTTCGGACGTCATCATTGAATGATCCCAAAGAAGAAAAAGCGCCGATGAAAAAGAAAAATTAAAGGAAGAAGAAGAGCACTTTATTTGCTCCGTTATTCACATTGTGAAGGAAATTTTTTTCGTGTAGGCGAGGAAATGCAAAAAAGGATCTGTACAAAAAAGATTTTCTTTCTATTTTTCACGTACACTTTTCTTCTTTATTTCTTGCTTATTAACAACTTCGTCATACACAATTTTACTTTTTCGAACATATTGATAGTGTATTGATTACTGTTCATGTATCTAACATGCTACCTCATTATCATCAATCTCTGGGAAAATATTACCAGAAATACAAGAAACGGTGAGATTGTCACGTAGGCAAGTTTTTCATCATCTTTAAAGCTTTTTCAGCAATCACTTGGGTCTTGTTTATTTATAAACACTATGAAAATGAGATCTTTTTGGGAAATTCCCTTGCACGAAAAGGTCAAAAGATTGAAAAATATTTGTTTAATATGGAATATTATCTCGAAATTAGTCAGCAAACAAAATTCGCCTTTTAGCCACACACATATCAAATTGAATGTGTAATAACGTACTCGGTCGAGTACATTTCTAGCTTTATGGGATGTCTTGAGTTGTTTGATAATACACTTTAATGTACAGAAAGGTTGACGTCCTTGAGTTTGTTAGAAAGACTATTTTTTTCGTTCCATTATCATCAGAACATATGGAACATAGATGAGGATGATTTATAACTTACACGATATGGACGAACATTTGGCATTGTAAATGGAAACATTTTCGTCTCTAATCCTGCTGTTGAATGCATTAAAAATGCGATTGCCGTGAGCCAATACAAAACCATCTTGTTTGTCGACGAAACACTTCGTTTTGTACACAATTAAATGTAATATATATTTTATTTATTTATTCGAGCTTAACTTCAGTCACAAAATAATATCATCTCACATTTAAACTTTATTTAAATCAATAAAGCATTTATAATTAAACTAAAACTTGTAAAATATGTTTTTGTTTTTATGTTTTTTAAGTACTATATTTTTTTTGCTTCCACTTTACTTCGAAGTTTCTCTCTAAATAAAAATCGATTAAGCTTTTTTTTGTGCTTTCATCGCAAACTCATCGAAAAAAAAACTGGCCGAATTCTCGAATCACGATTATCACTTGTTACGCTCGTGTTGTTATGTTTGAATAATTCATTGTACTGTTTAATTTTACTCTTTTGTGTGAAAATAATCAAGTTTTAATGATGCAAATTTTCAGGATTTTGGACATTTTTCATTAATTTTCTTTTGTATACTATTAAAAAAATCAAATATTACTATGATTATATAGTTTATTTACGATTAGATATTAAAAGCATCTTCCATTTCTTGTTGCTGTCATTTATGTAATTCCGTTATCAGTAATGCTTTGTAATTTCCACACTAAGATGATTTAGCAACAGATTTACCCTTCAAAAATACAAATCGCTCTGTTAAATATGATTAATATGTTTTGAATTATCAGATTAATTAAGTAAATTAACAGAAAAAATCTGAATTTTAAGACTTATCCTCTTCGGAACCTCAAAACCGAATGAGAAAATTTGCCAAAAATTTGTCCTTTTATAGCTAAATTTCCCGCCAAAATATTTCATATTTTCAATGATTATAAACTGTAATTATCAAGTTGGCTGCGACATAAATCAAAATTTTTTAATTTGTCTTCGTAAATCTCATGAAGTTTCAAAAGCCCGCATGTATCTAATAAAATTACTCAAAGTAAACCGTTATACAAAATTTCAAATAATTACGTAAGAAAACGTACGTAACTGGCAGAAAAAAGGTAAATTTTTGTAACGTCATTGGTGCACGTTCGCAAAATAAAGTAGAAAATTTAAAGAATTTTGCTGAAAAACAATTTTCAATGGCTGCAAAGGAACCAGTAAAGCGGGTAATTCAGCAAGTGAGACCCATTTTATCATTAGATCGTGATGAAGCTAGACGACGTGTTTTAAATCTTTATAAAGCTTGGTATCGTACAATTCCTTTTATCGGTAAGAAAATGTCGTATAAAGTATGCTCATGTAATCAAAACATCCAGTACGTGAAGTTTAATTGCAGTTAAAATCATCTGTCATGACTATTGATGAATGATTATCAATTGTCCAGTTGACATTAAGTTTTGTGAAATAAATTATTACATCATCTATGGAATTTAAAAATGTATACAAATATAATTTTCAGTTGATAAATTCGACATCCCAAAAAGTGAGGAACAGTGCAAATCAAAGCTCAGAGAGATGTTTTTGAGACACAAGGATGTATCAGATGTACGTGTTATTGATATGCTCGTGATCAAGGGTCAAATGGAATTAAAAGAATGTACCATGCAATGGAAACAGAAAGGACATGTTATGGTGAGACAAATATAATCAGATTTATGCTGTACAATTACTTATGTTGATGTTTATAATTTTAGACTTATTGGCAAGAAACTGTTGAACCAAAGCCAGCTGATTTCCTTTCTAAATTCATGTCTGGACAGAATTAAAGAAATAGAAAACAAAAAATAAATTATGTTAAAGTAGTTTCCGAAAAAAATTGTGCGTTTGACTCGATAAAGCACTTTTTTATTAAATAAATTATGTGTAAACTTCATTTGCCATTTGATGTCATTCATACTTAAATCGCTTTTTGAAGAAATTCATCAAGATATTTTTATAATGATCGAAACTTCTATGGCTACTTAGTCCAACTAAAAATAATAATAAAAGATATATCGCAGCTGATACAATCAATGGATTTCTTCGGCACCATGTTAGGAAAGTTCTTGGTTCATCGATCAATTCAATTGAATTATTTACAACATTCGCTGATATTGACTTCTTAAGTGTTGGCTTATTTGATCCATATATCAATAAATATCGTGGACGAACAATCTCATTGTTTGTTATCAGCAAGTAGTTTTGTGGAATATCAGAGTTCTTTGCATTTTCTGGAAATAGTACAAAGAAATGTCAATGAAAGATTGTCAGATAACAGGATGTATTTCATACCTTTACGAATCTTTGTATAAAGTGGATCGTCTATATATTCACAAACTGCCGTGCAGCTAATAAGTTCACCTAATTTACTTCTATTCCAGCTTAATACCGACTGACTGAATAATTGACTAACTTGCAGTTCATATGAGAAATACAGTCCTTCACCTATCAACATAAACAGGAAATAGTATTTAAAGGTCATTTAAAATGAAAATTATTAATTTACCGAATAATGCAGTTTTGTTAAGATGCTGCTGTAATCCATAATTAAGAATGGAATACATGCAATAGAATTTCGTGCCATGATATGCAAACTTCGTTGTATTTCCGAATTTTAGTTGATTAAACTTCCTTTCAGCTGCTGATGTATTTTTGTAATTAATTTGAAAGATATAATTTGGTACTTGATATTTTCCGGTGCTTTTTGATAACAACAAAATTTCCTCGTGCTTAGATTTGTGGACAGTCTGTACATCATACTTTAAATACTCAATTAATACCCAATGCAGTAAGTTAATCACAGTATCACTCAAAAGTTGATCACTTCCGAATTCGGCAATCAAAAGCAGCAAAAGCTCTTCTAAAGGAGGAATTTGATCCAGATCTTCAGCCTAGAAATGAACTTTAAATGATGTGTACTTTTATTTTAATTAATTTTCATACAAGCTTATCAAAATCCTTTATATGATTCTTTATATAGAACGCTGGAAATGGATTCACTAAAAAGTCTTTTTTGTAGCATTTTGCAGCTGATATGAACAGACTTAGCTTTAAATCTGCTGCCAGTAAGTCTTTCTGTATAAAATTTTTAATATCCTGTAACTTTTCGTCTCGACTCAATGACATTTTTATTATTACTAAAAAAATAATACTACTAGATTGACGTGGTCGAAAGGAACTGAGAATACGTCGAATATAGTGGTCGAAAAATCAAGTGTATGCTCATAAAGCGCTTAAATCTTCTTTTAACCAAACTAATTTTTATTGAAATATATAACGGTTTTTAAGTGTTTGAATTTTGATTTGAACCGGACTAAAATGAAGTGAACTACTGTACGAATTTTATTAAACTATGAAAAATTCGCTTTAATTAAACTACTTAATAGTCTTATAAAGACTTGTGCCTTTTCCTCAATTTATAATCACAATTTTGGAGGGTTGAAAAAGCTTAAGATATTTTAAATTTTGAATAATAATGTTTTGGACATTCAGTCAGAATAAAATCATTGAACAACTTTCCAAAAATGTGATAAAAAATAAGAAAAACAAACATTTAAAAGTATTAAATTCTCATTGAAATACGCAAAAATATAATTAACAAAATGACTGAAAATACATTTTCGAGTTTCGGAAAAGGTATGGAATCAAAATTAACTTCATTATCATTCAATTTAACACAAAAAATGTAAATTTATATTTTTAGCCGACAACATCAAAATAAGAACATTAGTCAATCCAAGCTCAATAAGCCAGCTGAAAAACTATAACTATCCAAGACGAATAGAGATGCAAGGAATTGAACAACCTATTATTGTCAATGATTCAACAGTTAATGTATACACTCCTTTGGATTGCGACCGGTTTTATGCTCCTCAAAATAATGGATTTAGTTTAATATCAGTTTACCATCAAGGACTTCCATTTACAAAAGATGAAATAATTAATGGATTCTATGACACTGTTGGTGAAACCTTTTTTATACCAATTGCATATAAACAGGACAGATATATTGATTATTTTCTGGTAAAAAATCAAAATGATGCAATGAGAGAATTAGTTAGGAATAAGCTACAAATTCAAGTAAAGGACTGGAAATTACCACTTTTAATTAAAATTGAAATATCTGTCAGTAATAATGGACACATTAAACCGCGAAAGTCCATTGGTACTTTCATAATACGTAAAGTTAAAGAAAATTCAGCTGTTGGAATCTTAGACCTAAGTGAGATCCAAAAAGAACCAGAATTTGTTGATATGTATATCTCGTTGAGAAGTTTGGGTGTGTCTAAGACATTTTTCGATGAAATCAACAACATCCGAGGCATCAAATCAAGTTCAAACTCAAACTTCCGGGCCATGAAGTTTTGCAATAATGAAATTCAGTCATTAGAGCCATTTAAACGACTCTTTGACTTTAAAAATATTGAAGTTCTAGATTTAAGCAACAACAATATAACTGATGTGAATGAATTTAATAATTTGATGGGAATGAATTTGAATGAAATCATCATTAATAACAATCCAGTCACAAATCATCCTCAATTCGAACAAATAGTTCAAAAAATCCTTCCAAATTTGAAGACACTGAATTCAAAGGTCATTTTTAGTCTATCGAACATGATGAATAGCATCCAAAATGGAAACAATGATATACCAAATGTTGGCGATGGAACGCTGATTAAGTCTGAAAATCTCATGCAGTATCGAAATAGAATTGAGAAAATAGTCAATGAAAAATATTGGGCTCAAGTTACTCTACATCATAATAAGCGTTACACTGTCCAAGAGATCATGAAGGAATTGTCATCAAATTTACTTAAAGAAGTTCATTTCTATCCGTGCTATTTAAAAAGATTGGACAATTATGATGAATTTTATTTATATAGAAATTTTGATGCACTAAGAATCTTGTTCCTGAATGGACTAAAAATACAGATGCCAAAGAACTCATTCACAATTGATGTCCACATTCGTTTAAATGTTGCCGAGTATAGGGAAGGAGAAGTTAATTGGTCGAGTAAGATCGCAAATGTTTTAAAGAATCGTGTTAAGGAAGACACTCTTGATTTAAATGACTTTCCACGTGATCCAGAGTTTTCTAAGCTAACAGTATTGCTTAATTCCAGTAAGACATTGGACTATGTATTGACACTTGTTAAACGAATTAATCCCAACATAACAAGAATTAATGCTGAGAACTGTAATATCTCAAACTGTAAAGGATTCGAATGTCTATTCTCATTTCCAAAGCTTTATGCTTTAAATTTGAAGAACAACTACATTTCAAATTTATCGGACTTCAGCAAATGTACATCAGTTGTAGAAGTGCACCTTGATGGTAATCCAGTATGCAATAAATCATCATATGACTATATTGGCCATGTTCGTGAAAATTTCAAGGAAATTGTGTATGTAGATGGACATCGAGTTTATGGACAGAATCGTATTGTTACTCATCAGAACTTTCTTTTTAACAAGAATGCTTATATAGTTATTAATGCATTCGTTGACTATTTCTTCCACTTATGGGACTCATTTGAACGATCAAAAGTACGGTTATTGTACAATGATTATTCAGTTTTTACCATGAGCGTTAATTATGAATTTAATGAGAAGAACTCGAGCATGACTTTTGCTCAGATTTATCCTCGTATTCAAAATCATATGAAGTTCCAAAGAAATTTACTAAAATTAAGTGACATGAACTCAGTTGCTTCAAAAGTGCATATTGGAAAGAATAATATAGCCATGGTTTTTAATGACATGAGTAGAACACGACATGATTTCAGCACGTTTACTGTTGACGTTCCATTTTTTAGTGAGGAACAAAGAAAAATTGGAATAATCGTCAGTGGCGTTTTTGAGGAGTTTCTTTACAATACTGAAGATAACTCATTGCCATACAGCTTCTCTCGAACGTTTCTATTTGACGTGATTGATGGAAATTTCATAATTAAGAATGATCAGCTGTTACTTCGTCAACCAACAACTGCTCAAATGGAAATGTTGAGAAGTGGACATAGAGCTGCTACAAAAAATGAAATTAAGGAACAATGTCGGGTGTTGCTTCCAAGTGCTTTTGAAAATCAAGCATTAAAATTATCAATCTTCCAGAAATTGACTGAGTGCTCGAAAAGCTTTTGTAAGAAGTAAGTTTTGTGTTGAGGTTTTTAACGATTTTCAAAAATTTGAATTTTAACGGTTTACAAAAATTCAAACAAAGTTTTTTGACAGTCAATTTCAAATTTTTGTAAACCGTTTCTATTTTAAATAAATTTATTGTACTTAATATCTCTTATTATTTTATAGATTATTAGAAGACAACTCATGGGACTTAAAAGTAGCATTGGCCTCTTTCACTTACATGATGGAAAGGAATGAAATTCCTGATGAAAAATTTAAATTTAAGTAACTTTTTGTACAACAATAAATCGTAATTTCTGAATTCCTTAATTAAGTTTCTGACGTTTTGGTGATTTTTCGGGAGAATCGTCTTCCTTCTTTACGGATGTTTCAGGACGCTTTGTGACAAAATTTAGAATACTGCTTTTACGGAATGTTTTTGGCTTATAATTTAAAGGCTTGTTGCATTGATCTGACTTATTTTTTGTGCTGTTTAAGTAGCTTGAAACTTGATACCACATAGTGATTTTTGGTTGTCGAATCATTTTTAAAGCTTCGTTAGAGGACACATGCTCAAAATCAAGCCAGCTGCAGATTTGCTCTTCCGTCTCCAATATTGCAGGAGTTCTATGGTGTATAGAGTTAAAGAATTTATCAGACTCGTACGTGATGATTGTGAAACTGTAAATTGAATCTCCATTCTCATCATTCCAAACATCAAACAGTCCTGCAATATACATTAGCTTTACATCTTCACATGATGTCCAGCTCGACTTATCCTCAATTTTAATTTTATCATCTTGTGGCATGTGAACAAAGTAAACTTGCCGTTCTGATGACTTTGCCTTTGGATTTGTTGTTTGCCATTCGTAGAATCCTTCAATGACCATGACACATCTCTTACCACGATCCAGTAATGGCTTATATAATTTTGAATCTGTCAATCCTTCAAGTCGTGCATTATTTGTAGTTAATCCATGTTTACGATAATCACCTTTATGCCATTTTGGTATTAATGACCATAATGCAGGAACGACAGTTCTGTCAGATGAGATTTCATCATCATCAAAATGCTTTGAGGATACAATAATTGGACAAATGTCTGTTGGTGCTATATTGTATGATGGCTTGTATCTGTGAAGTAGGGGTGTCGATTATTTGGGTTTTCAGGATTTGTACAAATCCCAAATACCCAAATCCCAGGACCCCAAGTACTTGTACAAATCCCAAATCCCCAATAAGAACAAAATATCATTATAAATATGCGCATTGCGCTGGGATTTTAGGCCAACGCATCCAGATGCAAGTCAGATTTTAACCATATATTGTTATTTACTATTGTAAATCTTGTTTAAAATCCTTAAAACTCCGATTTTTCACTTGAATTTTCTAAAACAGGTTATAAAACTCTCGAATACGTGAACCTTTATCTTAATTTTTTTAATTGCAAAAAATTGCAATTTTGGCAAACATTTTCTTAAAAATTTGAAAAATCCTGGAAATTTATGGCTTTTCACCTCAAAATTTTTTTATCAAAGCAAAAATTTATGGAAAATTGTAAGTTTTTGACAGGATTTTCCTAAACTTAATTGAAAAAGTCTCGTAAATGGAATTTTCACCATGAATAACTTAAAATTAACCAAAACAAATTTTCATACATAATAAAAATTCACTTGGATGCATTTTCAACTACGGGCCGGAAAAAAATGCCGATATGTGGTGTTTTTTGGCCAACCCTAGATTTTTCTTAACAAATAATTATGAAAATATTAATGAATAATTAAATTTTGAAGAACTAAAAAAATAATAATATGAAGAAATTTAATAATATACGAAAAATTCTATTTTATAAAGATTTGTACAAGTACTTGGGTCCAAAACCCAAGTATTTGGGGTACCCCAAATCCTTACAAAATACCCCAAATCCCAAATACTTGGGATTTGTAATCGACACCCCTACTGTGAAGTTTGAAAATGGAGAAAATTATTTTAATTTTAACGGACATTTTAAATTTAAAATTTTAACAGGCTTTTCAAATTCAAATGAACTGAACTGAATAGAACGTTCAATTTGTGATGAACAAAGACTTACTTTTTTCCCAAATTATATTCATTCCTATAAGCCGGCTTCTTCAATTCTTCATCTTTATCAACTTTGTATTTGCAGGCACAGACTATTTCATTTGGATCTAGTGTCATGCAACTTCTTCCGCACATTTTAATTTAATTTTTAACAATAATATTTGGAGGGAACTAACTTAACATTCAAAATGAAAACAAAGCCGGTTAAAGGGAACATAGCATTAAAATCTTTTCTACCTGCGAATATTGTGCATGAATAAAAACGGCATTTCGTTCTTTGGTCATTTCCATACTTTATTAATTTTCTTTTTCATCACAAGTTACATAATATTTTTAATCAACCAAATAAACCAGTGTCTTTTAAAACCTGATTTTTACAACAAATTTAAACTTTACGAATTAATACATTAATAAGTCAAAAGCTCCAAAACATAATTATGATTTTCTTCAGTTAAGTTAGACTTCATTCATTTGAGTTTCAACACTCAATGTTGTTGATTCTTCTGACTTCAGCATCGTCATCAAATGACAAATTTTCATCATTGTTTGATCCATTAAAACTTTCGACATCACCAACACTTGCATTGTCTCCAATGACAATTTCCGGAACTTCTTGTATTTCAGCTCGATTTTCGCAAGGAAGGATATCAGGCCTCAAATATCTACTATTCGCGTAATTTTCAGCGCTAATAGCTTCGCCAAAGAAGTCATCAAAACTTCTTGGTATATTCAACAAATTTCCATTTGTGCCGTTAATATTATTTCCATTTCCATTTACCCTGGCCACATTTTCTGGAGATTCCTCAGGTGAACTTACTTCAATTCTAATATTGAATCCATTTCGAACTTCAGAAGGTTCAGCTACAGCCTTCAAGGAATAAAGTATTAGTTTCAGTACATTATAAATAATTAAACTTTCCTTACTTCTGAGTGCACAGCGCTATCATTATTTACTGAACCTTCATTTGGTTCATTAATTGACGCATTCTGCAAATAGAAAACTTAATACCAAACACTAAATAATTTCCTAAAGATGACAAACCTCTGTTTCATCATTAACAACTTCTTCGACCAATTGATTATTAATTGGTGATATTTCAGCTTCAACAATCACAACGTTATCATCATTTACCAATTGATCATTAATTGGCGATATTTCAGCTTCAACAATCACAGCGTTATCATCATTTACTGAACCTTCTTTTGGTTCATCTATTGGACTATCTGAACCAACTTTTGCTTCATCCTTAGCATCTTCTTTGACCAATTTACCATTAATTGGCGATATTTCAGCTTCAACAATCACAGCGTTATCATCATTTGCTGCACCTTCTTTTGGTTCATCAATTGGATCAACTGAACCAACATTTATTTCATCCTTAGCATCTTCTTTGACCAATTTACCATTAATTGGCGATATTTCAGCTTCAACAATCACAGCGTTATCATCATTTGCTGCACCTTCTTTTGGTTCATCAATTGGACTAACTGAACCAACCTTTGTTTCACCATTAGCATCTTGTTTGACCAATTTGCCATTAATTGGCGATATTTCAGCTTCAACAATCACAACTGAACCTTCTTTTGGTTCATCAATTGGATCAACCTTTGTTTCACCATTAGCATCTTGTTCGACCAATTTACCATTAATTGGTGATATTTCAGCTTCAACAATCATAGATTTGGCATCATTTGCTGAACCTTCTTTTGGTTCATCAATTGACGCATTCTACAAATACAAAATTAAATACATAACACAAAATAATTTCTTAAAGATGACATACCTTTGCTTCATCCTTAGCATCTTCTTCGACCATTTCATCATTAATTGGTGATATTTCAGCTTCAACAATCATAGAACCTCCAGCTTCAATGTCTTCAGCAGGTTGAACATTAAAGTCAAAAACAATATCAGTATTATCTTCTTCAGGAGTTATATCAATGACTTGAACCGTAACAATCGGTACGACTAACTTATGCTTTTTGTTCATCTTTGAGCGTCGGAACAAATTGGAAAAAAATCCCGGTTTCTTTTCAGGCTCTCGAAATTCCTATAAAATTATAATTTTAATAGATAAGCAATAGCTTTTACAAGACGATACATACTATAACAGCAACCTCAGATGGATCGTTATCGATCGCATCAACATTATTAGGCAATGAATTACTTCTAGCTTCTACAGCACTACTTTCTGAAGCTGAAGAAGCTTCTCTATTTAGGACCAAATTTTCAGAAACAGTAGGCGATTCCGCCTTTTTGTCCTTCTTACTGGTGCCTATCCCGAACCGTTGATACCATCGCTTCTTCGGAACAGCACCATTTTCATCCGTCGATAATTCTGCAATACCGTTAGATGAACCTCCATTGCTGGAGGGTGGATTTGCAATTTCATCAGGTGAATTGTCTTCGTCAAGTGGTTCTCCCGTTGCGTTATTGCGAAAGTTTCTCGGTTGAACTCTAATTACTTTTACATTATTGGGAACGTCATTTGGGATTTCTATAAAAATTTTAATTATTTTGATAATTAAATGATCCAGGAAGCCATGATTTTTTTTTAATACCTCTATTTGCATTTTGTTCACTTCTCGACTTATTACTACCGAAAAGTGTCCATCCTTTCCTATTTCTATCCACCACTTCGACTGGTGGAACTGCTTCATTTGGAGCTTCAGAGATTGCATCTATCCCAACAGATTCAAAGTTTCGTATCATTTTGTCAATTTTTTTTTACCGCGTTAAAATTTTTCGTCTAATTTGATTGAATTAAAAATCCAAAGTGATTGAAAAGTTATTTTTTGAGTTAACTGAGATCAACTTTAGTCAAAATTAAAGTTTGATTTATTTAATTAAGCCTAGATACTTTTAAAATTAATTAAAATTTTAAGACGTCCAAATTAACCTTAATATTAAGAATCAAGTTCTTGTCAGTAATTGAATCCATGAAAAAATTACAAATGTCAAATCGGAAAATTCAAAAATTTAAAATACGTTACAAATTTCTGAATTTTTTTTGACAAGCTAAAATGTTTGACAATTAATTAATTAAACAATATGTGATGATTTATATTGAAAAATTATGTTTTATTGTAAAAATACCTAGGGTAAAATTATTTCGACAAACTTGATTAGCATAAATTCAGAAGGATTTAGGGCAGTTTTAAGCACTTTTGATACTACAAAAGTACAAATTTCAAGAGGTAAAAGAGCTTATTGCTTATTCACATTATATGCTTACAGGGAAATAAGGAAGATTTATGGGAAGTCATCTTTGATGAACAATTAAGCACAATAATTGAATATCTACGCGGTAGATAATGATTTCTTTGGAATATGTCCACAATCACCAAATAATTTCAATATTACTCTGCCATTTTCTGGATAGATAGACAACCAAGTTATAGATGCGTGATGAAGAGACATTCTGAGCCAAGCTTCTGGCGGAACTTGCAATGCTCGGCAAACATAATATCTAATTACATTTGCATGACAAACTAGAACTGTATATGAATCCTCTTTTTGATCAGGAGCAGCACGATGGAAATGCTTGCGAAATCCAGCTTCAATTCGTGAGCCATCAACGAAGAACTGCTAAAAAAAGTGAATAATTAAATTTATGGATCAGTCAAGAATTTCTAAAAAAAATTACCCAATTTTGAGGCTTCCAGTGTCCAACTTTTGGTTCTGGTGGAATTGGAGCTCCTTCTTCGATTAAGGAACAGTTTTCGATAATAAACTTTTTATTATCCAGTTGATTAAGAATGATATTTCCAGTTTCTTGAGCTCTAGTCATTGTTGACATTACAAAATTAGTTATTGGAATTTTTAATTCATTTAAACGCAGTCCAGACATTTTAGCCTGTTCTCTTCCTAATTCTGTAAGAATTCTTCCTTTGTCTGTTAAGGCATGAGTGTTGTATTGGCCATGACGAATTAATATAATGTGTCTAACTGCTTTTGCTGTGACTTTTTCCAACTCCTCATTGTGCTTATTTTGCTGATCTGGAGTTGGATTTTCCGGTAATGATGACTTTAACAAGGCACTAGGATCTCGATGATCCCAATTTTTATCCCATTTTGTTGATGGTGGCTTTAAATCCGAGATCCAGGAGTTTTGAACAAATTTTTTATTATTTTCATTACTTATCAAATAATACAATGAAAATCCACCCAATGAGTAACATCCTACGTTTATAGCTTGTTTAAAATACTTCCACGACATATTAATCTTAGTATCTTATCTTTGTGTTTAATTAACTCAATGAAATATCAAAATATTGAGGAAACTCAGTCTTTTATACTTAAAACATTATTACACAAATGATGAGCAGTTTTACAATCGCTTTTTCTGGCTGACTGAATGTTATTTTTGTTTAAATATTCTTTAATTAACGCAGAATTTACACAAAATAATTATGGCGGCAAAAATAAATTTTTGTTCAGAAACTTTCAGTTCATTTCAGTTCAGTTCAGACTTTTTAGACAAGAATATTCAAAATTTTGAATTTCGTTAAATTTTTTGTCTAATTTTAATTATCAATCTTTCTTTTCAAAATGGTAACTTTTATAATTATTTAATTACACTAGCTTTTACAACGAATCATAACGGCGCAATTGACTATAATCAAGTAGAAAATTTCTTACTGGTTTTCCTCCAATGTTCCCTTTCTTTTGTTTACATTTCATTATCAAACATTGTTAAGATCTGCAGTGAAAAAAAATTCATTAATAATAGTAAAAGTACACTTAAATTGATTTTAAAAGATGTATTTCAAATTATTAAAGCGTGCTGCAACTGTCAGCTGTTATTCTCTTGGTGGATTATCATTATATTATCTGGTAAACACTGAAAAAGGCAAAATAGTACAAACTTCCTGGACATCTGATTTTACTCCGTCTATAAAATGGGATTCTAATTGGGATCATCGTGCATGCACAGCATTAGTTAAACCATTGCCTGAAAACGCCAGTGCAGAGCGACAAAATGAACATAATGAAAAGTTGGATAAGCATCGTGCTAAGGCAATAAGGCACATCATTTTAATCCGTCACGGGCAGTATAATTTAAATGGAATTACGGATAAAGATAGATATCTTACTGAATTAGGACGTACTCAAGCTAAATTAACAGGCGATCGACTCAAAGAATTGGAATTTCCAATTTCGGATGTTGTAATGTCTACAATGACTCGTGCTCAAGAAACAGGAAAAATTATTTTAGGACAATTAACTAATCGGGAAAGCATTAATGTACAGAATTGTGGAATGATTGAGGAAGGTGCTGTTTATCCTCCAGGTAAAGAGTAGTAGTATTAACTAAATGCATAGAGCTCATATGTTGATTTTCCTTTATAGAACCAAAAATAGATTACTGGAATCCAGATGAGTCTGAGTTCTTTACTGATAATGCTCGTATAGAAGCAGCATTTCGTAAATACATTCATCGAGCAGATCCATCGCAGAAGGAAGACTCTTATACTGCATTAGTTTGTCACGGAAATGTTATTAGATATTTTGTGTGCAGAGCACTTCAATTTCCACCAGAAGCATGGCTCCGTATGTCACTTCATCATGCTTCCATTACATGGCTAGTCATTCATCCAAGTGGACGTGTTGTTCTTCGCTTACTTGGCGATTGCGGACATATGCCAAAGAAGAACTTATCAGTACAATAAAATGCTAAGCATTGTGAATTTATTTCTCAAATTATTAAAATCAGAAAATGTTAAAAACAAAAAAACTGATACAATTAATGTATTAAAGTAATTAACTTAATTAAGAAAGAAAGTATCTCTCTTGGAATCACAAACACATAAAAAAAATTTAAAGATAATTAATGAATTTTTCAATAAGATTACATATCTTTTCAACATCTGGTCTGAATAAATGCTTTTCATCCCAGCAAGCCTTGTACAGTCTGATATATTCATTCTCAATTTTAAATAAACTTTCAGGCTTCCTTAAATAAAATTGTTGATCCGTTAAAAAATTGATAAAAACTTTTGTAGACTCGTCGCCGACCTCATTTTCATTGTTAAGACTGTCGAGAAATTTAGACCTGAATAAGCTTTTACGAATGACATTTCCCGTTCCTTTTATGACACATTTTGATCGGTTCTGCTTGAAATCACTTCTTGATGACTTTTCATTACTTTTGATCAACAATTTCTTTGGTGTTAATGACTTTACTTCTAGTGACATCCTGAACTGTTTGTTAGAATCATCTCTTCTAATATCTATCGGTTTCTCGTTTAATTCGTTAAGTAATAAAAGTGAAGAGTCAGGTCTTAAGTTGTTTTTAACAACTTGCCATATTATAATATCATTGGATTTGATTTTTTGGTACGGAATCTCATTTTCCTTCAACTGCCACATTACGATTCCAAACGAATAGACATCAATCGAGGAAGTTGGGGCAGTTCCTTGTAACAATTCTGGTGCACTATAACGCACAGTTCCCTGAAATTAATTTATGTAAAATAAAAGTGGAAGGATTAAAAATAAATTAAAGTATATATCTCATACCACAATGCTATCATTGAAATTATCTTCCTCGTGTCCATTTTTCAGCATATCATCTTGATCGGTACTTGAATTATTATTAATTTTATAGCTACATCCGAAATCGAATAATTTACAAATATAATCATTACGATCATGATCCAGAACAATCATCAGATTATCAGGCTTTAAATCTCGATGGATGATGTTATTTCTATGGCAAAAATGTAAGGCACTTGCTATGTCCTTTAATATTTTCAGACGATGAATGAGATCAATTTTATTATCACAATGATCGAGTATGAATTGGAGATTCCTGGAACTTTCAAATCTTTCCATAATTATTGCACCGTAATCTTTGCTATCGACAATTTTGAGTATTTTAATAATGTTTTGGTTGCTTAGATGTAAAATATTGCGTTCACGATTAATCGACGAGAATTTATAGCCATCACATTTTGAAATTATCTTTACAGCAACCATTTTTCCTCGATATAATGCTTTGAATACAATCCCAAAGCTTCCTCTGCCTAAAATGACACTTGTTTGCTGGATCTTTTTCACTGTCTGCTTTAAACATTCCCTCTTTGGAGTGTCAAAATCCCTAAAAAAATCCAGGAATTTAGTCAAAATATTTAATTAACATGCTTTTAAGGCATAACTTACATGTTCCTTTAATTTCTTTTTTATTTAACATAGTATTCTTATAAAACATAAGAAAATTGATCAATTATGTTATCAACAAACTTAAGATAACTTTAATTTAATCTTTTTTGGTCCAGACTTAAAATTTCATTAAAAAGTGTTGAAAATCAGCAAATTAACGGTTAATCCAAATTTAAATTCGGCAAGTTATTCATCGAAAATTTTATGTGATTTTATTTCAAGTTAGACAGATATTTAACATGATCTGCTTAATGTAAATGTATTAAAAGAGTAAATTTATTGATAATCAATATTTACAGTCCATAAAATCCTTGTACTTTATGAAATATAAGTCAGTGTTTACAATGTTTATTTTCGGCCAAATAACACCAATACAATCATAAAAACTGCAAAATCATTAAAAAAGAAAAAAATAATTGAAATTAAAGGAACAGCTTCAGTTATGTCCAATTTTGGAATTGATTTACTATTTGAAACACAAAAGGGCAACATAAACAGTGAAAATGATGCATTAATTATCGTCATTCATTGGGTTTTATGCAAAAGCAATTTCCGTTCTGTCGGTGTTGGTGACAATGTAAGAAAATTGCGAAATTCATTAATTAGAATGCAATCTAATGATTTTTAATATTATAGAAAATTTTCAGCGATGAAGATAGACCCACAGAATTATTGCCACAAGGATGGAATCAAAATCAAACATCTTATACATTGCGATATACATTAAATAAAAATATTTACATTCTCTATGGAATTGTCTCGGATGATACTCTAATGATCAATCTATTGGATGCAAAAACTCTTAAGACTGTTGGATTAGTATTTAAGGCAAAGGAAGTCATAAAATCAAAAGTTGGAATGACATTGAATGATTATGTTAATGACAGTCAAACTATAATTAATAAGATGAATGAGGACATTGTGAAGCCTATATTAGATCAGAATTCCGAGAAACGATCAGGAAGTACATCAAGAGCTCCGCGAAATGATGATCCATTGCTTGTTAGACCTGTTGTTCCTCCAGCATATCAGGACAGAAGAATTGATCCACTTAGAGATCCATTAAGAGATATTGGACGAGGCGATTTAGATCCTTTTGGCAGAGGTGGAGGCAGCATTTTTCAGCCAGAATTCCGACCTGAATTTGGTCCGATAAATCCTCTTCGTCCTCCTGGGTATGTTAAATTGAGTTCTAGTTGTGAATATTTTGGATCCTGAGATTAAATCCTAGGATTTAAAATTAATCCGAGGATTTACGCTAATCTATCAAATTATAATGCTTTATTTCTTTATCTACAGAGTACCTCCTGGTGCAAGATATGATCCACCAAACCCATTCAGACGATTAGATCCAGACAACGATCATTTGAGACCTCCACCTGGTTACGATGACATGTTTATGTAAACTATGTCTGTCGAGGTGCATTTCGAAGTCAATAAAAAATTCTGTTTTGTACTAAATACCTAACATTGATTTTTTATTGCTTAATATTATTTTTTAAGTGCGATTTAAAAATATTTTTATTTCATCAAATAGTAATGCATACCTTCCCCCTTCTTGAATTCATTTAAGCCTAACGATTCAATTTTATGGTATATTTTTTTTTCTTCTGCCTTATTTAGTGAATATCTGAACACGAAGAAGTAAGAATCAAATTATTATATCCAAAAAAATTAAAAACATGTGCACTAATTAAATTTAATTCTTAATTAATTAAGGAAGAAGTAAAGTGGAAGTGGCTTATGTGATAAAAAAGTCTTTAATAGTTAATATAAGAAAATAAAAACAAAAAATAGAATAAAGGAAGTAATAATGGTGATGTCATTGTACAGAACATTAAAGACTGGCACTTTGAAGAAACGCCGGGAATCAAGGTCAGTAATTAAAGTGAATTTAAGGATGTCATCTTGTTATAAAATTAGAATTTAGACATCATTTAGTGTAAAAATAATTTCATTAATTGCTACTGTAAATGAAGAAAGTTATAGGCTTTCAGGCATTCGATTTCTGATTTTCTAATTTTTTCGTTATGCTGCGTTGGAATGCATTTGCAGTTTGGAAAGAAAAAAACTTGCATTTTACGGACTATTGACTAATTATGATGTATCGCACTTGCTTCTTCTGTTAGTTTATTAATTGAAGTTTGTCTGGTTATTGACTTTTAACTGCGAAATCAGAATGGAGTGAAAGGAGACTTTTAAAACTTTAAAGTTAGTGAAAAAAACATGATTAAGAAAATAACGATCGAAAAATATTTGAAAAATAACTGTCAAAAAATATTTGAATTTTCAGAATCAAATTTTGAACTTTTTCTGTACGAAAATTTAAAATTTAACGGTCAAAGTTGAACATAATGAATCCTTGATTAAAGATTATTCTTAGTAATTCAATTGATTATTGGATGCTGTTCTAAACGACCCATCTAGCATATACGCAAGCATGTTATATCTAAAAATAGGAAAGACCCTCGAAACTGCAGCAATTGTGAAATTTAAAGCCCAAAAAAAACTAATGCTTGAGTAATTCTTCATTCAATAACTTCTCTTGCCTTTCAAAACTCACTGCCTTGTTGTAAAATGCGATCAGTTGTTGGTAAACTTAATAATTTTTCTCAAATGTTTCACAATCAATTAAAAAAAAATTGTTGAAAAAAAGCTGTAATCAACAACAAATTGATGACATTTGTTCCATTGTTAATTCGCCTGATCAGAATGAATATTGTAAAGCTTTTTATATTAAGGTGTGTGACGCAGTTAATATTTTTATATTGTCTTCCCTTACACGATTCGATTTTGAGATGTGTAAAATGTGGAAGATTCGTTTATTGTTTTTATGTCCATGAATTTTAACCATGACTCCTACACGATATAACACCTTAATTCATAAAGTGCTGTGAACAACATAATATATTAAAATATCAAATCATGAAAAGAATCCCAAATCGAGCAATGTGCATAAGCACGATGAAATTTTTGGGACCAAAATATGTCACTGTAAATTATAATTTTGTGCATGTTATGACCACTTGTAGTGATTCTTCTAAATTATGATCATTGCTTCTGAAATAAATTCCTTTTGATTCATAAAACAGATTAAAAGGAATTTTGATATTCAAAACTGGTGCAGCACAGAATATTCATGAATTTTTAATGTTCCATAACTTTTATCATCATTTTTATGGAATGTTGTTAGCTAAGGTCGCTCATTTTGTTGAATTCAGATGTTTAAATGCAAGACATTCATATTTGTTTAGTTTAAGACAGTTAAAGTGGGGAATTTTGACTTAAAATTGAAGAATTTTCTAAATAAAAATTTAACGGTTTTCAAATATTCGAAACAATACTGAACTGAACGAAAACGAACATGAACTAATGAACAGTAAACATTTGAATTTTAAACTTCCGTTAGATTTTCGATAATTTAAATTGCAAGCAGAATTAAATTAACAACAAAACTTTATTATCATCAACAGCAGTCTTAAATCTCATCGGTAGCTATTTCACACTCTACTTGACTAAGCACTCAAATAAATATTGATTCTTGCTCAATTCTCCTTTTTCGTTAATTGAATTGTTAATTAAAAGTCAATGTTTGCTTAGAAGAACTAACATAATGCGTCTTACTGCTGTACAAAAAATCTAACTCCTTGCATGCTCCTCGAAAAAAAATATCAAATTTCAAATAAAACAGCGACACAGCTAGAATCGTCCATACATGAATATTTTTAACTTTAATGATGTAATCAAAGACTATGACGATGTCCAAAAATAACATCAGCATCAACTATGATGAAATCTCTCTGTAAACAATCAATATTTACCATCAATTGTATGCTTGCTATTTCCGATTCTTAAACGTCCATATTAAGTAGTCACAAAAATCCCCTAATAAACATTTTGTTTAATGACATCATATACCGGCTTCCAAATATGAATCAGCAATCATTCTTTCTGATCCTGACATATTTGACATTATCTTATATTAAATTAACATTTCAGGTCAAAGTGACTTTTAATTGAAGATTATTTTCTGAAGCCTTGTTGGTCTTGTGATTTATCATGATGCAGACTGACTTTTAGATCCTATTATACTGTTTCTAGTCATATACTCATTAGATATCTAAATCAGTGGCCATTTATTATTGAAACTTTATGTGTTGGTTGATGATGAATGATAAATTGTACATGATGTGATGAATTTTGTTATTATGTGGACGAAGATTAGGATGTGTTGATGATTCTTTGATGGGAAGGAAGATATGATTGTTTTCTGATATTTCTGGGAAGTTTTATTGACTGGATAGTTAAAGATTTAGTGAAATTGGAATTGAATTTTAGATTTTCAGTGAATTTGTCAAAGTAAACATTGCTTTGATCAAGTAAAGATTGAAATTATTATTCAAGGTCACTGAGATCGATGACTTTACAAGAGGAATCTTGATTTGTCCTTGTTTAATTTCATGCTAACGTTCTTATGAGATTAAGATTCTGAATTTTAATGTTCAACATTGTTTCGACAGATTTACTTACTTAATTTCTCAAGCAACTCAACAGTCTGAACTCAAGTCAACTTCAATATCTAAAGCACATTAAATAACTCATTCAGCAATAAGTCATTGACACTTTAGTGTTCCAAAAAATTCTACAAATTTTATTTTCCAATCACTTCCTCTATTGCAGTCATTTGTATTCATAACATTAGTGTCAAAATAAATTTTCCTCACCTAATTTTCAACCATAAATTTTGTGGTAAATCACAATGTTAAGCTGCTCTATTTTGACATCAATTTTTTTCTATCTTTTGAATTCACACTTTGACTTGAATTAATAATTGAGGCATGTAATATGAAATAAACGATACCTGACATAATACCTATGCCTTATATCACTTGAGGTCATTTCACACATCATCGGAATATCTAATCAATGTCTGTAGGTACGGTACATTTATGTACATACGATTTAATGCTATACATGCGAAAATAAAAATTGTTTCATCATAAAACGTTTAAAATAATAACATTTGGATGCAGGGATGAGATTTTAGAGGAACTTTGAAGATTTGGAAAGAAAATCTTAAGCTTTTTGACAAAATTCGGTTTTTTGGACACAATTTAGCTTTTTGACAAAGTTAAGCTTTTTGACAAAAATTAAGCTTTTTGAACAAATTAAGCTTTTTGACAAACTTATTTATTTTGACAAAATTAAGCTTTTTGACAAACTTATTTATTTTGACAAAATTAAGCTTTTTGACGTAAAATTGAACTTTTTGACAAATTTTTGAGACTTTTGGACATTTTGAAAAAACTCAATTTTATGACCAATTTCCAAAATTATCCATCCAACAACTCTGCATGCAAACATGAAAAGCGCACAAAATATGAAAAACTCTTGTGGAAAAAGTATCAATTGAAGAGCAAGAAAATGTTGTGTATTGGAGCAGCAAAGTAAGTGTAACTCGAACATACAACAAAACACACGAATCGCATTAATACAAATACAAAAACAACAAGCATTAGTAAAAAGAAAGGCAAAGAAAAAATAAAAGAGTTGGACTAAAGATGTGAGAATATACAAACAGTTCAATTTTCTTTCAGTTCACTCGTGGTTTCTGTCGCGTAAAGACATAATAAAACAAGATATATTTTATTCAATTGCTTAAAAAAATTATTAAGCTAGTGAATTAGGAATTTTTGTGATGCGTGATAAAGATTCAATCGAAGTGTGCATTGATTTTTTTGACATAAAAATTAAATTGAATTCATTATAAATAAATATCGTGATAAGAGAGTATATCCAATAAATATTAGCAAAAAGGCAAAAAGAAAGTCAGCATAGAAAGAAAAAGTGGTTAGTGTAGAAAAAGAAGTGCAATGAATTGATAGAAAATATATAAAATTAAAATCCACTTTCTCAATAAGTTTGCTAATAATAATAAAGTGAAACAAAAAGCCTGTTCAAGTCCAGTATTGGATGTATCATGATAATTGTAATAAACAAGTATTATTATAAAATGCAACACATAGAAGACGATGTTATAAAGTTTTAGTGCCTAAACATTATAAGTGACTTAAAGTTTAAGAGATATGTACGTTGTTCTTGACTTCCTTAATATTTAATCCATTTTACAATCTCTGACAATTTCTGGATGTCAAAATCATAGTATATGACATAATGAGCCTTATAAGGAACTGTGATTTGATAATTTTATTAATGCCGCCTACAAATGGATGAAGAGTGGCTCTTGCATCAAGTCTTAATTAAAGAAATACTATTATTACTGTAATTGTATTTTTTTCTCTTCTTTTAGTTCCTCGATTACGCAAAATTGTATAAAATTCCCATTCATTCATAATAGCTATCAAGTTCATTTGATGCAAATTCGTTTCAAAGTCATTGCTGGTATTTTACAGACATGAATGACTAAGGCGCTGTTTATTTTTTTTGTTTGTAATTAAAGATCAGTTGATTTAGAGCTTTATTGACTACTTGCTTGATGTTTGTATGACATTTTACTGTATTATTGTGAGTGTGGCAAGCTGGAAATTGACACTTGTGAATCATCGAATAAGATAAAGTTGAATGATTGTGTATCTTTAGATCAGGCCGACTGGAAGACTTTAAGTTGATTCCTGGATGTGAATTCCTTCCTGAATCACACAAAGGTCAATCATTCATGATTTTCAAACCATAAAAACAAGAATCAGCAGACTTAAATTGTCTGAAATTCCATAAAATGGATGTAAATAGCTGTAAACATCTTTATCGGAAGATATTGAGGTTAAAAACCTCATTTTTGATCGATGATTATTTACTTAAGTTCCGACTAGATTCAGTCATGGGCATTTAAGTAATGCATCATCCAAGACAATCTACATATCTATCAATAGCATCTCAGGAAACAAGATCGTAATGTCTGCCATAAGTCTCACAGGAATTACAAATGAAATTAACAAGTTTAAGATTATCTTTCAAGAATTGTCTGTTAATTTAAATTCTGTACTTAAGACTTACTAGTCATTTTAATTACTTTTGCTGATTCTATTTTTAATATATTCCAAGTCCAATAACTCTGTCACATACTCACACTGGTAGTGTGCGAATAAGCCGCTCATTTGCAGTAATAATTTCAATCCTACACATGAGATGTAGAATATTAAAACACACTTGATGCAGTTTTAAAAGTGAATTTTACTGAGTTAAAATGATGTGAAAATATTTTTTTCGGAAATGCCTTTGTAATTAAGTTAAGACCTTAAATTGAATCAGTTTTAGTAAGGCAATTAGTGACAAAATTGGTGTGTTTACTTCTTTTGGATTTGTTGTTATAAACTGCATCTGTTTATGGTTAGAGATATGTTGTGATTCATAGCTGGATATGAAGTTTATCAAACTTTATGTTTCTTATTATTATTGCCAATAAGCAGTAGAACAGCTTGAAGTTGAATTAATTCCAATTTTCCTAACAAAAGCTTACTTTAATTTGAGATCCAGTCAAAATCCAGTTAAGAATTCTAATTAAATATGAAAAATCAATCCACATCCAGTTCAAAAAGTACTTATCATCACGTCATATCATTCAAAAATGACCATTTCTCCTGCTCACAGCACTTCCTCAATTAAAACAAACTTTTTTTCATAATCAATCGCATTTAATTGCCTTTGTTTTAATTGATCCATTGAAGCTTCCATTAATAATTGATAAACTAATTAACTCCAATCAGTTATGAAAGGCTGATGAGTTCCGTGGTTAAAATATCAACAGGTTATAAGTCAGTCAGTCAATCAGCTTCAACAAATTCATTTCATTTTTTCGAAATTCATTGAAAAAAAGTGATGAACTCACGATTCCAGCAAGCCATGCACAATTTCAAGTCAATTTAAAACTTACCTCTTAGCTTGACTTGTGCTGAAACTTTTACTTAATTCTAATTCTCTATGCATAATGTCAAGGTCTAAAAAAAATTGTACATCAAGGTAGAATTCATGATGTAATACAATCATCAGCATCAACTTTATAGAGATTGGAGTAACAGCCATCACGCTTGAATCAAATTCATTTACGATCTATATTTGTTCTGCTAGTATAACTGACTTATTGTATATTTCAATCTCTTTTCTTATAGTCTCGGTCCGCCAGATACAAAAATAAAAGATTTGAGTCTGCCAGTTGATAATAGCACAATAAGCAGTAGCACAACAATTAATAATAATAGTAGTAGTAATAATAGCAGCGACATGGTGTCAAGACGAAAAATATTGTCTCGTTCGCGTGATGATCTTAATATGGATGCGCCATTTGTGCAAGTTGAGGAAGACGTTTGGTATCAAAAGGAAAAGCTATTCAGGGTAAGTTAATATTATAATCATGTGATAAAAGTAGGAAATAAATACTACGTAAAAGAGTTCAATGGACGTCTGAATTTTTGAATTGAATGAAAACAAAAAGTGCTATTTTTCATCATGAAGAGGAAACAACACAGTCGAGTTAAAGATATTATAACATAATAATAAGAGCAAAACACAGCAAAGAGCGAGAGAAAGAAAAATTGTAAAATTATTAGGGGGCTCGTTCATAAATGATAATTTTGAAGTTCATTCAAAAACCGTTACACAAAAATTCAAAATTTGCATAAAAATTTCAAATTTTCCGTTATTTAACGGTCATTCAATTCAAAAATATTTTGGGAAATTTGGAAATTTTGGTCAATTTAACATCAAATTCAATTACATCTTAAGATTGTTACTGATCATATATATTTAAGACATCATTTGCGAACGACCTCCCCATAAATTTTATTAGTATCGCACTGATACATATGAGTTGGATGAGAAAGTTTTCATTTTCTTTTATTTACAATAAGAAATACATAAAAAAAAATGGGAAGATAAAAACATGATTTAATTGAAGAAAAATTTCACATAAATTACATGACAAACTTTATAGTTATTAATTGCTATTTGAGGATTTGAATTGATTCCAGGTGGTCGTCAATTTGGGTTGAAACAGTTGTCAATTGTGGATTCATATTTGATTGATTTTTTAGTATTCTAGTATTGAGGATCGAGGATGTTTTGTAAAAAGTATCAAACAGTACTTGAAATCGACTTGAATTTTATATGAAGAGTCGTCTAGAGTCGATTCCAATCCATGTAATTTTAGGTCAATTTTGAATCCTTTACTGCCGCAGTAAAGTAAGCCACTCTGCATAATCCATGGAATCCCTTAGAGATTGTCTGATGTTGGCTGTATCGCTGGCTTCCACTTGGGTTGCTTGATCTGGCTCTGTCGTTGACTACCACTTGAATATTTATTAGCAACCCTCCAACAAAGTCCACATTAACCTAAGAAAATGTCTCTTTCTGTCACTAACTCTTCCTCCTATCCAAACCATCCAACGAAAGTCATTGATGATGATGACTACATATCCGCAAATTTTTTTTTTTATGAATTATATCCAATATATTCCTATCACGTGAATCTGTCATTATTCATTTAAAAATTTTCACGTTGCTAAAATTATGGCACTTGGTGATGGCGATGGAGATGATTATTGAGGTGATACTTTAACAGCATGAGCTATTAAAAATCGGAATTGTAATTTTTTGGCATCCGTAGAGAGATAGAAAGGAAAGTGCGAGAAATAATACTTGAGGGTTATTTGTATGAATGCAGAAATTTTTTTATGCTGCATAACATTTGAAAGTTATTATGGATATGTGACCGAGGGAGCAATTAGTGATTTGGTTGGATGATGTCCATCTGTGTAATTACTAGAGATTACAGACATAACCTCAAAAAATATAAATCTAACCACAATTTATGGCTGCGGTCTGGTTTGTTGGAATTATGGTTTGGACATCATTCAGCAGTTGTCCAGCAGCTCTAGAATCAGGAAACAATACATCCTAAAACTCCCAATCATAGTCAGCAACCAAACCATCAAGTACAGCATAACTTTAAATGCATAATTACTCATGTCAAAATCCAAAAAAAACACAAAGTGTCTAACAACTAAAAGCTTCAATTTCATTTTCGATCAATTGCAATTGAAATTTACAAAGATTTTGAAACTTCCACTTAACGTAGTTCACTTTTCATGCAATTGTTAAAATTTCATTTTTTTTCGGTAATTTACTTAATTGATCTTTATTAAAAGTGAAAACTCCGTTTAACGATGTTGCTTTACATTCAATAAGCTTGAAATACCATTTATTTATTAAATAATCAGTGCATTTATGTCGATTGAAAAAAAGGATTACTAAACTTTCGATCGAGTTAATTAATGTTTGAGTGGTGTTTATGGATTTTTGAGAATATTCGCAATTTTGCAAAGTTATGGAGTGTTAATATTTAGATCATGTGGAATCGAGTCAATTTAAATTGATTTGTTGAGAATATACTAACGGTTGTTTTATATTTGAAATGTATGCAAGTTGAATTTGTTTTTTTTCCCCTTTTATAGTTGTTAGTCCCCTTCATATAATTATTTAGTTTGTTTCTAATCACTGAAGAATAAACATCGTTGTTATTAACTTAGATCCATTCGGAGTCTTTAATTAAACTTATTGATAAATAAGCATTGCTGATTCACATTTCAAGAAGACTTTTCAATACAAAATCTAAGTTAACTTCGAAATTTGAAATCGAAAATTGCAAATCTGATCAAATTAATTAATCAATTCCGATTTCTTCAATAGAATCCAAATCAAGTTTACATCCTCGAATCCATAAATCTGACAAAATTAATCAAAAGGAACATCTTAGCAATATTAACAATGCAAATTCATCGAAACAAATCGAAATTTCTTAGCAGATTTTTTTAAAAATTTCTCTAATGCATAATTGATGAGTTGAATGGAAACAAAAAGCAGCTGTTGTTTCACAAAATTTCTTCGGAATTGTCTTGACATAAACAAAATTAGCTAAATATGGATGTAATCATTAATTTCGTTCATCATTTCCATAAATTTTCGATAGGCTTTAATTTGACACTTGCTATTTCTCAAATTGATGAAAAATTTGACATGTCGCTGAGGATATTGAAGATGTTTGATTGTTCCTTATCCTAACAGACATAAAGCAAGCTCAGGAATGTCATCACTTTACCATGATCATTGTCTGATCAGGTTTGATTGCCTTCATGCAAAACTATTTGTTTTGCTAAATAGGAAGGAAGTCTAAATGTTTGAATTTCAATATTTATGGTGACAAATTGCTTTTCTGGTATAAATTATCGATGCTGCATATTTCAAATGTTTGGAAATTGAACATTTCTCGATATTTATCGTGCATACGGCAGAAAGTAGCCGGATACACACATGTTTCAAATCACTATATTGTGTCTTGTTCCTGAATACTTTCTTTTTCATGACATTCTTGATTTATGTTGTTGAGATATATTGAAATTTAAGGAACTTATTGCTATATGGATTAGTGATAGTACGTCTTTAGTTGATGCCTTAGGTACCTAAAGTAATAAGGAATCCGGACAACAGTGAAGGCACCTTTATGGACTTTTGGAATCCAAAGTCCTCCCAACTCTGCTCGAGTTAGATAAATGAAGAAGGACTGCCAAAGAGAAGCAGCTACCATTTGGTATTAAAAGAACATTGTCGGAACCTCCTTCATTTGTATCACTTGCGTCTCTAACCTCAAATATGCTTAATTTCTATTCAATCTACCTCAAACCCAATCCTTTTGTTAAGATAAAGACATTATCACCAAAAATTCATTTCCTACATCCAAAAACAGTCATTTTTTTCCTAATTTCTCTCTTGTCATTATACAGCCACAATAGGATTAATATATGCGAGATAGGCAGAAAAACATGAAATTTCTGCATGTTTCCGGTAGATAAAAACTGATTAAGCGATTTTTCATCTCGTCTTCACAACTCATTGCGCAATTTGTATTATTGCATCATGTATTTATGACACTTGGTTCCAATGAATGGGAAGCAACGACTTTTTGTTATGAGAAATGTGACAGTGAAGTGCAATAAAGTAACAGAAAAGAAGCATTTACAAGATTCGGAAGATGATGATGATGATGATGCTGTTTATTATGCAATTGAAAATGTCTCTATTCAAAGCAAAAAAAGTCCAGCATGTAGCAGAAAAACTAGAAATTCCATTTAAAAATGATAGTAAAAGTGGTTTAGCCAGCATGATAGCTTTCGATTAAAAAATCTGAACGTCGTAATGTAGATCCATTAAAATGAAAACTTACGGACATCATATAAAAGAAATATCCGCACGTCTGCAACTGTGCATGAATTTGCGGTAGCCAAATTCCAAAAAAAATGAGTTTAAATGTGTCTTGTAGTGACTGTAATCATAATATATGGAAGGGTAATTTTTCATGATCATTAAACGTTATGAATAGCATCTTCGTTAAAAGATGTTATGACTCTATTTATGTATAGTAAAGTTTGATGAGATTTAAAAGAGCACCAAAGAAAGAAACAAATCAAAATTGCCAACTAATTCAGGTTTTGAAGAGATGTATCTATAACATTGGTGGGCAACTTGTGAGTCGCGGTACACCATGGTGTGGGGGTGGGGCGTAGCCAGAATGCATATCATGCCTCCAATGCCCCCCCTGGCTTCATTCCATGCGACAATCCGTCAAAAATGTCATGAACCGTACACCATGTGCGGTTTCAGTCGAAGCTTACTAAGTTGTCCCACAAAGATTAACAGGTTGCACACCACTGATCTACAGCATATGATTCGTTTACATATATTGCAAATTATGATTGATGAATGTGAAATAAATAATAAAAAATTACATGCATTATGGATATACAATCCATCATCATCTTTCACATTCACGTTTGAAAAAAACGTTTTTTTGAACCTTAAAGACTTTTTAAAAAAATCGTTGGAATGTCTGCCTGTCTAACTGTTCTCAAGCTTTATCCGATAGATTATTGGAACCGACAACCAGTATCTTTTGTATAAAATCATTAATAATTGACATTAGAGTATTTATGTCAATTTTGAAATTATTATTTTTTGTAGACTTTTGAAGTCATGTATCTACATGACATGTGGAAATGGAATCAATATTGTTTTATGAAATATATGGGAAATTAGAGCAAGCTATGTGCTTCAAAAAAATGTGAATTATAGACATACCTAATATGTCGATACAAAAATATTGAAATGGACAGCTTTTAACAAATTTGAATTTATGTATTTACGTAGTAATGGACTATGTAGATGTGATTGATTTGATTTGAGTTGCAGATATGGAATTTGAATAGAATTTGGTCTAGAAATGAAGTTTAAGTTGTCTGACCGTACCTTTTTAAGAAGTTTGAGGTTATCTTAAGTTATATCTAGCTTATACTTGAATAGCATAGCTGCTTCGCTGGATTGATGAGAAGTCTTGAAGTTGCCCTGACTAAAGTCTTGCGATTCGTCGTATTGTGTTGCTCCGCATAGTTAAGTCCAGGTTACTTACTTCGCTGGTCGTACAGATCAACAGTTATCAAAGGTCTCCATCAGATGACGCTTATAGCTGGCTTTTGTTTGCCAATTACCAATTCCAAATGCAACACTGTCTCCTTCCAAAAGTTCTTT
Organism: Chironomus tepperi; assembly: GCF_022539635.2. Taxonomy (NCBI): domain Eukaryota; kingdom Metazoa; phylum Arthropoda; class Insecta; order Diptera; family Chironomidae; genus Chironomus; species Chironomus tepperi. The sequence continues at coordinate 1,391,189 of NW_027226420.1, read as the reverse complement.
GGTCTTCTAAGAGCTTATTGTCATTTTAAAACTTCCAGACATCCCATTCAAACCTAATATCCACCAAAAACCAACGATTTAACCTCAAAATTACTCAATTTATTAGCCGAAGACACTAAAACATCATCAAATCTTCTCACATGCCCTGAATAAGCAATCCATTAACTCTCTTCATGCCACATAATTTATCAAATTAACGAACCCATTCTAAAGTATCTTCGTCTCAGCCCTAAATTTATAACAAATTAGTGTCTCAATAAATCTTCAAACAAAAACAAAAAGCCGATCTAGATATTGCGCAAATGTCATTTGTAGACAATTTGTTTAACATAATGAAATGAACATTTTGAATGTTAATGATAGTCCAAAATGAAATGAAATTTACCTTACATAATACTATTTTGCATGTCGTATTATAAAACAATTAAATTGCAATATCTTAACCTTTCATTTAAATTATTATCCAGCATATAAATCGCCTTACTTTCAGTTTTTATTTCTCTCTCTGCTGTCATTGTTGATTTGCATTTGTTTGTTTTTCTATGGCTTGCATTAAGAACCTAAATTTGTTCCACAGACGTCAAAAAGAAATTTAATGAACAAGATATGGAGCAAAAGAAATTATATAGCCAATTAAGTAACCGACTGAAAACGAAAGTAATGGAAGGTAAAAGACCTACAAAAGAGAAGCATAAAAAGAAGAAAAATGACAAAGAGTAGAGTTAAAAATATATACAGCTTTTATGAATGAAGACAAAAGAAATGAGAGAAAAGACGTAAAAATTTCTTTACTATAAACCGCGAGAGCTGCTCATTTAGGTATTTTTTGAGTCGTAAACAGAGTTGCTGCTTTGGTAATGGCTTAAAATCTATTGATTCGTGTTTAAAATTGCAATTTCTGATGTTTTCAATTTGAGAATAACTTTAAAAGTTCAAAAAAGTTCCAGTAATTTGATGCTTCGATGTATTTCAATGTCTGTTGATAGATGACAAGCTTTCCAATGTTTATTTTCAACAAATAAACACTTAATACAGATGTTAACACTTTAAAATCACTAACTTAATATTGTGAACAAAGGGTTAGAAACTATTTAAGGGGAAAAACAACTCCAAAAGGGGTAATCAACTACTTTCTCAGATAATTCAAATTTAAAATGACGGTTGAAACCTAAAATTGCTCAAAACTTGAATCTCCAACTTCATTTTACTCAATTAAGACTTAATTTTTGGTCAAATTTCCTCTATCTCAGGTAAATATCCAGACAACAAATGAGACCACAATAACAAAATAAGAAATCATGGAAATTGTAAACTTAAAAGCCTTTTTTCATGAATGGAATAATTGAACGTAGATCATCATCATCAATTCCCATATTATTTTTTTGTCGGACATTCTTCTTCTTTTTTTGTTCATGTCTGCTTAACAATCCACAAAAAAAAGAAGAGATGAATGAATATTGGATTTAACTTTAAAAGTATATACTCATGCCATTCAACTTACTTTTATTTTGACTACTTTAAATGACGAGTGACTAATTCAATTCCAAAAAAATTTCTTTATTTTTATCCAACAATAGGAACATGTTCAGGAAGTTTTAGATAAGTGGACACAAATAGACGATGAGATATGGGCTAAAGTAATTGTCTTTGAAAGAAATCGTCGGGTAGCTAAAGCATATGCCCGCACACCAGTACTCACGATTAATGGATCTGATGATGGCTTCGATGGTATGAGGTAAGTCTAATTGCAATTAGTCGTAAGAAACCCTAATGCGCATTAATGTGATTAATATGTGAAGCTATTCCGATACACGGTGATGATTTTTTCACACAATTCTTGATATTATCTATTCAAAAAAACAGATTTTCTGAAGGTTTTTCACACCGGTCTGTCCGTTATGGCAGTAGCATCATGTTTATGGAAGCTACAAAAGTCATTATTGTTTCACAAAACTGTCATTTCATTACCAGTTTTTCTCTCTTCCCTGTTGAATATTCATCAGATATTTTCATGGATATTCAATTTTCTATCATGACGTAGGAGTTTATCTTACTCATTAATCATTAACTTCCGACATTAATGCTGCATTCTTATTCGATACAATTTTTTTCTTCTTCTTCTCCTCATTAAACATCTCATCGTTTATCATTAATGGGCAATTACGATCATGAAAGGTAAATATAAACGTGTACAGAAAGTGAAATGTTATTGATGGATTTTGTGTGGTGTGCCAATAGATCATTTGGATAATATTCGTATTTAAGGGGATTATGGTTTTTCTCGATGTCAATAGGTTCTCGAGATCGAGATCTAGGCATCCTTAGATATTTATGCAAAGGGTGTGAAACTAATCAATCCCATGTTTATTCATTTGGATCATTTCGATTAGTTGTGCACCCTTGATCTTAGAAATCGTCTCGATTTCGAGATGATTCAAAAGTTTAAGTCATCGCTTCTCTAACTTTGGTTCAAGACATATTTGATAGTTAAACTCAGAATTTTTTAGTGTTAAAAATCATTTAAAACTAGTCAGGTTCAAAAATTTTGAAAATTTAAATCGGTAGTAAGTCGCAAAATTCTTGAGGTAATTCACGAGAACTATAATGAAACAACCAAATTTACACTAGATATGTGGTTTTCTAAGTTGCATCAACATATTCCTTACTTACTTCCTGAAACCATGCTCTGACCTGGAGTCTAGGTTGCTACAACATGCTTTTCATTTCCATTACTCTATTGCTGGCCAAATCACAAAGCTTGTACAAATTCTCAGTTTTGACATCTAACTGACATTCCTTCATTACTGTCCTGCTCTTGAAGCACCAGGACGCCTAATCCTTGTGGATACCAACCAAGCGCAACATAAAGGGAAAGACAATCCTTGTAGCTCAACAGTGATCCATAGCCTTCTTCAGACGCCGCCTAAAACTGGCTCAATTGCTTGCTTCCTCCTTCCAATTGCCAATATCAAATGCAATACTGTCTCTATCGATAGCTTCCTTCCATGAGATCCTAATGATCGCCATTAGATATAAAACTATCCCCAAAATCCAATAGAGCAGCACAGGTCCATCAGCACACCTTTCACAAATAATAACTCCAATTACCATTCCACAATGCCCTTGTTAAGGTTTAGTTCAATAACTAAGCCAATAGTATGATAATATCAAGTATTAAATCAATCAAAATAAAAGTTAATTGTAATACGGTATATGTAAAAGAAATATATTACGTGATGTAAGCATGATTTCTCCATAAATTACATTTAAATCATAAAATGTACTGTAATTGACTTGATATGCTGCAAGAATAGATATTCCTTCATATTTTTATTGTTGTTGTCGATAGATGGATACACTCATATGATAAATATTCACATACATTTGCATTAATTTAGTTTTCATCGCATTTTATGCATACCAGTACGCTTCATAGTGACTTTCACTCTCGTTTACTACGTTTGTGTCTATCTATGCTTACTATGTGTATATGTATAAACTTGCTTGCTCCATAAATGTACATAACGATGTTTTTTTTAATATCGCAATAACGAGATATTGCAGCAAGTATTCAATTATGCTTATTTCCATCTCTTCCTTTCAATTTTTACAGAATTGGCTTGTGCGGTTTTGATAATCCAATGCGGGATCAAAAAACAGATGAATTAAAACGTCATATTGGACAGGTGAGATTATGTTGTCGATTTTGTTAATTTTTGAGGTTAATCTGCTTATGGGTATGTTAGGTAGTTGATCATTTCCCCATTAACAGTGTCTGATCAAGCTGAGAGTTAATCACAAATTGTAGCAAATATTTTCCGTAATTACATTTTGTAATCTATAGCATGAACCGGCAAATCAATAATTATTTGATTACAGTTCTTAATCTTGGGAAAGTAAATGTATTTTGGCAATTGTTATCGCATGATTGAACAAGTCGTAAGACTTTCGGGTATTTTTGTGGATTATGTGTCTCTAAATTGCACAATTTTGTTAGATTATAAAGGAACTAAAGTCATAAGTCGTTTAGTGAGTAGAAGTGGCTCGGTGGCGGAATGGTTAAGTACTTCGGTACCTAATCATTGCAACACCGACCTTGGGATCATTGGTTCGAGACTCGGCAGGAGTCTGATGAAGTGGAATTCAGCTCACAGCCTCAATTTTGTAGACTACATGCAGTAATGCTTATCAATTGAGTGGATTTGGTCCCATTGTAGACTGTAGATCTACAGAGGTATGTCCGCATCCTCACTCCTTAACCCTGAAATGCCTTAGCCGCGGATATTTTGAACTGTTCTAAGCCAGTTCTAATATTATTTCCCATTCATTAGGATAGCTCTCATTAGAATCTGTTACAATATCTTAATATTCAATTCGTCTTACATTAAGTCAATCAATCTATTGAATAGAGCTTCTGGACTTTGATATGACGCCTAATTATTAATTATGGATCAACCTTATTCTATTCTATATGATTTTTCTATTTTATATTACAAAAAAATCATATATTGAGAATAATAAGATCCGTGTAGCACAAAAAGGCACAATTGTGGTATCATGCATAGTAAACCAGTAGGTGGAACACACCCATGACGAGAACTCAATTGTGTAACTTTGCTTCTTTCATAAGATTTGCTATGAGAAAATAAAAAGTTTCTAATCTAACTTGCCTTTTATGGACAAGATAATAATATATCAAGAAGCTATGCAATTTGTCATGGGTTTGATGTTGTATGTGCAGGTAAGAAATATTGTAGCCATTAATTTTAAAGGACACAAAATTTGTTCGACCTTTTCAATCCAAATCAATAATCCCAAAGATTCATAACCTTAATGCAGTGGTGGGCACTACGATACACCATAGTGGTGATCCTCGTCCGGAGCCGAAAAAACCAAATTTAATTAATGACAGTTCCAAACTGATTTGGCGGCACATTTGTGTAGTACGGCGTAGACATTGCTCATCACTACCTTAATGACTGATCAAAGCAATCCATTCATTTGAATTTAATCCGCTGACTGATAAGCAGTCCTAATAAATAACATTGGTACCTTAATCGCTCCATTATTCGTTTCAATAAGTACCTTTGGATTATAAGTCACAGATTAATACGTAAATAATGAATTAAAATAATTATAAAAAGATTAAGAAGATATAAGCTTCTCATTCAAGTTGGCTGCTGTTGATGTTGTTTCTTAGAAAACATAATTGGTTGAAATTTAATATACATCCATAAAAACACACGAAAATATTAATAATAATTTTATTTTTTGTGGCTTCTTTTTTCCCATCATGTCAAAAAATAATAATATTAATTTTGAACTCAGCACAGAAAATTAATTAGGCAAGAAAAGACCAGTAAATATTCCCATAATATAATTAAATTAATCAAATATGAGTGCTTGTGTTGTGTAAGTTAAATCTCTTGTGTTGTGGTCAGAGATGAGTTTACTGGGCTGGTTAATGGCTAAAATGACGAGATTGTCGTTTGTTAATTCTATGTGGAATAAACAGAAGGTATTAAGGTGTTCTATGAAGACTTAATTAAGGGATCTCATTACGATACGCTTAATCATCACGTTATTATACTGAAATGGTAAATAAATTGACATTTTCCCAAGCTAATTTGGAATTGATTCGTCAATTTGCTAGGATTTTACAACTATTCAGTATCGCCGGTTTCCTTAACCCCTTTCCCTCAAAAGTAAATGCACCCTTTCCTCAAAATATAAATATTTCTGGGTTTTTCACTAGTTGAGATTGTTTCTGCTAGAGTAAGGTCTCTGAAGTCGAATGGCAATGCATCAAGCTTAATTTTTCTAACCATGATCACATGCGAAAACGTGGGTTCGATTCCAAACAAAACCCCTTCTTTCAATAATTTAGATTCAATAGAATTAAGAGTGTATCTAGTGTATCCAGTCAGTGTCGAATCCAGTTGGGGTCGTATCCAGTTATGGTCGTATCCAGTCAGGGTTGCATCCAATCAGGGTGGTTATATCCAGTCAGGGTTGTATCCAGTCAGTGTCGAATCTAGTCAGGGCCGTATTCAGTCAGGGTTGTATCCAGTCAGTGTCGAATCTAGTCAGGGCCGTATTCAGTCAGGGTTGTATCCAGTCAGTGTCGAATCTAGTCAGGGTCGTATTTGACCACAAACTCCTTCTTCATATTTGAAACAAATTCTTCACCTTGATGGGGTTTAGCCTCATCCCTCTAAAATTTGGATAGAGTATTCTCCTGTCTAGGTGGTTTTTGTCACGAAATTCCCAATTTTTTGATCAAAATTCATCAATTTACTAGGGTTTAAGCCCTCCTTTCCCACACAAATTTCCAAAAAGTCGATCCAAAAATGAATCATAAAATGCTCATGACATTGCACTGCCCAATATATGAAGACATTACTAGTAAACCTTTTGACATCCACATATCACCCAATGCCTGTATTTGGAAGCCTTTATTTCATTTCTTAGTCCGTATCATATCATTAGCTTTTGTTTTACTTATGCTTTCAACAATGGATTAAAACGGCATGAAATATGACCACTCTATAGAGTCGATACAGAAATGAGTGATGTTGGTGTTATGAATGTCTAAACAACTTAATACAATCAATAGTATAAAGTTAATAGACTATAAGAGAATTTTGAAAATTTTAATAACACAAACGAGTTATGTCTATGCACTAACGCGGTTGTAGATTTAAAAATGTTGATATGAAAGAAATCAAGAACAAGGTCGAATATTGTCAGGTGAATGGGCAATTTAAATGACTACCTAAATGTTGTTTCCTATGCTCATTTATGCTTTTATTTCTGATTAATGTGACTTGTAGACTTTAGATAAAATTATACAGCATGTTGTAAAGATTTATAACAAATGTTTGAATCGTCCACAATTACTGATAAAGGTCGTGATAATGAAAATGAAAATTGAAGGTCTGAGAAAATGCTCATTGACTTGCTGCTGATGATGATGTTATGTTAATATTATTAAATAACATAAAGCCATATAAAAAATAATAATGTAGTTGTAAAGTAAAACTTAACGGAACAACTTTTCCATGCTCGTGCACATCTTCTACCAATATTTTTACATACATACGATGATCGTAATCGTAAAGCAGAGTGAAAACCTGATTTTTTCGGAATTTCTCACACTTTCGTTTTCGTTTCATTGAAAATAAACACAAAAATGAACTTGAAATATTTTTTAATTTTCCTGTGATTGCATTTAAAGTACTTTAAAGTTACTACATAAAGGTGCGGTGAAGAAGAAAGACAAATATCATTTTGTATAATTAATGGATATGCTTAATGATTGAATATGAATTAATCAACAATTTTTTATATTTATTAACTCATCAAACTCCAATTAATATCATTTAAGTATTTAATTTCAACATTTATGATTTAATTACGTCGTTTTTACATCAGTTGTTCTCAAACTATGAGATCATATCCAGTAAGTTAACTGGAAACGGAATGTAGAGTTGATTGTTAAGATTCTGATGGAATTTTAAATATGTAATTTAGTACTTTAGGATTTAATTTGATGTTTATCTACTTCTTACTTCATCTTAATCTTAGATTTTATCTATCTTAAGGCGCTAGCACTTGATATCATTGTTTATCACTTAAATGCTCATTGAATTAATATTAATTAAGAGTTCCAAGCGGATTTAAATATTCACAACAATGTTTATTCTTCGAAGTTCAAAAATTGACCAAATTTTTGCATCAAATAAGGTCTTCAACTATGTACAATAAATAATATTCAAATCTCAAATGAACGTTAAGTTCAATTTCGATTCCAAATTGAGAAGTCATGAATCTAAGTATGCATTGTGTCGTTAATCCACCATGGATGTAACATTTCAATTTATACCAATCAAAAATCATTACCAGAAGCGTTTAAAATCCTCAACTTAGCTCCCAAACTAATGAATCATCTTCGCAATTCCATCGCTTAAATACTTTATTTATGTCCCATCCATGAACTTTATAATTAACTTTATTCCATGTAGAACAGAGTAAAACAAATTTATATTCACATTAAAGCTTAAAAAATTGGCCGTAAAATTAATTCTTCAATTTATTAGAAATTAAATAATAATTAAGCCATCATTCAAACGTACCTGGATTAATAAATTTATGTATTTTAATGCCACATCGGTGCATACATGTTATGAATTCAAATGATCATAATAAGCACGTGTACTTTACGTACAAATTGCATTAAAGCGTAATTTCCTTGAAGAGAATAAAGGCGCTGCAATAATTTACACTTCATGACATTTATACTTAATATTAATGCTTGAGTCCGCAGTCATTTAGAATTAATAACGTTTAAATTTTGAGAGATATAAACTTTTTCTTCACAATTTTTAATTCTAAATGACACAATAAATTTCATTAGACGTAGAGAAAAACGGATGTGTAGTCAAGACGTGCTTTGTATGATCTCATTGAGACTTAATCATCGCTTTATTTCACACGAGTGTTTTTGTCTACTGACTTCTAAACACTTTTTTTATATTCGCAATTTTTGCTTGTTGCTAATGAAAATAAAAGTCGATTTTTATGTTAAATTAATGACAATAAATCCGATTTACAGATGGACATGAAAAAAATAAAGAATTTAAATGAATATTAAATGTCATCAAAATTGGGGTCGATCACTTATGACGTCTTACTCATGACAAGTTCCACAAATGTTAGATTTATAGCTGGACATATGGTTCTGATTTTGCTAGACAAGTCAAAGTGGCTCGATAGCGTAGTGGTTTCGTTCTTCGGATTTTAATAATTACACATCGACCCAGCGGTCATAGGTTCAAGACTCGGCATGATCAATTTTTCTCATGTCCTTTTTTGAATCATTTGCACTGGAAATGCGATTTACAGTCTTCCTTTGAAGACTACGGGTCTCCTTTGAATGAACATTAATGCCTGTAGCGTCTTTTGAAGGCTAATGCTTGTAGTTTTCAAAGGAGTGATTCAGATGGCTTACAACCTCCCTTTGAAGACTACAGGCAGTAATGTCATCAAAGGAGTATTTCAGATCACAACTTAATGAACTGTAGGTTTAGGTTCCCTTCACTAGTTAAACTGTCATTAGCACTTAGACACACATAAAGAGAAGCTCTGTATATTTTGGTCCTGAATAGCTTCATCTAGAATGAACTTTGTGTTTGACTAGAGTCAGAGACTTAAAAATCAAATTTTCCCTGTCCATCCATAATGATCAATTCCCAAACATACCGAAAACAATTAATCATGATTGATAATAATTAAATTTTACTTTATCAGGGTGTGAAGCTCAAAATGGATGACAATGGAAACATTCTAGCAAGACGATACTCAAAAAGCAACATCTACGTAAAAGGAGCATCAAATTCAAATGATGAGACAGCAATTGGAACAGAAATTCTTAAATCACCATCTCAATGTTTAGAGATTGAGAAGGTCATGAAAATTTTTGATATGAAAAAATTTCAATCAAATGTTAGTCGTGAATTGAGTCGTTCATATCCAGACAGACGACGTCTTGAGACACAATGCATGTCAGTATTGGCATTTGTCAAATCTGAAAATGATGTTTTAGATTGTCCTATTTGGGTTTTAATAATCAACGTCGTTGCCATGGACATGCTTAAAAGTAAATTGCCTCCAGGTGAGCATGATGAAATTATTTTCTTGTGCTGTATATCAATCGGTTTCATTTTACTTAAATAATAATAAACTTTATGCACATTGAATTGTAAAAAATTTTGTTTTTTGCCTGACTTGCTTGCGAAAACAAAAAGGCACAAAAAATATTGAAAATCATTATGGGAAAGTTTTTTTTGCGTAGTTGTTGCTATGAATATTAAGCGTGCCTTTTTGTATCTTACAAAATAATAATAATAACAATTAATTCCGTTACAATAAAACAGTTCATCGACAATTTGATATGCGGAATCGTCCAAGAATTCCAGTTCCCGATGAAGATCCATACAGTTTAGCTGGTAATGAGATTGATAGTTCAGGATCATCAGGTTTTGGTGCATCAGGCATCTATGGACGTGTTCCACGTGATCAAATGGTAATGCAATCATCACAATATCCACCATTAAGACGCGAGAAGCCGCCAAAATTGCCACCACGCGGCGATAATTTATATGGACTTCACGAAACTCACAGTGCATTGAAAGTAAGTGTGATGTGTAGCATACAGTAATGTAATGTAATCCTTGTACTCTATTTCTTTTTAGCCTGATTATGATGAAATTGACGATGATGAAATACGCGTCAAGCTAGTCTCAAGAAGTAAATCGGATAAGAACAACAACAACAACAACAATAATAGCAACAATAAAAATCAAAGGAAATACGGTAAACAGATCATTTGATACGTTTCGTAATTTGTAATGCAATCAGCTTTCAATGACTTTATAGTCACTTCTTCTCGTGTTCAAACGAAACAGTGCGACAAGGCAGAATTTTCTATTCAATTCTTTCATAGATCACGAATTATTTGTAGTTCAAGATTTACTTCTTTTATTCCTGAACAGAACAATGATGGTAGACAAAAAAAAAAGTGAAAAGTTTAAGACCTTCGGTTGTAATGTAATAGAAATAAACATCAGCAGTAGAAGTTGCGAAAGTGCCTTTTAAGCGTGCCTTTAAACTTTCCTTTTATTTGAATCTCATTAATATTCTGGTATTTATTTCATGTATAGATGATCCATACTATTGCGGTTTGCGTGCTCGAGTACCGAATTTTGCAAAGGAAAAGGTATCACGTAAGACAAGTCGTGCAAATGAAGAGATTTATGTCAGCAATAGTCGTAATTTAAATAGAATTTCACGCGATCCAGTGATTAAAAGACGTTCAATTGCACATATGGATAGACATCAGCCAACATTCTCATCATTATATCAATTAAATCAAATTAATGATCCTAGATCAAGTTTATATCAAAGACTTCATCATCATTCACATAATCTGATGTCACCAATGAGACAATATGGCATGTGGCATGCACGAAGTTATGAAAGTGGAATAGGTGAGGCTGCTTATAATCTCTTTGGATGATTTATTTATTTACTTATTGACATTACAGATTCAGAATTTGTTGAATCACCTTATCATATGTATGGACGATTGCCAACACCATCATCGAGAGGTGGATCACGCGGTTATGTCTCATCAGCATCGAGAATGTATATTGGTGATTGGGAATAGTTGATGATTTGATAATTGATTTTCTACAGATTCCCGTATAATTATTTTTAATAAGATTTCTTTTGCAATAAATGATTTTAAATGAGAGGGGGTCCCATATTATGAATATTTGGCATATCTGGTTAATTGATATATAGGGATGAGAATCACTGCCTTAAGCCTTGCTAGGCATATATTATTGATCTAGTTACCTAAACTAATATTGCTATGGATAACTTAGGATATCTCCTATTATTACCCTGGAGCACCAGATCATGCCCTAGTGCAGTGTTGTCTAAATTGTTTGGAACGGCTCAATTGAGATCGCTTTTAGGTACCTTAGTTGCTCTACTGCACCATGAAAGCATGTTCTTTGCCAGTTAGGATTACCATCAAGTTGTGTCGCTGTCCAAAAAAGTGTAGACAACACTGGCCTAAGTAATACCAAGCAACTAGCTGAATTTTAATTAAATATCTTCAAATCATAAATTTCTCAAAAAATTTTCACTATGTTACCCCCCTCAAATTTTACATAAAACTTTGTTTCATTGTCTAATAAACCAAAGAAAGTCAAAAAAAAAAAGTTTTTCTGTGAGGATAAAGTCTCATCACAATGTTTTTGTACATCATACGATGAAATTATAATTGATATTATATATACAATAACATAAGTCACTTACCACTAGCGCAAAGTACTTCCATTATTATTTTTTTTCATGATATTCTTAATGATATTTAGCCATTTATATTTTTTATCAGCATCAATTTTTCTCTTATTTTATTTTTTTTTGTCTGCATCCGACTTGAGGACATTCTGTACTTTATTACTATCCATAGATAATCGTAAGCACAAAAGCTTCTTGCATGTATAATTGTATAATTTTTTATATGAAAATAAAAATTATATTTTACGATAAAAATGTAAATTAAAGTATTTTAATTGACTTGGTCAATGATTTTTAATTCCATTGCAGCAGAGGTGGGCAACCTGTGTGCTGCGGTACACTAGTGTGGCATGATCCGTTTGGCGTTTGCTGTTTTGGTCGAGGCTTACCACCAAGATGTGTACATATGCTTGAAGGGCCTATCTTTATGAGCTGGAGGAGGCACTGCGATAATTAATCAGTTGTACCAGTGTGTGGCCGTCTCAACATTAGATTGTCGAAAAATTCGAACAATTCGAACTCAACTTATTTTCATATAAAAATTTACGTTAGGAAGAAAAGTAAAAGTAACGGTTAAAAAAAATTTGAATTTTGATAATCAATTTTTTTTTTTTTGAAAAAATTTAACAGTCGCTTTTGAGAAAGCAACACTCTGTGTTGTACCACAACCTTTAGACCTATAGTTTATAGTTTATATCACTTACAAGCTCTGCACATTGTTAAGACACGAGCACGTCCTAAGACTTGATTTAAATGGCAATGTCCCTAGTTACAATTCGTGTGTGCATGTTTCCGTATTGAAAGTCATCCAGATAATAGTATATAAGGATATACCTAACAATGGACACATTATGTGTCATTGCCCTCAAAACCGAATCCAAGACACGAACCGAACTTCGTAACTAGAACGACTACCATAGGTCATTGCTCTTCCATTTGAGCCACTGATGCCATTTCACCGACAATGGTGTATGAGGTATGTAAAGGTTGTTCACCACTGAGTTACAGCAACTCTATACATCTCAAATAAAGACATCTCAAAAGAGTTATTGATTAAATATATTTCAGGTATGAAATTAATGGATGTTAATTATCGTTATTTTGATTAATGAAACGACATTAATGCATAAGTAATTGCAAAATCCAGAAATGATATTAATATCATTGCTGCAAATTTGAAAATTAATATGCATTATTTAATATGTATTAATTGTTCTAATTATGACTGAGATAAATTATTTAAGTGGATAGAGCTTAAATTTATACTAATTTCCTCAATTATATTAAATTCTAGACCACATTAAGATCTAATGAGGGCTATAAAGTTACGCGAGTTAAATCATGATCAGGAATTATTTTTATTGAAGATATTCGATCAAGATTTGAGACACAAAAGCTTGGAAGATTTAGCTTTATATTCCAAAATCTTAACTCCACTAAATTAGGATTATTAGCAGCTGTGCTTTTAAGTTTATTTGGGGTTGTCCAAAACTATGTCTTGCATTAACTAGTTTGAATCATTCCTACGGCACACCTAGCGATATTATAAAGTATTCAGCATAGTTTCAAAGTTAGTAAAAATTCCTTAATAGCTTACTTGTCAAGGTCTGAGTCATGAAAGTTGATGTTGAATTTTAAATCCCAGGGTTCGAATCTTACCATTCGCATATCGATTATTCGGAAGTTTAGATACTTCAGCTTCTTACTTACTTACTTACTTACTTACTTCGCTGGTCGTACAGATCAATTGTGATCCATGACCTCCCACAAGAGTCGCCTAAAGCTAGCTCAATCGCCGGCTTCCACTTGCCAATTTCCGATACCAAGTCCAATACTATCTACTTCAGCTTCTTAAGTGTTGAAATTTAAAAATGGGCACAAAGAAGTAGGCAACGTGAGAAGTAAGAACGAGTGATGCAGTTCAGACATTAAAAAGATATGTGACAGCTGTAAAGCAGTGGTGAGCAACCTTTTATTTTTTTCGGCACACCTTGATGGTAAGCCTTGAACGAAACCACGCACGGCATTCGTTCGACATACAGGTTGTCTACCACTGTTGCATAGTCACCAATGAGAGATTCTACAGAAACCACCATGGACATATTGGAACTTACTGAATAATCTAAATATGGATGTTAATTGACTGCTGGACACACAAAATTTTGTGAGGATATCATGCGATGTATACCTGATCTTTTATTTTTTAGTATGCTGCCATTCTGCTTATTTAATTCCAAGACTGAGACCGAGATTACAAGGGAATTCTTTAAAGTCGACAAAACCTGAGATTTAGACAGGTAAGTCATTGCTTCAGTTTCGAGAATCCTTATTAACTAGCGACACTTAAGTGACACAACTTAGGCGTCACTTGATTAACAAAAAAAAGGAATGACATTCAGTCCTGTTCATTCATAAAAGTCAACAAGTCAATATTCTCTCATAGAAGAAAACCCCAGAAATGCTTCATCATAGACAGTCACAGAATTTCTCACAATTTCCTCATCATCTCACAGAAAATTCAGGGAAATTCTTTCACAATTAAAAGCCTTCATAAAGAGGAACTGTTAGTTCTTGAATATTACATCTTATTCACATCCACATTCCATTAACATTGAAGGAATATTTCCAATCAAGGACAATTCCATACTTCACACTTTTATGACTCACACGCATCGATTTAAAGCGTGAAATTTCCCATACCTTAATCCGTTTTATGTGTAGAAGCATGCTTAACATCATTAGTCAACAGTCTTTGACTGAAAAGGATTAATTATTAATAATAATTATGGAATAAAAATGCAAAAAAATTCGTACACATAAAAAAATACCATTGATTCACTGACTATGACCTTACTATGAACTAATGATGATATTGAAACATTTTCTCTTGAAATTTAAATGAATGCAGTTCAGTTAGGGTATATAAAAATATATCATTCGTTATGATTTCATACGATTGTGTAAGACTTGAATTAAATAATCATTATGCCAGGACATTTTCCTTGAACATTTCATGCTATACAGTTAAATAAATTATTAAAGTCATGTTCAGTGTGTAATTTTTATGCAAAAATTTTTCGTAGTTGAAACAAAAAAGCAAGTTAAAAGTCCTCGTATTATTGATTGAGGGACTTAAGCTCATTTTTGCCCTGCGATCAGAATTTTATGAACAGTAAGTAAGCATAATAAAAGTCAAGTAGGCGAGCATTTGAAAATTCTAAGAAAAATAACGGTTATTTTTTTTTGAAAATTAACAGTCGAAAAAAATTCAAATTTTCAAATGCTAAAAACACGTGAAATTTATTGTATGGAAAATTGGAAAAATCATTAATTAAAGCATTTAACTTCCGTTCCAAGCTACCAAACCAATCGATAAGTCAGTAACTTGGTGGCACGGAGTTAATGCTTCAAACCAAAGCTCTCTCCGATGTCTGATTGCTAAGATCTCGTGCCTCGCCCAGCCAGCCAACCGATCAAAGCTTCATTTTTTTCCTCAAAATTGCTTTAAAAATGACTTAATTTTACGTACCAATAATGTAAATTACAGACTGATTCTTGTTGCCTTTTATTAATTTAATAATAGAAAAGCATGCTGATTGATATATTAATAGTAAGCAATTTTATTCATCACGTCGGACAGCAACATTAAAATAAAGACATGTCTAGTGTCACATATGCAATTCTATTTTAATGATTCTATAAATTAAATTTTTAAATTGTTTCTCTTTCATGAGCTACTAGAAAGTATTCAGATAAGATGGTGCAGTGGTGGGCAAACTGGGTGACGGGGCACATTAGAGTGTCGTTGAGATGCCATGAACTGCATTCTTTAGGGGATTGGAGAGCCGAAGTCTGGTCTGAAAGCCTTTAGTCATTCAGATCATTGAGATCCAAAGCGATTTGCAGCTAATGATAGTTCACAAGTGAGGGTGGGCCAGACCACTGAACTCAGCAGACCTACAGCTTATAATAGTGGGATCAGACTCTTAAGCTGACCAAATGTCAAGTGTACATCTACACTTGGTCTTGCTGAGTGTCTCATTAGCTGACAACGATCTAACTCAGTGGTAAACCCAAGTCATATGTTGCTTTCGTTGTACAAGTTGACATCGGAAATCCACTGATCCAACTAAATACACCGCTGGCGTCTGAGTTGCATATGTGCTGAGATGAGTACGTTAAAGGATAAAGTAAAAGCCTATCCAAAGCAACTTGTCTGAAGGGTGGCAGCCTCATAATTATACTAGAGATTTTATGGCTTACAATCAACCATTTCCGAAATCAACTTGTACAAAGTAAGTCTCATAAGACTTTTATTGAGCTTCAATCGCTTGTTGTGTCTTGCTCGTAAGACGTGTGTTGAACTTGCCACTCAGCTGTCCCTTGGCACATAGTTTGTCCATCACTGAGATAGATCTTTGTCAGCTAATGAGGCACTCAGAAACACATTCTTCTTCAGATATTTTTATATGCTATTTCTAAGACAAGAGAGATGCAATTAAAGTAATCTTACAGCTCATATGGCATTAGTCACATGTTTATGAGATTAAATATCGGGAAATGTTTAGTTTGTGATGTACTTAATAAATCCATCCCTTTTTATAATATTCTCACGTCTTCAAAGTCGCGTGCTGAGATGCAATCGATTAAGTCATAGCCATCAAATCCTTATGTTAATTTATTACATTACGCACATTGTAATCGTTAAGATTATACAATAGCTATAAGAAATCCCTAATAAGGAAGCAAAATAGTCACAACAATTAATTATTTTAAGTTCTAAACTAAGTAAAAGATGTGACAATCTAGTCTTGATGATTAAAGATCTGTTGCCATTATTATTCTTCTCAATAAATGAGTCCATATGAAGCTATTCATTATAATGTGTGAACAAAGGAGAATTTTTATTTGTTGTGCAAGGTTGGCTGGATGACTAAAGGAAAGAGAGATATACTTTACTTTTATGCGGAAAGAAATTTTTTTTTTTATGGTCGATGTGAAAATTTTTATTAAGAAATTACTTAATTCTTGGGTATTAATGAGTTATAGAGACATTGTAGGAATGTGAGTAATGCATCTTGGAAAATTGTTGAAGATGCTGGCTTTCAGAATTGATTTCGACGGTCAATTTTTATAATTAAAAGCTTCAAAACAGTCAACGATCAGGAAATTATGAGAAAATTGATAGATTTTTACCTATTTTGCAGAGCTTGAAGTCATCTCGAATTTGGCTTGGAATCGACTCCATATGAAACTCAAACTCAAGTCTGTACCATTCGGCAGTCATCAAAGTCATCACAACTTTTTACTCGTTTTGAGATCAATCTTGCTGCTATCAATATATGTCGATAAACACATCCATATACACAATGATCCCTTCCTAGCTTCTTAAGATAAAGACAATGAAATCAGATGGAACCATTCTTTTTATGACTTATTGTCTTGAACCTACAAAGGAGAGCTGTGAGCCGAATTCGATTGCAAATGATTCGAAAAAGTCCTCGTAAAAAAGTCACTTCTGCCGAGTCTCGAACCCATGACCTCTAGATCGGTATCACTATAATTAGATAGCGAAGTACAAAACCATTCCGCCACTCGGGCACTTAGACTCACTTAGATATACTGTGATATATTCTAGAATTCAATCCAAGTCGAGGTAGTCCTTAGTAGTATCCAAGTCGAAGTAGTACTTACTGAAGAACTCAATCCAAGTCCAGTTAGTAAGTAAGTAAGCAGGTAAGTAACGTTGAATGATGGTTCGAGTCGAGAATTGTGAATTTCAATGTGAGAAATCGGAACTTGGGCAACAAATTGCCAAACAAGCCTTCAAGATAGCCTTTACCCTAATCCCGAGATAAGCAACAAGCCCCATGCATACATACAATAGTTTGACAATATCTAAAATACACCTAATTGCAGACCATAAACAAAAATATTCTAAAACTTGACAAATGACATTTAAAAATTCAAAATGTGTGCCTTACCAGCAACTATGTATGATTTAGTTCCCACATAAATAATCGCCTATCAGATTTTCGTACCATTCCTAGTTAAAATTTAATAAATTGCACACGTTTTATCAAAAATAAGTTCTGATGAAAAATGTCTTTACTCAAGATATCCTTTTGTGCTCATTCTTAATCCGATCATAGGTGTGAAGTATCAAATAAATCTTGACAGTAAGCAGGCACGATATATCTGATGCAGGTCAATGATTTTTGGGAACCATTTATTAAATTTCCCATAGAATTAGTCCAATTTATCAATCGACAAACCTTTAATCTGATCTGCCTGCAAAAGCAACACCCAGAGTGTGGCTTTCTCAAAAACGACCGTTAATTTTTTTCAAAAAAAAAATATTTTATCGTTAAAATTCAAATTTTTTTTGACCGTTACAAAAAAAAACCGTTAAAATTAGTTGAGTTCGAATTTTTCGACAATCTAATGAATTCGAACTCGAATTAGAGTCGGGCACACTCTGGCAGCACCAATGATTCATTCAAAAATGTGTACACAAATTGTAATAAAATTAAAGTATTTTAATAGGAACTAATTTATTGTTATGTGACACAATAAAGCAAGCCAAACAGTGAGGTAGAGGCACCTATGTGGTAAATAAATGAGAAATCATAAAGGAACAAAGAACATTTTTTTAGCTTGCGGTAAATATAACATAAGAAGGCACAACAAGAATTTGCGGACGAAAGAGGAATTCAAAAGAACAGAAAATTGATGTTAGGCACATGTACGAGAAAGATATCACTGACCTACCGTAACGAGGATTTTGAAATTATATTGAGGCATAAGGCAATTGCATAATCGATTAGGGAGTTTCTAGTGATATTTTCTATAAACATGTTGCTGGCTCTCCTGTTCCATTGTTAAGTATAAATGTTTAAACTTTTATTGTTACAGTTTCTAAAATTGCATAATTTTTGTGCTTAACGCAGTCACAAAATACCATCTGATCACCGACTCGTTGAGCTTTCGACTTTTGCAGCTGAGAGAATTGAGCTTTTTTTGAGAGTCATGACGTCATAAGTCGACAAATACAATCAAAGATTTATGTGTTAGTGACACTAATACAATGAAATGTGAGCTTTTTGGTAAAAGCTCTTGAAAAAAAAAGCTCAAGTTTAATTTCTTCAGTGCAAGTTGTCTCGGTGATTTTATTTTCATGCTTATATTCGTTATTGAGTCTCCCTTCTCCCAATTCACAATGAAAAAAATTATATTTCAAAATTAGTTTAACCGCGAAAGCCGTCGAGTGCGCATGCTAGAAGAGGTAAAATCCTGAGAATGCGCTGTGCGATAATTACACTGTAACAGGAAATAAAAGGACATTTTTTTTTTGTTGTAGCAGTGCAGTGTGTGCATATTCGTACGAGTTTTTAAGAATTAAACTTAGAACTTTTGTGATAAAAAAAAATTAAGAACAAAAAAAAATTCTGAATTTAAATTTAAAAAAAAATTCTAAAAAAAGGACTTTTTTTTAAAAAACAAAAAAAATTATTAATCCAGTCTTACATTTCGTCATTCAAGTGTCAAGTTGGTTAATCATATACGTATTGGATTACGATTATATCCAACTTAAATTGTGAAACAAAAATAATAAAAAAAGGTAAAAAAAAATTAACAATTTTTTGCATACATTGCCTTAAATGTGAAAGTTTCTTATTTCCTTTGCATTGAGTGTCAATTTTAATTTTTTTTTGTTGTTGATTGTGAAATGTTGCTTGCCTTTATGGTCGATCAGATACATCGTATAATGGATAATTTTAATATTATCCTAGATAATGTGAAATGAGACTTATTTGTCTCAGGGTTTTGTGATCTGTTGAAAAATATTTCGGTGACAAAATAAAAATTGAGATTTAAGAAAAATTTACCAAAAATTAAAAAAGTTAAAAAGACATTTAAAAGTTCTAAAAAAAATTTTAATTCTTAAAAATTTGAAAAAATTTTAAAAAAGTTCAAAATTCTTAAATTTTTGAAATTCTATAAAATTTAAAATTTTTTTAAAATTATGATAATATTGAAGATTAAGAAAAAAACTAAAATTTAATATTCTATAAATATCAAAAAATCTTATTTAAGTTATATTTTTTTAAAAAAATCTAAAAATTTGAAATTTTTAAAAATTTGAAAAAGTCTAAAAATTGAAGTTTTTAAAAATTTTGTGATTTTTTAAAATATTCCAAAATTTTTAAAAAAATTGAAAAGTTTGAACTTTTAAAAATTTCAAAAAATTCCAAAATTTAAAAAAAAAAATTGAAAAATTTGAAATTTTGAAAATTTAAAAATTCTAAAAAACGTCAAACATTTAAAATTCAGAACTAAAAAAACCTATAATCTTAAAACAGTATAAAATGTGAAAATCTGGTGGGGATGAAAATGCTCAAATGGACATTCTTTATATTTCTGCTTAACCTTCAGCAATGTTGCAACCTAGCAACAGCTGAACAAATCTGTGCAATAATTTCATTGTGAAAAGATAAAAAAGAACTGATCCAAAAATAATGCATGTACATCATTGCTCGCAAAGTGGTGCCATCAATTACTTCTATCCGTACGTGTTGTTCCTTATTAGGAAGCCGATGTGTAGAAAGTGCGGAAATAAGAATGTTCAGATTATGCGAATAAGTTATTATTTTGCATGTATTATGTCTAGCTGCTTTAGATTATTAATATATGAAATAGGATTCGATGAAGTACAGCAGGACTGCTTTTCCTGCATTTTAGATATGTAGGCTTGCAATTATAGTTCGTCCAAGGCTGTAGGTCTGCGTTTTTGGAATAGTCCTCGATTAATATCTTAATCAAGACTAAGAAGTCTTGAGCTTGGTCTCGAGAACCCTTAGTCCACACATCCTACCCATGATAAGTACATAAAACCCAACTTTCAGACACAAACATCCAAAAATCCTAATCAATAAATTCAAATCATGCCAAACATTTTTATTTTGCCGGAAATATTTCACTCAGATAGCTTCTAGTCATGCCAATAATTCAGAAATTGAATATTCATGTCAATTTTAGCATTTATTGCTTCTTGATTGAAATGTTGATATGACAGGTGCCAATTTTTTGTTGTCCATTTCCTAATTTGCATTTGATTCCTTTTACTCTAATTCTGAAATTTAAAATGTTCCTTCCTTGTCTACATGCTAGCTACCAAAAAATCCATGAGCACACCTAATTCCTTTCACTTTAAGGTCAAGTTTAGGGCGTCAACTTTACAAGTACCATAAAAATACCTTTCAAAAATTGCTTAAGCATCATGCGACATCCCTAGATGCTCCTAAATCAATAAAATATTGATCCGAGTGAAGCGACTGAATACGAAAGACTTTAATCATTGCATAAGCAACTAACCTGTTTTAATAGCGATGAATTTTTAAAGAGACACAATTTTTTTTCCAAAAAATGTTAAAAAAGTCGCCTTCAGCATGGCATTAAGAGACACAAAAAAAAAACACAAATTTAAATATTTAAAGAAAAAAAAAAAATAACTAGATAGAGTCGGTCAATCAAGATGACTATGGCGATGATGACGATTACCTTTTTGTGTATGTGTTGAATGTTAAAGTTCAGAACTGTTTGTCAATTGAGGCAATAAATTTAGAAATAAAGTTAGCAATTCATCATTCAAATCCGTGTAAAATGATTCAAACAATTGCGTAAATCGAGTAGTTGACATCTGACAAAGATATTGCATTAAAAAAAAGACAGAGAAGTAAAATTGTGACAATATTTGTCTTACATAACAGATTTAATGATGTGTCTATAGTGTGATGTGAGAAATATCATCAGTTTTAAATTCAATTATTCAATTTCATTATTAATACTTGTCAGAGTTGTTGATTTTGTGATTGTGGGTGCACAGGAGTTGGGGATCTGTTTAGGGAAGGAGCTATGATGAAGGGTTTTGAGGGATTCAAGCCAAAATTGGCATATGGAGCTCTTAGTCGACTCAAGGTCGAAGACTTTTTGATCCAAAATCCAAATTGACTTCGAGCATTGCTACCACAGCTGTCACTAAGTCATTGACTGAATCAGGAACTGTTTGTGTCTTTCTCTGTCCATATTCAAACTCAACCCGATCACAGTTCATCTCTCAAGTTTCAACCCTGAATCCCCCACAACATCCACAAATGCAATGCACATTAGTGACGAAATATTGAAAGAATTCAACTTCAATGCAAGAAAAAGCAGTCAAAAAGCATTTCCGAAGTGCTCAATTGTAAAAGAAATAATCAAAATTGATTAACTGGAATTATGAATAACCCTAGCGCCAAAATGGCAAGATTTTTGGACGATATTGCCAGAATTCGAATGCAAGATTTTTGCCCGAGAACGATTTTTGCCAGACTTTGCAAGATTTTCCATACATTGAAAATCCTTAACTGCACGACAATGCAAGAAAACAGCTATAAATCGGACCGATTTTTTTTATCGGTCCGATATTTGCAAGATTTTGCCAGACAAATCGTCCATAACTTGACTAACTTGCATGCAAGTTTTGGACGATTTTTGCCAGATTTTGGACGATATTGCAAGATTTTTAATTAAAAAATTTTAAAAATTTAATTTTTCCTATCTTTTTTTCTCTTTCTCATATACTTCACAAGCGTTTGAATCTTTTTAAAACCTTTTATACTCGTCCGATTTTTGCCAGATTATGCCAGATTTGTCTTGGGATTTGAACCTAGGATCGCTTGTTTTGAAGATTGTTTGAAGTCGTACACTTAACCGCTGAGCCACCGCTATCTGAAATTATATAACTTTATATATGGCAAAAGACATATATAAGTTACTAATGAATTTCAAGCATGAAATATAGGTATATTTTAAATATAACTTTTGAATTAAATTTATGTTGTACTTATTTAAAAGAAAAATCTTTTTAATTTTCCAAAATAATTAGTTTAATTGTATTTTATTCACATGTGAATGTATTGAATTTTTTTAGATTAAGAAGTTAATTTTTTAACGAATGGTAAATTATAGTAAGTTATAATAAGTTTGTTTTTTTATTCTAATCTAACATCATAATCTAGATGCAGAATTAAGATTAGTAGAGGGATTGCGAGAATATTGCCAAATTCCCTTTATGAAATAAAGTGATCTTCTGATTAAATCATTTTGGATTTATTTTCAAAAAAATTTAGTAACGAGAAACCGAAATCTATACTTCTAGTTAATCTAGTAACACAATTGTCCGGCATAATCTGGTAAAAAATAGAAAAATATAAATTATAAGATTTTTTAAAAATTCCAAAGAAAAAATCCAAAAAATATCTGGCAAAATCGTTCAAGAATCTTTCAATTTCGGTCCGATATTCCAAAGATTTTTTCATCGGATTTTTGCAAGATTTATCTTGCACAATCGGACCGAAAACTGCAAGATTTTTCGTACGTTTTCAAAGAAAATTTGTCTTACAAATTCTGGCAAAAGTCGGACGTAAAAGATTCGTCAGATTTTCGCCAGAAAATGCAAGATTTTTTTTCTGGCAATATCGTCCAAAAATCTTTCAAAATCGGACGGAATTTTTCGTGCGAAAAAAAATCGTCCAATATCTTGCGAAAATCTCGCAAAATCGGACGGAAAAAAAAAGTCTGGCGAAAATCTTTCCATTTTGGCTCAAGGGAAATGCAAATGAAGTTCATAATAATGAAAATATTTCATACGTAAAAGGGAAGTCGGAACAATCACAGAACATCCATCTGTATCCATTCGATTGCTTTCCAATTCAATAAAACTTAAATGTGAATACTTAAAAAGTCAAAGTTATGCAGAAAAAGGTTTAAAATGCAAGTTTAATTTATAAATAATCTCTGCCATTCGATTATAGACACGAGTTGGATTTTAAAAATATTTATAAAAATGTTTCAAAATGAATTGACTAATAAAGTACAATTGCGAATGATTCGGTGAATGCAAATCGATGAAAAAAGACTGAATTTTAAATATTTTTAATTTTTTTGTGAATTGTGATGAAATTTTTGGCATTTCTCATTTTTCTTTCGAATTGAATGAATTTGCATTATTGTACATGAATTGATTTTTTAAAATTTTGTGAGAATAGGAACAGACCCAGCTTCCGATCTTTTCATTAAAGAACAATTCTGTGAATTCTTCTGTGAGTTCCTTCAACTTTACTGTGTATAATAATGAGAATATCATGTTAATATAATTAGTACTTATAAAATTTAAATCTGTATTATTCCTAGTCATAAAATTAAGCAGCCAACCTAGCTCGATTAAAATTTTGCAATTAAAATGATAATTTTTTTGGTCAAAATGGCACACCTGACTGTGTGACTAACATACACGAATTTTATATGTATTCAACAAATTAATATGATAATATCTAGTCTTAGAAACAGGTATTTGACTAGATATTTACGTGATTATACCGGAATTTTATTCAAAATTTATCAGATATCATGTTTGAGATTCAAAAACAATCGAAAATGTCGCAAGATTTTTAATTAAAGAGATGATAACAAGATTTATGGAAATTTTTTGCGAATGTTAAATCGTGTCTTTGTTAAGTTTATTTGTTAGGGTTTGAAAGAACCTCTGATAAATTTTAATTAAGTCAAAGGAAGCGAAATAAATTGTTTATTTATGGAAAATTTTGAGCATTTTAATTTTAAATTTACAAAATTTTGCAATAATTCTGGATTTTTGAACTCTTAAAATCAATAAATCTGTTGAACTGTGATGCAGAATGCTTATTTATCAATAATTTATAATTAAAAAGCTTCTTAAAGTAGTTAAATTGATGTTTATTCTTCGAAGTTCAAAAACAAACTAAAATATTTACATGAAAGGGTCAACAACTATGAATAAGAGGGGAAAATCGACCAAAATTAGTTGCAAATATAATTTGAATATTAAATGGCAGTTGGCATTTTCTCTAAAGATGGAATTAGACTTTATTGTGAATTCAAGTAATCTTTCGATAATTTGTGATACATTGTGAAGACTTCTTATCAAAATCCGATCGATTTAAAACAATTTAAACATTAAAATATCTAACACGTGCCGTAAATTCGATTGCAGTCCTTCAAAAGCACCAAAAAAAATTTATGGAATGTAGATAATCAAAAAAATTAAAAGTTTTAAAGCCTCAAAAAAATTTATTTGCTGATCAAAAACATTTTAACACTTCGAAGATCGAATTTTAGTGTCTTGAAAAAAATATGAATTAAGCCTCGAATTGACGTCTATTTTTGGATAGCCGCAGTGACCTTAAAATTTATTTATCAACTCTATCATAAAATTAAGCTTGTGGTTTTAATTAAATTAAGACATTTTTTAAATGCAAAGCTACAAAAAGCAAGCTTGCAAATTTCATCTGGAAGTTCTGCACGACTTTCCTATTATTCTACATGGCAAAATTCTTACAAAACATGAACCATACTGTTCGGAATTTCATACAGTACACCCCGAAGGTCATGCCAACTTTTGAATTCGTATAAAGTAGGAGTGCTTGAAATTTTCTGTCATATCCAATATTTATTTTCGTATATCTTTAAACACAAAAATGATGCAAGATAAAAAAGATTTAAATTAGAAACTTTAATTTATTTTTTTTTGTGTGCATTTCAAGGTCCGACATTCATATTTGATATATAGATTAATAAAAAGTCCCCCATATCAGGTATATAAATGTCAACTGCCCGAGATGTCTCAAATGCTAAATATTTGCATTTTTCTGAATTGTCACCAAAAAGAAAATTCAATTTGTTGCGGCACTGATGCACATTTGGTGTTGAACAGCCGTCAACCTATATGGCAGGGGTGTGCAAACTTTTATCTTGCGGCATGTATTGGTTGTAAGCTTTGGCCGAAACCGTACACGGCGTATACAGCGTACACGGCGTATACAGCGTACACGGCGTATACAGCGTACACGGCGTATACAGCGTACACGGCGTATACAGCGTACACGGCGTATACAGCGTACACGGCGTATACAGCGTACACGGCGTATACAGCATACACGGCGTACACGGCGTACAGTTTGCCGCACACTAGAGTCCCGAGACACACAGATTGCCAATCACTGCCATATGGCAATGCATGCATGATCGTCCAATTCTTTTCACATTTAACATTTATTCTGGGCAAATAACTGTATAATCGACGAAAATCATTACTAAATGTTCTGAACTAACAAGAACCACAGCTATTAATCTGAAACAAATTACAGCCATAAAGACGAAACAAAAGAGATTTTTTTCAATATTTTTTGTGAGTCTATAATATCCATTAAATATTCTATTTAAGGCATTTCCCGCCTACAAATATGAACAATTTGTTTGGAACAAGAAGAGGTATGAAGGAGTAATGTGAGAGAATCAAGTAACTTGCATAATGAAGAAGAATACACAATTTTTTTTATCGACTTACTTAATTGTTTAGCTCATTTGCGCGTGTATGTGGTTGCCACTTTTTTTTTGCGCTTATTCTTCTTCATTCTGGTCGGTAATAAATATATTGTGTGTTTAGTACCTGATGAATAAAACAAAAAGTCATTTTACTGGACACGGGTCGTTCTATTCTTAAGCACTTAAATGAGAAAAAAGCTTGTTCTTCGTTAAGAAGCAGCAAGACAAAAAAGAGTCAACAGCACAATAAAATTATGAATACTAATGAACAAGTCATTTAGTCACTTTCAATTAAATAGTCTTGGCTAAATTGATTTTTTTTTTTGTACTTTTCGCGATGTTGTCAGAGATTGTTTAACACCGAATTTCAGGTCAACTGTTGGATGAATTACTCATGGTTTAAGTTTTTGAAAAGTGAAGTTGTTTTGATCATGTCAAGTTCAATTAGATATTTTGATATTTTTTTTTTATTTGGGGATTTTTGATTTTTTTGTGGATTTAGGTGCTTGTTACTTACTTTGCTGGCCGTACAGATCAAATGTGATTCATGGATTCTCTCAGATGACATCTTAAGCAGCCATTATCGCTGGTTTTTGCTTCCAATTTCCAAAATCAAGTTCAATAATGTCTCTATCGACAGCCTCCTTCCAAGAGTTCTTTGGTCGTCCACATGCTCTTTTACCAAAGCTGCTTATTGAGCTGTTAATTCAATCTTTTTCATTAATCTTTCATTATTGCAATGCATTTTTAAGATTCAAAATTGTAACGAACTTTCTACATTTGAAATTGAATTTCTTTCATAGTTGCATGCCCTGTTTGTTTACTTTTTATTTTCTTTGTGAATTTTGTCCGAAAAAGTCAAAGATTACTTCATTAAGTTATTTTCAAGTGATATAATAGTGTTAAGTAAGGATTTAAACATTAAATACTAAAATAGATGAACTAAAATGCAATAAAAAGGCATTTAAGACAAATTGCAGTCAAAAAAGGCATTAAAATCTCCAAAACTTTAAATTCACATCCAATAAGAGCTCGCATGTAAGCACGTATATGTTTAATATAAAAATTAATCAATTTATGTGAAATATCTATCTATATAAACCATTAACGCTCCATATAAACAATTGAATATGAGCAAACATTAATGCTTAGCATGATAGAGAAACTGAAAAGCTCTCATAAATCAATTAGTGAACTGCCAGACGTATTGTTTGTTAAAGTTATTGACAAAAAAGAAAAAAAACCATGTCATGTGTTGCAATACCTAAATGAAAATGAAAACAAAATGAGTAGCTGAGATATTCTGGTGAAACAGTCGCTTTTATTTGTGGGAAACTATCAACAATTGCACAAAAATCTTAAATTCATTAAGTTATTGTTTTTCAATCAAGATTTTCATGTCTTTAAAAAAATGTTATGCATAAAGACTGAAATGGTTGATAATCAACCTTAAAAGATGCAGATGTAAGACATCCAATTATCGCTGTATGCTACGATTATTTTTAGTATCATAATAATTTTTTGTGTTCAAGTCATAATACATTCATAGAGAGCATGTACAGCTCATGAAAAAAAAGCTTCAATTTTAATCATTATCAGGCACATTACGGGGCGCACGAGAGAGAGAGAGCAGCAAACTTGATCTGATCTGAAGGTTATCAAGATATCGGAGCGTGTAAAGCTTAAAAAAAAAAACTAAAAGTTGAATGCAATTTTTATTATTGTATGTAGCATGGCTATTCTAGTTATAATGTGTAATATCAACCTAACACCAAATCAGTAACGACTTTATTTATCCATTAAAATAGTTCACTAGATATGCATGGACGGGGAAAAAAAATTATATTCAATTAAATTTAGCATTGTTCTACATAAATATTAAATTCTAAAGTTCCGCCTTACTTTATCTGTCCCGGAGATATCAATATGTGTAATTCTGATTGGCTAGAATGGCATAAGACACGATTATTGTTACCTTTTTGACGTCTTGCATTACATATATCGTGTATGGCATATTCTATATAATATAACATTTCGAAAGGGAATCGAGGATAGAACAGAGACTCCGAATTATATTTTTTTTTGCGCAAAAGAAACAAAAAAATATTTGTTGGATTTGAAATTCAACCTTGATGCGATTTTTACCGCACCTACCCCGGTTGTTACTTGATTGTTGGTTTTATTCTCTCACTATGTGGATCTACAGCATAAAAAAAAAATCACAGTAAACCCATAAATTTGTTTATTGCATTTTCTGTTAATTGTTTTGATAAATGCTGTGTCCTTGTTGCTTGATCAAGGAGGAAAATTGGCGGCAAATAAAGAAATCGAGCTTCTCTTTGTCTTAAATAGTTTAGTCAATGTAAAGCTTTACACAACACTACAATCTTGCAACGAATGATGACAAAATGAATGGAATTTAAATAAAAGTTTGTTTGTAGTGTTAATTAATACTTACTATTTTTTAGTCTGTATCACTCTGGTGTTACTATTGTGTAGTGGTGGGCAACATGTGTGTCGCGACATGTCCACTACCACTCAACAGTTACACCAAAGTGATTCAGCCCAAAATTCTTTAGAAAGGTCAACCGTATGCCACATGACATGGTTTCATGCCGCATGACAACTTGATGGCACACGACATATGGTTTATGACATTACCACGACACACTAGTGTGTCACATCACACAGCTTGTACAACATCGCTTTAGAGAGTTATGTTTAGGAAGTAAAACTGCTGTTTAGACTCTAAATATGCTGGATTGCCAATTTTTCAACTCTACAGCTTTTAAAATTCCATCGTAATAAGCACAATAATTGCTGATCACTCTTCTAGAATGAATGCAATCATGTGAAACCAAAAATAATCAACAATTCTTGAGAATCGACACATAAATATTTTGCGTATAGGAAGAAAAATTGGAAAACGTGTGGAACAATTTATTAACATATTATTTTTTTCAAAGCCTACTGAGGATTATAAATAAAATTGATACACATTTTTTTTGTATGTTAGAACTTGAAGTCGAGCAGTCAACTTTTTGATTGAAAAAAAAAATCTCGTCTAGGTGTAGACTGTGTAACCTTGACAAAATTATATATTTTCTGTGCTGTGCTGAAATGCTGTACTTGCAAAATTTTCTAAACGTTACAAAATCAATCAAAAATGATCAGTTTACGTGCTGTTAGTGGTTTTATTATAAATAAAAAGTTATTAAGAGTTGTTCTGTATTGCCTTAAATGTCAAAAAATTGAATTTTCACAACTCTTCTTCAAGGTACGAGAGCTTGTTCTGTAATTATTTGAGTTTCTAAACTTCCACGTGTCAATAGGTCTTAATGTACTTTGTAATTTAGTTAGCTACTAAATAGACCAAAACTTCCACGCGTCACAAGGTCATGTTGTTTCCAAGTAGCTTCCAAATGGAGCCTTGTATCACCTGCGGACTTCCTGACTCATTTGATCGTTACAATTGCATGTTTTCTAACTGCTAGACAGCAGAAGTGAATGACCCATAAACAAATTCTATAGATATTCCACATTACAGACCAATCTGACTCACAAAGACAAAGAATCTCTCTATGAATCAACAAAGTAGCATGCAATCTTAAAGATTAAAGAAAGTCAATTACAATAAAGTCACATTCCATACCAAACCCATCAATCATCCTCATCCAGCTTCCATAATTTTCATTACCGCATCTCATGCCTCATCGTCCTTCACAATGACGAAGGGAAATAGTTGTATGGCACTTAAAATAATCTTATGGATATTTTATAAGGGTACCGATATGACCAGATGCTTAACAACTTTATCTTGACATTTCTGAACAAATAATGCTTGAGAATCTCTTTAAATCCATTCAAGACCAACCTTTAAACTTATTGTCTCTAACATATTTATGGCATTTCTTTCCGACATCATAAATTAATGGAATTGGACATTAAAAAGTTTTTAGTTTCAAAGTCAGTGTGAAGTTCTAAAACAGAACCTAAAAAAACCATTTTTATTGCTGCATTCCGTAGTAGACTTAGTTATTTTACGAGACGATAAATTCTGGATTGAGGTTGAAGAAGATGATGCTTTAATCTCAATTTTTATATTGTGGATATATAAAA
Organism: Chironomus tepperi; assembly: GCF_022539635.2. Lineage (NCBI taxonomy): Eukaryota > Metazoa > Arthropoda > Insecta > Diptera > Chironomidae > Chironomus > Chironomus tepperi. The sequence goes on along the minus strand of NW_027226420.1, from coordinate 1,360,796 downwards.
GTTTTTTTTTTTTTTTATATCCCTGTAAGCAGACTTCCAGTTTGACCTTCTAAATTGGTAAGATGCAATCTAAAACTAGAAATTGAAAGCAGATCCTGTTGAGTATCTTCAAGCGAAAGAATCATTAATTACTTCCAATAATTTATTCAAAAATGATTTTGGATCAGGGTTGTTAATTATGTGGCTGAGTGTGAATGTGGATCTGTAATTGTGGTGACTTTGCAGTGCCCTAGAGATTGCAAACACCAAGTTATGTGATAAAAATTCAAGTTTTCCACTTTGTGATGTTCGGAATCACATCCAACTAGCTATCAATCACATCTCAAATAGCCAACCCTGCCTTAGCTCCCCTTAACTCACTCAAGTGAGTTCTTGAAAGAATAAAGTGTTACCAAAAATTGTTATTCTCAGTGGACATAGCACAAAACCTCTGATATTTTTACTTTGTACAAAAAATAAAATTGTAATCTCATAATGTCAAGGTTGGCGTTCAACTTGACGGCTTCATTGTGTATTTTTCTTTGCATAAAAGCGACAGCTCAAGCAACTTTACAAATCGAACAAAATAGCAATAAAAATTATCTTTGACGTAAATTTATGTTTAAAAAATTAGCAGCAAAATTGCGCTGCATTTAATTTCATAATTTTTTGACGCTTGACTTAAATGCAATAATTACTTAATTCCATTTTTTTTTTTCTCTTATTTTAATTACAGTAAAATAAATTAGCACACAATTTGCAAATATCACACAAATAAAAAAGCTCCAAAAAAATGGTGTCGAGGCGTAAAATATTGAATCGATCGAGAGACGATCTAACCATGGATCAGGAAGAAGAAGACATTTGGTTTTCTAAAGATAAGCTATACAAGGTAAGTTGCATCAGCCATAAACAGAATGTTGCATGCTTAATACAGTAGAGTTGATATTTATCAAGTGGATATATGTAAATTTTTTTGATTAATGTCGATAGACTTTACCATTTGATGAAGTAATAATGCAGTCGAGAATTGATGTTGATATGAAAATCATCAATTTTGCTAAACATACAGTTATTGATTGTAAAACTTCATTCAATGGGTGTGAATAGACATGGGTATGCCAAATAAGCCAGCATGTGGTTATGAATGTAGAATATTTTATTGGAATTTCTATGATAGACATGATAAATGTGCAAAATCACGTAGATATTGTGAAGCATTAAGTATGCGACATCGTATTGAAACAAATAATGCAGCTAGGACAACAATAAACAGCTTTATTTGTCAGAGATGTTTGCTATTAAAGTAGATATTCAAGTTTTAGTCCTGCTTCTTGTTTGTTTTGACATTTCAAATGTTTGTTTACAAAATTTTGAGGTTGAAAAATTCATTTTTGTAAATTTTTAGATTGAATTAAGCTTTATGCTTATCATAATGTTGATCTTTGCATGTTTAGTGACTTGAAGATTGATAATAACAAGATCCAGGACAGTTTTTATGGATAATTGTTGCAAAATTCAATCATTTTCAATTTTATTGGTCTTTTGTTCCAAAAAGTTGCACAAAATTCAAATTTTATCTCAAAATAACTGATTTTTTTTGAATTGGCAATGTCTATTCACTTCCTCACAATGCCACTTAACTAATTTCAATGAGGTAAAACATTCCACAACATATCAGCTCTGCTGTTCAATAATTTGTAAATATTAATGACCAATGAACTTTCAAATACCCAGAAAAAAGAAGAAGAACCGAAAAAAACATGAAAATACTTTTTATTTAAGGTAGAGAATCAATTGATTCAATAATCGCATTAAACTACATTATCGCATTATTCGATACCGCAAAAAAATCAGAATAACAAGAAAATCGCGTAAGCAAAGTAATAAGTTGTTGATAAATGATGGCATCTAACGTTTATTGGGTTTGGTCTTAAATGCTCGAAGGGAATTTTTGCATTTGAAAAAAACTTAAATTTCAAGTGAAAGTTGTGCAAGTCCACAAATACAGCATTGAAGGTTAAATACTTGAATTAATTTGTCGGGGAACTAAAATTCTTGACTAAGCAACAAATAAATTGTTTTTTGCAGACTGATTGGAATTTAGCTTCATTAAGCTTTCAAAAGAGAATTGCGGAAGTTATTGAGAATTTAATCCATCAGTTCATAGCTATTATCCGACAGCTTGAACTCATTTAACTCTTTCCTTTGATTGATTTCTTCCCTTATTTAAACAAAACGAGCATTAACCTTAAATTTTTGGACTTGCGCAATTTTCATTTGAAATTCCTCATCATTTAAGATTTAAAATCAATGATATCACAAAGGTGCATCAAGCAATTGCGGAGAGGAGTATTCGGTTAACAACTTAATTTAAAAATTATTTTTGTGTATATATTGCAAGGCTTTTGGATATGAAACAAGCAGATACTCGAAAAACGATTAAGGCAGAAAAGGCCAAACTCATAAACAATCAAAAATTTATGTTTTTTTTGTGTTTTTGCAATTGCCATTTCATGCACATAACTTTTGGACACAATTTTTTCTGGATTTGGAGCAGAACTAAAACGGGATTAACCTGGCTCCTTACAATTTATTTCAATGTGCTGTGTGGATGTAAAACGATAAACAGAGATTTTATGTCTTGATCACAAATGCGTAAATCTTTAAAAATTTGCGGCGATTCCAGAAATATTCAACATTGTAATTATTTTATATTGGAAGGATGGGATATGGCAGAAAGGCTGCAAAATTTATGTTTTGATCGAGATTCTCTTCTCGGATTGGAATTAACTTTCAGCGTTAATCGACTAACATGTTTGATAATTTTATGAGCAATGAATCATTATCAGTTTGATCTCAGTAATTTTCAAGGCAGTAATCACTTGAGCAAGGTGTTCGAGTTATTGAGATATAAAATTTTACGGAAATTAAGAAAGCATGTAGCCGAAAATGTCTGAGTCTTTGAACTAATAATTTTTGATTTTATTTGAGGAAAATTGATAATTTTTCATGATTATTGCCTTAAAAGTTGAAAGAATCATGGTCGACATTCTGGTGGTCTTGCGTATAATTAGAGTCAATTCCGGTATTTTGTGGATTTTACGTGCTAAAATGTTATTTACCTCAATGTTGAACTTTATAGCACTCAAAATATTCATCAGCAGTCAGTAACCCGATCGGTACAGAATTAAAGTGATGCTGTGCCTGGTAGATAGTAACCTGATCAGTACACAATGAAGTGTTGCTGATTCTAGTAGACATACTTTGAATATTACATGGCTACCAGAGTGACATAACCAAATCCGAGTGACGTACCTAACTGAGCTCAATATCGACTCGGATTTTATAGGAATTCAGGTCGGCTTGAGCTGACTTTTCTATACAAAATCCGAGTCGTATTCGGGAATGGTCTTCAATCAGTGAATTTGAACATTTTTTCAAGTTGACACTTGGTTCTAAGTGTATTGCCACCTCGACTCCAAAATGGCAACTTTTGAATGTATATGAGTGGGACTCGAACTCACGTCCTTTGATTTCCAATCGCATGATTCTACCACTGAGCTATCGGGGCTTATTCGACCATATGGCAAAATCTCATATATAAATCATACATTTTCTGTATTTCTCTTCCCAAGTGGACAAAAAGACGTTGCAACTAATTAATGACAAGACAATGTTTGGGTGATGTCTAGTTCTAAGGTGTTTTGCCCACTTGTGCTCATTCCTGAATTCCCAATGATATATCGTTGATGTCCCATTCCCATACTGTACCGACCGGCTTAAACTCCAGAAATGTCATCATATGCCAACAAACAAAATGGTACCTGCATAAATGTCTAACTAGCTTTAAAAATTCTACAGAAATTTAAAATCTCATTTATAAAACCTACATGCTGTTCTCATAGCTGCTACAATAATTAATATAAATTATTTAATAATAATGATCAGCAATCACAACGTGCAAAATGTTCACTGCTTAGAAGATTTTTTTAACATTTTTATTTAATGAGTTTTTAATAATTTTAAATGTCTTCAACATTTAGCTTGTAGCTACCTCTAAAATGTTATTTTCTAGTCGCGAGAAAAAACAAATTGCATCGATTGAGAAAATTTTTCATAATTAATAAATTTATGCGCATAGGATGTAGGTATAAAATGTGTTGCATTTAATTTGACTTGTTATAAAAAATTATTCTCAATTTTTCAATTTTTTTGAGAATTTTGTCGAAAATGTTGTGAAAAATTAGTTTGAAAGCCAGAGTTAGGCATTAAGGGATCTGATGCTTTTATGCTCAGGCTACTGGAGAGTAGATGTTCTGAATAGTGAAATAAGTTAGATATAATTTATAGATCTTCTGCTATTGAACATGTTTCGAATCGGAACGACTCGATGAAGGAATGGTTTAGTAGTTCGGTACCTAATATCGATCCAGCGATCATGGGTTCGAAACTCGGCATAGGTAAATTTTTCATCTGTTCTTTTTCGAAAAGGAAATGTTAAAAACGCGACTCATATTGATCCTTTGTAGGCAACAGGGCCATCAAAAGAGTAGTTCTGATCCCATTAAAAATTGTAGGTCTATGAATCAAGACTAGAAAGTCAATAAAGTTATCAATTGTTGCTTCAACCAATGCTTCTTCTATCCAGAATCCAACTCTGCCCAGAACGCATTAATAAAACCAAAAAGCAATTCCTTTTTAATTCTCAATCAAACATTCCTCTTCTTCTTATGTGACTAAGCAGTAAGACCAAACAGAATTAGAAGAAGCGTAAAAGAGAAGAGCACCAAAAAAATTTGGATCAATGCTTATTTGATTGCCTTGCCGCATGCATTTATTTGTGCGATGTTTACCCGCAGGGTGAAATTTCTGCACCTAAATTCCGATGTCTTTGTTTCCACCATCTATATAGTGAACAGAGCAGTAAAGGAAAGACCAAAAAACAACAAAAGATTTAGCGCACATTGCCTAACTTACTTCATAACATCACTTGAGTCTAATGCCGTCGTGATTGTCTTATGCCTTTTATTTTGTTTATTGACTGACTGCACACCTATTAAATATTCCGATTGCATTCTTTTTGCGATACAAATTTGGTGAGCATGAAACACAGCAACGAAAGTGCTCTAAATCATTTTATTTTTTTGGGGCTGAATGGTGCATGGTTTGAGCTAATTGACGACAAATTGTTGTTTATTGCTGTCGTCGTTGAAGATTCTGACACGTTTTCATTAAAACTAAATTATTCTTCTGTTCCTTCACACATTCTCGATAGTTTCATGGATGGTTGAAAATTATACCCAAGCGATTGCCACCACGGGAGAAGATTCGGGATAAGTTTCTCACATATGATAATAAAGAGCTATAAATCAATAAAATGTGACGTAAGAAGAGAAGCTGAATAAGTAGAAGAAAAAAAAAAAATGATCCATTGCATGTGAGAATCGTGATGTTGTTGAACTCGTTACTTTCAATTGTTGTCTCTCCTTTCTGCTCACATAAGAAATGAGCATTTGACCATAGGATTGGTTTTATGCTCTCCATCCACATGTATATACATTTCACTTTCGAAGAATTATTGTTCCATAAAGAAAAGTGAATGTTACGTTTGTTTGAGGAAGTGTTTGGCTGTTTATGGGATGGTTGTAAATGTTTAGACAGGTGCAAGGGCGTAGTTAGGATGGATTTTTGGGTTAAAATCATCAATTTCGTTGAAAATATCTTGATTTTGTTGGGTATTTTGGGAAGAAATCACTCTGGATGCTTGCGTTCATATAAATCTTACTTATATGTTCAAGTAGAACTACTTTTGTGTTATTTTATTGGATTTGGATGGGAATTATTGGTCATAAAGCTCAAGTTACAGTATTTGCAAAATATTCAGCACCCTTCTTAAGTTTCTTAGCTTCTTTTTGAGCAAGCATTTCCAAATAATCAACATTATTGTCATTTTAATTCGAATACTTCGAAATTAGTTCGAAATTGATTTCGAATTTTTCGAAAATACAATGAAAATCAATAAAATTAAACTAAAATGAACAGCCGCCTTTGATATGCCAATAATCGATATTGTCCTTAAGCAGATCATAAAAACTGCAAATAACTCTCAATACAGCATCCATAAACTATATTCTTTATGAGCTAGCACGCATCCACATTTTCAAATCACTTTTATTACTTCAGTCATAAATAAAGCATTATTCTCCTGATGACTAGTCATACATAATCCATTCTACTCATTCTTTATGATCCGACATGAATAAATTCAGTTGGAATTCGAAGCATTCTACACCTGACTATAGAATTCTCACAAAAATATTTATAGTCAGTAATTAAAATTGTCATAATATCGACTTCCACAATAAACAATCATTAGTTAATGACTATAGTCAAAGATTTTTACTCAATTAATATCGCTTCCATCTTAATTAACACGAAATTTATATGCAGCCACTAGTCCGAGTATTAAATTGCATTACTTATAGTACAGACAGTCAGAGGGAAATTGAATTTCAATTTACATATTTTACTGTCAGTTGCTGAATGCTCAAAGACTTTATCTATGGATGCGATTTATGATCAAGGATACTTTTCTTTTTACTTTACATCTGTTTCCATTAACATTCGAAATTGAAGTGTCATAACCTTAATAAATGAATTTCAGATTCATAAGAACATCTCACGTAAGGAAAAGGATAAAGTCATGAGTCATAAACATTGTAATAATGGCATGAAGAAAAATTACATTACAAATATTCTGTATTGAATATAAAGTAAATCTTTTATGATAAATGAGTTTGAGTATGCAGACCGATGCCATAATATATTTTGATTGGATTCATCAAGTGCTGGATATTTAAATTGCATTGAACATAAATGATTTTTTCATGGAAAAGGATTAAGTGTAATAACTTGTAAACTTATGCATATTACCTGCCCGGAATGCTTAATCTCATTTGGGTTTAGAGTCTTGAATCATGACTCATGGTCAGCTTTGGTACAGTTTTGTTCAGATGCTGTGGTTTTGGGTTTGGTACCCATAATGACTTTCCTAGTCTCAACCCTATAATCAATGTATCAGATCCGCAATGATTTAGTACCATAACAAGTCACAGACACTTTAGTTCACTTGCCACTCAGTCAGCAACTATTGCCTCAAAATCATACCTTTCCTGCTCGTGCTAAAGCAAATACAATTAACACACTCAAATCTTTATACCGGCACGATACCAACGCATGCCTTTCGGGCTAGCAAACAGCTTCATACTCATTCATGCATAAGGTCCTTGAAAATTAGAATATATATGAACGGCTCAAGTTTTTTTTTTTGATATAAATAAAATGCAAATTTTAAAGCATTGAGTATGATTAAAAATTCAAAGTCCTAAAACCGGTAATTGATATCCATTTTTCATTCTGTTAGCTTCACTCTATATTTATTAAAAGCTGTTTATTAAAAATTCAGCATAAATTATGAAAATCATTTTATAAATTTAACAAATGTTTTTTGTGTGTGTGCCTTTTTGATATATCCTATATTTAAATGAATGATTTATATGTAGCTCAGTGGTGGGCAACTGACACACAGTAGTGCCGCGGCACACTAGTGTGTCGCTGTATTTTCTGGAGCCTACCATGAATCGTATGCCGTGAGCTGTCTTACCATCAAGAGGTGCAAAGCATACTAAATGGTTGCCCACCACTGATCTAGCTGCTCTAAATATAGAAAAATGTTAGACATAACAAATTTAAGTTATTCGTGTAATCTAATACTTTAGCAAGGTTGATATGGAATCGAGTACAAAACTCTTTCTAAGAATTCACTGGACACAGCCACAGTGACTGTAATAAAGATTCAATTTAATTAAAACATTTAGCATTTCTATATGCGCATGCTGTAAATGTCATCAATTATCAAGCCCAGTAGCAAATTCTTGGATTCACAAACCATTTAATATCGAAGGCCATGAAGCTGCCTTTTAGCAATCTCAATAAATGCAGGCATTTTGTAAAATGTTTATGATGTTTTGATCGCTAAAAAATGTCTCACGAGGATGCAACTATCTGTGTTGATGACTGCTGTAGCATTTAATTTAAGCACACTTAACACGTGATGTTGTAAGTCTTGCTGAATTTTTAAGTGGCTGTGAGAAAAAAGAGATTGTAAAATTTTAGGAAGAAGAAATGAAGTTTTTTGGGTTGGAAATGATGATGATTGTGTGAATTTTGCGAACTGCAAGATGTTTGCCTGAGCAGCATAACGTAGAGATCAGGTTGAATCAGGAAAATGCGTCAATGGTCAAGTTGGTAAAGAAGTCGGGCAATTGATTCAAAGGTCCCAGGTTCGATCCCAGGAAAAGTCTAGATAGATTCTGGTGCTTTTTCGCAGTTCTAGTCACACTAACTGATTCGCGACACACAAATTGTGGCTAGGTACGTTGCATATGGGTCATGCAGCGTGCAATGTAGGGGAAAGCAAAACGTCCATAAGGACAAAAACAGTCATCGTCTCTAATAAGGCATCAAAAACCATCGGAACGTGGAACTGAACTGTTGGTTGAGTAATTGCTTGTTGATTGCAGCATTGTGTCACACGGGCTAACTCAGCTCAGTTCCGTTACACATTCAATTCAACCCCATTCATTACCACTTCAATCCAATTCACCTGATTCTTATTCACATAGATTAAAATCACCGTTTATTGATTTCCAATCTCAACAAAACTGCCATGCATCACAATCCAAATCAAACATAACCTCTCATTAGTTATCAAACTCCTCAATCCACAAAATAACTCGATCAAAACATTCAAACTTAAATGAATTGAAAACATTATGAACTGTAACGGTAATAAACATCTGAATCTACATATTTGTACATACAATGAAAGTTATGATTGATTGATGGATATATTCAATAATTAAGTCTGATAAGTTTATCGCTATTAAAGATGACGAACAATGAATAGCATAGAGATGAAAGTGATCAATCAGATTATGCATCACACTCTCTCTTTCGATAATGGCAACAGCAACAATTAATCTCTAACGGTTCCTATTATTCGGTCGACTTGTAAAATACAGTACTATTAAGTGTATTATCATTAAATGTGATGATGATGTGGAAAGGAGAAAAATGTTATTAATTTTAATTTTACATAACTTCAAGTTTTGATGACCCCATGATTACTTAATATTAAATTGCTGTCGACATATAGCCAAAGAAATTTCTTATAGGTCATTGAATGGCATGTATCCATAATATGCAAAAGCATCTAGGACAGTGATGGGTAACCTGTGTGCCGCGACACACCAATGTGCTTGGAAACATCATGAACCATATACCATGTACGGTTTCGGTCGAGCCATACCACAAAGGTGTCCCGCAGCACATAGGTTGCCCACCACTGATCTAGATGGGAAATTTTAATGACTTTATTTTCTTTATAATGCCAGAAATTACAAAATGAGCAATAAAAAAGTCTTTTTTGAACTTAATAGACGCTGTTAAATAGAATTGAAGCAAGTCGCAGACTTTGGATTAATTTTAATGATCAAATGCCATTAAAGCTAATAAAATGATCAATACAATTTAATATTGTGCAAGTTAATGAATAAAATAAGGAAGAATCTGCAAGGTTCTTCACCCTGACGTAAACTTCTTGTTTTCCATGAGTCACTGGGAATTTATCTGTCTTTAAATACAGCACAGTTAAGACAATATCATAAAAATTATGAAATAATTGTAACAATCATCAACAAAGCTTCTGGAAATTTTTCACGGGGATTTTAATTCAATCCAATGAATATTTTCTGTCATCATTGTGCATTTGGTATTTTGACGAGTCATCGTTATTGTTAGGAAATGAATTATGCATTTGGAGGTGTCTGTTGAGCTTCCGGCTAGTATTGTGAAATTATGGAAAATTAGTGAGAATTATGAGTTGAAATTAAACGTTTTTGTGACTTAAATGAAATGGGTTTTAAATGACAAATTAGTAATAATTTGGAAAGATTGCAGATGAATGATGTCTTTGGATAGTCTTGAAGCAACGGAATCATGATATTCTATTATCAGAATCTATTGCTTTTGCTAGTAATTAATAATATCAAGTTCAGTTTACTCTTAAAAGTGAAATTTCAATAATTTCCGATGACAATTTTATATTTTGCGATTCTTATGAGATTTGAGCTTTATATTCAGCATCCATAGCATGAATGGACATCGAATTATTTCAAACCAGAGTATAATTGTAATTTAGAACTCCGTACGGATTGAAAATAATAATTTTAACATGTTTATTCTTCAAAATTTAAGTAAACACTGAACTTTTGTATAAAAAGGGGCCTTAAACTACATAAATATTTTTCAAATCTCAAATGTACGCTACAACATGAATTTGAACTTAGCTAAACTTCAAGAAATCATCGAACTTCAGCTAAATTCATCCAACTCATCCTCAACTTAATCAAATTTCCCCAAATCCCTAAATTTTAGTTCCTTAAACTTTCATACCTTATTAAAATCCAACAATTTAAATCTTTATTGGTTTATTACCTTGTTAATGACATTCCACAATTTTACTCCTCACTGCGACGAAGTTCGTTGCTTCCGTTGCAATATATTTTTGGACAATCACAACAATCCCTGAATTATCTGTGGAATGCACACAACATTACGACAGATAAATTACAATAAAATATTAATAGCTCATTACAATACTTAATTGCGCTTGTAACTCAAAACCCACACACAATGAACACGACATTTTATGGACAATATGTATGATCAACGTACATTAAGTTTTGTAATTGAAAATAAGTCCCTTTTACTTCTTGTAATATTAACATCACATCAATGAAAATATATGGTGAATGGAATGGCTGGATATAAATTTATCACCATCGATCCATTTGTATTAATTTCGAATATAAATTCCAGAATTGTGAACTTTTTGTTGTGCATGTTCAAATAAAGAATCATCACATAAATATGTATTCAGAATGTAAGAGTTATATGGCAATAGCATATAAAAGTAACGGATTTTAAGAATTTATTAGTGTTGCTGGGGTTCTGAAAAAAGTTTGTGGATGAGCAGGAACGCAAATAATTTCTTATCAAAAATCACGATCGAGGAAATGATTTAAAATTCATATGATGGTCACATACACGCCATGATACCGTTGGATATTATATTTATAAATTTGTAGATTAAGTAATGTGTTCGCCGCCGAAAAAAACCTGTTCAAGGACTAACCTGAAGGGTAATTTTGCGATTGGATTCTTACAACATAATTTTCATACAGCCTTATGGGGGGCGCAGAACAAGATTTTTTTGCAACAATCTCTTTTTTTGTTGTCACTGGCCATGTTTGCATCCATATTATTCCCAAAACATAATAAAATATGCACATGTAATGAACTCTCATCTTCAGGGCTAATATTATTTATGCATACGAGAAGCATTCCACATGATTTATTTGCACCAACCTGTATTTTTCGTCTCATTTTACTTGTTCTTTCTGTGGAACAGACAAAATTACTCTCGCTTATCATTGGAAGTCGTTTGAGAATGATGTCTATCGAGGGTTTGGGATTTTAACGGATTTTTGGAATTTGAATTTTTAACGGTTTTTTTGAATTTAAAATTTGATTTTTCAATCTTTAACGTATTTTTCAAAATTGAATTTTCAATGATTTTCAAAATCTGTAATTTCAAAATTCAATGTAACGAACTTTTCAAATTTGAATTTTTAACGATTTTTTCATATTTGAATTTTCAAAATTTTGGGTGTTTTGTTGGACATTATTTATGAACAAACCCATTTCTCATCTTCGATTTTCACAAGAAACAAAGAATTGTACATGATAAAAAAAAGTGTTAAGCATTGCATTCGATATGCTATTAATGACTCAATCTTTTACATCAAATGTATGTGTATATCCTTTACATATGTATATGCACACATAAATATTATGGTAGTTAACAATCATAAGACAGAAAAAGCTGGTCATTTTGATGCACTACCTTATCTTAATGATTCACGGTTCATAAAAAAAATGCCATAAAATTATTGTTATGTTCGCATTTATGGCTACTTACTTTTGTACAATGAGATGTATAAGCATAAAAGAAGAGAAATAGAATGAAAAGAAAAGTAAAGAAAGGTGAATGGAAGTAAAGAAAGGTGAATGGAAGTAAAGAAGAAGCAGCTGTGGCTTTAAATTGATATTATTGTAGTGAAGGTGTTGAGAAATGGAATTGATTCATAAATTTAAGGCACAAACAGACTTGATTCATAATAAATATGCAAAATTGTACTCAGTAGGCTGACTTGGAACTTACAAAGTGCAGACCTGCTCTCAATATTGATGCAGACTGATGATTACGGCTGTAATATTGATATAGACTGCAGCTATAGCAATGATTACGGCAGTAAAATTGAGCATTAAGCAACATTAGTCCCGACACTTTAATAAAATGAAATCGAATAAGCCTCGGGTTAATGGTAACAGCAAATAATATCCGGTGAGTGAAGAGGCACAAGATGACAATGTAGTAAAGTTATTGTTCCTTTTATTACTTTTGGTCACTAACCCTTAAGGATGATTGGACTGTTATATTTGAGTCAGAGGCATCTTGGAGTTCTTGAGCATTGTCTTGACTCAATTGAAGATCGATTGTGGTCCATGGCTTGCTATAGATTTCGCTGACTACTGATTGCTAACTCCTAGTTCCTATAGACGAAGCTTGTGCACTAAATCTATGATTGATCTGAAGACTGAACTTAAACTGCATTTTTAAGCATCGACATCCAATAACAGCAATTCCTACAGATTCATCTACATCTAAACCCACAAAAATCCATCCACAAAATACTTCCAACATTCCAAAACTCAAATATCACTCAAAAAATGTCTAGGAAATACACCTAATCCCCTTAACTACCTAACAAGCTTTCCCATTCAGCATTACAACGTGTCAACAAACACAAAGCATAGTAGATATAGCGTTGTAACAGCGGGTGGCAATGCGCACAGAATTTTATTGCTCAATAGATGCGAGTGCATGCATGTATGTCGTGTGAGTTCCACTAATCGATATGATACAAATGTGAGAGGTTTTTAGGTATGCTTCAGTTTATGGCATCTGATGCTGCATCGTTGAGAGAATTTGAGTGAAAGTTCATCAATGCTTATTGACTGGCTTATCGTCTAATTTTTACCAGTAATTCCTCCCTGAATGACAAATGACTTTAAAGAAGGCCTAAATTGGACTTGCCATAAAAGGCAGTTCAATTTCATGGATGACGCGTCAGATATAATTTATCAGAATCACGCATTCGAATTTGTTCCTGTACAGTTTCAGAGTGCGCTTCCGTTATATTGATTCACTGACAAATGGCTTGATAATAGCGATCGAATAAGAAAGATTGCCGACAATTTATCATCGTTATGTGGCAAGAAAAAGATCTTGAATCACAATTTTTTGTTTCGTACTTCTTGGTTTACACGTTGTACGTAAAGATGGATGGTATCGATTGGTTTAGTAAGGATCGATTAAAACGCACTTTTTGAAGACATGATTAAAGAAGAAAATAACAATTGTAAAGTATTTGAATAATAACGGTCGAAAATTATTTGAATTTTGGACAAACGGACAAAATTAATGCTGAATAATATAAAATTCAGAAAGATGCACCAAAAAATTATCAAGCACGATCGCTAACATCCAGCGATTTTCTTACCTTTTGTCACAATTCACCAAAAAAAAAAAATTATTTTTCAATTATTTTTTTCTGACTGAACATACGAAGATGTTATTAACCTTTAAGTAGATATTGCATGCAATTGCCTGTGTTTTTTGTGCCTGTTTTGTTTGTTATTCTTCATCGCAAATGGATACTCTTCTGTTCCGAAGACCTTTATATACATCTTTTTTTTGTGTGTTTTTTCCACAGTCTTACGAAAATCCATTAATCAAGTCAATGCTGTGTGTACATACATTGACAAACTTTTGTCAGACCTATCACGTTCAAATTAATCGAACAAATGCGAAAATTTGCGCAATGCTTTGTCAAAATACTTTGTGCCTTTTTTTTTGTTGCTGCTACCGTAAACTGAAAATTAAATTTCCATCGATTACTTTTTTATCGCGTACATAGCAACATTGGATACGACAATTTAGAGCAAATGGACTTTTTGTGGTGTGATGTTATCGACGACATAAAAACTTTTTTTTCAATACATATAATTAAATTTTGATGTAAGTCATAAACAGAAGCATGACTTTTTATAAGATTTTAATAGTCCATTGCTTTATGGTCATAGCTGTTATATATTCATCATATCAGTGTTTCATTAAAATTTATATTCGAGTCATTTTAGCATGTTTTTGATAAGTAGTGAATGCATTTGGTTGAGTCTGTACTGTAAGTTGATTATTGGAGCTGATTTTACTGAATTCTATAGACTTACCTGAGTTTTTGGGTACAATGGCATGGTTTGACTTGTTTACTATCCTTCCGACGATCGTTAAAGCTGTTTCTATCTCCAGCTTAGCACTTTTTTTAGCGCTTTAACAGATAATTGAAAATTTTCAAGTTTCTTCTTGTTTTTAAGGCCTCTACTTGTGCTTAAATCCTTATTAGTATTCAAAAATACTTCTCAATGACTTTATGCTCTAACTAAACCTTCTTAGATGCTTACTGTTTTAATATTCGACTTAAATGAATTTCTCTGACAAAATTTCACAAAATTTTGAGACTAAAATTTCTCAAGTTCAAAATTTGAACTTCAATATTTCGTTATAATTTAAATTCCGAATTTCCGTTAGTATTTAATTGCTTAATTGACAAAACTTTTTGATTAACACTCTTTGGTCAATACTCTTAGACATCCCAGTCACAAGTATTTATTCCTCATAAGACCTTCCAACTTGTCTTCACACCAAAGAATTCATAAAATCACATTCAAGTCTCTTAGACTTAAGATAAGCATCTAAAGAATTTAAATTACTTGCTCAAGATTTCCCATAAAAATTCTCATATTAAGCGTCTTCATAACACCATCAATTCACTTAAAGTATCAATATCGAGTCTGTTCTATAAGTCCCCATCATTATCACGATCATCAACACAACAATAGTCTTCAATAATAAAAATACACTCCATTCAATTTTCATTGAATGCTTCTTCAACTTGCTCATTACACCATGAATAAGGCATATCAATAATGAGAATACACTGCGACGCAAAGTGAATTGACGGTTATTGTTATTCATAATAATAATTTACGGAATACAAAACGCACGGCCTTAACAAAACGGTTCTTTTCGCTTGCTTGTTGTTGCGTATTGTTTGTTAAAAAAAGACTACATTTGAATCATGATTGGATGCTGTAAACGAGAGAATGTCCGGAGATTCTTATTCGTCCCCCATTAAAGTACACAGTTCTGAAGTTCATTGCATCATTACATAAACTTCCCAAAAAAATGTTTATTATAAATTTAAAGTAAAAGTAATTTCCACTAAATCATGCATCCACAATCTGACATAAATGGTAGGCAGCTCATCTTTATTGAAAGTAATTCATATTCTACCATGTTTCATGCTCATGACAATGATGAAATTGATTTTTCATTATAACATGCCATCAGATGATTAAATTAAAAATGCATAAAATTCATATGTGCTTTAGTGCTGTTTATAGTGCAATTTTGTGATCATGATAATATTGATGCATTGGACCCTTGCAGGGATGGGAGTGTAGGATGGGATGTTGATGGGAATGGAATTTGATTCTGGAAATTTTAGGTTAGATTGGAAATTTGCTAGATTTTTAGATGATTTTTCGTTTATTGAAGCTTTGTTACTGCTGGATTATGGACATGAGACTTCTGGATGTTACTGGATCTCATTTTATTGTGCGTATTGATCTGAATGTTCCTAACTCTCATGAATTGTGTAAAATGAGTCTGGATATTCCTGGATTATGAATATAACAGTTCTGGATGTTACTGGATCTCGTTGTTTTGATTTAATTGGATTTGGATGTTCTCTGATTCTCATGAATTGAGTAAATTGAGTCTAAAAATTACTGAATTATGAATATAATGATCCTGGATGATCCCTTAGTCTCAAACTTAAGATCTTCGAGTCAGTATTGTAATTTTAAGGCAGACCATAGCAATCAATCACCTTGACCTAACCAAGTCATCGAAATTTCGAAGGATTTTAGTGACTTTTCTGCAAATTTATTGATATATTCCAACCCTGACCAGCCATTCACTCCATACCTCCATACATCATACCAAAAAAATACAGAATTAAATGAGAAAATAAATTCATTCTTAATGGATAAGAGCCAAATGTTCGTAAAAAGAAGCT
Organism: Chironomus tepperi; assembly: GCF_022539635.2. Classification (NCBI taxonomy): domain Eukaryota; kingdom Metazoa; phylum Arthropoda; class Insecta; order Diptera; family Chironomidae; genus Chironomus; species Chironomus tepperi. The sequence continues at coordinate 1,344,426 of NW_027226420.1, read as the reverse complement.
AAGAAAACCGTAAGCATGTAATAACGATAATTTGAAAAATTTGATGAATTTATGTCCATCATTCTTAAAGATCTGAAACTTTTTCGTCCACTCTAATTGGACTCATTTTTTAAAAATAATCATTAAGTAAATAACAATAATTTACCAATTTGTTGATCCAGTTTGAGTAAAGTGGCTTATCGCTTTCAGCTACTGCGTATAATTTTGCATCTCCTGAATCTTGTTCACAGTAATTATATCATCACAATCAATTTCCTTTCAATCTCGACAAGAACTTTCGTTAAAATATTCAATTCAATTGCAGCTGCCACACGAATTATGTACCGCCCAGGTCTGTTGACTTGTTGATGCATAACAATTCACCCAAAAACAGAATTAAGTCACTAGCTTAAGGCGTTATTTCATTCACTTTTAAATTGGGCAAGCATAGCACCAACCGAGCTAGAATCAATATAAAGTCAGAAGTCAATAAGTCATGATCTCCGTTCAGCTCCATTTCCAAGCCACTTCCAACACTCAATCGATCTGTATGCCAATAAGATTTGCACGTGACTGCAATTCATCAATCGGCGGCGGTATGAAATTGCAGTTTTAGAAACTGATCAATTAAATGGCGCATTAGGCACTTTTTTTATGCCTCATAACTCACGATTCTTTTATGTTTCTTAAGTGCGCTGCCGTTGAGCAGCTGAAGACTTTTTTCTCTCCCTCTCTTTGGGTTTGCGCAACGTTATCCATATTTGCATAATACCTATTTGTGTCATAAAAATGTAATACTAAAAGAAAAAATCTGCTTCATAAGGAATTGATTGGCAATCTGATTTGTTTGTTGACTCAAATCAATTTATGGATTCTATTGAAAGTAAATTGTGCCTTTTGACAAATCCTTCATGACATGAGAGTGTGTTTTATGATAGCGGTGAAGTCTTTTGATTTTTTGTGGCGTGGCAAGTTGGAAAAATGCTTAAAGCTCAATTATTTGAAGCGTGAACCCCCAATATTGAGGTTGTGGACCCCCTGGAAGTTGGTCTGGAAGTTGGTTTTAGCATGTCAGGGGCAACTCTAGCTGCTATTGAAACTATCATAGCGGTGGTATACCCTAGCTATTAACTCTAGTATGGCAGGGACATACCCAATTTGCTATTGATTCTAGCATAGCAGTAGTATACCCCTGCCTATTGACTCTTATCATGTCAAGGGTATACCTTAGTTAATGACTCTTAGCATTTCAAAGGTATACCCTAGCTATTGACTCTTAACATGGCAGGAACTCTTAGCATGGCAGGGTGTACCCCTAGCTATTGAGTCTTAGCATAGTAGGGATATACCCTTCCCTATTGACTTTAGCATGGCAGGGGTATACACTAGTTAATGATTCTTAGCATGGCAGGTGTATACCCAAGCTATTGACTAGGGTATGAAGTCATGCAAGAAGCATGACAAGGGTATACTAACTGTCACCTCTAGTATAGTAAGGCTATACCCATACGAATCTATCTCCCAACCAGCTTGCAACCAGCAATAAGTTCTCCCAATAACCAAAACAAAAAGATGACAAATTCGAATCAAATCACATCTAAAAATTCTTCAAATGGCCTCATAGCATTGTGTAAACGCTCGAAACTAGATTAATGTGTAGTGTCCATTTTTGGGAAGATAAAAAAATTGTTGTCTGGACATTATTTTCATCTGTTGTTCAAAATTCACAAATATTTGTGTTTTGTCGCGTTGGACGTAAGGCATGCAAATATGGAAATAATGAGACATATACAGTTAATTCAGGTATTGCACAATAGCAGATTAATAGGTTCAATTTATACGGAAATTGAAAAAAAGAAACAAAAAAAAAATTCTACCTTGATTCCTTTTCCGATCAACATCGATAGATTATCGCGCTGTTACTGTAAAGGGGCAGAGGGTGTGGACTGATCAATGCTGGAATTCAGAGCTGATTTTTTTGTAATTAATTTTTCTACATTCTAATTTATAAATTATCAAGCAGTTGTTTCCGACCATGATTTTGCTTTTTGAGACAGTATAAACCACATCGGACTTGTGACTACATATGCAATAATTCAAATACAGATAAAGGAATTTAATTGAATAAATTATAAAATTTTTTCTGGTTGTTTGCCAACCTGACTTATTATAATCACTAAGTCGATAATATGAAGTAACATCCAAAAAACTAGTTTTTTATTTAGACGATTAGCATTGTGGTCAGAGCAGAAAAAATATATAGCACTGATGTTGACTGAAAATATTTTTATATTTATAAATATATATATTCACTTTTTAGTGGCCTTTCTGGTTGATATAAAAATACGAAAACAACAAATTTTAGGAGGTTCTATTTATTGACAAAAATGATTTTTGATGAGACAATATCAGGTTTTTTTGAAGAGAACTAGCTGGATATGGAAATGTGGCAGATTATATTAAATAATTTTTCTGAAGAATATATCGTTAGTAATGAAGTCTAAGAGTATGAGGTTCAAGAGCGCATTTGTAGCCTAAACTGACATTCGGACTAATGGATAGTCGGACAGTCAGACTGATGTATAGTCGGACTATCGGACAGTCAGACTGATGTATAGTCGGACTATCGGACAATCAGACTGATGGATAGTCGGACTGTCGGACAGTCAAACTGATGGATAGTCAGATTGTCGGACAGTCAGACCGATGTATGTCGGACTATCGGACAGTCAGACTGATGGATAGTCGGACTGTCGGACAGTCAGACTGATGGATAGTCGGACTGTCGGATTTTCGGACAGTCAGACTGATGGATAATCGGACTGTCGGACAGTCAGACTTATGTATAGTCAGACTATCGGACAGTCAAACTGATGGATACTCGGACTATCGGACAGTCAAACTGATGAATAGTCGGACTATCGGACAGTCAGACTGATGTACATTCGAATTGTCGGACAGTCAGACTGATGGAAAGTCGGACTGTCGGACAGTCACACTGATGGATAGTCGGACTATCGGACAGTCAAACTGATGAAGTATCGGACAGTCAAATTGATGTATAGTCGGACAGTCGGACTATCGGACAGTCAAACTGATGAAGTATCGGACAGTCAAATTGATGTATAGTCGGACAGTCGGACAGTCAGACTGATGGATAGTCGAACTGTCGGACAGTCAGATTGATGGATAGTCGGACTGTTGTACAGTCACACTGATGGATAGTCGGACTGTCGGACAGTCAGACTGATGGATAGTCGAACTGTCGGACAGTCAGAATGATGAATAGTCGGACTGTCGGATAGTCATACTAATGGATAGTCGGACTGTCGGAAAGTCATACTGATGAATAGACGGACTGTCGGACAGTCATACTGATGGATAGTCGGACTGTCGGACAGTCAGACTGATGAATATTTGGACTGTCGGACAGATTGACTGATGAACGGATGAACTTATTACCGTATAAGTAATCGGGTTTATTGAGTAACAACCTCACAAACTCTCGGGCAGATCCCATTGACAGGCAGACAATCGGATAACTCACCAGCCAGACACATAAGAAACTTCAAATAAATTCTGGAAAATTCTTTAAAAATATGAAGAAAACTGGTTGTCAACTAACATCCCGAATCTTATTTAGAATAATAATGGGACAACTTTTTTGTTATGTCCACAATGAAACAGTTTGAGATTCTGGTCACTAAAAGAAAGAGAATGATAAAACGTAAATTTATTGCCCTTTTCCAGAATTAAGAGGATTTTTGAGTTAAACGATGAGTCCCCGAAAAAAATATCAAATTTTTGGGTTTCTGGAAAATTAAGACTTTTTTGTTGTTTGTTGCTGTGAAACAGGATGTGCTTAGAAATTGATACCTCAGAACGAGGGTAGAAGTAAGACAAACAAAAGCCATAAAAAATGTTCACGAAACATCTAAACTTAGAAATGGCGTAAAAATCAGACTCGCACAGTGTCTGAATAAATTGGATTCTCGAAGCATAAAATTCACAGGTTCCATTCCATCATCTCAAAGACGGAAGCTTTGAAGTTAGAAATTTATTGAAAACAAATATTTTTTGAGGTTATGAAACTAATTTATGAATCAAAGACTTTGTTAATCAGCATTGCAAAAATGTGTAGCTTGCTAATTTAATTCTCACTGTTGATGGTCGCGTGATGGGACATTTGGACATGATGTCTATTTGTATGGTGGGTTTTCTGGATGTTTGTGTCCAAATTTGTCATGGAATTTGCTTTTCTGAGGCTGTAGACAGCTTTAGAATAGGGGTAGGCAACCTATGTGCCGCGGCATGACTGAAACAGCACTCTGCATACGGTTCATGACATCAGACAATGTGTCGCGACACACTGGTTGTCCACGACTGCTCTAACCTTCAAATTTTCTTAACATCACATCCAAATGATCCCCAAAAATAACAAAAATCCAGGATATCGCACAAAGCTCGCTGAATTTTCGTGTTTATAATTATCAATGCTTAATTATTTTTCAATACTGTAGCTGATTAGCACCGGCGAAGATGATACAAAAAATTGTCAAGATGCAATGAGCTGATGCTTCCTAATACTTTTCTGACTTAAAAAATATATTCATAAATTATCAAGTTTGTACAGCAGGGAAGCTTGCTAAAATTAGAAGCTCCTGCGGTATGGTCATGCAGGCATTTTGACACTGTGAAAAACTAATTGTTGCAGTGCGGAAGCATGTACACAATTCGTGCATTTCTTTGAGAATTTCAGCAGCTTTTTGGCAAATTAAAAAATTGGTTTTAGTTGCTGTTATTAGCATACGACTAATAGATGCTCTTAATCTTTCAGTCCTTGATATTGTTTTGATTGTTTTTCAAGATTGCGAATTGAAATTGGTTAAATCTTGTATAGATTGAAGGCTGGAATGTAGATTTTAATTGCATTGATTGCGGAAAAATTTGTCAAATATCTGCGACTTCCTAGATTTTGGTCTGTCGTGATGACTGAGATGTTAATTGGAGTTATTGATTAAGATTGGAATTTTTAGTGCATTTATGTGATGAAGTAATGAAGAGAAGGTTTCTAGGGATGTGATTTGAGCGACAAAGCTAAGAATTTGAGGAACTGCGATCCTGATCATTGATAGGAGTTATCCGTCTACTTAATTTCTGCTTAGTCCAAACTTAGATGATTCCCAGAACCGTATATCGTGTATGGTTTTGGTCGAGGCTTACCACCAAGGTGTGCCATTTGGATAAAACTGGCCTAAATGAGGAAATTTGAAGTTTTCCCCACAAAACCCTTAACAAATTGAAGGAATCCTCATCAAACTAGAGTTCCTGACCCATCCGCCCTCTATCCACCCTTCACCTCACCCCTAACCATCCTCAAATGACATAACATCAACAAAAAAAGCCCTGAGTCATTTACAAACCAACCTAACAACCATATCGTTCTTATAACAAATTTTATTTTGTGCTGATAGGACAAGAATCATCAATATTTCATTATTATAATGAGCTTATCTCATCTGTTGTTTCAACATTTATTGCCATCGTCTGTAGCTGTCCAAAAGACATGATTATTTTTTACTTCTTTTTCATTGAGATCTTTTTCTCACCATTTAAACTTTAACTGTTGTGTTTTTATTGATTGGCAATAAAAAATTCGTCAGAAAAAGTTTGTTTTCACTTTTAAGAAATAAAATGAAATATTTAGGGGGGTAACATGATTGAAAATTTTGGAATAAAGTTTACTTTGATTAGAAGGCTTTGAAATTAGTCATTTTGTAATAGATTTAGTTTTTAGTCAATTTCTTTGAAATGGTTTTGATTCTGGTCTTTTAAAGTTGATCAAATTCGGTTAATACAAGGTTCTACCTGGAAGTCAGTCGAATTTAATTTGGAATCTGAATGTACTTCTGCACATCTTTTGGATTGCTTAAAGAAATCTCATTCAAATCACAATTCTTCCAATCTCCCAAACCATCTTACCCCCCTTAGCACCTCCCCCTGCCTTCTGCAAAGTATACACAAAAATATATATTTATGGTAGCAATAACTGATGTATTTTTGATTAGATATTAGCATGGTTGAAAACGGAAAGTGTATAATACCTTCATAGATCATCTTTTTGACATTTTGAACTTTCAATTATAATTTAACTCCGATACCAATGCTTTAGCTGCAGAGGTGTAGTTGGAGATTTTTGAGGTTAGGTTTTGGGGTTTTTTTATGGTTTTTTTTGGGATTGTTTCTTTTAAATTCTAGCAAATTATAGAATATTATAGAGCTTCAAGATCAGAATATTGGATTTTGGGCAGTAAACGCCCTAAAACCAATTAATGTCCACCCTACTAGATATGCATCTGCTTCAAGCTCCACCTGGAAACACCTGCTTCCATAACAAATCCTCTAAATCCACTACCTTGCTCCTCACCTGTACAAACTTGTAATTTCCTTGTTTACACTATTTTCTATTTCAATGCTTTTAAGTATGCTGTTTTTATGATTATAGTCATTGTGAGAAGAAAAGTGAAAGATTCGCGAGAAAAATATTGACGGCTGTGAATTTTATAGGTTGTTGAAATTTCAAGCACACGACACAAATGGTAGAAATGACATGCCAATTTTTATTAAATGGTCACTTTCCTTTGTTATTCAAACAGTTTTGCTAAATTAAGCGATTAAATGAGATTTTGGACTATTTAGATAAAAAATCATTTCCCATAACTACATATTACGACATAATGACAATATGGTAAAAGCATGGATAAGTTTTGTTGTTGGATTGTTAAGCAATAATGTTTCAATTTGAATTTTTCGAAAATAATTTCGAATTATTCGAAATTGACTTCGAATGTTCGAACTTGGTTTCTAGTTTTCGAAATTAATTTTGAACTTTTCGAAAATAATTTCGAATTTTTCGAAAAAAGTTCCTAGTTTTCGAAGTTGACGTTGAAATTTCGAACTTAGTTTCTAGTTTTTCGAAATTAATTTCAAATTTTTCGTAATTGACATCGAATTTTCGAAAATGACTTCGAAGTTATTATTTCAAATATTTAAAAATTGACTTCAACTTTTTCGAAATTGACTTTGAAGTTTTCGAAATTGATTTCGAATTTTCGAACTTTTTTAGGAAAGAGTCGGATGTCTTCACAGTTGCGCAAAAAATGAATTTCAAGTGACAATATCTATCCACATAGTGGTTTAGAGACTAAATACCTCAATAACCATCATTTACGATTAATCCCCATAGAATTGTTGCTATAATCTGATAAATGGTCGCCTATAAATATGCAGTCTTAATGGGAAATAATTTTATTCGCATAACTTTGTGCTATTATAAAATATTTCTCTCCCCAGCTTATTTAAATCACGACATGTATGTGTATTAAAGAAAAAAAAATTACATGTGTATGATAACGTTATATATACTGACAATGTCGTAGCTAGTCGCTGTAGCTATTTTATAATATACAATCTTGTGAAATTGCCTTCAAACTCTCGATTTCATTTTTTTTTTTCTCTTCGTATATCTCTGATGGAAGTTCGATGGAGAAAAAAATAAAAACTATAACAACTTAAGTGACCCACTTAAGCATGTTCAATATTATTTTATATGCTTCTCTCTCAATATATACATGAATTGCCTTAACAAGCCAACCTGCAAAGTCAACTCGAGACAAAAACACAAAAAAATGTAATCAAAAAGTGAATTTTTTTGCTAATATAAAATTTGTATTTGTTGATACACAATGACCATCAATCGTGACAATTATTGGAGCTATTGAATAAATTCAGCAATTCAATAAATCACATTGAACGACATTATCGATTGATATCAAACCACAGGATTGTATAACATAGACAAATGGTAATATTTGTAGTTATAATGAGCTACATAGAGATAGAGAAGTAATGCATTGAGGCTGTAAAATGGTTTTTTGCAAGTCTGTATGGATATTAAGCTACTGAATCGATGAAAATTGATTTTTTTGGTGCCAATGCATTTTTAACGGTCATTTGAAATTCAAATTTTGTAATGCAAATATGGCAAAATATTTGAATCTGAAAAGACCGTTAAATTTTCAACTTTTCTTAATTTGCTCTAAAATTGAGTCTCTGACTCTACATTCATCTGACGACCCACTCACTACCTCAAACTATTTTTATTAGACTTTGTTATGCTATTGCAATTGCACTTTGCGCGCACGAGATAGAAATAACGATCATGTTTACATTTTATTGTGAAAATTGATTATGTATGTCTCACGTATACCAGAAAGTATTCATGTATGATGTAAAAAATGTCAATTTTGATGATTATGCAAAAAAATTCAACAAAATTAATCGACTTGAACTTAAATTCCTTCAAACAGTGCGAAAATGAAAGTGAAAATATTAATGGCATAGACAAAAGGGCGGTTGGGGTAATGAGTCATGTTCTGTTTGAAGGAAATGGACACCATAAACGTGTAAAAATTAATTTCTGTGTACATATGTTGATGGATAGACTTCCCGGTGTACAAAAGGTTATGTGAAATAAATGAAAAGAACAGTCAGACTGGCTGCATTTGTCTTCACAATTTTAAATGCTTTGACCCCTTGTCAAATAGTATCAATAATAACAATGGAAATAAGTTTAATGCCATGCGGTTACTTTACTATTTTTTGGAAGAATTATTGGTCATTAATAACAATGCATTGTAAAGATATACTAATTGCTATTCCTTCCTTCTTTTTATCCACAGGAACACATTCAAGAAGTACTTGACAAATGGACACAAATTGATGACGAAATTTGGGCAAAAATTATTGTCTTTGAGCGAAATCGTCGTGTAGCTAAAGCCTATGCACGAGTTCCTGTACTGACAGTTAACGGATCTGATGATGGATTTGATGGCATGAAGTAAGTATAAAATGTTAAATGAATAATTGAACTCGAGATAAACATCAGATTAATATCTGGGTGATATTTAGGAATAAGTATTTATATTTGTATAATATTGTAGGGGTTATGAAATTAAATTATAGTAAGAATCAGTTGCTCAAAAGTGAGCAACAAATTGATTAAGTTGCTCAAAAGTGAGCAACAAATTTGATTAGATTGTTCAAAAGTGAGCAGCAATTTTGATTAAATTGGTCAAAAATGAGTAAAAGTTTTGATTAAATTGCTCAAATCTGAGCTACAAATTTGACTAGATTGTTCAAAAATGAGCAAAAATTTTGATAGAATTTCTCAAAAGTGAGCAAATGAAAGAAATTATTTATAGTTTGAGCAAATTAGGTAATAAATTGACAAAATAGAGCAACAAGAGAAATTCAAACAAAAACTGAGCAATAGTAGACTTTAACTGAGCAAATGTGCAAAATTGTCAAAATTTAAGGTAAATCGAGCTTCAATAATGTAATTATGAGTAAGAACTAAGCAAAATTGAGCAACAACTAAGCAAATTTATATAGTAACTGAGTAATAATGAGCAATTACTGAGCAAATTTTACAAAATAAGCATCAACTGAGCATCAATCACTCTAAAAATGCCTAAAAATCTACTTAAATGTTGATTCTAACCTCAAAAAATCATCAAGCTTATAAACTACTACAATGTATTTAATACCACAGCTTTTCATGTCACAAGAACCCCTAAAAACCCCACACAATTGCACACTTCATGTACTCGTAATTTGAGTTTCAGGAATTTCATGTGATTGCATACTTAAATGCATTTTTTTTGTCTGCACCACAATACTACACATTATGCAATTATTAATTGTAATTGCACGAGATTAATCTGGTTTTTTTTCATACCTAACATGAAGCTATTGCAGTTTATTGCAATTTTGTAGCTGTGTGGTTTTTTGAGCGTCGCTTATAATTAATATTTATTCACTCTAATTATAATTTCTGGTATATTTTAAATATTGTGTTGCTGCACATTCGACTTTTACATTTATTTTTGGGCGTGCTATCGACTATAAAGTTTTGCTGCTTTACAACACCTCGAAACTGTACATTTTTTGCAAATTATTTCTAAAAACTTTTTCCTACGTGTGCATGTATTGCAGTCGATGGCTTATTAACGCATCATGACTTTTTGCATGATTCTCATTCTCGCAGCGGTAAGCATTGCTGACGACCTTCACATGAAGCAATTGCCAATACACGGCATGATATTAAAACGCGTCACTGCCACTTTTTTATTAATGTGTGTGACTTTATGTTTCAGCAAGATCATAGTGCAAATGAGTGCCACTTTTGAGTGACCATTGTGAGACCTTTACATGATTTCAGCGATGCTATTATCGACATTGAAGGACGTTGTCTTTTGGTGCCATTTTTTTTGTTTATTTATTTAACTTTTTTTTTTTGTGCTGTTTGTTAAAAGTCATGAAAAAAAATGTAAAATCATGTCAATTAAATATTTATGATGTTTTTTAAGAAAACATTTATGAAGTTTTATGGCTTGCAACATCACCAACAGTGCACGATTTTTGTTCATCCATCAATTTGCTGTCGTTGAGTGTTGACGACGATGACGGAGGCGTTATTTATATTATCAATCATGAAAAAATAAATATTGCTGATCAATAACGGTCGTAAATGTTTTGAAATATTTTTCTAGCATCATTTTGTTGTTGTTTATTGATATGGTATTGCCGTTGAGAGGCTTTAAGCAGTGCGATGTGGTAGATATAGCTTGATGGAGATCAAATGGCTTGAAAACAGATGTTAGAGGTTGATTTTTTGATTATACTTTAGTTATAGTAAAGCTTATGATGGAAATGCTCCGAGTTTTCGATTTCAAGACACAATGACGTCTTTTAGCTCACTTTCCGCAAACAGGTCAACATTTATGTAAGATTTTAGGATCCTAGACGGCACACGACGCCAAATTAGCCTGATGACAGCTTCTTGTCAACTTGAGAACATTGGTTAAGTGTCAGGCTTGTTGACACTGTACTGACCTGCTACTCAAATTGTATAATCATGCTTTTGAGGGACCTATGCCTTAAAGTTAGTGATTATGGTGCATTTAGAATTCTAAAGCTATCCAACTCTCATATTTTGGGTAAATTAAAGCACAAACAGTTCCCAAGGTCATCGGAAGTTGATCCGATGACATCTTCAACTACCATAAACAAGGAACTACCCAAATCTATGCATCCAGATACCATAACTATTACTAAATCAACAATTAAGCCATTAATACATCCAATCAGTTAACAACTTAGTTAATCTTCTTTGTCAACAATCTAATCATCTCCATCCAAGCACTAAGCTACTTAATCAACGCCAAATATCACAAAAGCCTGTCTTTTATCATAAACGGCAATTTTATTTATACTTCTCAACAGCATGAATGTCATCATTTATAAAAAAATATGTCGATATCTTAAATCAGATAATTTTTTTTGAAGGATTTCCATCATCAACATATCATAAAGTTACTCCACATCTAGCCATCAGCATATGCTGATTGAATAACTTCCTTATACATTTTTTTTGTTATTCTTTTCTTTTATTTTATTTTTATTGCCATTATTGTGGTCATACAAATGCCTAACAATGGGTCACGTGGATATAGTAATGCAGAACGAATTTTTATTATACAGTCGACTTCCCGACTCACAATCACATAGTGGTCAGGGGTGGGGAACCTTTTATTGTACGCGACACACCTTTGTGGTATCGCGGCGCACGTTATAGGATTCATGACATACACCAGTGTGGCGCAGCACATATATTGTCACATTAGTGTGTCGCAGCACACATATTGCAACACTAGTGTAGCGCAGTACATTGATTGCCACACAAGTGTGTCACACAACACATATTGTCACGCTAGTGTGTCGCACCACACAGGTTGCCACATTAGTGTGTCGCACAAGAACGATTGTTACATTAGTGTGTCGCATAACATAGGTTGCCACACAATTGTTTCGCAACACACAAGTTGCCATGCTAGTGTGTCGCAGTGCACAAGTTGCCCATCACTGACAAAGGCTTGTATCATTCGAACGTTATTTCTCAGCATAAAAATAGACATAAAGTATTGTTTGTTTTTTAAAGATTATTATAATCTTTAGATTAATATGCAAAATAGTTCAATAATTTTGTTATTACACTATATCTATAGATGAATAATTTTACTTTCATTATTCAAATTGTAGTCGAAAAAACAAAAACTTTCTTTTGTTGAGCAAGAGATAGAAGACCCGATAATACATACTTTTATGGCTTATGCTTAAAATATTCATAAATTTCCTCTCAATATCTCTTATTTTTGATTATCGTTGGAATGTGAAGAAGGTTTAGTATTTCCTCAATGTAAACGCATTGATGCGATGATAAAATGCGATAAATGCCACTGACCGATGTACTTGTTGATTTCCCCTTTTTGCGTATCTTTCTGTCTGTCTGACTTGCTTTTTATTTTTGCGATGTTACGTAGTCATATGGCTGATTTGCATCAAAAATTAGGTATTTTAATGGGCAATCGTGTCGCAAATTTTGTGGATTATATTGAATATGCAGATTAGGTGATTATGGAGTTGAAATGTTGCTCAATATTGGGGGAAAAAGTGTTTTTTTGACAAATTTGAATTTAACGGTTATTTTATTTTTGAATTTTGAGTTTTCTGGATTTTGGAATTTCAACTTTTTGAACGCTGTTAGAATTTTTTGAATTTTCAAAAGAAATTCAAGCTCAAATCTTAAAAAGCTGCTAAAATTTTGAAATTTTTGAAAGTCGTTAAAATTTTGAAATTTAGAAAACCGTTAAAATCTTCAAATTCCCTTTAAATTTTCAAATCTTCAAAAACCGTTAAATATTTCAAGTCTTCAAAAGTCGTTAAATCTTCAACCTATATTCATACTTTAAATCATCAATCCACAACATACGTCGACAGTCCCATCCAGCACCATTAACGCATTCCTCGAATCATTATTTGTTTTTCCTCAATCTCATCCAAGTCAACGTTAGCTCCGCACGTTTCAACAACTAATGAAATTGAAATAATTTTTGCGTCTCCGACACTCTCGTTGACTTCCTCAACAAATCTCTCTCGACAATCTCATGCATATGGCATAAGATGCATAATCAGTGAAACTCATCCATTACGATAATAAGCAGTCGGTTGCGTATTTATTTAATACATTTCAGTCCGTCTCTCATTTTCATCTTGTGTCTCCAGACAAACGGCACTGTGTTGTTTTACGATTCATTAATCGTGTTGTTAGTAGACAAAAAAACAAAAAAATAATGCAGCTTACATAATTACACGGAGAGGCTGCGGTGACTCCTCAATTTCGTCTTCGACATATCTGTGGGAAAATATTCGATACACACGAGGAGGAACAAGAAGTTATGTGATACTTTCTCACAATTCCATTCCTGGTTTTGTGGCTGTAATAAATCTGGCAAATCACAGAAATTGATCACAAAAATGTGAGACTAAGGAAATTCCATTACAAATTAATGAAGGTCGAGACACCCAAGTACATACAAGACTTATTGCGTCAATATTTTATTATGGCTGATGATGAGTCACTGATGCATTACCATACATAGTTCTTCAATTATAAATCTGATGCCGCCACCGATCGATTTATTTATTTATTTATTCTTAAAACATCATCAGTGCCGTTCATAAAGAAGAGAAAAATGTAAATTTATGAGATCTTACTTAGGGGGTTGTCCATAAGTGATGGGTATGTTGTGATGAGATTTGATGGGTTAAAATTTATGGTGCAAAAGGACTTGTCCAGATTCATCTCAGCTCTATTTAAGGATTCAGAATTGTATTTGGAACCTTTAAGAGCTTTAATTTCAATTTAAAATTGATTAGTGAATTCTATCCCGATCGGATAGAGTTTAATCCCATCTAGACGACTTAAGTCGTTCTTAGACCTAAACAAACAGCTAGTCAAATGAAAAGCTGTCCATTTGGGTTATATTAACTCAGATATACAGCACATAATCATCCCTAAGCAGTTGTGTGGCTAATTGTCGCTTTAGAGCTCTATAGATCTTAGAACCAGTGTTAAAGTCCCGGTCAATTCTTGTTAGACGCATAGAGAATAGAGATATGTAGACAGACAGATATTGCACCAAATTGACAATCAGACCGATAAAACCATCAAAAATACCTTTAATCCCCAAATCCCACCTCCTACCTCATCCAGTAACTCCCTTTGTTAGACATCATAAGCCAATAACCCCATCCATCCACTCTCAACGCTCTTAAGTCTACATGCAAGAAAAAATCCCTTCAAGGAAGTTCCTTAAGAGAGGATTAGTAAGAATTTTACCGTTGTACTTCTCCTTTGTGTCTGCAACTAAGGAACATTGACAAATGGAAGATAAAAATTACAAGGAAATGTGGACTAAACCGAAACTAATGGAACTTGATGTGTGAACTTTTTGTTTATTGTTATTACATGGTAGGAATGCAGCAAAAGATGAGAATTAAGTCAGAAAATGAAGGTTTAGTGTTACTTCTCTTGTGCATGAACAAATGGAAGAATCATGTACGATTTTTTAGCGGAATTTTTCGTGAACAAAGGCAGACACTCACTGACTTATTGACAGGAACATTGGGAGTGATACAGTTTTATGTATCTTATTTTTTTGGAATGTGACTTTATTGCAGCTTAGTGCTCGTAAATTTACAATTTTCAAGGAAATTTTCAACATTCTTTCTTTTACACCTTAAAGACCTTCATTAATGCTATTAAATTTCAATAAGGAGAATTCTAAGCCACACTTTTTGGAGGCTCGTGTTGCTATTAATCATGTTTTGACATAATACGATGACAATTTATTTATTTTAATCCATCTAGGTGTGGAAAAAGTTTGAAAGTATATCGTGTTGCACCCATTTTGATCTTATAGAATGATCGCAGATAAGTTTGTAATGTCGAGTGGACTGTGAATGACGTTGGTCAGTGTAATACAGGAAGAAACAGGGGATTATCTTGTCTAGATTGGGATTTTTTGCAGGAAATGACAAAAAATTCGTTAACTTTGAATCTAAGTTCAAAAATTTGAATAATTTGAATATTTTTTGACCGTTGAATCAAAATTTGAATATTTTTTAACCGTTACATCAAAATTTGAATATTTTTTGACCGTTAAATAAAAATTTAAATATTTTTGACTTTTGAGTTTCAAATTTATTTTGACAGTTAATAAATTATTGAAAATTCCTGCATTTTAAGTCTTTTTCATCAATACCGCTAAGTAACAGAAGTCAAAAATGCACATCCTGACACCATTAAGCCATAATATCCATCAAACATGAACAAAACTCACTTAACAATTAACATTATTTCAATAATTTGCACTTAATTAAAAATCCCTTAATTAAGTGTCCAACTTTAGATAAAAATGCACCCCAAAACTTCACTCAATTGCCCACTTTCAAACTAATTTTTTCCTTTTTCGGCATCATCAGCTGCCGACACATGAACATCAAGAAGAATTAATCGCCACAACACGACATTCAAAAACGTGTGTGGATTAAACGCAAAGAAGTTGTGTATTTATGTGCATTTGCTTCTTCACTTCTTCTTGCATGAATTTTCAATTTCTTCTTCACGATTTAATTTTTAATTTTATTGCAATTTCGCGGCATTATTTCTCGATGGTCATGTTTGCGCAAAAATACCAGACTGATTAATGATCAATTTAATTGATTTTTTTATTTCGGGGAGATGAATTTTCAATGCGGAAAATTTGATGAGTAATGAGTGTGAATATACACGATTGTGGAATGGAACTAATTAGATGATGAATGTCATTGGGAATGAATCTTCAATTTGCGCTGCTGTTGGTCAGTTTTGAGTTGATTGAGAATGATGATTATCAATTTTAAATGAGGAATTGTTTAAAAATGTTTAAAATAATTTGTAACGGTCGAAAAATATTTGAATCATTTTATAAAGGTCAAAAAACATTTGAATCTTATTGTAACGGTCGAAAAATATTTGAATTTTTAAATAACGGCCAATTTAAGCCTAAATATTTGAAAAACAATTCATCGCCGCTTCTGATGACTTTGCAGCTTCCCTTTATTCATATTGAAATAAATATCGACAGCCATGACTCAATGACCCTCTTAATTACCCTTTGAAATGCATGAAATTATTGTTTTCCGATAATGAAGAATGTTTACAGATCAATTTCCGCAGTAATTCATCAAAAAATCGATCTGCTGCCCAATGTATGATAAAAATCACCATGCCAAAATGTCATGCATATCAAATCAACTCTAGAATTCAATTGTATATCCAATAAAAATTCCCATAATTTTTAATTCGCATTGAAACAATAAACACAAAAAATTAAAGGAATGCCATTGCAAAAATTACCTTATATGAAGGCACAAAATCAGCTCAGTGAAATCTCGAATATTTATTGCCTTACATTTTTAAAAAGTGTGTCTAATACAAAAAAATAGGTGTGACATAAGCATGCAAATTAAAGTAGATGAAATGAGTCATACCGAAAATTGTACTTAATTGAACATACTGTCAAATCAGCATGAGGAAATGATGGCAAATCTCTAGTGCTGTACTGGTTTTAATTTTCATTGTCTCTAAGTCTAGCCTGAGATTTGTTAAGAACCTTAAGTAGTGATTAATAATTATTTGTGGGTGGTCCAGTCACGTCAGTCACAAGATAACTGCCCATACAGCACAGATCAATAAACATTGACATATTAATGATGATATTTAGGTATGAAAAAAATTGGCAAAGTCCTTCTTGCCCTGCCCAATGTCTTACTAACAGTTGCTAATTGCTCTACAAGATTAATAAACAATAGGAAAAATTTGAAACTCATGCTGTACGTATATCCAAGAGATCTAAATTCATTGCCATCAGATTCATAATCTTGTGAATGATGAAAAACATTCCACACATATGAGAGTTATTTACCATACCATATGATCTGGTTACCTTGTCCAATATTCATTGTTAATTGTGGCGCTTTTGGCAGCTACGGTTTATTGAATGAGATCCTATATGTAGCGTGTGTATATTTTTATTTTCATGCAAAAACGGCTAGCCCAAAAATTATTGGAAATATAAAGCATATGGGGGATATACAATGGGATTTGTTTGTACAATAATATTCATATATGCTCATATTGTTCGCTTAACTGTGCATTGCTAAGTGGATTGTTGAATATGTGGAAAAATGAGGGTTTGAATGGATATATGAGGAATAAAATTGCTTGTAATGTCTTGAGCATTGTGCTGATTATTGTCATGTTGATAGTACTTCTGTGGAGTGATTGAGAGGTTGGCTTCTGGCAGGGAATCGAACTTACGTCCTCACAGAGCACAGGATTCTATTAAATTTAACCAATCGACAACCATACATTTGGCAGATTTGCTTCCTAATGGATCAACTCAACCTGCCTGATTCGCTTCCATATGACTCAATACCCAAGATTCCACTATGCTACGACACAACAAGATTCATATCATGTCAACAATCAAGTAATTTATTGACGAAATCAAAATTCCACAATTTAACGACATTTCATAATTTAAATTTCACATGCAACAATTCCAATACTTCATAGCTTAACACCCCTTGAAAAATATTTGTAAACATTTCGCAAAATCAATTAATTTAATTGCATTTAATCAATTATATCTCAAGCAATTCATTTTATTGTCCATACTTAAGACATATCAACAATCAAACTTGCATAAGTTGAACATTTTGACTTTAAATCTGAATCAAGTTGCTGTGAATAACAAGTTATAATTATTCGCCTAAGAAAATGGGTTATAAATAGTTTTGTGAAGTAATTGGAGCGTATGATCGATAGCTAATTTTCAAATAATTGACAGGAAGTTTATTGGCAGATAAATCTAAGCTTTAATACACATTATTTCATGGGTTAGTGATCTGATGTTTATGTCGAGGAGTTCTCCTAATTTGTTATTAAATTAATTTTTTTATAATTGTATCAAAAAATCTCTTCCTTATAGAATTGGCTTGTGTGGCTTTGAGAATCCAATGCGTGATGCAAAAACAGTCGAAGTAAAGCGTCAAATTGGTCAGGTAAGAAATAAACAGAAATCACCATTACTAATGCAATAGAACATTTGCTTGCTGTAGCTGTTTACTTGTCTAAATGGTACCTGCTAATGTACAACATATTTAATTGTAATGTTACTCGAAAATATCATGCAATTCAAAATGCTAAAGTGCTTCATGTTCATATATATATTTTTTTATATTGAGTTGCCACATAATATTCAAACAAGTTTCCGAGTGCTTGAATATTATGCTTCTTAAAAAGACTTAACTGACGTATAAAGCTTGTCGATCAATGATGAACTTTAAAGGCACCTAAACCACAATTTCGATTGAAGATGAGACGAAAACAAGTTCAACATTGCAATGCTACACGCTAAAACAATTACATTTATTACCGATCTTATAAGATCATGGCCAATTTTGAGGTTATATACGATGAAATAGGCTCTAGTTCATGATGAATGACGCTTTAAAATCAATCATAAATCGATTCATGCATAAATATTTCATTAGTATCGTCTGATGTCTTAGTTTTCTCGCTTTAGAATCTCAATGCGAAAACTAAACATTATTTGAACGGCATTAACAACAATAGACATCCATTTATGGTTTAATATTATTTTTTTTTTTATCAAATAATTTATAATTTATCCACCACTTATGTAAGGTATCGGCATTTTTGTTTATTATTTTAAATTGCTAGGTAAACTTAATGATTTTAAATGAGTTTTATAATTCGGAATTGTGGATTAGAATGTCTAAATGGTTGATATAATTATGTATTGGAGTGTGCCAATAAACATTTAGTGGATGTGGTTATGATTTTCAATAATTGAAGTATCTTTTGTTGAGTAATATTGTAATTTATTAGATTTTAGATGTTTAGTTTAGTAAGAATCGAATATTCCTTGAAAAGATGCAAAATATTTCTCAAAAAGATGCAAAAATTCTATAAAAAGATGACAAAAAATTGCATTTAAGAATGAAGCAAGTAAGATTTTTAAAGATGCGAAGTTTTTGAAAAAGATGCAAAAATTCAATGAAAAGATGCAAAAATTTTGCATAATTGTATGAGAAGATGCAAATAAAATTTTGAAAGATGCAAAAAAAATTAAAATGATAATTTAAAGAGACCAAAAGGATGCGAAATTTTAATAAAAATTGTAAAAGATGCAGAAAAGACGCGAAAAATTTGTTCTAAGACGCAAAAAAAATTCCTTCAAAACTTAATCACCCTCATAAAATTCCAATCATTCTCCTTAAAACTAAAACTCAATTCACAGGCCACACAACACCAAAAAAATCCCAAAATCATCATAATTGCCTTTTAATCTAAAGAACAAAATACTTAAAGATTTCCGTCTCATTTGTGGGACATTTCGTGCTCATACCTTTTTGTATACTAATTCGTGTGGCTTAACAAAAAAAAAACAAGTTACAAATAACACACAATGTGTTCAATTTTCATAATAGAATTTAATGCTATTTCTATTAATAGTGTGCGACCTTGCACGGCCAATATTAAGAGAGAAATAAATATCAATTCTAAAGAGGGAGAGTGGAATAAGTCATAATAAATAAGGAATATGAAGAAATAAAAAAAATGGCAAATCATTGTTCAAAAGTTCTAAATAAATTGTGTGACTGTATTTGTGTTGTGTGGCACAACAACAGCGCAAATCCATTTAGGCACTCTTATTAATAATAATTCTGAACAATAACAGGAGCTAAAAAAGCATTAAATTCCAATTATGCAAAAATGTTATTTGTTCTTTTGATTCTAAGCATTTGATTGAAGATCTCAGACTCTTAATGATGAATTGTGTTATTGACTCCTCACGATGTCGGTTATAATTAGCCCATATAAATGTTCTCGTGCTAAAAGATCAAATAAATAAAGACTAAGCACCACACAAAAAAACAGGTTTCCATTTTTCAAATGTGCTGTTGTCGGAACGTCAAATGAAATCGAAAGTCCTTTGTTAGAAATTATTACAAATTTGTAGAGAAATGACTGCTCGAACCTGCAGTTCACTGTGGCTGCAGATGTCGAAACTCTTTTTTAGGCAAAAAAAGACACACATTAAAATATTCACATAAATTGATACTAACATGCCGGATGTCTACGGCCAGAATTATGCAAATTTATTCAGAATTCTGGTTTGACTTAGAAATGCCAAATGTCCACAGCACCAAACTTGTAAATTTTAATTTAATTTAATTTTCTAAATTCCCATATTAAATAAAAGGGACAATTAGTCATCAATGTCAATGGGATACCTGCTAACTCCATTAGAATCCGCGATCCCAGATTATTTAGATGATTTATATCCAAATAGCATGTATCAACTTTATTTTGATACCGTATATAATCAACAATTACTGGTTGACGCGTTAAAAATTGTAATTTGATGCCAATGATGGTATGTGTGTGTGTGTGAGTGCTGTGAAAATAAAGAATGAGGGAATTAAAGCAGTCAATTTACAGTCCAATCGACCTTGATTTAAGCTCGCTTAAATGAATTAATTTAGTCATCAATGTGTCATGAGAGAGTCAATGATATAGGCTGAATGCGGCTAAAGACAAAAAAAAACAAAATTCGGATCAAGTTTTAGTATCTGAGAGAGGCCGATTGTATCAATGGATTAAAAATTAAGCTAATATAGCTTTTGTTTCTGTATTGTATCAAAAGTGCGTTCAGTAAAATCTTTCGCATCTCAAGTACGTTCAGTAAAATTTTTTGCATCAAAAGTGCGTTCAGTAAAATCCTTCGCATCAAAAGTACGTTTAGTAAAAATTTTCGCATCCAAAATGCGTTCAATTACATTTTTCGCATCAAAAGTACATTCAGTATAATCTTTCGCATCAAAATGACGTTCAATAACAGATTTCGCATTTTCAGTGCTTTCAGTAACATGTTTCGCATCAACAGTGCGTTCAGTAACATTTTTCGCGTCAAAAGTACGTTCAGTGAAATTTTTCGCACCAGAAGTGCGTTTAGTAACGTATTTGCATCCTCAGTGTGTTCAGTAACATTTTTCGCATCAAAAGTGTATTCAGTAAAAAATGCAAAAATTCAAAATAATTCCAGAATACACAAAACACACACGCATGTCAGTAGCCTCATCAAATTGATGCGGTGTTTATTTGTATCTATATCTGTATGAGCATGTTCATATATGAAAAGAGAGAGCGCAAAATGCCAATTGACGACCTTGAGGTGCGATCAACAAGTCTCTTTTCTATAAATAAACAATTTTCAAGTTTTGAGACGGATGACCATTTATTATTTTTTTCTTATACTACACATCCGTACCCTTGATGACAATTTTAATTTTTTTTTCGTGAATATATACAATACAAAAGTGGAAGTGACGTACTTTCACATAAAGACAATTCGAGTCAATTTTTCAACGAGACATGTACTCTTTCGTTCTGTACTGTACAAAAAAACCTGTATCAGGTATCTTCATGTTCATTTATTATGCCATTCAGAGCAAAAACAGAAACATTAAAGATTCACTTTAAAAAAAAGCTTGTTTCTCAAGGAAAACCGCAACACGTTCGTTCTCTTCTGTTGGAACTTGAATCAGAAAATATATATACGCCATGATCATTGTCTTTGTGCTTTACTTCCGATCATCATTTATATCATCTCTTTATATTCATGCTCTTATTGCAATTGAACTTGAAATACTTTAAGACGATTTATGAATGACTTTACACAAAAGAAATCACGCACTTCTTCATCCAAAAATATATATGGATATACTCATGTGTCTATTTTCATTATGCTTTCAGGGTGTCAAGATCAAAATGGATGATGCTGGAAATATTTTACTGAGACGTTATGCCAAGAGTAATGTTTATATTAAATCAACATCAAGTGCAACAAATGAAGAGACAGCAATCGGGGCGGATGTGCTGAAAGCGCCAAATCAATGCTTAGAAGTTGAAAAAGTTTATAAAGTAAGTATTATTTTTGTGTTTTGAAGCTTTTATGTCGCATTTTTGAGGTGGAGATGAGTTATTGAGGATTAAGTGATTTGATGGAAACAAGTTAAGGTGTGGAAATTGGAGGAATTGAGTGTTTTTTTTGGTTACTCATATAAAATTGATCAGATTTGGTTTTAAAATGAATTCGTTGAAAGTTAAGCTGCTGGATCTTGATATTTACATGCTGTAGATTACGATAAGGTTAATATACAGTAAGACAGTTCAATTAGGAACTAAACAGGCACAAAATTTGTAAATTTCGTCAAAAATTCCTTTGTTTACAAAGTTTTGGCGTTAAAAATTCAAAAATTCATCCTTAAAACACTCAAATTTCTCATCCTAGACCACATTCTACCTCATCATCTCCGCCATCCAACTAATGCCACTAAAAGCAACTGTTCCTTCCTCTAACTGTTTACCTCACCTAATAATTCTCTTCTATTATTTTTATTGCCATTTTCAAAACAGATTTTCGATATGAAAAAATTCCAAGCAAACGTAAATAGAGAATTGAGTCGCTCATATCCCGATCGTAGACGCCTCGAGACACAGTGCCTATCAATAATTAATTTTGTTAAAACAGAAAATGAAATTCTAGAATGTCCAATTTGGATTATGATAGTAAACGTAGTGGCCATGGATATGTTAAAAAGCAAATTGCCCCCAGGTAAGTCATTGGATGTATTGGAACTAATTAAGGAGTCTCTCGTTCAAATCAAATTTAAATCTATCATGCAAATTTACACTTTACATGCTGTAAAGTGAATCATGCTTAAGGCATATTTAACGGTTGCTTTTGAGTTTGAAAAAAGTGAATTTTTATATTTTTTCCCGCCAATTGTTACATAATTATAATACCAAACAATTTAGTACTTCTATTCATTCATCTAGCATTTAATAATGAAAAATATGAAAATATTTGAAAGATTTATGAACAATTGGGGTTCAAAGAAATATTGAAATAGATAGTTCGTGTATGTCTGTATGTGTTCTCATATAAATATGAGGCCATGCAATGCCATAAACAAGTGCCTTTTGTGTTTATTTAAATCATTTTCATTTGTCTTTTGCAATTTTTGCTTTTTGTAAAAGCTTTTTCATTAATTATTGAAAAAAAACCATTTCTAATCGATTTTAATGCTCTTTGCATGGTTTAATTAGACATTACATCATCATAAGCATCGTCGTCTAGTCGTCAAAATTATTACTAAACAATTAAATGCCAATTATAGGACTGGATCTTTCACGCAAAGAGTAGAAATTTTTATCGTTGCTTTGGGGCATTTTGAAGCGGTTTTGGGTCATGTTTGCAGAAATGTTAATAGACATGATGATGTTATGAGCTTGTTGGGCTGACTGTTTGACTAAGCAATCATTGAATTTATAAAAAATTTGAAAAATTTTGAATTTTGGAAAAAAAAGTTTGTTAAATTTTGAATTTTTGAAAGCCGTTAATCTTCAAAACTCCAAAACCAGTTGATTTTTTTGAATTTTTGAAAACCGTTAAATTTCAAAAACCGTTAATTTTCAAATCTTCAATAGTTCATAAGCTAATAAGCTTCAAGCCAAACCAAGCAAATCTGACCTTTGTTGTCACAAAAAATGCGCGTCATTTAAACATCAATCCATTGTCTTTTGCCACACAATTTTGTATTTATTTGAAGAAAACAGAATTGACCATCATCATTATTATTTCCATAACTCTTCATACGTTTCGTCTTCGAAAATACCAAAAAAATAAAATAAAAAAAAGCGATACGGTATTTGAAGACACATTGATATTTACATGCACACAAGCAGATATTTGCGTAACAACTTCTTTGTTGTATTTCATTTCGTTTCAATTTGATTATACGGTAAATGTGTCATTGATCTTCTTCAATCGTCAATTATTTGCCTTAATGTGCATGCACATCCACAGTCTCTAACGATTCTCAAATGTTTCATCTTGCTTGGATATTATATTTGTAAAAGGCAATATTTTGTCTTAATGCAAAGAAGAAGCTATGCTAAAAGGGTATGACATACAGTTCAAAATTTATATATTTTTCTTACAATTCTACTTAAATGTCATCACATGTTCGACTTATATATGATTGATTGATGGATGACAAAAAGTTTAGTCTTACTGGATTCAAATGATGTGTTAATGCAATTTAATTAATAGCTCTGATGCATTTGCAACACTTGTCAGATATTTCAATATCTTTTTTTATTTTCGAGACTTGATATTTTCAATTTTTTTGATGTTTATGCCTTGAATTGAATGTAAATATCACTGTCATTATGAAGCAGGTTTCATTGAGATGCGAAATGATATGTTTATGATGTGTGTATTTGGTTCAATTTGAATTGTAGATGAAGATAATTTTGGAGATATTTGATTTGAGTGATTTTCAATGTTTTTGGAAGTTTGTGACAATAATAACGGTCTTTAGAGATTTGAAATTTGAGATGAAAGGGAAAATGCGAGATTAAACGGTTTTCTAAAATTTGAGAATGTAAGAAAGATGCAGGAATTTTGAAAAGCAGGTTGTAATCTTGAAAATGATGCAAAAAATTTGAAAATGAGGCAGAAATTTTGAAAATGATGCAAAATTTTTGACAAAGATGCAAACCTTTTGGAAATGATGCAAAAATTCAAAAAAGATGCAAACTCTTAAAATTTATGTCAAAAATGATGCAGAAATTATTAAGATTGCTCTAAAAACGACGCAAAACCTCAAAAATCAAGCAAACTTCAAAACAAAGACGTAAACCTACAACAACAACGCAAAATATTCAAGCTTTAAACTTTTGCATCACCTCAAACGCTTCAAACAATTTTCCAATATCCGCCACAGAAATAAAAAAGACCCAACCTAAAGTCAATCATTGAACTCAAAAGACGAGAATTCTCGAAATAAAAATTTTTCATTGTGAAATTCTTACAATCCAATTTTTTTTAATACCGGATTTTAATTAAGCAATCTATCATTACTGAAATCATGGCATCAAGCCACCATAAATCAAAATTGTTATGACAGCCTTTTGGCCAACATATGTGAACTGTTGTTCACGTTGATTAATTAAAAATTGTGTCATAAATAGTCATTCTGTCGTCAACGTAGGTCTTGTGTGTCTTACTGCAACTTTAAATATCCATAATTTATTGATTGTTATTTATGTCATCAATTAAAATCAGTTCCCGTGACAAATTTAATTAAAAAAATTTCGATTTAAATTAGCCTAAATACCAATTCCGATAGTTTATTTGGTCACGGAAGCACATGAAAGTGTCACTTCTACTTTTGCGTATCCGGCTATCGGACACAAAGTTGCATTAAATCAATTGACAAAAGGTTAGATTAGTCAGAATAAAGGAGAAATTGTGACAATTTTACGACTGACTTAATTGAATTAATCTTATTAATTGTTTAACGATCTGTGACGAAGTCAAAATAAGTCCGGCAAAATTAAAATTACTCAACAATTGATATTTACGGTTAAAATTAACATTATTATGAGTTAAGTTTCAAATCGACATACATCGTGCCAGGGGAAGTAAGAATTCCATTGAATGAAGCGAAAATCGCACATTTTTGATGCTGAGTAAATATAATTAATGGTAATAAAGGAATAACAATAACAAAAATTTAAGTTCATAACTGGGTTATTACACTTCAAGCATCTATCTCACGACTTTAACAACTTGTGAACTATTCTATAACTTTTGCATATCCACATATGGGAATGAAAAATCATTTTTAATGAATCACAAACTGTAAATGCCAATTTGCATACACACGTGTTTTATTAGATATTTATTATTATTATTTTACTGTGGTCTTCGCACGTCAAGCTTGATGGGCTTAAAAAATGAAATTTCTAAGAATTTAGCACATTAAAAATTGCTGTACTTGATAATTAAGTTGACTTGAAGTTAGGTCTATCCAATAAATTATCAATTCAAGTGCTCAATATGTCAATGAAGCAGCTGGTGACTTTCTTAAGGTTGCATTCAGTATAAACTCATGTTACCATGTCCTACTCAACCCTCAATTTCAGGAAAAATTAAAAAATAAATTATTCTCCTATCTACAATCTCCTATAGATCAGATTCAAGTCATTTCCAATGAAAATTGATATTTTTGTCGATTTTTTTTTAAGAAACTTTCCTGAATTGAAATCCTTCAGATCATGTGAAGTATTGAATATTCATTATTGAATCATGATGATATTCCAATTTAAAGTCAAAGAATTTCGAAGGTTGAAGCATGAAGTTCTATTGAATTATAGAGAAAAAAGATCTACAACATTGTTGTAGAAGCTATGAATCAATAAGACCCGAACGGTACTGGTTGATGACTAGGAGGAATGTATGTTTGTATGCTTGGGAATGGAATGCAGTTAGTCACAGTTTGTGTATCGCGAATACAGAACTTAATTGCTTAGTAGGCAGTACAGTTCAATTGTGGTCCATGACATAATTTAGAAGCTAGCTTAATCGTTGGTGACCCTTTGCCATAGTAAAATAGCACTCGAATCCCACTATACATTCCCTATGATCGAGCTTGGATGGTTAGGATCGATTGCAACACATTCTTGCCACTATGCCTCTATTCCTGCGTCATAGAACCTAATTGAGGGCAAATCCAGAAATTTCCCGCCCTATACAACTCGGGTAAATATTCTAAGAATCAAATTCAGCAATATTTTTGAACTTCTCAATAAACAACTCAAGAAGATCCAGGATAAGCAACAAATTCCTTCTATAATATCAATAAAACTCCTACTAAATGCTCTAAAGTCTAATAATAAATTAAGCAACAAACAAGTAACAGAAATTATGGTAATAATTTTTACTGTAAATATCATAACACTTACATTGTATACATGCATATTTTGTGTCTTTATTCAAAAGAAGTCATCTCTTTACGGATGCTTGTTTTCTGTGATGGCATTGAACTCTTTCGTACTATATGTTATTTAAAGTTATTTTTATTAATGAGAAAAACAAATTCAATTCTGTTTTTATTTAATGTATGGGAACATGCCTGCAAAATTGAAGTGTGGATAGGTTAAGTGACTGTCCTTGCTGCTGCATCCTTATTGTTTTGGAATGCTTATGACGGTTAAGGGTTTTGGAATGTAGAATTGAACTAGAATATTTGAATTTTGTGCAGTAAAATTGACAATTTAAGACACAAAGTCTAATATTCATCCTGGAAAGCTTATCCCATAGCCATACCAAACTCCCCCAATATCGAATTGCCTCTTTAGCAGTGATGGTGAACCTTTTAATTTTCGAGGCACATCTTGGTGATAAGCCTCGACCGAAACCTCACACGATACATGGTTCGTGGCATTTCTAACCATTTTTAACGATATACTAATGTGCCGCGGCACACAGATTGCCTACTCCTGTTCTATACTTTCGCATTTTTATCTCGTCCACTTCCAATTTACATAAATTTTACATAAACCTAGAATTATATTCTTGTACTTTTATATGTCACATAAATATTTGTCATTACGACGACGATGTCGGCGACAACAGATGATGATGACTATAATAATATTCTATCTGTGTAGAATTTGCTCTTACTGGTGCTATAAAAGTTGAAAAATAAATAAATAATAAAAGAGAAAATTGTTGACACAGAAATTTTAATGGATATGCGAAATTCTATGAAGACAGTGACGAATGCTAATGGGAAGAATAAATATTAGATGGGTGCTTTTAAGCACATCATTAATCAACAATTCACAATATAACTGCGATGCTTTAACTATAAGTAGGAATAATGTGATAATTTAGAGTGAATTGTGCATTAATAATTTTTTTTTGAAGGCATTAAAATGAGCTTAATGTCTTTATATTGAGCTTATAACTTATTAATATGAATCTTATTATTTGCTACTTGATTCTTAACAAGCTTGTAACTGATTCCACTGCACATTAAGTAATAAGTCTAGACATTTTATTCCTCAAGCCGATTTACTGCAGGTTTGGGTCGTAACCACAAATTTTGAGTAGGAATTGCTGTATACTGTTAAAATACAGCTAAGGAATCAGCAATTAACTTTCAAAATTTGTCTGTAATTAAGCAATCCAAAAAACCTTAGAAATTGACAAGTTCATATCAGATTAATCAAGCTAATTCCGTTCACTTCATATCAATAAGCCTCGATTTCACACCAATAAACCACAAAAATCTCTCAAATGTCAATCTAAATTCATAAAAAAAACTTGATAATTTCATTTACGAAACCTCATAAACCATAAAAACATAATTACTGATCAATTAATCTCCTATTTAGTACGAGGTCGCCATTTCCTTTCGCTCGACAAGTTCATAAAGAAATAAAGTTGTCCACGCACAAGAAAATGTCTTGTAAATTATCAAGCAATTATCACTCAATCATATCTGAACGTAATTTTGTTATGAATTTATAAAAATAGCTTTTTTGTGTCTCTTGACATTCCATTCCATTCTCAATGTACTATTTTTTATTATTAAAAAAATAATATAAAACACGTTATTAGTTGAAGACATTCGAGCAGGTATGTCATTATGACACATTGTTTTTTGCTTGCAATTGCATGTATGTGTAAAACACCGCAAGTATTGTCATGAAATGACATTACTAGAAATGCTGTTCTGAATAATCAATTAGGAATAGAAAGATAGAATGCATACAAGCAGGTGAAATAGAATATTCCACAAATTCTGTGAATTTGCTGGAAGATTTTCCTATCTTATTGGATATTTTAGCCAATTTAAGCAATGTTGTTGAATGTTTCGTACTCACTTTGGATTTGATGACTGTTTGGTGCTTTATTTAGGAGATTGATGCTTTATACACCTTGAATTACAATAATTTGATGATTTTCACAATTTTTCACAAAATTTCACATGAAAACTTGATCAACTTTGAAAAATTCATTGCAATTTCAAGCCCTTTGAAAATTCAAATTCCAAAAGTTCGTTACATCATAAAATATTACAAAATGCATCTAATCATGCCATAATTAGCATCATAATCTCATGTAATCTGATTCTCACTACAAAATGCGCTCAAATTACCCAATTAAGCACAACAACAAAGCAATCTATGCTTTTCTTATGAATAAACAAAACAGCTTATTTACGCAAATTATTATGCTTCGGTTTTTAAGCGGTTTTTATGTATCTTTACTTATGCTGTCGTTCTTACATTGACACAACAATATTCCGCTGGTTGTCAACAAATGTCGTGTATATATAGTCGCATGCTGCCTCTTATCTATTTAGCTACAATATAATTTAATGGCCAATTTAAAGCGACTTCATACGCATTCCGTACAAGCAAACAAATAACAAAAAAAAATAAAGTAGCGACTTTGATTGTTCAATAGTTTCCTTCTCACACTAATTGCATTCTGACATTCACAATTCTATTCATAAACATTACATTCTGAACGTGAAAGAGAAGTTCCTTCCTAATGAATTTATTTGCAATATTCTTGATTTTAATGAATATCATTCTTTTGCAGTTCAACGTCCTGTTGATATAAAGAATCGTCCACGTATTCCAATACCTGATGAAGATCCATACAGTGAAGCTGGTAATAGTGCAAGTAGTTCTGGTTCATCAGCTGGTGGTAGTGGATCAGCTGGCGAAGGTAATGGTAGAGATCGCGTTGCAGCTACACGTGATCAACTTTTAATTCAAACACAATTGATTGGCACACGAAGGAGCGAAAAACCTCCGCAATTGCCACCAAGAGATAATGTCTATCATCATGACATGCCAAAAGTGAGTAGACATGACTTATTTTGAAATATGTAAATTTTTAATCTGATTTTCTCGATAAAATTCAATAGCCTGATTATGATGACATTGAGGGAAGCGATGGTGGAATGATGAAGACATTGGCCCGAGGTGGTAAATCTGACAAGGGCAAGGATAAGCAGAAATATGGTAAGACAATAGACTTTGTGACTTAATTTTTGAATATATCCAATTCCTTTAAATCACTAGACGACCCTTACTATTGTGGCTTAAAAGCACGTGTGCCGAATTTCGCAAAAGGCAATGGCATAAATAGCAGTAATGCTAGTAATAAGGAAAGTAAAGCAGTTAATGGAACGATAAGTGAGAAAAAGACAAGTTTCTTTGGTGTTAAGAAAGACAGCAAGAAGGACAAAGAGAAGGAAAAGGAGAAGGAGAAGGAAAAAGAGAAGGAAAAGGAATCAAAGGACAAAGATTTAGTATCACCAAAACAGCGTCCATCAGTTGCACATTTGCCACATCCAGCATCATTCTCAACATTGTATCAATTACATCAAATGCAAAATGGAATGGTCAATGGTACACTTAAGCACAATGGTATATACAATCGTCATTTTTCACAACCGGAGCCCTACATGTGGCATGCAAAGAGCTATGAGAGTGGAATAGGTAAGGATGTCCATTAATATTTTTAGAATTGGCAAATTTGCGGTTTGTTTTTATCTTGTATATCAAAATGTCATCGATGGTCAATGGCTTGTTAAGTGGATGCAGATAGCCAAAATCAAATACTCAGCACCTTCAAGCTGTGATTACTTCATTCAAGTAATTTGTGAATCACTGTGAATTTTGAAATTTTGTGACCTTGATTATAAAATTTTTAATGAGACATTGAAGTTGAATGGAGCAGAAGATTTGATGGTCGGAGCTTGTAGTTTATAATTGAAGTTTGTGATTCTAAGTGTAAACTACATCGTGGAGGATCTATAGGGCTTAAAGGCTGTTGTCATTTAAGTTTGAACAATTCGAAATAAGTTTGAAATTTTCGAACTTGATTACGAATTTTTCGAACTTGACTTCAAAATTTTCGAACTTAATTTTGAAATTCAAATAATAACAATTTCAGTCAATTTTTCGTACTTGAATTTGAAATTTGAACTTGATTTCGAATTTTTTGAACTTGATTTTGAATTTTTCGAACTTGATTTCGAATTTTTCGAACTTGATTTCGAATTTTTCGAGCTTGATTTTGAATTTTGAACTTGATTTAAAATTTCGAACTTGATTTCGAATTTCGAACTTGATTTCGAATTTCGAACTTGATTTCGAATTTCGAACTTGATTTCGAATTTCGAACTTGATTTCGAATTTCGAACTTGATTTCGAATTTTGAACTTAATTTCGAATTTTTCGAACTTAATTTTGAATTACTTTCACTTTAGAAATGACGATAGCTTGTTTAATATCCTTAATTAATCATATTGTGACCAAAGTGATACCACAAGACGCAAATTTGCCAGTTCCACCTAACCTACATATCCATCCTAATCAATCATATTAACCATAACTCTCTTATTTCTTCCACAATGCCATCCCAGCAGAATCAGAATTCGATCCTCAATACTCACCCTACGGACGTCTTCCAGTTCCCTCAAGAGGATATGTACCAGTTGTGCCACGAACAATGTATGTCGGTGATTGGGAATAACATCAAGTTACACGCCTTACCAAATTCACACGAGTCATTGAGAGAGAAAGAGACGGATGAACGCTGAATAAATAAAAGATTTCAAATTTATTTTTTTTTCTTATTTTTACTGACAAATTAAATGAATCGATTGGGAACCAACTTAGGAATTAAGTTCTGTGATAATCAGAAGAAGATAAAAAAAATGAGAAGAAAATTTCGTGTAAATATTTCCGACATAATAACTTTTTTTAATAATGTATAGAATACTCAAATAATTGGCTTATAATCGGAATTAACCAGATAATGAGTTTTTAGGGTCTTTTTTATGTGTACTTAATTTTTTTTTTTCCTTTTTTTCACAAAAAAGTTGAATGCTGCCAATATTCATGAGTAATAATTATTGACAAGTTGAATCGACCTTGCTGGTGCTGCTTTTTGTTTGAAGTGGGGAAAATTTTATGGTTTGCGTATTTGGGGGTCATTTGGAAATGATGGGTGTCAAAAAATCGATTATTTTGACTTCCTACCCATTTCGAAAAATTCGAAATTATTTTCGAAGATTCGAAATTACATTCGAAAATTCGAAATTATTTTCAAAAATTTCAAAATAATCAAAACTATTTTTGAAAAATTTGATATTATTTTCAAAAAATTCGAAATCATTTTCGAAAATATTCTCGAAAAGTTCAAAATTGAACTCAAAATTATTTTCGAAAAATTTGAAATTATTTTTGAAAAATTCGAATTTGCTTTCAAATAATTTGGATTTTTCTACAAAATATTCGATCAATTTCGAATTTGCAATTATTTTCAAACTTTTCGAACTCGAAATTAATATTGAACTTTTCGAACTCGAAATTGAATTCGAACTTCCATTCCTTCTCCTCCACCCTATCCCCTTCCCTTCCCATCTTATCTCCTTAATAACTGACCATCACATCCGAATGACCATCATATTAGTGTTTAATGATAAATTATGCAAATTAAAATTGACTCCAATAATTTTTTTGGTTAATTGAATTGAAATGTTAATTACCATATGATTCTGATGTGGAAGCTTGACGTCGCGTTAAAATTGAAAGTACGAATTAAGCTTAAACCTTGCATTTTTTGGACAAATTGTTAATTAAAATTCTTTGTTTGAGGAAGTGATTAATTGGTAATTATATTAATATCTACTTTGGTGGAAAAAATGCTGAGCCGGTAGACAAAAAAACCTTTGATTATCTTCGGGAAGTGAAAATTTTTGCTGATTTTTAAATCTAATGAGTTGATGAACATTTAGTGAATTAATGACGTTAATAGATGCATTTAGCTCTATGCTCTCATCTGTTAATGTGATTTTTATTGAGTTTTATTGCTTAATTTTCAATGAATTGCAACTTAAGTTTGAAGTTTTAGTTCCAAACTGCTCAAAATATTTAAAGAAATTATAAATTTTGAATTTTTGAAAACTGACAAATTTTTTTAAATTTTTGAAAACGGTTTTAAATTTTGAAAAAAATCCAAAAGTTCAAAACTTCAAAAAACGTTAAAATTTTTAAAAATTCATAAAAAATCTACATTTAAAAAAAATTCAAAATTTCAAAAAACCGTTAGA
This sequence comes from Chironomus tepperi, assembly GCF_022539635.2. NCBI lineage: Eukaryota > Metazoa > Arthropoda > Insecta > Diptera > Chironomidae > Chironomus > Chironomus tepperi. The sequence goes on along the minus strand of NW_027226420.1, from coordinate 1,311,351 downwards.
AATTTCATTTAAATGGGTATTATACAGAACAACACTGCCAATGTTATGTTTGTTTTTCTTCTTTTCTAAAATTATTTCTGCCATTTGAACATAAAACCAAAATTTAAACACCAAAAAAAAAAAAATTAAAAAAATAAAATGAAATTTCTAACGGTTTTTTGAATTTTGAATTATTTTTGAAATTTTGAAAATTTGAATTTTTTTATAACGGTTTTGAAGGCAATTTAATTTATTGTTAATTTCTACATTTTAGATTGATAATTGCCTTAATTTGAGTTCATCAACTAATTAAACAATTTATATGCAGCCAGAAGTCCAATAAATTATTCATTTTCTCCTTCAAATTTCTTTTAATCCTTTAAATTCCCTCGTTTATCCTCTAATGTCCACTGCCATTCCACAATTCAACTAAACACTGAAATATTTGACACATTAAGCTGTTCCTTAATTTTTCATTTACATCATGTTGGAAACAGCTCTGCATTTAATAACACGTTTTCACTTTGTTTCCACAAATAAAATTAAATAAATAAATTAAAATTGTCTTACCTGTTGTCATACATGCAAATACCACACGGTTGATTCAACTTGCTTATTGATATATATAATTTTTTTAACTAGATATTTACGGAATTAAAAGCTCAAAGTCTATTAAATAATCGAAAAATTGTAAAGAAGAAGTAAAATACAAGTCTTTGATCTTTTTATTTCTTATTATAGATTTTTTTTATTAGATAATTAGCCTGTAAATGAAAATATGAAGGAGTTGAAAAAAATGAGCAAAAAGTAAATAAGAAGTTGAAAAAAGTTACAATTTAAGTTGAATTAATAAATTTTTTTTGTATAAATTCTTTTTTTAAAAATTTCAATTTTTTTACAAATTTTTAAATTTAAATAAAATTTAAAAAAAATAAAATTTTTAAAAATTTTTCTAAAATTTTTTAAACTTTTTTTTTAATTTGAAAAAATTATTAAAAAACCATTTGAGCCTTTTTTTGTGTAAGACATAAATGTAATGATGATAATAATTATGTTCACATCGATCAATATGTAATATTAAAAGAAAATTATAGCTAAAAACAATCAATTGTTTCACTTTTTTATTTCTATGACTTTACAGATGTTTTGAGTATGTGATCGTATAGACATTGTTTTATTTATTGCAGTTATTTATAGATGAGTTCAACAAAACTTTTTATTATTTTGTAAGATTGCAGCAGTTTAAACTTGTATGAGCCAGTGGGAATATTGAGAATTTTATTGCATTTGTAGAATGTTTTTGAATTTTTGTGAATTGTCGTCAGTACCTTATATGGTAGAGCGTTTGCCTCTTGCCCCAAAGGTCTTAGGTTCAATCCCATGTCATGTTTTATTGTTATAGCTCTTTTTCTCATTACTAAGCTCGGTTCTTGAGTTGAATGGAGTTTTGAGGATATACTTAGTGGTTCGGCTCTTATTCATACAAAATGATGCACCAGATGCTGACATTTAGAAGGAGTGTTATTAATTGATATTTTTACCCGCTTTTATTAAGCACTTAAGTGACTTATTGAAGTTTTCGGCAAAGAACTTGACGTAAATATGTTGAGAATCCTCGAAAATTGTAGGTAGATATTTTTTAGAGTTTAGATACATCAACATGAATTAAGTATGGCACCAGTTATTTGCCAATTGGTAGACAGAAGCCAGTGATAGTTCCAGCTTCAGGCGTCATTTGAGGAAAACTATAGGTCACAATTGATCTGTTCAGCCAGCGAAGTAAGAAAGTGAGTAGATACTTCAAATAAGCCTAATGAACGAGATATAGACGAGATTATAGCTTTGAACTAAGATGGATTATGAAAATTAGACAGGAAGATGAAATGTTGCATGAAAATTCGGAATAAAAGCAACATAATTACCTTATGAATGGAAAATTGTTAAAGCAAAGTGTTTGTGCCTACTGAAGATCGAGAGCCTGAATTTATTTGAATTATTCAAAAATAACTTTCAAAAAATAACGGTCAAAAAATATTTGAATTTTTTTTTTCGAAAATTATGAAATTAAAGTCTAAAAACTAAACAATTGAACCACTGGGACCACATCATCACGTTTTCAAATTAAATTGTCGCTTTAAGCTTTACTCGCATACAATACAGCAAATTGTCTGTCTTCTTTCTCCTTTCACCTGCACAACTCTTCCATAATTTACAACACATAAATACAGCAAAAATAATAAATTCCATAATTTCCGTAACATTTTTCACGAAGAAGAAGAAGAGATGTTTTTTTGTGTTATGAATGTCTCATGAATTTTTATGCTGTATCTTAATTACATAGGAGACAATTTTGTGTCTTTTTTTGTCGTAATAATTGAATTGTTGCTGCACTGCAATTAATTGCTTTCCTTCTTTCACTTTATGCAATGACTGTTATCTATTCATTTTAGATCTATTTTCTTATGTCTGCTTTTGTGAAGCATGAAAATGCACAATAGTACATGCCAGTATGTGATAAAAATCAATAGAGTCACAGCTTAAAAATAATGTTTTACAGAAGTTTGTATGCAAATTTATTTTGTTTGTGGCGTCCGCAGCATATGAAAATTAATTGTTATATAATTTCACATGGATATTAGAGTTGATAAATGGATGAACTTCCGAATGAAAGTTTTTAAGGCAGAGGTGGGTTATGGACAGGAATTGGAAAAAAGAAAGGGTTTTTTATGGATCGCATGAATTTTGGGATTCTTTTGGACATTTGGGTTGAAAAATTGTAGCAAATTAAGGAATTGTGGCTAAGTAGAGGTTCTATCCACTTCCTTCATAAGCATAATTTTAAAATCATCCCCGAAGGACTTCAAGAGAGTCAAAAATTGAGTGTTTTGTATTGTTCAGCCAAGAACCCCAGACTACAACATTCTATTTTTTGAATGCACAGGCCTACAGCTTAATGCTGCACTTTACAGCTAGTTCAAGACTGCAAGAATGAAATTTTGTACAAACTTAAGTTTTTGGTAACGTAATAAGTGAATGGACCTTAAATAAACCGACAATTAAGGTCTAGACATGTGGTGACCCAGATAGCATCTAGCATTGAAATAGCCGAGCATCCATCTACAAGCCGACGTGACTCCAACCCCCATGCTTGATACAATGAAATTCAACCTTAAACCAGAGACATTTCTATGGCATGTTTGTTCCAGGTGAAAATCTAGAAGGCTCAAAATCCTTGTTAAAATTCGAAATTTATGAGACAAACACTTGACTTCTCTTTTCTAAATGACTTGCATCAACCAAAAGTTTGCTGACTAAACCAAAAAAAAATCTTTGTTTAATTTATGTAGAGTCATTTTTGTCATCAAACAGTAAGAAATAATTGTGCATAAATTGACAACATTTTAACAAAAACTATAATGCATCAAAACTCGGGTTCGATTCCTATTCAATTCCTCTAATACAATATTCGGCCATTGCAGTAAATAATTCACCTTTTTGTTTTTTTTTAATCCATTTAAATTTTGAATTCTTCACATTATTAATTAACCTATGCAAGCATCTCCAAAATCCCAACCCTGCACAGTAATTTCTTTTGCAGGAATTTGCTGAAAATATAAAATAAATCTTATCTAATTGCACGAATCTCGTCTTAAAAAAACGAAAAAAAAAAAAAAACATTTAATATATTAGATTAGTTAAGTAACAAGCACCACAGCAGCACAATGCAGCATATGTGGAGCTGAACAAATTGAATAAAAAAGTGTAAAGGCATGCTTTATTATTAATTACTATTTATTTTTTATTATTTCTTTATAAATCTCTTTCTAATTTAATTTCTTAACACTTTAATATTGCCTAACTAAAAACTAAAAAATAAATCTATTTAATAATTTTTTTTTATTATAATTTTAATTAATATTTGCAGCATGTTTCAGAGTCGAAAACTTGCAATGATGTCGATGAAAATGAAAATTTGACAGAGAGAAATAAATTGAAATTATTTCATTTAACAAATGTGCAAATAATTTAAATTTTTTAACAATTTAATGTTTGTTGAAATTGGCAGTGTTGTTGATGATGGAAGCGCATAATGTTTGTAATGAGTTAAATAATAACGACCGAAAACTAAAGTTGAAAAAATTGAAGAAATAACGGTTAAAAAATATTTAAAAAATTAACGACTAAAAAATTTTTGAAATTTTAACAGTCAAAAAATATTTGAAAATTTAACGGTCAAAAAAAATTTGAAAATATAACAGTCAGAAAAATTTATAAATTTAACGGTTAAAAAATATTTGAAAAAATAACGGTCAAAAAATATTTAAAATTTCCTTCAATTTGAATAAAATTTGAAAAATTCAAAAATATAACGGTCAAATATTTTTAAATCATGACAGACAGACAAATAGCAAACAATGACTCAATTTCAATTCTTTAAAGCTCTGCCAAAATTTCATTTTTCATGCAAAAAAGCATTTTTTTGTGTCTCTGATGAATCGAGGCTGCTTATATTATTGTTCTTTTTTGAGTATTTGTCAATTAGGTTTTTTGTATACAATTTTTTACATGGAAATTTTAAACTTAACATTTACATGCTAATTGGTAGAGAAAAATGGTAATTTTAGCTTCACATTTTATATATTTACAATTTCTTCTTCTTAGCCTTAAGAATTCCTTACAACTAATTATCTAGTCGACATCACGTCAATGCCAAATGAGAATGCAAACAAGGTGGATATTCACCAGTCACTATTCACGTACATCGACAATGAGAATCTTCTTCTTTATACACAAGACTTAATGGCTAATATGAATATTTAAAATATGCACTTGATTCAATGTGATAGATAATAGAATAGAATGTGAAATAAAAATACAATTTTCTTCACTATTTTCATAGTCGATTAATTCCTTTCATTTATCTCTAGAATTTAAATTACTTTTTTTCGTTCTTTTGAATTTTTTTTAACTTTCGTCTTCTCTTTTAGAATTTTTTATGTTTTTTTTTTTATTGTAGAGGAGTTGGAAAGATTATCTAATTTTAATACAGAGGATTTAGAATTTTAATAGAGCATTTAAGATTTTTTTTAAATGTTTTTTTAACGAGTTGAGGCTTTCAGTTAAAAAAGGAATTAAGTTATTAACCTTTTAACAACTTTTTAACTTATTTTAAGCTTTTGAATGTTCAAATTAAAAGCTTTATTTTAAAAATTTCAAACAGAATTAAAATTTTTTAAGAAATTTCATTTAAATTTAAAAATTTCTTTCAAATTTAAAAATTTCTTTCAAATTTAAAAATTTCTTTCAAACTTAAAAGTTTTTTCACATTTAAAAGTTTTCATAAAAATTTAAAAAGTTAAAAAATTAAAAAATTAAAAAAAAAACCTTTACAACAAAATTTAAGAATTTCAATTATTTTTAATTTTTTAATTTTGAAAAACTTTTAAAATTAAAATAATCATAAAGTTATGAAAAATTCATTTAAATTTCAACAAAAATTTTAAAACATTAAAATTTAAGTTTAAAACTTTATAAAATTGCTCAAAAATTTTAACTTTATGTTTAAAAAAAATTAAAATATTAAATTTGAATGAAAAGTTTTTCTAGATTGAAAATTTTTAATTTTTTTATGATTGTAGGACCCTATCAGATATAACAATAATCTGTCTACTCTATAATAAAAATCCAGTATAACTCCGAAATAATTGTTGATTGCCTTAATTTTAACAAAACTTTAAATCAGCCGAATATTCTCACTAATAAAAATTCAACAAAATTTAATTTCATTCCAACTTTCACACAAATGTGCATAAAATTTCGAAATTTACCAAAAAAGTTCAAATTTTAAAAAAATTAATTTGTTTTTTAAATATATTTAAAATAATTTAAAAAAAACAATAATTTTTTTAAAAATTTCAAAAATTACCAAATGTAATAAACTTTTTAAAAGCTTCATGTTTTCGCATACTTAACTAACATTGTATCATCTTTAAAGTTATTGACAAAAGGAAGTAAATCTTAAAATAAAATCAATAGAAAGTGTATACTTACATTACTCAATGAGAGATAATTAAAGCTAATTTGATGCTTACATCGACTTACATTTTTAATAACAATAATACATACATGTGATGCAAAATTTAAATCTTTTTTTTTCCTATGAATACTGTAGGTTACATGGTACATATATGCTTATTAATTTCAAATAGCTAAAGCTATTGATTATTGTAGCTTCAGTGCATAATATTATTAAACATTAATTTAATTATACATATTTAAACTAAAAGACTTTTTTTTTTAATTATTTCTAGCTTTTATGATGATTCAATTAAATGATTTTTTTTTCATTTTACCGACTAAATGGATTTAATTTTAAATTAAAAAGGCTGAAGTTTTTAGTCCCAATCACCAACATACATGCGCGGCTGAGCAACGTAGCCTCGTGTAGGTAATGGCATTCTTCCATATATGTGATAAGGTGATTCCTCTGAATCTAATTAAAGGGAAGAGATGAACATGATGATTTTATTTTATTGACTCTTGTCTGTTGAAGAATTTAAGCAAAGGAGTGGCAACTTGGTGCGGGAGATGAGAATGACTTGCAGATGAAAAATGTTGATTAATTTAATGGATTTGTCAATTTAAAAATAGAATTTGCTTCAATTTTATAAAAGTTTGCATTAATTAATCATGGTTTTGCGTCAATTTGCTAGAATTTAGCATCATTTGTAGATTTTTGCATCATTTTGTTGCAATTTGCATTAAATGTTCTTAAAAATTGCATCATTTTGTAAAATTATGCATCATTTTGTAGAACTTTGCATCATTTTGTAAAAGTCTGCATATTTTTTAATAAATTTTTGCATCATATTGTGAAACTGCATCAAAAGATCTAAAAGTTTGCTTCATTTTGAAAAACAAATTGCTTTTGAAATTACAAAAGTTTGCATCATTTTGTTGAAAATTGCATCATTTTGATAGAATTTGAATCAAAAGTTCTAACATTTTTGGTGAAAATTTGCTTCTTTTTACAAAATTTTGTATCATTTTGCAGAACTTTGAATCTTTTTATCTAAAGTTTTGTATTTTTAAATAGTTTTGTAACAAAAGTTCTAAAAGTTTGCATTTTTAGTTCTAAAATTCTGCATCATTATTTTTTAAATCTGCATCTTTTTCTTCAAATTTTACATCATTTTGTAAAAATTTGATTTTTTTTTAATCAATGTTTTCATTTTGTTAAAGAACTTTGCATCAAAGATTAAAACATTTTTTGCATCAATTTGTTGAACTTTGTCTTTTTCATCTTAAATTTCGCATCTTTTTTGAGAACTTTTTCTAAAACCTCAATTTGTGCAAAATGCAAAGCCAACTAACATAATCAATAATCTAAATTAAAACAATTAAAAATCATATTCTTTAAAATCAAAACTATTTAAAATTAAAGCCATGCAAACTGGGTCAGTTCGGTAAAATTCTCAACATCAATTCAAGAACTCAAGTCATCCATCATTGCATCTCATTTGCCAAGTAAAGTCACAAAGAAAATTCTCTCATTTAATCTTACCAATTCCACTTTCATAACTCTTAGCATGCCACATGTTATAGTGCGACTGATGATGTGATGACGGCAGTTGTTGATGATGGTATAAGTCTCTACCATTTCCGTGCATCATTGGCGGTGCTACAGACATTTTTTTACTATGTTCTTTCTCTTTTACTAATTTATTGCTGATGTAATTGCTATTTTTATCGACTATTCTACTTGGCGGTTTGCTTGCTTTCACAAAATTTGGTACGCGAGCACGAAGACCACAATAGTATGGATCATCTGTAAGATAAAGGAAAGGAATTAATGATACATGACTTACTATAATTAACAATAAGGTGATGATGAGCATCAGATCATTTTAATTTAATTTAGAAAGCATCTAAATTCAATTTTAACCTCAAATTGTTCATGACAAATTGGCAAAAAGATCCGATTGTATAACAAGGTGGAAGAAGCAACAGACGAAAGACCTAAATTTGCATTTTTCAGCAGCTTTCGCTCTAAATGAAAATAATAGAAGTAAAAATTCAGTTTTACAGTCTGAAGATCACTCGATTGTATGGTAAATATTCTTCAAGGGTCGGTTACATACGACGACAACGAGTCTGAATTGAGTGATGCTTTATTATTCGAGAGAAATTAGCTGTGCATGGAAATGTTTAAAAAGCTTTTGTTATTAAGTAATTTAAGGCTTATTTGCTTGCTGTACACTTAATGATGATGAATAAATGATTCGATTATGTATGCTCTAGATTGTCCACAATGATTGTATTTTTGTGATGAATGAGAGTCGATAATAGGCTTTTGTTGAAAATAAATATTAAGGCATTTGAAGTAGAAATTTAAAGTGATTATGTGGGATTGGAAGTAGTAATTAAATATATTGCGAAAAATTTCACTAAAATCGTTTTGTTTTTAATGTAAAACAGTAGGAATTGAGGAAGTTGTAATTTCTAAAAATATGGGAAGCAATCAATCTTTGTGCATGAGTCTATACTTTCATATGTTGATGATGGATCGTGTTAATCTAGTAAGCTTATTTGATTTTTAAATGATTTCTTACAATAGGTAACTTATTAAGTCATATTTTGAAGTAAATACTTAGATTTACATGTTTTGTATGCGCAGCAATGCTCCTTCGTGCTTTACAGTAAAGGAAGGTATTAAGTCAGTAGCAAATTTCATTAATTTTCACTACAATTTGATCCAAATCATTGATTTCAGAATTAACGGACACTTAGAATTCAAATTGAATTCGTTAAGTTCAAAAAACGTAGTTTCACTCCCTTTTTGTTTGCATTTTGTGCAACAAAATCTTGAAAAATATTTCAAAAAATGTATTTGATTAAATTAAATGATTTTAATGCAATGGAAATAAGTTAATTGGAATAGAAGTGCAAGATCTTCAAACAATAAGCGTTAAATTGTCAAAATTTAAGGAATCTAACGGATATTCATCGAATATCGGTAATTATTAATTCAATTCTTCCTACAAACAGTAAGTACAATTAAAATACAATGTTTACTTCTCTTATTGTCAAGTTAACTTCAACAGAAGCGTCAAAACAAGCAAATTAAGAGCATTTTTGCTAATCAAAACATTGAATTAGTTTCCAAAACTTTCAATTATATTTGCATTTTTTAATAAACCGTCAACACATCGATTGCTTATTACTTTAGCAAATGAAGATCCCAAATTTATGTGTACCAACAGTGTATGCTTCATTTAGCACATGATTATTCCAATATCAATATTCAAATCCAAAGGAAATTGAAGCATTTTATTTAAACCTTAACACCATCCAAAATCCAACAGTCGATACTGATTAAAGCATTTAGTTTGCACAACAAATACTCGAGATTATTGAAAATTTACTTTCATAAACAACGTACTTAAGATACCATAAATTTCGTGATATGTTAATTACAGTGAATTTCTTAATTTGACTTTTAAGTCAAACACTTTAAAATCGACAGGAAAGTGTTATGGCTTTGAATTAAGGAATGATCTTGTGAAAATTGTTGTAAATCTTCAAACATTAAATTTGCTCCATTACTCCTAATTGAATTCCCAATGGTGGCGGATAGAAAAGTCATCGTTACAACAAATATTTTTTTGAAAGGAAACTTGTTACAAATTTGCATCAAATTTTTTTTGATTTTAAAATATTTTTGACCGTTATTTTGAAGATAAATAAATTCAGTTATTTTGTGACGCAAATTCATTTCTTTTGTGAATTTGATGACAGTGACGACTAAATAAACAGTGTTCATTCCGATTACAACTATTACAATTAGAAAAACAGCATTATTTTAATATTTCCATTTCATTAAAAAACGATTTTTAAAAATTCAAATACTTTGTTCTATAAATTTAGTACTTGAGTTCTACGTTTGTTCTAAGTATAAGGCCCTTAGTTCTAAGTATAAGGCCCTAAAATTTTCTCTCCGCCACCATTGGTTGAATTCATTACTCTTACTTAAAATTTTAGTCGAGACTTTTTAAAAATGCAAATTTTTAAGCACCATCCCTTTTTTTCATACTTTCTGACAAGAAATGCATTAGCCAGGCAATAGAATGATTTTGCGCAAAAATGAGCTGACAAATCACGACTTTACTTATTTTGCGAGGTGTGGAATCTTCTTCTTAGAAACTGTTTTTAAATATTAAAATGTCAAATTCGATGTCGATGCTCAAATGAAATTGTAGAATTGTAATAATTTTGATGATTTTATGACTTCGGCATTGATTGAAATTTTGTAAATTAAAATTTTATGGGCGAAAGTGTATGAGTTGTGGAAGTTGTGAGAAATTGAAGATTTTAATTTGCAAGAGGAAATTGATTTTTTTATTTTTAAACTGCTTTTAAAGAGTTGAAAATTTAAAATTCTGTAAAATAATTTGACATTTTTCAGTTATAAAGTTTTAAAAATCAAAAATCGTTACAAAATATTTCAAAAGTTTGAACTTTGAAATTAATTAAAAATTCAAAATTTTCAAATTATTTGTGACAGTTTTTGAAATTTTGAACTTTTAACCAATTTTAAAGTTCAAACTTTTGAAATATATTCACAATTTTTGAACTTTTGAATTTTGAGCGAACTTTAGTTAATTCTTTTGAACTTTTTTTAACGATTTCGAAATTTTGAGTTTTTAGTGACTCTTTGAAATGTTTTGTAACGGTTTATGAACTTTTGAACTTTGAGCGAACTTTAAGTTAATCTTTTAAACTTTTTTTTAACGTTTTTCGAAATTTTGAATTATTGACATTTTTAACTGTTTTGTAACGGTTTTTGAACTTTTGAGTTTTGAACGAATTTGAAATTGAATTTTTTTCAATTTTTTTTAAAGAATTTTGAATTTTTAACCAACTTTTTGAAGTTTATTCCAAGTTTATTCAGATTCATTGTAAAGTTGAGTGCATCTCGAAGAGTCAACCAACATTTTAGTTAAGAGAAAAGCTATTAAAACTACATTGTTAAATGCATATTAAACTTTATAAGCCGCAAATTCATTGATAATTCAAATTTTTTCAAAGTAATCTTCCTCGCCAATTTACATTTCCATCACATTTCGAATAAATAATCGATAAAATAATTTAAAAAAATTCCAATTACATCCAATAATAATAATAACAATAATTCTTTAAGTATTATCCCCTTGACTTCTCTCTTTATTTCTCGACAAAAAAATTTTAAGATTTTAATCGCGACACAGCATAAAAGATTTTTATTTCTTTTGTTTCTCTGCATGCAGCCCCAGCAGTCAGCATTGTAACAACACAAACAAAAGTTCTTGTGTAATGTTGCTTCCAAAAAACGAAAGTAAATGGCAATGTTGCGTAAATTGTAATTTAATGTGAATTTTTATCCAATATTCCCTGACATTGAATTATTTTTATTATATTTATCAAAAAACTCATTAAATTCTATTAGCTTATGAGCAGCATGATTATGTAAATGTGGATAATAATTGATAAATTGACCAGAGTTGCAAAACAGGCACCAATAATAGGCAAAAACCGTACAATTTCTTCATAATTTTAATTGTTTTCTTACAAAACCATACAAATTATGAAGAAATTTTACGGTTTTTACCTGTTTTCTTACAAAACAATACAAATTATGAAAAATTTGTATGGTTTTTGCCTGTTTTCTCACAAAACCATACAAATTATGAAGAATTTGTACGGTTTTTGCCTGAGACAGATGCAACTCTGAAATTGACGTTATCATGTCGATAGACAGCGGTTGTATGAGTGCGACAAGAGAGAAAATTTTCACAATTATCCAATGTAATGTGTCTGGGAATTTAAAGTCACTTTTAACTACATATCGAGAGTAAAAGATCACTAAATTGTTACAATCATGCTTACAACTATTTATTATATTATTTTTTAGACTTTTCGCAACTTGAATATGCAATTTTTGTTGTGCTCCTCTTAACCCGTCTCACATTTTTAATTTCTCTCGATTTATGCAAATTTTTCCTTTACTTCTGCTTGCTGTTCTTGTCGACTTTAAAGAATTACAGAAGTTTCTATGCAGGGTGGAATTTTTCTTGGAATTTTGTCTTTTTTGTTTGATTGCTTTGTTGTCTAACTGGATTTCTAATTGAATTGGACAAGATTCTAGAGTCAGAATGCATTTACAGGAGTGGTGCACAGTTTATACATTGAATTCTTATGACAATGCTTGGTGTTTTAGTTGTAGAAGTCAATAATTACTGGATGTTTGAGGTTATGAGGTACTTAATAAGGATTTTTGAGGTTAGACTTATGACACTCGAAAGGCACACGGGATGGACAAGTCGAAAATAGTGTTCCGAAGCAGGCGTGAGTCTGGTTTACGCCCCCGCTGTGCTTGAAGACATCATTAAGTCTAGTCAGTAAGATCTAGTATTAAGTACCAAAAGATCCACATTTGGATGAATGCAGCATGTTGCCTGGGGAATCTGACCACTTAATGTAGGATTTCTTCATAGATTTTCAATTTTTAGGAAAATTTTGAAATCATTTTTGAACTTCTCAGGGAATCTTGGTTTTGTTCCTTGTCATATAATCACAATTTTAATCGAATTCAGGGATATGTAAGTGATGGTAAAAATTGGGATTGACATCTCTTTCAAAATGTTTAATTTCATATTATTCTGGCCTTGTTGAATCCTAGCCTCTCTAGATCCAGCTATCAAAATTACAAGATCAAAGCTAAATTGTACCTAGCAATTGAAATTCGTCCCACATTCAATTTGACTTTTAAACTTTTTTCACTTTTTATTAAGCGGGAGACATTAAAAGGCATGAAAAGTTTCCCTAGTTAAATTATTCGCATACATATCTGGCTAGAATCTTCTGTGTGATGTGAACATTTATATTAAAAAAAGTAGGTATTTTCTGTGTCTCCAAAGTTCACATGTGCTATGTACTAAAAAAGGCATTTTTTCTAGATCTTTTTTTTTTTTACATTTTTTCGTGTGCATAAAAAAAGAAAGGAAAAAAAATAAATAATAAATGGAGACGAAGATTAACGACATGCGATTATTATGCTGACTGGCGCACAGAAGAGAATTTTTTTTTTCTTCTATTGACCGCGAGTCTCACATCTACAAAGTATGAATTAACTGCAAAGTTCGATGAATAAACAAAAGCCAAATTATTTCAATTTTATTTGACTTCTTTTCAGCCAATAATAGACCCGACAACTGCCGATAAACTAGCTTTAAGCATTTCTTTGAAGAATATCATCGTCCTGATTTAATAAGAACTATGGAGGCAGTGAGAGAATATATAATGCGAATAACAAAACGACATCGAAACGGATCTAAGAAATGAAATCTCAATTATTTGCTTTGTGTCTTCTTGTTCTACTTCTGATTCTTTTTTTATTAGCGCATTTCTTCATTGTGCAAATTTGAGCATTTTTAAAGGCGAGTCGAATTTTTGGTAGCGAATTCTACATCTGTAATTGATCTTGTTAGTGAACAATTAATGATATTGGAATTGACGTTGAATATTCTTTGTGCTGAATTGAAATCGATTGTTTATTAAATCTGTAGTTTAGCGCCTTGTGATTAATCAGCCGACATGTCAAATTTATTGGTGTGCTGTTGATTGATTGCAATGTTTAGAATAGTTTAAACCTTTGTAAGGACTTGGAAGTACTGCTGATTGAGGTTTTTTGTTAATTCTACTTTAATGTTCACTGTTTATGTTCGAAAACTAATATTTTGGCGCAAAAAGTAAAGGTTCAAAATTTGAACTTTCGCTTTGAACTTTGATTCAAATATTGAATGACCGTTATGATTTGAATTCTTAATTTCCATTATTTTTACTTCTTCATTCTGAAGAGCTTAGTCATGCATTCCTAGTTGAGGCATTGTAACTACAGTAGATTGAGAACGACTTGAGTCATTCCAAGAATAAAAGCTTCAATTCCCTTCCGAACAGTCCATGAACAAATTAGTACAGATCTAATTAGTTTGAATCGCATTCAGACCACAAATGTGCTACAAATGAAACACTTTCCATCCTCAACACAATTGCCATCTCATGTCTAACCTCAGGTAACCAACTTAACTTCATTTGCGGCATAAAAGCCACAATTTATTTATTTGCATCAAAAAAAAGATCATTAAAAGAAGTCGTGAATGGGTCAGTTTCCTACATTAAAACTAGAACACATTTATTGGTAGCTCAAATGCCTTCCGTCCTTACACAATGTTGAACGTTAAACAATGCATAATTGCCTGCCTTAAACATCCATCAAATGTGTTCCAATTTTCATATTTTTTCGCTTAAAAACTGTTCATATTTTACAGTATTTATTGTTGAATGGTGATGATATTCATAAATGAAATATAGCAATCTGGTCATTCGGTTTTTGTGCACTTTACACAATACCCTATTCATCATGAAAGAAGGCGACGACAGGTATTTTTATTAAAAATTTTGATTATATTTCAATACAATTTTTCAAAATGATACCTTTCCATTTTTAAGTACAATTACTTTGAAGGAATGCGTAGTTGTCGGTCTGTTCATGGTTTGAATATTTTTTGCCCGTTATTATTCAAAACTTACTTGGCCGTTATTGTTTGAAATCAATTTTGAACGATTTTATTAAATTTCTGTCGATCTTTGCAATTCAAATATTTTTTAACCGTTATTTTTCAAGTATTTCTAAACCTTTATTATTCAAATATTCATCAACCGTTATTTTTCAAATAATTTACAACCGTTATTTTTACTCTAATCTCAAATGCGCTATTGTCAATCAATAAACATCGAGTTCATTAGTTTTAATATTTATTTAAGTTTCATGACTGCTCAGGCCGTTTTTGCCACAAGATGAAACCCATAATTCAAAACAAGGCACTGTCCGAGCGTGCCAAAACAATAATTTTGCAATTGAAAAAAATCACCACAAATTCAATTTCACAAGAAATTCGATGAAAACCTCTTTGATGCACGATCAAACAAAGTTACAACTATCGTGTCATGAACTTTATGGTCAATTGTCTCTTTGATTTGTATCATAATTATTCCCTCTTTTAATTCTCATTCAGCCAATAAATAAGTTGTTAATTTTTTCATACGAATGCGTTTGCCTTGGAATGTTTTTTCTTCATAATAAATTGAGATAACTCATCGAAATGTCAGAGAAATGACTGAAAGAGATATCTTGATGATGCGTGATTGCAGAAAAAAATATAAAGCTTTTCGCTTTTCAATCAATTAATTGACTTTCAATCATCTTCAATTTATTGGAAAGTAATATGGTCAATAAATCAGATAGGGGTTTGATTCTCGGGTGTATAGCCATGTCATGTACTCAATTATGGCTTAGGTATATGTTAGATAACGATAAATGCAGATTTATTGCAATATAAACAAACCTAATTATAATTTTGAATTTAACGGTCATTTTGAATTCAAATTATCTTCGTTAAGCTTTCAATTAAATATTCAAATTCAAAAAATTCGTTAAAAAATTCTCCACAAATTAAAATTCAATCATCATTTAACGGTCATTTCAAAATCAAATTATCTTCGTTAAGTTTCGTTAAACTTTCAATAAAATATTCAAATTCGAAAAATCCGTTGATAAAAGCCCAAGCAAATTATAACTCTGTCATCATTTAACAGTCATTTTAAATTCAAATTATCTTTGTTAAGTTTCGCTAAACGTTCAAAAAAATATTCAAATTCCAAAAATCCGTTAAAAAAATTCCCCAAGCAAATTAAAACTCAATCATCATTGAATACTAAACTAATCGGACTTAAACAGCATTCAACAGCCAATTTACTTGCCACAAACAAAGCAAAGCATGTGCATGAAAACAACCTAGTAAGGTCATGCCATTTCCATTTCATTACGTCGCTTGTTTAATGCACCAACAAGAAGAAGAAGAAGGGTAAAATCTTTTTTTATGACAAATGAGCAATTAGTTGTGCATTGGCATGAAGTGCATATACTTACCATATTTCATTTTATCTTTGCCCTTGTCAGACTTTCCTCGCGCCATTAATTTGATTCGATTTTCGTCCTCAATGTCATCATAGTCAGGCTGTAAATGGAAATTATTAAGTATGTCCATTAATATTTAGACTAAATAAGTGCTGAAGTGACTTACTTTAGGCATGTCATGATGATAGACATTATCCCGAGGCGGCAATTTTGGAGGCTTTTCGCTCCTTTTATTGCCAAACTGTTGTGCTTGTATCATGAGTTGCTCACGTGTTGCAGCAACACGATCTCTGCCAATCTCACCGGACGATCCAGATGCACCGAATCCAGACGATCCAGAACTACCGCCACCGTTGCCAGCTACACTGTATGGATCTTCATCTGGTATTGGAATTCTTGGACGATTCTTAATGTCAACCATTGACGGACGTTGAACTGTAAAATGAAATTCGTTAAAATTACGTACGAAAACTGTTATGGACATTTAAATTGCAAATCAAATTCTCATGTTCTGTTCATAAATTATTAATTGATTCTGTTGCTTATTTTCAGCACATTACAAATTCATGTGACACAACCTCGCTTCTTAGACTATTGTATAATCCACAAGTCACATTTCACTATTGAAATATCTTTAAAGGAATCAAAAAAAAAGAGATTTACGGTTCTGTAGTTCGGGTGGGCTTTATTTATCGAGAACTAATTCTGAATTGCGGTGAATTTTTAATTCTTCGCATAACGTTGGAGATTATTTAAAGTGACACACGATGACATCATACGGTTTGTATGTTTAATGATCATTCTTTGTGCCTTACTTTGACTTACTCATTTGAATGATGATTTGTTGAGGTTCTAATTGATGTGATCAACAATGGCCTGATTTTAAGTATAATGGGCTGAATTTCTTTTGAATTTCTACTATTTTGGAGCAGACTTGAAAGTGCTGCTTTGGAATTGCTGTTCTGAGAATTTTGGGGTTAATGGCTCTTGTGACTGGAATGGATTTGAGGTTATGTTATCGATGGCAGAATTAGTACATCAAAGGATAGAGTAGAAGCCTATCCAAACCATCTTGTCTGAAGGGTTACAAACCCACAATCAGGATAGGGATGATAAGGCTTACAACCGACCATTTCCGAAACTAACTTGTACAAAGAAAGCAACTTAAGGCATCTTTGGCGTAGCGAGAGGAACTCTAGATCGACCCGTAATCACTTTCATTTCCACATATCTTGTTACTGTACACAAGAACCAAGTCGAGATGACTTTAAGGTAGTCGACGTCAAGTCTGTCTCAGAAGATGTCAGATTCATACTATTGTTGTCAGATTCACACTGAGCACAGCTTTGGACTAGCCTAATGACGGGATCATTGCCACTTAAAGTAGATAAAAAGCCCATCTACACAATCTCATCTGCAAGGTGGCTGCCCAACAATCAGACTAGAGATACTTTTATAAATAATAAGGTAAATGACCGTTTCCGCATGCTCATAATCCAAAGCACAGTCTAGCACAGCACAATATCAATAAACACACAAACTATTTGAACTTCCAGCTTCACCTCACAACTCTCTAAACGCCACACGACAAGAACTTTATTACCGTTTTTCCAACTCCATACGCTAATAACAAGTAGATCACATAACTTGCTTAAAATGCATAACAGCAAGTAAGGAATATGACCACTTGGTGTCATAATATCTACTACACGGTGTTGTACAGGAGTGTAAATATGCTTAATGTGGTTTAAGTTTTTTTTTTGAGTCTGCTGCGAATCAGCAGGGTTATTACATACAGTTATTACATTAAGTGTTGCATTTTTAGCGCATTTTTGAAATTTTTTTCAAAAAGGTAGCTTAATAAGACACTTTGTATGTCTGTTCGGCTGACGTTAAAAACTTTTTATCTAGACATCGTAGAGAGCTCGGAATGGTTTTAAAAGATCAGTTCCATAAAGTTATTGCGGCCACGGGCATTTAAAAGTTATAAATCTACGCATAAATGCTATAATTAACAAATTTTCATTTTCATACACAACAACAACAAAAACAACAACACGTTTTTTCATTGTTTTACAGTGTTCTTCAATGTTTTTCGATGTTTTAACAGTGTTTACTGAGCAAAGTTTGAATTTTTTTTTGACCGTTATGTGGTTTGAATAATGAAAATCCGTTAAATGATGAAGTTCTTAAATTTCTAATAGGATGACTTGGAATTTACTGGATCTTGTTTTTTAGATCTGAAAGTGATCAGGATCTTACTGGATCTTGTTATTCAGATCTGGAAGTGACCTGGATCTTACTGGATCTCTTTTATTAAGTCTAGAAGTGATCTGGATCTTACTGGATCTTTTTTTTTGGTAGGAAAATTAACATCTATTAATATTTATTAATCAATTACTGATCGCTGGGACAAAAATGCGCTTAAGTCCCTCGATCAATAACACGAGGACTTTTGTAATTTTTTATTAGGAATTGGGGATTAATAGAGGGAAATGAAGTTTGTATCGATTAATTGGATTGGATATGGTGGAAATGCGTGGGAATTTAGTGACGGAAGGGTTTCTTGGGGATTGTAGAGTTAGGTTTGATGTGGTAAATGTCTTTATGATAGATGAATTGCCTGCTTTTGAGGCTGATTCATTTTTATACTCAAATGTACATGCTAAGGTGTACTATTGGGTATCATTAATTTTTAGGGATCATATACACTAAAGCAGCTTACTAAAGTGGTACAATATAGCCGTTAGAGCATCATTGTGCTGCTGTCAGCTCTTCATGTGACATGAAGGTGCCCTTCCAGCATCATCCCAGCTGTTCTTGGCACAATTTGAAGACAGAAAATGAGATTTACATCACTGTGCTACCCGGATTAAGAGCATTCTATAGTTGATCATCTCAGCAACACTCACAACCATTGTAGGCATCAGTTCCTAACAATTTCTAAGTATTACACCAATCCACACCCACCCATACCTAATCCTAATCAAGAAACATTCAAAAGTCACTCAATTTTTCATCCAAAAATAATCTCTCGTCATTTAATTGCCATCTTAAGCTTCATGTCATTCCTACCAAGTCAGCAACAAAAAATTTCCTTCTTTCTCTTTTTTTGCAGCTTCTCCTCAATTGTAACACAAAGTTGAAGACTTAAACTCTATAAATTTTGTATAAATGAACTCTATAATAAAAAATTTTTACGGTACATGACATAAACACCAATAATGCTTAGACAATAGACAATAGAGAAATATTTAATGGATGGCAGATAAGTTATCGTTGGATGTCTGACATGAGCAGCAACAAATAAAATGTTTTTTTTGAGTCAATTTTTAACAAATATTGATTTTTATTTTGATGGCAGCATAAAAATTGGTCACGAAATCTAAATTTTGAGCTACTTGTAAGGAAGTGAAGCGCCAGTTGACGAAGGAGAAGAAGGAAAGCAATATGGAATGTCAATAAACTTACAGAATCACGGAATGTGCAGTAAACACCGAAAAAAAGTTCGATCTAATGTTATTTAACTAGACTTTTATTGTCTATTCTACCTTAATGAACCTTATGAGCATGATCAAAATGATTTATGAAAGTATTATGTAATAATATTTGTAGCAGTTGCTTATAATAAAAATGAACGGTGCTGTGCTGTGCACACCAGATATACTACGGATAATCCAATTTGCAGTTTTGGTTTTGTCTCTCTTTTTTTTCAGTAATCATTTCCTTGTTGGCGATGACAAAAAAAAATAATGGTAAAAGTCCTGGGGATTCGTTGAGGAAGTTAGTGCGCATTTTTGATGAAGAAGTCACTTTATGGACCACAATCAAAATACAGAAGGAGTTAAGTCTTCTTTTTGTAATTAAGATTTAAAAATTAAGATTCAGAAAGAAACAAGTAGCTTCCGGAACTAAACGCTAATATTCAGGATGAATCTAGTCACATCAAAAACCATAAATCAATAATTAAACTGCATAATCATTAATTTCCTATTTTAACGGTTTTTTGAAATTCAAATTTTTAACCGTCAAAAAAATTTTTGATTTCCGAGTTGAAATTTCCACGTGTTTTTGTGCATAAAATTCAAAAATCATCAAATAAAGTATTTAGCAATGATTTTAAGCTACCGAATCAATTAATTAGCCAATAACTGAATAGGACGAAGCTAATCCTACAAATCCAAGCTCTCTACGTTGTCTGGTTGCTAAGATATTTTACTTTATTATTCTAATCATCCAGCTAGAACAAAATGAACTAAAAATCCTCAATCTTTTCCAAAAAACCAGCTAAAAATACTACAAGAACACACATTCTCATGGGTCATGTTTCTCCACCGGTAACAGCAATATAAGAACATCGTGTCTTAGCCGTGTATGAATAAAAATCTAATTTGGACTTTGTTAGTTGTATGCCTCCTCACAGGGAGATGCTTATACATGTCATTCCGCAATACGGTCGCGAAAAAAAAGCAAAAACAGAGCGACAGAAATTTTTTTCTAAAACAGATTTTTGTGATGCGATAATTCTACATGTATGAATATAGAATACGGCACGACGCGGCTATTTCCTACACGAAATTCAACTTCCATGTTTAGTGACTGTGTGAGTCTTGAGCAGCGATTAATTGCTCCAAGTCGATTACATTCTTTCTCTTTATTTTGTGTGGATTCATCTCAGTATAGTGGATTTTTAATGTACATCTACAACTACACGTGTGCGTACCTTTCATGTTCATAATTTCACTTCTATTCTTTGTTCTTAATCCGATGAGATTGCGAGAGGTCATAAAAATAAATTTTTTACTCTCTCATCCACCTTCGAGGTTTGTGACGGGAACCGAGCGGTGAAGGATTTGTGGGAGTTTTTGTGGTTGCTTTGGGTGGGATTTTGAGGTTATGTTGGGAATTTTGGATGAATTAGTTAGGAATGTCGTCTTTATTGGAAAACTGAGTGAGGTTTGGTAGAGTTTTAGTGGATCTTGAAGTCTTCTAATTCCTTTTTTGTCTAGCTAGTCTCTAAAATCCTTATTCTAAAAGCACATGGCATTGAAATCGCGAAAAATGCTAAAGCGGGACATTTGGGAATGCTCTGAGAACTTAAGGATACTACGTTTATGATGCCTAGACTCTGTATACCTCGGATACTCAATTTGTATGGTCCAAATTTACTAAATGGCCTACTATGTCCTACTTAGGCTAAAATAAAACAAATCAGAACTTATATCCAAAATAAGCAACTTGACCAACTCCCAGACATCAATCTTGATGCCATCCCATTGTACTCCCCGGGTCACAACAATTTCAGCAAGCATATAGTAAAGATGATAGATAAAAGAAAGTTTATTTTCCTATAAATAAAAGCCTTTCTGTTAATCAGCTTTGAATCTCATGTACAAACAGAAATTCTATTGCTGCTCCTTTATTTGCTATCTCGGAAATAATAATAATAAAAAAATAGTCCGGTTATTGAACTTCTAAGCTTCACATATGCTCACATCAATTATACAGTAAATCGTCTCTATTTTTTTTTAGAATTGTTTGATTTGACAAATTTTAAATCTAAATAAATCACAGGCAATCTGTCAATTCTAAATACACTGATTAGTCATAATGTCTGTCCAAATAAACGTGCCGAGCTGTTAATTGCTTATCCAAACACACACAATTCATCATTAAATTGCAAACAAAGTGACATTCTACGTTTCATGTTCCGTTATATAGCCATATAAGTTCGTGTGTGTTTATAGCAGAGTTGGAAAATGGGCACTTGTAACAGGCAAAACCGTACAAATGTTTGATAATTTGTATGGATTTTCTTACAAAAAACCGTACAAATGCTGAATTCTTTCAAAACCATTCAAATTATCATGAAATTGTATGGGTTTTGTCTGTCAAAGTTGCCTGTTTTGCAACTGCAAATCATGACAAAAACTACAAATGTTTGATAATTTGTATGGTTTTATTAGAAATTGTATGGTTTTTGCCTATCACAGAAGCCATTTTTAGCAAATCAAGACAAAAACCGTACAAATGTTTGATAATTTATAAAGTTTTTCTTACAAAACCATACAAATTATCAAGAAATTGTACGGTTTTTGCCTGTCACACGTGTCTGCTTTCCAACTCTGGACTTTAAAGTACATATTGAAGGAGAATTTCTGTCGCGAAAAATCTATTGGACATTTAAGATGATTATTGGACATTAAAAAAAAGTCAAATAAAATTTATTGTAATTACATCTTTTAAAAGGGGTACTTCAGGTACTGACTCTACGTGTGGGATGTTTACACAATGTTGACTTTTTAATCGATATGTGCAATCAAAATGGATTTATTTAAAGTGATTTTTGCTTTTATTGTAATTGAACTGGCACGACGACACCAGTTTTGGAATTGTGTGTAAATACATTTTAAATGTCTTGCTGGGTTGGAAGCTATTTAAACGTTTTATTTTATTATTATCGTACCTTTTTATAGATTTATTGAAAAAGATAAAATAAATGTGATTGTACTGTTAATCGGTAAGTTGTTTGAATTAATAGCTTGATTTGTTTAATTGAGGTTAGAATGGATATTTGGATGGATTTATGAAAGTTTGGAACTAGTAGCTTGATTTCAATTTTACACTCGAGTGACACGATGCCGTGAATCGAATATTTCTTCATGAATATTCCTAACAGGCATATAGACCGCTTTTGGGAACCGTGATGGTCTTTATGTACCATGAAAGGATGCTCTTAGGCTGTTAGGGTATGGATGTCATCAGGGCATTTTTGCGTCTTGACGGCTAAGCTGTGTATTACCCAAGTAAGCCCATCGCATCATCTCAAGAGCAGAGTATACTGAGCAAGGCTCATAAACATGCTCATCCAGTTTATTTAGGTTAGCTCTCGAGTCTGAGTAATCTTACGTGTTTTCGTGCAAGTGCCAACTTAGAGGCACCCTGTTAGCTACATTGTGATTGACGGGTAAGCAGAAATTGCTAGAATTGTACAATTTTAAACAAAATCTTTAAAATTTAGTCGAGTTTTTTAGAAATTATATTTTCAAATCTCAAAAATCCGTTAAATTTTTGATTTTAATTTGAAACTCTTTTTCATTGCAACTTCCGGATTCAATGTTTATTTGTACCGATTTGTACATATTGAATGACTAACATTGATCCAAGCTATAAGATAAACCTCGAAACTCTCCACCAATCCCAAAAAAGCATCCAACACATCACATTGCATCGATTATATCTCCATCAAATGCATATTTTCAATCATTATCTGATGATTTTTATGCCTATAATTTTATTTGAATAGAAATTTCTCATCTCTTGCAAGCCCATGTCAGATTTTTGATAGCTGCAAGTGAAAATATTTTGAGATGGGGCCGGTGCGTATCGAATTAATTATCACGTCTAAATGCGACAAAGTTGTGAAAAAATGTATGAAGAGCGAGATGGGAGATGAATTTGAATTAATCATCGGATTGACTCACTTTCATAAAAAAAAATGGAAAGCGTTTATTATGCAATGCAGCGAGGCTGCTTCTCTTCATTCAGCTTTTGGTGATGCCAAAAATGATTCGAGACATTAATCATATATCGAGGCATAGTGTGCATAGAATTTTATGACATTTGTTGCTCACCGCTGTGATATCTCTAGCCTAATTAATTAATTGTTACTGACCCGATACCTGGCTACTTAAACAAAAAAGTCTCTTAATTGATAAGCAAATATTCGGCAAAATTTTGAATGCGTGCGGGCACTGTCACACAGAAATATTTGAAATTTGTAACCCTGAGACCATCAATCAGGCATACTTTACTTCTTATTAATTTGATATCTTAAATACCGCATTAATGAATATTTGTGAGAGTTCAATACAATTTTGAATGGGATTTTAGAGTGCAATGGACTTGGTATGGTATGATATTGAGGAGGTATGGGGATATTGAGACGGTATGGGGATATTGAGGCGGTATGGATGTTGTTTTGGATGTTAAGGGATTTAAGGCATTAGAATTCATCTGTCTGAAGTAATCATTGAGGAATTAGATTGATTTTCCCCTAATATATTACAATAAAATAATTCAAATTCAAAAAATCCGTTAGAATTTTGAACCAATTTTAAGAAATCATGTTGATTTCCCCCTAATATTTTGCAATAAAATAATTCAAATTCCAAAAATCCGTTAAAATTTTGAACCAATTTAAAGAAATCATGTTGATTTTCCATTAATATTTTACAAGAAAATATTTCAAATTCAAAAAATCCGTTAGAATTTTGAACCATTTCATTGAAATTGTACTGATATTCCCCTAAATTCTTGCAAAAATTTCAATTTAAATCTGAAAAATCCGTTAAAATTTCCTATTAATTCCAACCTTGATTTGCAATCTAAACAACGCCATAACATGACATTCCAGCATTAATTAATTAATTCTCAACAAAAATATACTCACCAAGTGGCAATTTACTCTTCAACATATCCATGGCAACAACATTAACAATCAATACCCAAATGGGACATTCTAACAAATCATTTTCAGACTTTACGAATGTTAGAACAGATAAACATTGCGTCTCGAGACGTCGCCTGTCTGGATATGAACGGCTCAATTCACGATGTACATTTGATTGAAATTTCTTCATGTCAAAAATCTGTTTGGAAGGAACAAAAACAAATAAAAGTCAATAAGTGAGGATTATTTTTGGAAATGAGAATTAATCAAGTCCATATTGAGGTTTGATTGACAAATCGGTCCATTAGTGGATGTCTTAATGCAAGAACTTGATAAATTCTTCTTCAAATTGCAGTCATTGCCTTAGACAATTGAATTAAAAGTCATTAAACTCATCATGCGTTGAACTGTGAGAAATTTGATACCTTCATATGCAGCATGCATGTCCAATAAAAATTACAATCATCAATTTTACTTCCTTTATCATAAATCCTTACCTTAACAACTTTATCCATTTCTAAGGAATGATTTGGTGCCTTTAGCACTTCACTACCAATTGCCGTCTCTTCATTCGGTGCACTGGCTGTACTTTTTACATAAACATTACTTTTTGAATAACGACGAACTAAAATATTGCCTGCATCGTCCATTTTAATTTTGACACCCTGGAAGCAAATAAAATATTAATTGACTTTTATGTCCACTTCTTCTACTTCTGCTTCTTATTTCATGTTATTGAATATTTAAATTAGACACAAAACACGGCTGTCATGCGTTCAGCTCAACTGAGCTATTATTAAGTTTTTTTGTTGTGGTCAGACCAATCAATCTGGTTGCACAGGTTATTTTTAACATCTAATGTCTAATGTGCAACCTGTTGCTGACTGTTTTGACTCTTTTTTTTTGCTTTGCGAGCGGCTTTTGTGTTGGAACTAGCTTTATTGTCTGTAATTTGACTGTCTGACATAACTATTGGGATTGTTGCTGTTAAGTCGTTCTCAAATGAGGTATTTTGGATGACTTATGAACTTTTTGGTGCCCTCCCTCTAACTTCTTAAAGCAACAACTCGATTGACATCATTTGTCAACCAATCCCTCACATAAATTGGAAGTGAATTGTGTTGAAGCTTTGACAATAATTGTATGCAAATACCCCTGAAGATAAAGACTGAGTGGCAACGGTATATTCACAAAAAAATTAAGACAGTAAAGTAAGCATTGAAAGTGGAATTTAAGAAGCATTTGAATGCAGTTTTTGACATAAGACACAGTAAATTATGACAGTTATGGACCAATATGAGGCATTACTGTCAGATTAAGAAGTTACAGATCTAACAAAGAGATAAGGGATCTTGAGGGAGATGAAAGAGCAAATGAAGCAACTGAAAGCAATTGAGCTAAAAGTGCTGCATTTAAGAAAATGGAAGGATTAATTCTAAATGGATCTTGTTATATTGAAAGGAGTTGGGCCGTATCTTCAGCTTTTAATGGATTACGAACCATAAAAGGTAATTGACAAAGATTGAAGTCATATCAACAGCAGTTTATAAAATGATTAAGATATCGGGCTCGGTTAGGAATCGAACCCAGAATAGAGTGATACTGATTTCAAATCTGGTGCCTAAGCATTCGACCACAGAGGCCTTATTCACGCCCAGGCAGTTTCGCCTATATATGGCTCAACATTCCAGATTCAAGCACTAAATATAATTAACAAAAGCGACAAATGCCGCAAACTGCATTGCTTCATCCAGCTCACGAGTCGAACTTTGTGGCTAGATATGACCAATGAACAACGAGCTTCCAATAAAATTGAACATAAGATCCTGTCTAGGATTGAACCCAAGATCTTATGCACGAAAATCTAACTCTCTACCACTCACTCTAGTGGAAGTTTAGTAGAAGTAAGGAAATAAGTATGTAAATCAGACCTAACAGCGCTCCACAAGCCTCTTCAACTGACCCCTTCATTCTACTTCCATTAAATTCATCCACAAATAATTTAAATTATCAATATATTATTACTGTAGTCCGCACTTCGTTGGAATGTCTTTAAAATGTTCAAGGACGTAAATTGTCAGTCAATTGTATATGCAGAGCAACAACAAAGCACATTAAGAATGATACAAATTAATGATTTTTTCCGACTTCAAAAGAAATCGTCTAGAAAAAAAAAATTTATTTTAATTCATTTTAAATTGGTTTTTACGACTTGGCTTCCTCGTCAATAAGCAGCATAAGGATTTGCTGGGAAGCATTTGAAATGCAGAACATAAGTACCTTCTTCTCAATACTTTTTTTGGAGTGTTAAATGCCAAAATAATAAAAAAATGTTAAGTCCGGAAAACCATTCACTTTACAATTGATTATGTCAAGGAACTCTGATTAATCATCATCCAAAAATTGAAAATCGATTCAGTTCTGATGCGATTTGTGACCATTCATTTTAATGCTTGATCAATAATGGCTAATTAAGAAACAATAATTAGAATTAGACTTTATACAGCACCAAAAGACTACAACAAAAGATGCCGATATCCTGCCATGAATGCGGTGCCGTTATATGTTTTATGTAAATAAGCTCTTCATACACACATGAATTGTGACTTATTATAGACTTTGGGGTCACTATAATGCCAATAGCATGAAGATTCAATAACAAATACGCACAAAATAAACAAACAATTAAGATCCAAAAATAATCTCGTCTCAATCTCGCATCACGATCGTCAAGGAAAGTTGCAGAACGACCATGGGAGATGAGTACTTAAGACGCAGTATTGTGGATGATGATTATTGTGAACTTTATAAAGCTTATAATATAAGCTTGTGTGTTATTATAAGGTCTATAAAAGTAGGACTTGAATCTACAGATTTCTAGTCAGGTAGCCTAGTCATTTGGTCAATTGACTACTTGAGGATTTAGATATTATCTAGATAAAGGACACAATCCCGTCAATTTGAGATTATTTGAGGTTATAGTTTGAGATTTTTCTATTAATATAAATCAGGATGGAGCTCAGAACGAAATGAAAGAGATGCTAGCAATAACAGCAATTGACTTTATGGCAACGTCATGGTTCTATTTGGTAGCCTCTAAACCTTAGCTAGGATTTTTCTGGTAAAATAGGATCAAACTACATTAAATGTCATGATTTTTAGAAAAAAAATTATGGAAATTGCTGGTTCGATTCCTATAAAGATTTAAATGAAGAAGTATAGACGTTCGAAGACTGCGCAAGTGTTAATCTCTTTTTTGCAAATTTGCTTATGACATGGTGTCCAATTTACACTAAATTTAGCTTTTTACTGGTCTGATGCTGGACTTTTGTCATTTGTACCTTTCAGAATCAGTATCCTCTGATATTCTTAATTTTATCCTTACTTTTTTGAGCCACGACACAATTTAACGGTAAGAAACGGCCTAATCGGCACATAACATGCGGCAGTTAATCGGAAATACACTAGTGTGTCATGGCACAAAGCTTAGACAACCCTGAATTATCCCAATGAAAAAAAGAAGCCGCAAATTCACATCTCTCTAAGGTCATCCATGGGGTTTTTATCACATCCGGAATGTTAAAGCTACCACAACACCATCCATAAATCATATCTGACAATCAATAGTTAATTACTCAAAATAACCAGCGATAACTAATCCATGCCACCCAATGTGAATTTTTTACATGCGCGCATCTGAATGTTAATATTTAAGGCATACTCAATATTACAATCTCCTCGACTGAGCAATACTGAAATTGAAAGTGTTTGATTTTTACTTTTTATTGATTGAAGATATTTTGGTGCTGGAGATGAATAAAAAAAAAGTGAAAACAGGTTTTTGGTGACGTGTCTTTAATAACTTACGGATGATGCTATTTTTGGAACTAAAAATAAAAAAAAATCTTCTTTTTTTGTCTTTCAAATGTCCACTGAGAATCTCTTGGGATAGACACTGGATTTTTTTTTATAAAATGATCGATAGACATTTTATTGAATTTAATTAATTTTGGTCTTACAGGATGTGAATCTTGGGTAGCACTAAGTCCACTTAGAGTCTGCTTGCATTAAGGCCATTGATTCGTAAAATATTGATAATAAGTAGCTTTAAATGCTAAGTTTCTAATTAGTCGATTGCATCAGATTAAAGTTTTTTGTGCTTGTTTGACATTTGCAGCTACAATGTGCTGCATCGAGGATTTTTTCCCATAACAGCATCAATAGCCTTTAAATTAATTAAATTTTAGTAGCTTTAAAGTTGCAAATTACGCGTGCGCATCCCAAAAAATGTTACATTGTAGTTGAATATGTCTCTAGTTACATTGTAGATGAAAATGTCTCTAAATAATGAGGTGTATCCAATATTGAGTGTCAAATCTATAAACCTATCAATATGACGCCATTATCGTATCATTAATTTCACTAGACAACGACCTATCATGCGTGTATGATTGAATAGTCTACAATCTATTACAAAACTCATAAAAGCTGCAATTATTGGCACCAAAAATGGACATGTCGATTATTAAACTTGATCAAAAATTTTTTATTTTAGAAAAATGCTTGTGTGTTATGGCTTAATTAAGCGGTTGTTAGAGACTCGTTTTGTTGTTTAATGTGGAATGGCTGGTTGTTGTGATGTTTAATGAAGGCTATACATTAGGGCAGTGGTAGGTTACCTTTTATTCTTCCGCGGCACTCCTTGGTGGTAAACTTCTACCGAAACAGCAACTGACAAACGTTTCATGGAGTTTGTGCCGCGGCACAGGCTGTCCTCTATCATATTAGGGTATATACTAGGTTGGCCATTATTTTTCAAATATTTTCTCACCGTTATTTTTCAAATATTTTTTGACCGTTATTATTCAAATAATTTTTGACCGTTATTTTTCAAATATGTAATGACCGTTATTTTTTGATTCAAATTTTATGACTTGTGACTTCTTATGAGACTTCGAGCTACTCTATTAAGTAATAATAGTCTAAAGCTACACCTGAACTAAGATTCAATTCAAATTTCCATAAATAAGGTTAATCATACTCATTTAAGCTCATTTCTGTATCTATCAGCACTTAGTATTAATATCTATCCAACTTATATGCTGCCATTTACCAATCTAAATATTCCTTTTACTTCACAACTTGACTTCAAAGTGATCTTAATCATTTAACTTATCTAACCACCCCACTTGCCAATTAAATTGAAAATACAAAACATTTTGATAAATTACTGTAACACATTCAATAGCCAGTGCCTTAAACAGTCATTTAGACATTTTCTTTATCTATCGCTAATCAAGTGATTGTTAAATGTGTAATTTGATTACAAAATTACTTTCATTTCTAGAGCTCAATTGGATAACGAAACTAAATTGAAATTGAAATGGTGGCGGTAGTGCAAAAATTCAATTGCTGATTGGGATTGATTAAGAGAGTTAAGGGATCTTGTGTAGGGACAAATTTTGAGAAGGAAGGGGTCCCTCTTTGGGTTCAGGACTGTGCTTGAATGACGTCAATCTAAAATATTATCAAAAAAGTGGAAAAAAAGAGTTTTGAAGTATTAACTAAATTTTAGAAATTCTTGGGATTCGAACTCACACACAAGTCTTTCTTTAATGCATGTAAACATTAAAATCCTAACTTTTTCAATTATGTCCACATAAGACAGAACTTTACTTATTCAAAAATGGCAAAATCTCTTAAATATGGTTAGATACCCAAAATATCAATTTGCTACATCCAAATGCTACTCAAACATTAATGGTAAACAAACATAAATGACTCTACACAATAGCCAAATGATTAGTGTTAAGCAGTGGTGGACAACCATAAATTTTTCGCGTTATATTTTTGTGTTAAGCCTCGATCGAAACCACACTTAGCATGCGGTTCATGTCGTTTTGAAGAATTTTTAGTTGTGTGCCTTGTGTGACTAGTGTGTCGCGTCACACAAGTTGCCCACAACTGTTCTAAAGCATTCGCATCTAATGTGCTTTAATTACTCGATAAATTAATCAAAATTCATTAAAATCTCCAGAGATTATTAAAAGCTCATTCTGTTACATAACATGACCGAGTGACTGTGGACTTTTATAGCTGAGAATCTTGACATGACGACGAAAAGAATGAAAGAATCAAGCACAGAAACAAAAAAAAAAATTGATGCTTTGTTCTGTCATTCAGCATTAAAGAACCTCCTTAAATGTATAAATTAATATTTAATTTTCAGTTTTTTAAAAAATCAATTGATTAATGCGATGCATTTAAGTGTGCCTTTATCGAATGTATTTTGGATGTGCTAAAATATCACTTTGAATTATTTTTTATTTTAGAAGTTTTTCAAATGACATTTGGATGATGATGCTCATTTAATGGATGATAAATGTGAATTTTTGACATGTCAATTTTTAATTTTCGATGAATTTTAAGAATGAATTTTTTTTAAGGAGGGTAAGGAACGAATGGATGAGTCAATGAATGAATGCTGTGGACAATGGGGTTATTTATTGACCTTTAAGGCGCCTTAATATGCAGTAATTTAGATAATGATTCATATTATGTCACTAGAGGAGTCGAATAGGTGCGTGGATGTAGCTTTAGAATTCGTCTAGAGCTTTGTTGAGCAGCCTATGTGACGTGGCACACTTGTGTGCTGTGTATGGTTTTGGTCGAGTCTTACCGTTAAGGTGTACCGCAAAAAATAAAAGGCTGTCTACCGCCGATCTAAAAGCTACCTAAGCTTAGGCATGCTTAACATGTCTGTCCATGCACACCCATTGCCTATACCAAGGCTAGCACATCAATTTTTGAACAATTCAGAACAACAAAGAAGATCTAGACCAAAAGCAGCCTCTACCAATGTGCTACATCTTAGAACTGCATTCACTCAACCACTACCAGCCTGCCTACATATCTACATATCATACCCAATTCCCATACATGCAACAGAATTCATGTCAGTACTCTTAATTCTTGTATTTACCTTTACAATCTAATAAGCTGTTAATTACATTAAGTGATAAATAAGCAGCTGCATGCTAGATTTTTATTTAAAAATATTAATTTATTGTTTCCATGAAAGAACGGAACTTGTACGTTTATCAGGCTATAAAAATGTCATGAGATAATTTAATGCTGTTTTGTGTTATGATGGAGATCTATTAATAATTGTGGATAATAATTCTGTCACTAATTTTGTATGGATGGATGATAATTTAGTGGAATTGAGTCTGGGAATGAATTTAGGGTCTGCTACCTGGAGACTGTTGAATATTTAGTAATGAAAAGTAGAGATTTTGGTGAAATTTTTAAAAAAATAGTTTAAGTTAAAAGAAATTGTGTCTAAAAACCCAGAGCAAGATGCGAATTCGGTTGAAACAATTATGATTTGAACCTTATTCTGTTCAGTTTTTCTTAAAAATTCTCATGTGAAGAAAATTTTGCAAAAAACTCATTTAATCTACATTGATTCAAAATTTTTCTCTTGTGAAGTATAAAAATTTCAAACAAATTACTCATAATTAAGAATTTTTCTTCAATTTTCACATCCAGTCCTTTAATATTATACAGCAGATGGCCACCCTACTTAAGATTCGTCTCCAATACGACTCAGTCTTAAAAATTGCCTAAAAATACCAAAAATTGTCAATTTAAAAGCTATTGACATATAATCAAGCATTTTATGATTCATAGACTGGCTAATATCTCTTAACAAGGCAATCATAAGCATGTAAAAATATATAAAAAATTCCAGATTTTTGAATAAATTAAATAATCCGCGATTAGAGTTTTGCGGCGATTCTTACGAAACTTAATATTGCTGCATCCATAAAACAGTAATCACCAGTTAATTCGTATGCAAATTTGATTAAAGAAGACACAGTTGTGCCTGAATTCTGAATGTGCAGTCAAGATCGATCGTGTATGCAAGTCATCTTTCGAGTGTCATATCATGTTTCAAATTTGCACGTTTCTGTAAATAATTTCTGTAAATTTATTAATTCCAAATGTGGACTTATTATATCCACAATGGCAATGGTTCATTTGAAAAATGTTGCAATTTAATATTTTGGACAATCGAAACAAGAAATTAAGATTTCTATAATGAGATATAATGAAATATTGTGTAATTTTAACGCAGTTAATTTTATTATATTGAAAATCAAATAATTATGACAGAATTGGACTGGTCATTTAGAATTAATTGATATTTATTTATGGACTATACGAGGGGTTCATTCAACAGTGGCGTCAAACATAAATGTAATGTTTTTTAGAGGAACTAAATAAGTTAAAAAGTGACAGAATTGAGATTCGAACTTATGCTTTGAACCGGGAAAACAATGGAAATTTTTGAATAATTTTGTATGAAATTATATACTTCACAAGGGAAAATTTCTTAAATTTGAAGATTTTTGTACGAAGCTATATACTTCACAAGAGAATGTTTCTAAATTTTTCACAATTTTGCCAGAAATTTTATACTTCACAAGAGAAAGTTTCTAAATTTTTCACAATTTTGTATGAAATCTTATACTTCACAAGCGAAGTTTCTGAATTTTTTTATAATTTTGTATGAAATTTTATACTTCACAAGAGAAAGTTTCTAAATTTCTCACAATTTTTGTACGAAATTATATACTTCACAAGAGAAAGTATCTAAATTTTTCAAAATTTTGTATGAAATCTTATACTTCACAAGAGAAAGTTTCCAAATTTTTCAAAATTCTTAAACTTCACAATCGTCTCAACCCCAATCAAATTTAAAACCACTTGACACCACTGACCAATAACCCCCAAGACAACCCGCAGAAAACGACACGAAATGATTGAAATAAAATTAATTACTTTTCATTAAATGACTACAAGTTCACAGCGCAAACAAACAAGTTGATAAATGACCATTAGCTTCCATTTCCTGTCACAAATGCTCTAATATGACATGTCTGTACATTCCGATAAATGCAGGAAGAACAGTATTTGATACACTTTATATTATTTAATTGTCATGTTGTTGTGCACATCGTTGTCTGCATGTTGCTGTTTCCATTATGTTACAGTATCGATTGCTACCGCGTGTGCATTACATAATGTAAAATATATTTGCACTATGATATCCATTTTTATTATTATGTAATTATGACAACAATTTCTGCTGTCTGATTTGCACTCAAGTTTACGCTTGTTCGTACGATTGTTAACTTTTTTGATATCTTTTGTTGAAATAAGGCAAATTTTAATCTCATAAGAAGCTATCAAGTCATAAAAAGCTTAACTTAAATGCTGGCTCTTGACCATAAATCTCATTCTACTATTGTAATGGAACTTCTGCTTAACTTGTAAATGTTTATCTCATCTCTGTTTCATTCGTCATGACATATTGGCAGCCTTGAGTGGGTCTTACACTTACATGATGCCTGGGGTGTGCAATGATTTAAGTTGAGAAGAATTTTTTAGAAAAATAAAGTGAAATTTAATTAAAAAAAAAAACCATTAAAGTTTCACAGGGAAAAACTTTAAATTTTGTTAGGATTCGAACCTATGACTACTCAGAAATATTAATTTTCTGTAATTTAGACCATCATTTTAAGTATAAATATTTCATATTTAAATTTTAACAATTTTTCAAATCTCATTCTCAATTTCCCATGCTCATCATCTTCACCATTAGCCAACATTCCGATGGCCAGACCAAACATTTGTCTTTAATTTTTTCAACATTTTTGTTCACTTTTTCTTTTCATCTAATTATTCACATTTTAAAATAAATTCAAAAAGCACTGATCTTGCAAATATCTCTCTCAGTAAATGTACTTAGTGGACCTCGTCCTTGCTCGTTTGTTATGATTTCAATCTTATTGTTGAATTTTTTGTTACTGGCAACATTGAAGATAAAGTTTTGAAGATAATGCAAATTTATGTTAACGAGGTCTCGGTTCAATTATTTCCAATTGAGACAAACAAATATTAAGATGATTTTAAGGTTTTTTAATTATTATTTGAAATTCAAACATAGTCGAAAGTCTCAATTTTTTAAATTATATTTCATTCACATTGTTTTATTAATAAATGAGATTTTTAATTGTTAGAGATCGATTTCATTTTACTGAGTTGGTTATTATTTCATCTACATTGTTGCTTAACAAGGTATGATAGTCAATAATTCAACATTCTTTAAAATTCAAAATTTAACGGTTTTTGAGAATTTGAAATTTTAACGGTGTTTGAAAATTCAAAATTTAACGATTTTCAAAAATTCAAAATTTACCGGTTTTCTAAATTTCAAAATTCGGCAATTTTAAAAAATTAGAATTTTGAAAGTCTTCAAAAATTGGAAATTTGACATTCTTGAAAAATTCAAATTTTAACGGTTTTTGAAAATTCAAATCTGTCGAAATTCCACTAACAAATTAAATCTTTTACCGCTTATGCCACTGATCAAAACATTCTTAATCCCAAATTTCTCATTATTTACAATCGCATGTCGGTCATTTGATTCTCTTAATGACTATACTCAGCCAAATGTGATAAATTGATTGAGGCTAACAGCAGTAAAAAAGCTGTTGAAAAACAAAACAAATCTCAGCTCATCGTTAATGACTTGAAAAGAAAAAGGATCACATGATTAACATTCTTGATTAGTTTTGTGCCTTAACTTTCCGGTCCCAACCCCATTTTAGACCGGATTTGCTTTAATAGTTCATAAGAAATTGCCATTTTTCAGCATCATTTAAGATTCTAAATTTGATATTTTATGATCCTCGGCGTTTCCTTAATTAAAGGGTATTCAGGTAGTCACTTGAAATATTTGTAATAAAACTCACATCAAAAAAAGCTTAATTAAACCGATAACTTATTTGAAGTTATGTTTATGCAAATTCAATTCCTTAATGTGTCTACATTCTATCAATAAATTTACAGTATTTTTTAAAATTTACAATTTCCTTTTCGCATTACTCGCACTACGAATTTGTATGAAACGTAATTAACGGGTTCGCAATGAATCAGACTTCCCGATATCCATAATTGGATACAAGATCCCTAAAATTACTCACAGACATGAATATTATGAAATTAAGTTTAGGGGGTTGTTGGTCAATGGTGGCTAATACTAGCAAAAATTCAAGATTTAACGTTTTTCAAAAATTCAAAATTTAACGGTTTTTAAAAATTCAAAATTTAACGGTTTTCAAAAATTCATAATTTGACGGTTTTCAAAAACTCAAATTTTTACGGTTTTCAAAAATTCAAATTTTAACGGTTTTCAAATTTTCAAAATATAACGGTTTTCTAATTTTCAAAATTTAGCGGTTTTTAAATTTTCAAAATTTAACGGCTTTCACAAATTCAAATTCAACAATTTTCTAAAATTCAAATTCAAAGACTTTCAAAAATTCAAATTTTAACGTCTTTCAAAATTTCAAATTTTAACGACCTTTAAAAATTCAAATTTTCATGATTTTTAAATGCCATTCTCTTCAAAGTCTACTTTAATCGACGTCATTTACAATCAACCTTTTCTTAAATAATGTCGACGAGCTACAGCATCTGAAAGATGGATGACTTGTTCATCGTATCTGTTATTATTATTTTTGTGAATCGTGTCGAGTCATTCCGTAAATAGCAAAAGCAAAATATTAAAAAAATTGAGCACAAAGACGCCAACGTGTACATTTGTGAATTAAATCTGAAGGGAAGAGATTGAGAACATTAACGGGTACAAATGTCTTATATGTGTGTTACTTCCACTCATGTGAATTGCATCATTTGAAAGAAGAAATAAACAATAACATGACAGCAGTTGAAGAAAAGCTTGACAAAAAATTGACAAGACTTTAAAGATTTGTACTCACCTGTCCAATGTGACGTTTCAATTCATCAGTTTTGTGATCGCGCATTGGATTGTCAAAACCACACAAGCCGATTCTGGAAGTAAATAAGGTAAAATTCAATTAAGATGATAAAAATTTACATTCAATTGAGTTAAAGGTTATTTGTGATCATTTCTCCTGATTTCTTAAAGAATGGTAAGTGTGTCATGCTGGATGCTGTCGATTGATTCATTGTAAGAACATGGGAATTGAGGATTTGATACAAAGTTGCTTAAAATGCAGGAAATCACTCAAATTCTTGCAGATTCACACACATTTTGGACTTCCCAGTCTAACTTGCATCAAAATACCCAAACCTACATGCTCAGAATTAAGCAATTCTGACAATAATCTATTTATACCTTCCAGCTACAATTTGAGACTTAACATTGAATCCTCTTAAAAAAATGAATTTAATTAAATAATGAACGACTAAACAAAGAATCGTTAAAACAATCAGAAATGTCCAGATCCACAAAACTTTGACTCATTCAGTTGTCTTCGACATTTTTAGCACATAAACTTATTGATTGAGTCATTTTGCACACGCTAAATTTCATTATTATTTGATTGCCATTTTCAAAAAAGGTGTCAAAACATGCTTTTGGATGGTCAAGCATTTTAACAGCAGGAAGGAAAATTTGTCGTGGATCATCAACCAAAAATTAGCAAGTTTTAAATTGAGACTAAGCATATATGAACTGGAATTCTATACGATAGTTAGTGCGAGGATCATAATTATTTTGACATTTACTGAAATTATTGATGAGCTTTTTTGATGTTTGGACAGGATCATAACCTAGTGATCGAGTTTGGAGTGGAATTTGATTGATATTTGGATGATGATGGAGTTGAAGCTGAAGAATTGAGGAATTGATGGGTGTTTTAGTTTGGTTCAAGAAAAGTGTTGAAACAACGCTTGAAGTCGAGTTGAGTCTAACCCGAGCTGCACGACATTTCTAGATAATATTTCAAAGAAAATCAGAAGTCAGAATCAAAAACAGCCTGACTTGCAACTGGAAATGTCATGTTCAAAAGAAAATTACTGGCTATGCCACAGTTGTACGAACTTTTTTTGTGCAACAGCACATTTTGGTGACAAGCTACGACCAAAATATTAAACTGCATGCTTCAACACACAGTTTGAACAACATCGAGCTATACCTTAGAGACAAAATTATTCTCAGTCGTCGATTTCATCAAGGTATAGCCGGAAACTGCTGAAATTTGAAAATAATTTTGCGGCTCTTAGCCGAACTTTACCAAAAACTTGCTAATACAAGAAATCTAGTCATAAAATGACAAACCAACTCTATAAACCATAACCAGCTTCTGAACTAATTTCACACACATCACATGGAGGAAGACCAACATAAATTCCAATTGTAATCCTTGAAAGAATTCGCCAAAAAATAAATTCACTTCCAAATCATCTTTCAATCACGCAAAAATTCCCAGAATTTGTAAAACAATTTTTACACTTAAAGTGCCGCAAAAATACCAAACAATTTCAAGTTTACAAGGAAGTGAAAAACAAAAAAAAAATGAAATCGAAAAGAGGTTGCCTCAATTTTTTTGCACCGTAACTGTTTAATAATTGTCTATCAACAGTTTTATTGCCTCAAAAATATATAATCTGCACTTAAGGCGAATTGCAAAATAATTTAAAGTTGATTTAAGACAATTCACGAAAATTAGTTTGTTTAAACAATTGAAATATTTCGACAAAATTTATTGTGTATGTGTAAGCACTTGTGACTTGAATTGTTTGCCAGTAGCAGTAGCAGTTGAATAGCTTAATCAACGCGTGTATGTAAAGTAATCAAATTTCGCATGTGCTAATTCTGCCCAAAAAAAATTAATTTCAAATCATCCAATTC
Source organism: Chironomus tepperi (assembly GCF_022539635.2). Lineage (NCBI taxonomy): Eukaryota > Metazoa > Arthropoda > Insecta > Diptera > Chironomidae > Chironomus > Chironomus tepperi. Next base: position 1,273,155 of record NW_027226420.1, on the reverse strand, counting down.
CCAGTCGCCTTAATTAAAGTTAAATTTCCGCAATATAAGAACTATAAAATCCATCAATTTTGGTCCAAAGCTGCTTATTTAATAATCCCCAAATTGCCAATTTAATATAGTGATGAATTATGTCAAATTATTGTAAGAATTATGTAAAAATGACCTTCGATGGAGTTCCTTTGTTTCGTAGAATTTTTCGCAACTCGGGAATATATTTTTTTATGTCTCTGTGTCGAGCAGCACCAGCAAAAAAATAAAAGTCGAACAGCAATAAGAGGAATGAAAACAAGATTGCAAAGAATCACAAACGGCCGACCTTGACAAAACTCTTTTTTTTCTTTGGTATGAATTTTAATATTCATTTTATTTTTCAGCAATAGGTAATTAAAAGCTATGCGACAGAGTTGGTAGATGATGAATATGCTCGTACAGGTTGTGGCTATTGATATTGTTGGATAAACCATTTGTGCTTTCATATTGATATTCTATGAGCATTGCGTGATAATGTGCTGTCAATCTGTCAATATTCTCAAGGTGCAAGGTGGTCATGTAGTTCTAGTTCTTATATCTCATTCTACACTTCACGTCTAGCATGTTCCTCAATTTAATCTTGTCCAGGGCTCCAATTATGTCTAGATCTACCTGGAAGGCTCACATCATCGAAATGGCCGAAAATCCAGTCTCAGACCAACAGTCTCAGACCAACATGTCTTTATTCTAAGCCCAGATTTCATTGCATGTGGTCTAACGTCAGAGTCATCTTAGTCTGGTTTTGTATTTTTGGCCATTAGCCTAGATGTGATTTCTGGGCTACTTCATTAAGCAGTTGAAGCCACTTTAAACTTATACTGAATAAGGACAAATTTGTGAATGAGTGGGATTCGAACCAACGACCTTCGAGTTATCATTACCAAATTTGAGCCAACAATCTTGTCGACTACTCCACAGAGGCACTTAACTGCATATTAGCTTAATTGACAAATTTTGATATTAATATTAGACTCAAAACTCCAATCTAGAGTAGATAAACATAATTAGCCATACATTATGAGTTCTAGATGCTGTCTCTTCACACCCACCCAACTCTGCACATTATAAAGTGAGAGAATCGAATTTTCTGCTTCGCTTAGTATGAAATTAGACTTCTAAATACCAAGAACCAACAAAAATTAAGTAAGAAGTAACAAATTCCCATCACATAGACAATGATCATAATCTTATACTCCTCATATATATGTACATGAAATCTAAAAGATTTCTTAATAAATTCCATAACAATTACATTGGATTTAACAGCTAGCAAAAAACCCGTTAACAGCTGCAAATAGCTTAACAAAGGAAACAGAGTGAGATAGAATTATGGACATACCTAACATGTGAGGTACATAAACTCATTAAATTATTAAATAGCTTTATGTCGTTTTCGGTACTGAAGCTCAAATGTCTCGACACACGAGTTATTAATTATTATAAAAAAAAGTTATTTACAGCCATGCTGCATATTTAGTCGTGCGCACGCAATCATGTATCGGATGCTTCTAAATAGAATAATTAGATTTATTTAAATGGTCAACAATTAGGATTTGTACTTGTTATTGTGGGTACTAATGAGGAATAACTATTATTAGTCAAATGCTGATTAAAAAGCTTTTATGTATCATAATTACAGCATAGCTACCTAAAATTCACATTAAGTAGTCAGATACTATCGGAAATAAGATAATTGAATTAACATGGTGGAGTCGTGCACGGGTGGATTAATCAGTAGAATCAGGTCTTACACGATTCGGAAGTTAATTATATGATTGCGTAAGACTTAGCCTAGTTGAATTGTTGTATTTATGGAAGTGGGTGATGCAAATCTGTTCAAATAAAGTTAGGAATTTGTGTGGTCTCAATAAAGTATTGTTTTAGACATAAACAGCTTGTTGTTTTAGATAAAGAGAAACAAAACAATTTGTTATAATGAAATATGAATTTATTGATGCTTAATTCAGTCTTGTCAGGAAATTTGACTGTCTTAGCTTGAGAATCAGAAATTTGTGTGACTTAACTTCTATTATCCGCTACTATAGCTTATAAGCAATACAATGCTTTATGATTTGAGGACAAATAGGAGCTTGGAGCTTTGAGAATGCTTCAAGCTGTGGTGTCTAAGCAGATGGGAATCAGGAGTGTTGAATCATGTGTAAGCGAACCATCCAAAAAATTTATTGAAGGAAGCTGTTTGTAGAGGCAACATTACATTTGATATTGGAAATTGGCATGCGGTCGATTCCTACCAGAAGCCGATATCGTATTCTGTTTAACAAGCTTGTGGTTCAGGGAGCTTTTATTAATAACTCAGAGAGCTTTAGGCTTTAGCCTAACAATTCTCATAAGATTCATTAGTTTCATGAACATCCTACGCTGCACAATGGAGCAAAAGGACATAATCATCATCATCATGATCAGGTAGACATATAAAGGCACGTGTACACAACTAAGCTGAATCATTCTAAGCATTTCCGCTCAGAATCCACACAACTTCCCACCTATACTCAAAAACAGTCAGAAATGCTGAAAAAAGAACCTCAAGCAACTGACAATCATTCCAACAGCATCTAACATATCCAAATCAAAAATAGATTTTTCAAATGATTGAATATGTCATAAGAACGTCCTCAACTCTCATTCATTCATCTCAAACTTGTTCCATAGAAGCCTCTCTAAAAATCATCTCATATTTCCCATAACCTCATCCGTACATTATTTTCTCAAGCATCACATCCAAAGCTTTTTAAGAGAAATAAAAAATTGTAACACAACCTCAATATCGAATGCTGAACACCATAAGAAGAAAATAAATATTCGAGAGCCCTTCACGTCTCACTGACTTCTTACTATATAAAAAGAAGTTAAAACAAATAAGCTATAAATAATGAATATTATCTCCCATATGTACGCACACTTGTGGAACAATTAAACTAAACGACCTTGCTGCTTTATTTTACTAGACATCATCGCATGAAAGAATTGAAAACTGCAAGTATCGTTTACCTGCATATACACAGTCAATTTCCTTTCAACATAACAACGCAGCAGTATGAAAAAAAAAAAAAATGATTTCATGCATAAAAGGTTCTGAAAGTGAACAAGAGAGAGATACAATGTCACACCAAGTTATCTGAGTATATGCTCAGATTCTAAAAGACAGGGGTCGATTACTTGATGTGACTCAAAAGTTCCTTAAGCTTTTTTGAACACGACACAATAAATCACATATTTGAAGTCAATCTGGTGTTTTGCTTTACTTTAGGCGAGATATCAGTAGGTTTGACGACACATTAGTGTTATACATTAGAATGTGACTTTTACAACACACTAGCGACACTACAATGTGACACAAGCGACACATTAGCGACATTAGCGACACATTAGCGAATGTGACATAAGCGACACACTGGTGACACTAGAATGTAACATAAGTGACACACTAGCGGCATTAGAATGTAACATTAGTGTCACACTAGGGACACTTGATTGTGACATTTGTGGCACACTAGTGACACCAGAAATACTTAAGTGACACACTAACGTGTTGCTTGTACAACTAGGTAGCCAGACAGATGGTTAGAAGAGGAGCAAATTGGATCAATTGACTACATTTCGGCACTTGAATTTACCTCCAAAACATTAAGATTCCAAGCAATCAGCCCCTCAGACTCAAAAAATAAGTTAAAAATCGAAACACCACATGTGATCTTTATCATGCTCTCAGACACTGCACCGCATCACGTATGTAATGAGAAATTTTTTTCATTAAATGCTGCGACCAATTAATGCTGAAGACGAAATTAATTTTAACGTAAATGCAGCTGAAAATACGACATTACTGTGTGTATGGATGAATTTCTTTTGTACGACTCGACATGAAAGCACCAAGTCAAGTACGAGGTACGTATTACACACGAAGAAATGAGCAAGCATGTATAAAAATATGTGTTCGACTGCTTCTGCTCTTGCTGCACATTCAGTTATTATTGAAATGGAAATTATTTAACTTTTTTTCATGAGAAATGTCTTCGGAACGAGTATGTGATTTACATTGATGGCATACTAACATTAAGATAAAAATGATTTATGTGGTAAATAACATTTGCAGTGTTGCGTTATCGTTTAGCGACTCTTTCTTTCCATTGGTAGACTATGATTGCATCTTTAGTGAGCTTCTTTCCTGAATGAGATAATTTTATGGGGAATTTCTAAAGAAGAAGATGCTCTAGAAAATATGAACTAGATGTAATTTACGTCCACTTGATTTGTAAGTAGAATGGAACGTGATGTGATTTACTTGAATGAATTGAAATGGAGTTAGCTGGTGTTTTCTAAGTTGCTCAATCATTTGCGATCTAGAATGCTGTATAAAATTACTGAATCATTGAAAAAATCTATGATTCTTTTGGAAGAAGTCAAAAATTTAGAAAAAGCTTTGAATCTGCCAAAAAATTTAAAGTGACAAAAAAGCTCAAATGTTATCAAAAAGCTCAAGTGTTATCAAAAAGCTCAAATGTTTTCAAAAAAGCTTATATGTTGTCAAAAAGAAGCTCAAATGTTGTCAAAAAGGTTAAAACCTTGCCAAAAGAAGCCCAAAACTCGTCAAAAAAGCTTAAACGTTATCCAAAAAGCTCACATGTTGTCAAAAAAGATTGTCAAAAAAGCTCAAACTTTATCGAAAAAAGCTCAAACTTTGTCAAAAAATCTCAAATCTTGTCCAAAAAGCTGAAATCTTGCCAAAAAAGATAAAACCTTGTCAAAAAAAGCTCAAAGGCTGTCAAAAAAGCTCATGTCTTGTCAAAAAAGCTCATATCTTGTCAAAAAAGCCCAAAGGTTGTTAAAAAACTCATACCTTGGCAAGAAGAGTCCTAGAGTTTTAAAAAAAAAAAAGATATAATTTTGTCAAAAATTAACGCTTTGTCAAAAAATGCTAAATTATTGTCAAAAAGCTTAGGAATGAACACAAATTTAAAAAAGTTCATAGCATTCTTGACACACTCCCAGAACATTACGCAACAACCTTAAATATGCGTCTCACAACCCAATAAATTATCAAATTAAACAAAATTTTAATTCCTCCCCATTAAACTCCATAATCAAGATAAATACCTGCATAATGAAGTAAGCCAAAAGAAAAAGCTCTAACCGCGCCCAAAAGAAGTGATCTTTTACTTCCAAAACAAATTTTTGCGCAATACTTTTAAACTTTTAATAATGAGCAAACTCTTATTTTAAGAAGAAGAAGAAGAAATAAACAGCGAGACTAGAAACAAGCAAGTAAGAAGATCTTGCAATACAGAAGAAGGAAAAACAATCGATTTATGATCATTCATAACTTAAATATCAAATTAATTATGTTTGCAATAGCAAGTTGACCAGCATTTATGTCTTATTTTGGTATTGAACAGGCTCAAATCTTGATCGTGAAAAAAATGACTCAATAATAAATTTATGGCATCAAACATGTGTACCATATATGATACCTAACTACATAATTTCTCATATGAAACGGTCAACATATGCTGCATTTGCTGTATATTCATTACATTAAGAAATGTTACATGGGTGCTGGGTAAAAGTCATCAACTTGATTGACTAGATGATATAAACACACAAGTTTCATGTCTTTACATCGACTAACTATTGCGAAATCAATTTGATTGCTGTTTGTAATGAACAAGGTAGTCTAAATTGTGGTAAAGTCAATATGATATGTTGTACTCTACTTTACATTGATCAAGCAGATAATGATCACATAGACCAAAACTTACCTCATTCCATCAAATCCATCATCTGATCCATTCACTGTCAGCACAGGCGCTCGTGCATAAGCTTTGGCTACACGACGATTTCGCTCAAAGACAATTACTTTTGCCCAAATCTCGTCGTCTATTTGTGTCCATTTGCCGAGTACCTCTTGTATGTGATCCTGAAATTACACGATAAAATTGTAAAAGACATAATTAATATTTTATGTAATCAACGAGACCTTTTCGTGGCTATAATGTGGACATTGTAAAAATCGCAATTAATCAAAAAAAAAATACATAAATCGCAAATAAAATGATTGGCAAACATAATAAACACAATTATTGTGGAGATTATCTTCACCCTTGTATCTGATGTCTTGCTTTTTGTGAGATGAGCCGTGTCGCTTCGTGTTGATGGAATTGAATGTGTGAAATTTTAATTTATAATAATTTTCACTTTCACGCGAAGCTTACTTTGTGGTCAATAAATTGGCTTTTGTTATTTGAAATGGTTTGAATGGATGCGAGGCTGACTAGATCAATGAATTTTAAAAAAATATTCAAATTCTAAAAAATTGTTGAAGATTTGAATTTTTGAAAACCGTTAAAAGTGAGTTTTTAAAAAATTGTGTAGTTTTGAGTTTTTGAAGACCGTTAAAATTTGAATTTGAATTTTTGAGAACAGTTGAAACTCGAATTTTTGGAAGCCGTTAAATTTGAATTTTTGAAAGTCTTTCAAATTTGAATTTTTCAAACTCTAAATTTTGAATTTTTGAAAACTGATAATTTTTTAAATTTTGAATTTTTGAAAACAGGAAAAATTTAAATTTTTGATAACCGTTGTTAGTTTGAGTTAAAAACGATTTAATTTTGAATTTTTGAAAACCGTTAAAATTCAAATCTTAGAAAACCGTTAAAATTCACATTTTTTGAAAGTCTCCAAAGTCTCCCTAAATTCACTTACATCACTAAACTTCCCAACTTCTTCAACTATCCACACAATAAAAAAGTATTATGTTTATACTACTTATAGTCGTTAAGCGACATCGCCATCATCATCAACACCATCAATAATTTTTCAAAAAATAGCTAGATAAAATTAATAACGTTTAACCTTTTACGACATCTCAAATTTGTCCCACAACAGCACGAAAGCATATAATGAGTATTTATTGTGGATAAAACGAAGTCTTTTAAATTTATTTAAAGAGGATGTGCAACTTGAAGACTTGATGATGGTGATATATAGATAAATTATGCAGTATATCCAATGAAATAATGACACAATTATGAATAAAATTAATGAAAATATCCTAAATTGTCGATGACTTTTGAATGATAAAACTAGCAAGTACACAGTAGCTATAAATTCCAAGAAGATATTCAAATAATGAACTGATAATTGATGCAATTTGTTGCAAGCTTATTGTTGGATTGTCTTCATAAATTCAAAGATTAAGTTCTGTGGATTGAATTAAATAAGTAACAAATTGAGGATTTTTATGCAAATTGTACGCAATTTTGTATGAATTTTATGTGATTTTATTGGATCTTAAGATGATTGTAGGAGTTGAACATGACTGACTGAACAGAAATGTTCTTGAATTTTAAGAAGACATCACTTAAATTTGGTTTATATTGACATAAAGCTTGAAATTAGCTTGTCACTAAATAGTGTAGTGGGAAGGAGATGAAGCTGTAATTTAGAGTTGTCAATCTCAAGTTCGAATCTCAAAAGATGCTTTTTAATTTAAAATTAATCAAAAAACATCCGAAAAAGCTCAAGCTTATCACAGGAAGTCACTAATTGCTGTTATTTATCAATATACAGCATCGACATAGCTTCATCAGCAAGTAAGCATCTGATAACACAAAGCAACTTCCATTGACGAACCAATAAAGCATATTCAAAGAAATTAACGACTTCCTATACAAAAAACAGTCCATAACCAATTCAAAAATCATGCACAGCACAAATTATCCTCAATGCTCACACTCAACTAGAATCATCGAACAAGACAACCTCGACATTTCATCCATATGCAATTCAAACATCTGTCATCAAGTTATTTACCGTTGGACAGTTTGTTTTTTTGGGCACTACTTAACCGTGCTTATCTTTTTATGAAAGACTTTTTATATATAAATAAATGACTTTTTATCTCCTCAAGCCAAGCTCATTTTTCCTTTCATGGAGTTTTATTGACTTTCGCTTTCAATGTTATGTTCTTTATAATCTTATGCATGAAAATAAGCACAAGCACAGCATATAAAACAGTCATTTTCATTCATTCAAGTAAGCTCAAGTCATTGCACTGAATCTGAACATATACACAGGCATACATACATGCAACAGATATATACAATGAGATTTCCATGAGATAGAAGTATAATATAAGATCATAAATTCTCTTATGCACAATTGTAAGAATTATTATGCACTTTTGTGTGCATATTATAATGGCATTGCATAGTTCTCTTTTTTTATTGCTTGTTGTTTGTTGTTTTAATGGTAAAATGTAGGTTAAACACCAATCTTATTTAATAACCTCTCAAAGCATGCGCGGAGAGGAAAAAGACTTGGTTTGGTTATGATGATTTGAAGGTTGATAAAGGCGCATTATGTTGAATTTTTGAATTAACTGTAAAAATTGTTTTGAATCACTCAATGATAAAAATTTGAAAAATAACGGTCAAAAAATATTTGAAAGTCAATAGTTAAAATTTGAATAAAAACGGTCAAAAATGAATGGAAAAAAAATATTCAAAAAATAACGGTCAATAAATATTTGAAATTATATCGGTCAAAAAGGACTTGAAAGTCAATGATCACTCAATGTTAAAAAAATTTGAAAAATAACGATCAAAAATGATTGAAAAGCATAGATTGAGAAAGTAACGGTCAAAAAATATTCGAAAAATGGAGTTAGAAAGAATATTTGAAAAATATCGGTCAGAAAATTCAAAAATACATAATTTGTAAAATGACGGTTATGAATAAATCAAAAAAGTAACGATTGAAAAGACTATTTTTAAATATTTTTTGACCGTTATTTCAAATTTCGATTAAAATCAAGTGGACAGACAGACAAAACAAATAAATTACCATCCTTTACCCAAGTAAAAAGCTTTCACCGACTGCACAGAAATAAGAGAAAAAAACGCAACTTCAGATGCAAGAAAATAAAAAAATTCACATTAAATTGTGTCTGTCTGTAAATTTCTTTGTGTTTTCATTTTCATTTTTTTTTATTCACCCAAACGGATGAAATAAGTAAGATGCAATTACGTAAGCAACAACTGTTCAATGTCGAAGTTATCAATAATAAACAAGGTTGATAAATTGCAGTCATGACATGTGGATGTTCAACGAGACAGGACAAGTGAAGGACGAGGCTTTATGCTCTCATAAAAAAATAAGATTCTATAAGAATCATGTTCCTATCAATCAGAATGCGAGACTTTTAATTGAATTTGGTACATGAGTTGAAGATCAAAGAGATTATTGTTTAAGATTCACAAAAGCTGGTTGTTGGAAGTGAATTTGCATGATTTGTGAGATGACTTGAGACAAATGGTAGTTGAAGCGCATTATAGGCAGCAGATTGAGGTGCTGGATGACTATAATACATAACATCCAGAATAGAATATCCAATTCAACAGTTTAGACCCCAGAGACCTTTAACGACAAGCATCAAGTCACAATTTCCCTTCAAACCCATCTCTCAGATCAGACAATCTGATTCTAACCAAGTCAGCAGCTAAGTAGAATAAAAAGTCAATCCACAGCAAATCCACATCCATGCAAAAACAAGCTCACTCACGCGGGAACCTTGAAGATCATCTGTACATGAGCAATGCTTTTGTTTTGATTGATCGTGATGTCCATACGATCATGTTGTGGATATTTTTATTACAGTAATAATTCCTGCTTATTTGGTCAGCAGAATGAAATATTTCCGAAATTGTAAAGTCAGCGCAGGCACAGCTGAGGGCATTTAAAATGCACTTTTTTCGGGCAGCATCAAGAACATAAAAACAAGCCTTTATTTTTATATCGATGACTAACTGTAGAATTATTTCTCAGGCGCACTCTGCATGCATAATAAGACGTGACCGAAATGAGCTGTTGCTTGCAAAATCCCAAGTAAATCACATTTGTACTGTCTGTCCATTAAACATTAAGACTTTTTTGTAAAATGTGTAACAATCATAAACATTATTATTACTGGCTGTATAGAATTAATTGCTCACAAAAAGGAACAAGCTTGTGTGTCACGTGCCTAACTAAATATGTCGACCGAACATTAAAACATCAAATTACGCGAAGTGAAAACTAAATTTTATTATTGTTGATTGATCTAAATTCAATGGCTTGTGAATGGATAGGCGTTAAAGAATGACAGTACATTGACTTTGTTGGGATATACTGCATCAAAGGGCTCACGATTTATTACAAGCTGGTCGTAATAATGTTGTTTCAGTTTGGATGCAATTGCGCAAATGACTTTAGGTCTATAAGAATGTAAAGCATTCAAAAACTTTAATTAAAAGATCTGTAAAGTCGCATTTAAGTTGATTTGTCATGTGAATGACTTAAGGCAGGTGTGGACAACCTTTTATGTCTCTCGGTACACCTTGTCGTAAGCTTTGACTAAAACCGCACACCGCAAACGTTTCAAGGCATTTTTAACATTTTATGGCAGCACACAGGTTGTCCATCACTGCCTTAAGCTTAAAAATATTTTTGCTATTTTTTTACGTCACTGCCTCTTTGTGTGGACGCTCTAATAATCTCTTGCAGGTTCGGAATTCAAATAAATCGCACATGTGCAATGCTTAATACTTTAATGAGATTTAAGAAGTAAATATGATGGAAATTTTTAATTCAATTTTGTGTCAATTATGAAATAGGCTGTATTTTGGGGTATATGCATAGTCGGTCAGGTGAAAAAATTTCTTTATTGTGGATTTAAAAGCATTAATGAGGAAATGTTGTAAAATTGCCAAGGAAATTAATTCATTAAAACAATGACTTTTGATATTTTTATTTTTACTTGATATATTGGCAATTAAGTATGCTTAGCTATATAATTTATTGCACGGATTGCAATAGTGATTTATGTCGTATAATGAAGACAAGATAGTTCGTTAGCACATAGAACTTTTTTATATTCCCTTATTGAAAAGGACTGAGCTGTGCATGAGAATTGATGAGATTTGAGGAGGTTGACTTGGTGTTTTAGGAATATATGCGCTAGTCCATGGGTATACTATTGAGGGCACTCTAGAGTTGACTTTAGCTCTACCCGGAGTTCTACACTAAAAGACAACGCGAGGTGTTCTCTGTGACATATCCAGAGACTGTCTAATCTCTTTATAATTGTAAGAAGTACATTACTGAATCCACGCAGGCAAGTCTACTTTAGGGCAGTATTGAGCAGCCTTTTTTGTATCGCGACACACAGGTTGCCTACACTGCTCTTTGATACACCGAACAATCGACGCCAAGGACTAAAATCTTCGGTCCTGATAAAGTATGGCTCAGATGTAACACTTTACTGCACAAAGTACACCATTTAGCTGTTCCAGTGAAATGACCAAACCGTACCATACCATATCGGAAAACTCAGTCAAAGGTGTTGAAGAATCGTGTTCTAGAATTTGTCGAACAAGGTGGCACAGCAAGCAACAGAGTCATATGGAAGGCCTTTTGATGCAACCCTAAGCTCCACATAGGATCATGGTTACATTAAATAGTTAATCATGTTTTTAAGATTCGAACCCAGAACCTTCGGATCAAATCAACCTAACTCTACTATCTAGACCCTCAATGTCACTCTCCCAACGATTTAAGTATCGCTAAAATGCACCTTTAAATCCATATCGAATTGAACTTTACTGCCCGGTCAAGTACCTCATTAACATCAAATAAATTGTCATCATCTAAACAAAAAATTCCTCATTTTATGAGCCTGACTTTTTATTTTAAAATTGAATATAAACATTATGAATGCACATTAGAGTTCATAAATTAGAATTTATTCCTGATGTTAAGTTATTAAAATTATTTATTTCATTTAAAATTGAATTCCATTAAAAATTTTAAACTTATAAATTTCATGGAGGCAATATATGGCATGTTCTTACATAAATTAAATGAATTTTATAATGACAAATTTGATGCCTATATTTTTAGCTCAACAGCAAGGATCTATAATAGCTTGTTATTAGGTATGGCCGATACTTTGTTAATTTGCATGGGTGGGAATTATAAGAGATTGAAATATTTGAGCTGTTTGAATTATTTTAGTGTAATTAAAATTAATAGCTATGCAGTGGTGCTCAAACTTTGATCCGCGACACGAAACTGTGACTCATTGCAGGTAAGCCAGAATCTGAACTGACTTAAATGTCGACAATGTCTAAAATTAGTTCTATGGAAGGTTAAGTAAGTTAAGTATGTCTCGTATTTAAAAAAAAGGTTGAGAACCTCTGACATAAAGTATATAAATAATTATGAAGTAATAAATATAGATGTAAGAGGCTGTACCCAAATGACGTCAAGAATGACACAAAAATGCAGAATTTTAGAGCCTTTACAAGGTTCTGAATAACATGTTCAGCAATCATACCTTCTGGCTGATATGCACAAAGCTGAAAGCATAAGACCTCCCTTCTCGGAGATCTCTTCACTTCCAATTCAACATCATAAAAGTACGAACCCAAATATTTTATGAATACTTAAAAAGTAGCAGGTGTTTAAAGGTTTGAAGCACCAAACACGCTATTCCCAACAGGACACATCAGCTCATACTTAATCCTCACTTCCCGAAGTCAATAAGCCACTTGCTGTAAATACTTCATGATTTAAACAACTACATGATTACACCAAATTTCTCAAAATAATCAGTAGATAATATTAATTTTCAATAAGGCACACATGCAGCTTATGTTTATGACTTGACTTTCTAATCTTATGCATTATTGCCCAAAGAAGTAAATTTAACAAAATCTTCAAGTTCCTGGTAATTTTTTAGGCAAAATCATCTTAAAACTTTCTCAAAATGTTTGGTCGATTTACGAGCCCTTGGGAGGCTGCTTATGAGCCATAAAACAATTTCCCTAAGCAAATAAGCCGACAACTTTGTTATCTTCTAAAAGCCATTGCATGCCGGCAATAAATTATGGCTGATACAGATTACAAGTTCCTACAAACTTAGTGTAATTAACAATTAAATCAATTAATATCAATCCATAGGAAATAAGACAAGAATAAGACATTTCAGCAATAATGGTTAATTGCGATTTAAGGCACAATTTATAATCCAATTTGTGTTGTGGGTGTTAAGACCAGACAATGGGTAAATATTGATTGTTAGTGACTTTGAAAAAACAAAAATAATTAATCAATAGATTCATAATTGATTATTTAAAATCAGGCAGTTATTACTTGTGTCAATATTAAAAGCAAGTCAAAATGTCAATAACATTCAAGGATCCAATTGAGCAAGATTCAATTAAAAAAATTAATTTTAATTTAATAAAATGCGCTAATTTCATCAGTTACGATGGTATTCAGTGGATTGCTTACAGTAATTTAATTGATTACACAATTTATGCTCAAAGATTTTCATCAGACTTCTTCTTAATGCTTATTTTTTTGAGATGCCAAAGTGTTTACACAGCAATTTCCATGTTGAGAGCTTGAAAGATCACATCTGAAGTTTCTTAATTCAAAAAGCATACACAAATTCCAGTGATTGTTTCAAGTGAGCTAACAAAAGGATCAATTTTATCGTGTGGGGTCAATTCAGTTATGACTTTTGTAGACATTGCGTGTTACTTTTTGGGTCAGTTGTATCAATTATTCTATTTGTTATGTAATCTTGTAGCTCTGGATCTTGTTTGAAGATATTAAATTGAAAATGACTTGAAAAAATACTTTTTAGACGAAATTGACGTAATGCTCTATGATACTCAACTTAAAAGCCGGCTGTAGATCCTAAATATCTTCTATATTCACTGTTTTTAAGTCCATAAACTACAAAAATGCACTTTAAAGTTAAAATTGATGAATTTAAATCAATATTTACATTCAGTACTAAATCTTAGAACATTGCTTTTGAAAATCTAAAAGCCGTTAGAAATTTGAATTTTAAAAAGCCGTTATCTCTCATCAGAGAATAGTCGATGGCTGAATTTCGCATTAATCTCGTACATTAGGCAGCGAAAATTGAACGACAAGCTTCCAGCCTGTCGTGTTTGGTAGCGATAAAGCCACAAACCTCCTTAACTGTCCTAAAAACATGACATAACTTACAAACAATCCCCACCTCTCAAAAAGAATTCCTAAAGAAATTACAGTCAGCTTATAATTGAGATAACAGTTTACATTCCTCAAGTGCCCCATACACAATTTTCAATTGATGTATTGCCGAAAAGATCATTTTGCGGTAATTTGAGCAAAGTAAAGGCTTTTGTTAATCGCGACTCATTTCTGTGACACTTTAGGGCACTAACCAGACACACACATGTGAGCCATGAAGCTGATTTGTTACGATTCAACGAGAGTAAACTCTAAATTGAATTTTCGTCAATTAATTTTTTTGGCAAATGTCAAGTCACTGACCAGTCAACAAATAAGTAGATGCACCGATAAATTGCTTTTTTATGACTTTTTTTTGAGGGCGTAATCGTTGTAAAAAATAAATTAATTAAAGTAAAGACAATAAAAAAAGAAATAAGGTCACAACCTGCAAATATAGTCATTGGATAATTGCCTCGAGTTTCCATGTTTGTGGACTGTGCACAAAAACGACTCACGAAAGTAATTTGACTGACAAAAAGCCAATAAAAAAATTTAATAGATATATTATGAGCTGCACTTAATTGCATTGGATACGATTGCGGCTACTGTGTCCTGTAAAGTAGCTGAATGCAGGGATAATGACTAATTGCTGGTTATTAATTTGAAAATTTTGTGGGAGGGTAAAATCCGTCGTTAAGTACTGGTTGTGAGTTATGAAATGGTTAAGCTACAGGATTGGCTTTATTGCTTGAAATTCCAAGAAACTCAATAAAACTGCAAATTTAGAGGTTAGCTTCTCCGGTGGTGGTTCTGTACGATATATGTAGATATCCCACTGATACGACACGACACGCCATATCGTGTGGTACACCGGGTTTTGGCAAAGTTATGTACCAATGATGCTCCAGTGATACGACGTATTGGTGCTATGATACGGTATTCATGTGCCATTGTAATAAAAAAGATACACGATTGTGTCATACCAAGTGTAGCACTATACCGAGTCAGTAGTGCATCTACACTATCCATACCGTAAGACTATCGCGGAAATTGATTCCAGAGGTCGGAGCCAAATTGTATTCTTCACAGTTCGCTAAGTACCGATTGAAATTTGTATGAAATTTTATACTTCACAAGAGCTAGCAGAAATAAATTCATGCAAACTTTAACGGTTTTTAATCCTACCGGATCGAACTCAGGGAGGCAGCTGTTGACAGAGACTGTATTGTATTTGGTATTTTGGAAATTAGCAAGCGGTAGCCAGTCTAAGCGTCAGTTTCAGACGGCATCTGAAGGATGCCATAATTCACAATTGATCTATAGTATAGATTCTATACACCCAGCGAAGTAAGTAAGTAAGCAGCCAGCACCAGAACCCCTGACTTTAATCAATTTTTCAATACCTTATAGAATCTGATTTATTCGACACTTGCTATGGACTTACTTATATTAATAGTTCTCAGCCATCGCACAGTCAGTATAAAAATAATTGAAACTAAATTAATGTCAAACGTGACATTGTAAATGTGTTAGTAGCTCATAAATTATTTTTTATTCCTTACTTTGTAATTGAAAAATAAAAATCACAATTGAATCATTTTTTTTTCAGCAGTACCGACTCTTTTGTGTGTTCGGGATGCATTCAAATAAATATTTTTCACAGGCATGCAAATAAATTTGAAGGAGTGAAGCAGAATCATGTATGACTGAACAAATTAATAACATTTTTAATGTCACAATGTGGAATTTATTGTCTAATAGATGTTGAAGAGATATGTCTATTATAAATAAATGTACTAATATCAAGGCATAGACAGTACTTTTTGTTTCTCTTACAGATGTAATTTTGTCTTGCGAAATTTTCATGTAAAACTAATGTAATTTTGTGTTCATCATAAGTTGAATCATGTACTTCGTTGATTTGAAGGTTGTGGAATTGAAGATGTTGGATTGTAATCAAAGTTGTGTATTGAGGTGTTAAATGGGTTTGTGAGGTATGTGGTAAGGGGTTTTGACTGGGGAATATGGATGAGGAATTTAATTAAGATCTAGTTCGAATCTTATCGAGTCATAAAAATGCTAAAAACTTGCAAATAACACCAATTACTAACACAATCTAATCCTACATCTCAATGAACTACGTTTAAACTTATTTGAGGTTAGGAATTTAATTCTATACCAATTGAAATCAAGAAATTTGTCAGTCTAAACATTTTTAAATCGAAATTAAGAGAACATCTATATATTAAGCAGTTGTGGTGTGACTAAGTCATTTCCTAAGTCGTTTCATTTCTCACTCGTTGTATAAATATATATATATATATATTATGTAAAAATAGTGTTAAACTAAAATTACAATAAAGTATCAATTATAAAAAAAAAAAAAAAAAAAAAAAAAAAAATGCACACTTTGAAGTTATGAACATGCTAAAGAAGCCAAAGTTCCGAATCATCCAGCTTAAAACTAGAGTGTGTCATCATGAGATGGATTCGCATTTAAATTCGTCTTCAAGTTGGCCCCACGTGGGCTTCTTATCGGATAAATCCTTTTTGTGATTTTTGAGGTTACGATACTGTATTTGAGGTTAGGATAAAGTTCTAAGTTGAAGCTAACAAACCGAAATAAAGGCTAAAATAGGATCTTTTTGAGGTTATGATACTCAAATTAAGGTTAGAATACAGGTAATGAAGCTACAAATCATAATACAAATCAGGACATAGTCTCTGAGGGTATGAAATTCTAATTGAAGCTAATATATCATATTTCAAGCTAAGATACCATTATTATAGCTACAACACAGCTTTTGAGGTTAGAAACACTCTATATATCCCTCCAAATTCCAAAAAATCCACAAAATTCCCATCAAAAAGTCATCACAAATCTAGTTTAAAATCTACAAACAATTTCACGACTTAACCGATTTGATCCCAACCAATTTTCCAATATTCCAATATCCACACAGAATTTGCAACATCCATCTAATTCCTCTAATATGCATAATACAATTTAATAAGTATCAAGCAGTGCTTGATCGCCTTTAAAAGCAATCAAAATAACTTTATAATTTAAATCGATTTTCATATCGACCTTATAAGGTGGATCATACGGGTGAGATTGATGACATTTGAAGGCACTGCAGTTCATTATAAGTTATGTATGCAATTCATACAATTTATTACAATTCCTAAACAGTTAATTGTACACAAAAAAAATGAAAAGCTTTGCATCTAATCTAGTAATGCTGGAAGCGATAGACAATGCATACAGGCAGCAGCGTTAATAATTCCAATTGCATCTCCAAACACTCACCGGATTCCGAGGAGTCAATAAATTTTATTTATATTTTAATAAATTGACTTCTTGACTTAACCTCGCCATGAGGCACAAAAGAGTGAGAAATGAAAATTGTAGCTGAACAAGTCACTAACTTAAAGGATAATCTATGCACATGTTACACCTATTTTGTAAATTGACAGAAATTTTAAGTCGAACAAACAAAAAAATAATACTTGGTGAAAGCTATGGATGTAAAATGACACATGACATGACAATTAATGTTGTCTAATGAAATTTACAGATACCGAAAAAAAAATATTGTCATCGATCACAAAACTAGTGGTAAGCCGCAAATGTAATGATCAAATATTTAACATGAAAAAATACTGTAGTGTCGCACGCCAATGTATCTTTTGTTCATATTACATTTTATACATTATAATAACAAAAGAGAGAGAGTTGAGAGAAATTTATAGATGGTGGGTGGATGAGGCGCTTATTGTTGGTTCGAAATAACAATCTTCAAATTTCAAAATATTAAAGTTTGACAAATTTTACAATTTAAAAATTTAACGGTTTTTAAAAATTTAAAATTCAACAGTTTTCTAAAAATTTAAATTTCTTAGTTTATAAAATTCAAAATTTAACAATTTATTAAAAAAAATTTAAAAATTCAAATTTTAACGGTTTTCTAAAATTCAAGATTCAACAGTTTTTTAAAATTCAAAATTCAACGGTTTTTAAAAATTTCAAAATTTAACGGTTTTTTAAAATTCATAATTTAATGTTTATTAAAAATTTCAAGTTCAATGGTTTCTTAAATTTCAAAATTTAATAATTTTTCAAATTCAACATTTAACGGTTTTCAAAAATTCAAAATTTAACTTTTTTTAACAATGTTAAATTTAACGAATTTTTCAAATTTGATTTCTTTGTTCCTTTTTGACATTCTCAATTGATTTTCTTTAAAATTCCAAAATTTCATCTTAATTTTTTGTTAAAACAGCTCTTAAAAACGTACAACAAATTCAAATTTGAAGAATCTGTTAAATTTTAAATTGTTAAAAATGGCGAAATCTTGAATTTATCTGGGTAGTAAATGACCAGAATAATCATCCAAAAACTCTGTCTAATCACCTACTAATTCCCATCTAAAGATCCATTAACTCACCCAACCACCCAAACCAAACACAAACCATTCATTTCCCTAACAAAAAAAGGCGCCAAAAAGTCACATTTTGTAATCGCTTAGCACACAACTTACAATGCACATGAACGTATGTACAGTAAGTTATTTATGCAAAAAAAAAAAGTTAAATTTTCGGTTGAAAGCAAGTAAGTCTAATGCTTTTAGGCATAAAAAAGTAGTTAATTTGTATATCCAATTAATAAAAAAATATAAAAAAACGCTTTCGTCGTGTGTCTAAATTCCGTGATTGAAAAAGAAAGTTTTTATTTTCAATTCCATTATTTGCTTTAATTTTTGTGCTCACTAAGAAGAAAAGAAAATGAATTGAAATAGATTTAATGCTAAAGCATTGTTGGTGCTGTTTTTAGAAGAAAATAAATGTGTGACACTTAATAGTTACACTTTCATGATCAGCATAATTGCACTTACTTTAATAGCGTTGGTTGGCAAAAGTGAAAATAAGTTAAGAATGGAAGTAAAATTCAGAGTTGTAAAAACCGTCCACATTCATGATAATTTGTATGGCTTTGTAAGAAAACCGTACAATTTCTTGGTGATTTGTATGGTTTTGTAAGAAAATAATCAAAAGGCAAAAGACGTACAATTTCTTGATAATTTGTACGGCTTTCTTCCAAAACCATACAAATTATCAAGAATTTGTACGGTTTTTGCCTGTCACATCTGCATGTTTTGCAACTCTGGCAAATACCAATATAATTTGAAAAAGTCAATGGCTCCAATTTTGAATGATCTTCAAAAATAATTCACAGGCGTTCAATGCTTTCTCTGCGATGGCACTTGACATATTCATCAATTTTGATTTCCTGCATTTTTGAATATGTTTATTAAAAGTCATTGAGGGTTGTAGATGGATGGGAATTTGAATTTTAGGAAGCACTTTAAAAGTTGAATAGGACAATAAGACATGAAGATGCTTGAAGGCACAATGAGTGGGTAGCTTAGCAAATCCTTTGTGGAATTAATGAAATTTTGAGTGCTTCTGCCTCCTACAACCTTAGATTGAGATTATAATTACATTTTGGTAAGGCTTGAGTCAGTCCTACTTTGACAGTAATCAGAATCCTCAACCAAATCCACAATTGTCTCCAATTCCAGATAATTCAACAATTAACCCCCTATTTCTCCTTCACATAAATCACATCCACAAAATCACATTATCAAATTACAATTCTCAAATAAAAAAGTACTTAAAGTCATGTAATGATTCATAAATCATATCATCGATGCATTCATAAATGTTACCTCATATATCATGCACACCTCTATAAAAAGAATGCAAATTTCCGCATCAATTTGTCATCTTATAATATAGTGCAATGAAAAATTACAATAAAATTGACTTAAAAATTAAGAAAACATTTGTTAACTTTTGGTATCATAAAAAAATTTACCGAAAATGAATTTCTAACCCGAGCAGGACATGAGGTGAATGGCATTTTATCCGAGAATACGAGCAGTATTCTATCCATACTCTAGTACAATGGTTGACAACCTGTGTGACGACTCTGTGAAATGCAACATGCGTCAAGTGACATGAATCATATGTGTGACATGCGTCACTTGTGCAACATGGATCACCTGTGCAATATGCGTCACCTCTGCAATATGCGTCACCTGTGCAATATGCGTCACCTGTGCATCATGTGTCACTTGTGCGACATGCTTCACCTGAGCAACATGGATCACCTGTGCAATATGCGTCACCTGTGCTACATGCGTCACCTGTGCATCATGTGTCACTTGTGCGACATGCTTCACCTGAGCAACATGCGTTACATGTGCAACACGCGGCACACTAGTATGACATATGTCACATGCGGTTTTGATCGTGGCTTGTAACCAAGATCTGTCGTGACACACAGATTGCCATCCACTGCTTTAATACATGCTCTGAGATACAGTACCTAACCAAACCCAAACAACTACACCCTATTCCTCGGGCACATGAATTACTTTATGAACAAAAAGAAAGAAAATTCTCAAAGAATTAAATTGTTACACGCAATTTAAAGTTGACTTGACCGAAAGGCACTGAATGGATTATTTATTATTGCATTTTTAACATGTAATGAAAAAAATTTGAGATGAAAATAAAGTTATTTTTGGGCTCAAATTTAATATTACTTTGTTTTTTTTTTTTATTCAGGTTCCTGGTCGTGAATACAATGCGGAACAAATTGCATCTCATAAATTCTTCACTTGCTTTTTTTTTTTGTTTATACTCACAGAGATGTTGTTTTACGCTTTCCGTTAAGTTCCTCTTATTGGCAAAATTTATGTTTTAATTCATAACAACTGTTTTTTTTTTCGGTTCGGTTAAATTGAATGGATAGATCAAAGCAATGTGATGACGATGTTATGTAATCGGTTATTAAGAGAGTAAATTTCACTTTAGTAATAACAAAGTACTTCCAAATTAGTCGAGTGACTTCAAATGGATATAATTTTTGGGTAAATAAACAACAATCGATGGTTATTGTGATTATTAGAGAGATATAAAGATGAATTGGTTGATGGATTGGCTTAATAAGATGAGTTTGGAGTTTTGGAAGAGATTTGAGGCATAATGGAAGTGGATTTATATGCTTTTTGTTGATTTTTGTCAGTTTTTGTATTGAAAATCAACTGAACAAATTTAACGGTCAAAATAATTTCGAATTCTAATATTTCATTGCATAGTTGCAAACCCTTTGACTTTGTTTACAATTTTCAATCTAATTTCAACATTCAAACTGTAAACATCAAAGAAAAATACCTTAATTTAATTATTAGACTATTGTACCAGCTTCCACAGCCATCACAACACGCATATCCAATTGATTATCAAGAAAATCAGCAAGAAATTGCAAAATTGTCATTGAATTCTCAAATTTAAATTTTAATAATCCAATTTTTTGCAACAATTTCTCAATGTTACTCGCTGTCACTGCCATTTGAGGTTGTTTACAGTCTAGAGACTCTTATCTAACCCAAAAATCTAATTTTCTCACCAAAAAAAAAGTTATTTTATCAAATTAAATCTGCAATAATAAATTATTGTCTGTCCCCTTGGGGTATTGAATGAATTAATAATTAGTGACACATTTTATGTTGCAAATTTGATATTTTTCACATGCAAAACTGTGACAAAAATGATCTAAAAAAGTTGTTTTTGTTTATTAAAATTTCAATGCCTTATTTTTGGTACTTAATATATATTGCATAAAAATCCAACAAAATTGAGTTTCTCGTTTGACTGTCAATGTCAAGTTGTTTACAAAACACTTTATATTCAAATTAAAAGAATTGAAAAAAATGCGGGTAAAAAAGTGAAAATTTTTCTTTATCAGATAAAAATGTCTTATTGTGATTTCAAGAGAAGTGATTAGAAAGCTATATCTGTTACCGGCTGCAAATCAATGAAACTTGAAATTGATTTGAGACAGTTGGATAAAGAGTGTTAAACTTGATACTTAATGGGATTGTGGTATAATTAGCGGTTCAAAGCTTTTGAGGGGATTTAGATACAGTTGGTTTGGAGTTTGGTGCTTGGTGTTTGAAATTTGGTGTCCGGGTAATGCAGTGGTGGACAACCTTTTATGTTTCGGGACACACCTTGATAGCATGCCTCGTCCAAAACCAAACACGACATATAGATTGAAGAATTTACTAACATACAAGTGTGCCGCGGCACACAGGTTGCCCACCTCTGGGTTAATTAAATTATTAGAAAATCAATTAAAATTGGAATTATTGGAATTGTCTGAAATTCAGCTGCAGCTGACTGCACAATATAGGAATCGAACGAATTTCTTAAATTGCATAGCAGCCAGACTGTTAAAATACAGCTCGCAAACCATATGAAAGCACAAATTTGAAACTCTTGGAACTGTCTGAACTTCAGTTGCACCACACTGCATCTTTGTAGTCATCGAACGCATTGTTCAAAGCTCATAGCAACCAGACAACCTAAACATACCTCACAATCCATACGAAAGCACTAACAACCTCATCAAATTCTCTATCTGACAGCCTAAAATCAACCATTTTCATTTCCCGCCAGATCATCAGTGAATTCAACACCTCATTACCAGCCTAACAACAAAAAAAAGCTAATCAAAACACAACGACAATTTCGGCAAATAAACAACAAAAAAAATCTACTTTTATGGATAGCAAGAAGTCATTTAAGCATCAATGATCATGCTTAATTTTAAAAAATACCTAAATTAATGTAATTTTAGACGGTGAAAATTATGTGCATGACCTTCCATTATAGACTTGGTGCTACAATTATGCGTTTAAGTACACACATATGTAAGTGATCAGTTCGTCCTCAATGGTATATTATGATGAGAATTGCACCATAAATCTCCACAAGTATGGCATCCAAACAATTCAATACCGACTTGATGAAGATGAAAAATAGTTCGGATATAATCTAACTGCTAAAAGAGTTTTAAGTACTTTACCAGACATTGAGCAATTTGTATACAATAACCGGATGCCCTTCTGGTTGTATTTTTTTACATCATTTTGCATTTTGATTCTCTTTAAGCGCTCGACTAGAGCTTAAGCTACTGTGTATCCAATACTACCACAAACAATATCTTTGTCGTCCCTCAATGGAGCACTGAGGCATGCTGCTTTTTTTGTATCTGATTATGTGCAATCAAATATAGATATACAATTTATAATAATTTGCCATTGCTATAAGGTACCAATGAATGCAGAATATACTTGCTACTTAATTATGGCTTGGTAGCTGTAATTGCTTCGATATCGCCTCGAATATTTTTACTAAGTTGATTAATTAAGTAATAATTATGCTTGCCTTTGCCTGCACTCAATCAGTTGAATATAATAAAATAAATTGAAAATTGCAACTGCTGAGCGGTTCCATTTAATCCACAAAAAAAATTAAATTTAATTAAATTTAACAATAGTTTAAAAAGTTTGCAGGCAATAGAATTAGATGACGTAGATTATGTAGATGATGTAAAATTTAATTAAAGTCATACAGTTTTAAACAATTTTGTTCACAAATCTTAAACTCTGCTCTATTCATAACAGCATGACGATGGCGTGTTCAAGGCTTTTAAATGAGTCAAGAAGAAATAATAGGAAAACAGCACAAAAAAAAAATTCACAGACAAAAGTAAATCCGGAAGAAAAATTTTTTTTAATATTCCATTAGCTGCTTGGTCATTTGCGTCTATTGAGATACTGTAGGTCATAGTAAATTAACCATTGATCGAATATTTCGTGATAGAAATCGATGTTTTACTATGAGTAATCCTACACGATTGTGCTGTGCTGATTGAAATTCGATTAAAAATTACAATTTTATTGATTTGTTGATTTTTACTAGATTTTAAAGAAGATTATAAGTTAGATTTTGAAATGAAGTACTAGAATTTTGAATGAAGTACTAGATTTTTGAATTAAGTGCTAGATTTTTGGACTAAAGTGACACTAATTTCCAAGATAATGCAAAAATGAACTAGATTCTCATTGATTGTAGTAAACTTTAAGCAAACGTACAAGATTATAATTAAATATGCTAGATTATTTAGAATTGTACTAGTTTATGATAAAATATACTAGATTTGAGTTAAATATTCTAGACTATAGTAAAATGTACTAAATTTTAGTAAAATGAACCAAATTATAATTAACAATTATAGATTATGTTGAAATGTATTAGATTATGATGAAGCGTAGAAGACTAAAATTGAACATACTAGATTGTAATGAAATATGCTAAGCTATAGTTATATGTACTAGATTATCAAAAAATGAGCACGATTTGAATGAAACATAATCGATTAGAATGAAATCAACTAGATTAAAATGAAATGTCCTAGATTATGATGTAATATACTGGACAGTACTTGATTATGTCCAAAAATAATACAATATGATTAAATGCACTAGATTATGATGTAATGTACTAAATTATAATGAAATATACTAGATTATAGGCCAATATACTAGATTATATGCATAAATTTACTAAATTAAGTGTCAACAGTTACAATTTTCACTTCCTAGTACTAGATTCCTATCAAATCTCTCAATCAACAACTCAAACTTATGCCTACACATTAAATTTTACCTTCTACATGTTGATCTTTGTTCTTCTTCTACTCAATTCAAACATTCGCAGCACAGCCACTAAGTAAATTTGCATAATTTGGCATCTGCCAATTGTTGATCGTGCCAAGCGTGGGATTTCGACCCAAATTGATGATGTATAATCACAAATATTAAATCATATGTTCACTAGCACATGTGTGTGTTCATGAATGATGGGATGTTACAGCGTGTGCGTATGCTTACTGGCGTCAATGAAATTCGCGGTTCATAAAAGAGATGAGAACTCATTGAACCAGGATCTCAGCCAATCCATATTGAGTGAGTACAACGGAAGTTCAATAAGTGTGAATAATAGTAGAATTTACTACAAGGTAGCTTCCAATATTTATTTTCTATGCTCAAATTAATACTTATTGCCATTCCGCAAATGGCTGTACGTAATAATGCATAAACAAATTGATTTCTCACCTCTATGCAATATAGCTTAATCCATTTCAATCGTCCTTATTATAATTTACATTTATGCGAAATTTTGCATGCTCCTTGAGACTTAATGTTCTACAATTTATCAAGCACAGGCGTCAAAGGGCATTTGAAATATTTAATGCTTTATGTACTTCATTGCCAATGTAAAGTACATGAATTAATCAAATTAATGAGACGAGATTAAAAGGAATTAGTAATTTCCATGGATGGAAGTGGAAATGAAATTTGGAGTGGATGCTGGCAGTGAAATAAGTGCAAACTGAACCTTGACTAAGTGTGCATTTAGACTATTGGAAATGAAACAAAGTAAGGAAAAATTGGCACAAATATCAGCCATGAACTCTAGTGACATGCGCTGTAAGACTCTATGGGAAGTCAACAGTATCGGATGATCTCGCCGTGTCTTGGTGTCACCGATGAAGAAATTTTCAAATCCACAAGATACATTCGGCATCATCAAACAGTCTCTATCATTCATAATCACATATTTATAAGCCATTAACCTCCATAAAATTGGCAACAATGTGCTCCATCAACTCCTACGACTGCTTAAAAATGTCATAACTATTTTGACTTAAATGTCAATGATTTAACATCCAAAAGATTGTTATGAGAAAAATAATTGCTAGAAATTACAAGACAATCAAATGTCCATTGTTGTTGTTGTTGTTATGTCTATGACTATTTCGGAGAAATTTCTCTCACTTATGACTATTTTGGGTTGATTGCTTGGCTGTTGTGATAAATTGCTTTATTATAGATAAGTTTAAGTTGATTTTCTGGACTAAAATGGATGTGCAATTTGGCTTAATATTTTTGTATTTGATATTTTAATGTAATTGGCATTTTATGAATCACAGCAGTGTATGTAGTAAATGAGAGATTTATATCCGGTAGGAATTGAACTCACGTCGTTATCATCTCGAGTAGACAAGTTGGCATGGATGTTTAATTGATAACTAGACGTACGGACGACTAATGACATTTTTTGAGGAATGATCCACAAAGTATGTCATTAGTCAACCCGTAGTCGACTGGAGATCTAGTACGCAACTGAACTTTGTGTCAGTTAGTTGTCAGCTCGAGCAACTTAAGGTAGATCAAATTCCAAATCTTAAAATTAAGCGTGTAGAAAGGGAAATTTGCTTAATATCTCGACCTAGCAAAAGGTTCTGAATGCTAGTGCTGGATTCAGATCTTCTCTACACACGAAGGAAACCAAGTGCATCCCAGCCAAAGAAATAAAAGGTAAGTAAACAGTATTTCACCAAACACACGATGAAGCCCAGATAGTTCAGGAACTTAAACATGTGACTAGAAATTAAAGAGCGCGGATTCGAATCTCATTTGGGATCAATTGTTTGAAGTTACGCTTTGTTCTGTTAATTGCGATCTAGATTTCTTCTTAGTTCCTACAATCTCGATACTCAGGGATGGTACAACAGATCGTAGATCGCAGTGCCCTTTCGTCATCGACAGACCCTAATATTAATTCTATCTATCCTACAATCTGCTAGATTCAATTTTCAAAATTACCCAAGTTATCTCCTTGAATAACCCACCAGATTGTGATGTTAATCACTTACGATCCTCAACATTGAGAATGGAATTAACTTGGAAATTAACATTGAGTTGATTACATGCTTATAAATCTCTTAAATCCATCAAATCCCAGTATCAATCGCATGTCTTTATCTCTCTTATACACTCCATTCCAACATTCCCAATATCTCCTTTAATCTATCAATGTTAATGCCCACTAAATCTCCAAAAAAAAAAAAGAGTCAACAATCCGTGAACTCGATAAACTCAAAAATCTTTCGTCATGCTGTAAAATGTCAGAGACACAAATTCAATGACCAAACATTATTTCATTAAAATTAAATCCACAAAAAAAAATGTCAGTTTATAAATTGTATCCATCCTGCCATCAACTAAGTAATGTGTGTCAGTAAATTCTCCAAAAGAAGTCATTAAACATCCAAAAATAAAGATGAAGATTTATGTCAACGGATTTACTAAATTTTGATAGCTTTTTTTAAGGCATGAGAAGTTCAAAGTGACTTCTTATTGCTGAATTTGAAAGAAGAAGTCGATGCCAAACGAGCAATTACGAAAATGTATTAAAAAGCTTGCAAATTTATTAATCAAATTGCGCAAGGCTTCTTCTATGCAGCATGTCGAGATGCTGCTCATAAAATAAAAAGACTGTCTCTAAAATGTCAAATACGAGATGAAAAGGGAGAGAATCTCAAGTCATTGTTATTTCATATCATTCCGTACTCATCATCATTATCGTCGTGTCACCTGATATTTATGTCTAATATTAGTGATGCGTGACAAACCAAAGAAGAAGATTACTTCACGTTTATAGGAAGTTTGTAAGAATTTTTAATTTATTTTAATATTTTTTTTTTTTTGCGAAATTCACGTGTCATGTCTATATTTCGTCATGCTGCACATTTTAACATAATTAAGCTTCAAGCTACTCTTATTTCATCGCATCTTTAACTTCTTTTTTCCCAAAAGAAATTGTGTATTTTTTTTTCTCATCTCACCGACAGTAACGTGCAGCAGTAGAAGTAAGTAATAGCGGTAAATGAACGCAGTAAATCGTGAGAGTTTTATTTTCTTACGTTTGGCATTTCTTTTGTCTTTTTTTTTCTTTTTTATTCCATCACATCATCATCATCATCTTTCTTCTCATCTTAGTCAGTTAGTGGATCATCTAATAGCATCGTTATTACTATTATTTTGACGAGACATTTTTATTGCATTTAAAAATGTTTTTACTTTTTTTTTGTCTGATTTGCACAATATTATGGTTTTAAAAATGATGAATGTTTTGATGGTGATGTGATGGCTTGAGCGAGTTTTGAGATTTTGAGCACAAGAATTAGGTTCAAAATTTTTAACGATTTTCAAAAATTCAAATTTTTACCGACTTTTAAAATTTCAAATGTTACTTAAATTTTGTGGAAAAT
Source organism: Chironomus tepperi (assembly GCF_022539635.2). Classification (NCBI taxonomy): domain Eukaryota; kingdom Metazoa; phylum Arthropoda; class Insecta; order Diptera; family Chironomidae; genus Chironomus; species Chironomus tepperi. The sequence continues at coordinate 1,245,032 of NW_027226420.1, read as the reverse complement.
TATGAAGATTGTAAAAAATTCAAGATTTCAACGGTTTTCAAGAATTCAAATTTCTAACAGCTTTTAAGAATTCAAGTATAACGGGGTTCAAAAATTCAAATTTCTAACGATTTTCAAAAATTAAAATTGTTTTCAGTTTTCAAAAATTTCAAAAATTTAATTGATGTTTTAAAACAAATTTTTAAATGAATTTTTGAAAATTATTCAAATTCAAATTTCTAACGGCTTTTTAAAATTCAAATCCTGACGTCTTTCTAAAATTCGAATTTCAAAATTTCAAATCTAAGCAACCACTAAGTCTAGCAAATTTCAGTCTCATAATCAGTTACAAAACAGAAACAATAAGTAACCCAGCCACACATTCTCCAACCTAGCAACAAAGCCAACTCAGACAGCACATATGCCAAATGTGAGACTAGATCAGACATATGCAAACTATATATACATCAATTAATCTACTAGACAGTTATCCATACGGTCAAAAAAATTCACGCAGTTAGTCGACGAATGAGTCACATAGTGAGTAATAATCCACACCAGCCATAAGTGCCAATAAACCCAATCTGAACTAAAAAGAACGCAAATTCAGTTCAACTTTACAGGCACAAAAAACACATTAAATGTACATATTTAGACATAACTTGCGCAACTTGTCATCATAAAAAACAGACAAAAAATGATTAATGTTATTGATGAGGAATGCCTTGACGAGCCTCAATAACTTTTTTTGCATATCGCACCCAAAATTAGTAGTCAAACGCAACAAGCATGTGCATGTTAATTACATTTATAGACATGTAATGAAAGACGATCGGGAACTTAATTAAATTTTAATTCCATCAATTCTAATTTAAAATTAAAATTCTTAATGCTTACACATTTTAAGGCATTAATTAATTCATAAAAATTGTTCTAGATCAAGGAAAGACTTCTCCCATATTTTAAGCCTTACTTACTCAATTATATGGTAATAAATACAGGAATAATTTCAAGTAGCATGCATCAAGAATTTTTTTGATATTTATTGACATGTCATACATGCTATAAATGTCTTAATCTCAACGTCTCATCAGACATATTCATCTACGATTGATCTACATGATTCAATATACTCAATTATTTAATCATGATCAATCTCTCAAACTACTTGCTCATTAGTTAAAGTCAAGTGAGTTGGAATTGAAAAATATTGTTTTTTGCTTATGTGACATCTGTGCATGTTTGTTTTGATTTATTTTAATTTTATTATTATTAAGCTTTATGTATTTTTTATTAAGTCTAGCTATTGTTTGCAATAACTCAGTGGTGCAGGTAGGAGTTCTAAACGGATTTGAAAGCTCAATTTGTCCTTAATTTAAATTGTCTTGAAACTGATCCTAAAATGGATGGCTTACTAACCAAATGGATATGTCTCAAAACTAAACTTATCCCAGAACTGAACGTGTCCCTAAAACTGAGCGAATCCTTTAACTGAACTTGTCCTTGAACTGTATTTAACTCAGAACTGAACTTATTTCAAAATTGAGGTTATTTATGAACTGAACATGTCAAAAAAAAAACTAAACTTATCCCAAAGTTAAACGCATTCTAGAGCTTGATTGTCCTTAAAGTGAATTTAACATAAAACTGAACTTTTTCTTCAACTAAACTCATTTCAAAGCTAAACTTATCCTAAAACTGAACGTTTTCTCTGACTAGACTTGTCCTGGAACTGAACTTAATTCATAATTGAATAATTAATTAAACTTCTTCCAAAATTGAGCTTTTCTGTGAAATGAATTTGTCCAAGAACTGAACTTGTCCTTCAACTAAACTCATCTCAAATCTAAACTTATCCTAGAATTGATATTTACTCTAAACTGAACTTATCCTTTAGCTTTAGTTATCCTGAGACTAAACGTATCTTCAAACTGAACGTGTCCAAGAACTGAACTTATCCTTCAACTAAACTCATCCCAAAGCTTAACTTATCCTACAACTGATCTTTACTTTAAACTGAACCTTTCCTAGAGCTCAAGTTAGCCTGCGACTAAACTTATCCTCAACATGAACTCGTATAAAAACTGAACTTATCCTAAACAACTTAAACATGTCACAAAAGTTTTGTTCATCCCTCATAACTTCATTAACATGATTACGTGCACCTTCACTTACTACTCCACTGCATCAACAGCAATCGCTGAGAGAATGAATTCTAAACTAGTTTCACAATCGACTGCAACAATGAATAACTGTGGAATTTTTAAATTTTTAATTTGAAAAGACTTAAATGGTGGTTATTTTATTAAAAATAGAAACTTGAGGATTTTAATGAGAAGTGTTTGGCAATGATTAATCTGCAGTTATGATTGATTTTCGCTTCAAAATTAAGTCTTAATTTGAATTGAAATTGGATTTTGAGGTTATGAAGAGAAAATTGATTTTTTTTCGTACCTTTTTGTCTTTTTTGTGTGGATTAATTGGAATTTGTGGCTGATTGTTGAGATGGTAAGGTTGAATGCAGTTGTAAGATTTTGAAGAAAATTTGAGATTTTTTCAGGTTTTGGAGAATTTGGAATTTACACGTGGCCTACTATGATCAATTTCTCAAATTTATCTCATTCCATACAGTCCAGAATCCAATTAAAAATTCATACTCATAGCCAACCTCATAGCAAATCGCAATATCACGATTGAGACATGAAAATAATCAATAATGTCCATAACAGACAATTTACACAAATCACCTTACCCAACCTACATGCTTCCCAGAAATTTTCCTCAATTCCACGAACTTTTCTTAATTTAACGTCAACTGCAATTGCTTAATAATATCCAATAAATTACATAAACCACAATCAATGCTCGACTTTTATGTCCATATATTGAAATATAAAGTCGACAAGATTTTGATTAAGGTTCATTAAGTATTTATCTATAGACTATATATTATGCATAAGTATACCAACTTTCAAATAACGAACTTCTTCTTTTTATATCCATAAATTTATTAATTGCAGCATAAAAAATATTTAAGCTATGATAATTAAACTGAGGAATTGAAAAAATCATATTCGAGGATTATAATGGAACTTTCAAGTTTACATTGAGAAATATGTACAATCATTCCGAAGTAGAGAAAGTTACCAAGACCTTAAACTAAGTTTAGCTTATCTAATTAAGTGCTGTCAAAAAAGGATTAATTATGGACGAGATTTTTTGAATTAAAATTGCTATTAAATGATACAGTTTTGATACGAAATTGGAGTATGGATTGTGAGGTGTTACATGATGTGTTGCTGGAGATATTGGAAGTGCCAATTTTGAGGGATATTTTTGATTATGTAATTTTGGTCCTTTTGAATTTAAAAAATTGTTAATTAATTGGGGTTTATAAGATTTTTTGGGATTGATATGGGATTTAAGAGGCAGTAAGAGGTGTCAAGTCATTGACCTTTGGTGGATGTTAAGTGCTAATGAAGGTATGAGTGGTTTATGGAGTAAAAAAATGAAGAAAATTGCAAAAAAGCTTCAAAAATTTGTCATTTTAATAAAATTCCGTTACAAAATTTTGAATTTTGCTTCAATTGATGCAAAAACACTCATTCAAATTTGAAAAATCCGTTAAGTTGACTTGACAAATTCAAATTTTTAAAACTCAAAACTGAATAAATTTTGAATTTTCGCGTCAATTGATGCAAAAACACACATTTAATTTTGAATAATCCGTTAAATTGACTTTTGTGTTTTGAAGTTCTCAAGCAATTGATTTAAACTTGACAAACTCACATTTTATCACACAAAACTGAATAGATACACAATTTAATCAACATCCACCTAATCCATAAAGCCATAAAAAATCACACGCAACTGAAAAACTGTTAATCTCAAGAACATGATAATATTTTCCCATACCCATGAATCTACACTGTAATAAAGTCTCAATATTAATTACTACTGTGCATACAATGTAATATTTACAGCACCTAGAAGCTAATCAAATTACAAACCATATCTAATACATAAGTAAGACATATCTGTAACATAAAATAAAGTATAACAAATTTACAAGCTTGTTTATCCATTCCTCTATGTCAAGGTTAAGTTGCTGTTACGGTTCTTATCAGGTGTGTCCGTTGACATACAATATATATAAATAAGTTTAAAATGAAAAGTGAAGGCTTTGATCTTGATACAGATTTTAAAGCACCACACTTGTATGACTATGAATGCTTGTTGCTCATAAATCAAAAATTTAAGTCACAATTAATTTTCAGAAATAATTCAATTGCTTAAAAATATTTGTATATTTACCGCACCTAAAGCGCATTTTAAATACATTGTAATTTTTTTTAACTGTACATTGGAGACACATAAGTTAGTGGAAGAAGTTAATTTTATGCAATCACATATTTTTGTGCTCTCTGTGACTCTCCATGTTTATTTGCAATATAACATTAAAATGCCATAACATCATGTCTTAAGGTGCATAATTTCATGTAATGTTGTTATTTTAATTAAAATACATTTAAGAGTTTGTTAGTTATGGTATAGAACTTTATTTTGGGGTGAAGTAGAGAAAATTAAGCAAAACTGAGCAAATTTGAGCAAAACTGAGCAAATTTGAGCAAAACTGAGCAAATTGTGCAAACTGAGCAAGTTGTGCAAACTTAGCAAAACTGAGCAAACTGAGCAAAACTGAATAAATTGAGCAAAAATTAGTACAAATCAACAAAATCCACTAAAATTTCACAAAAATTCCCTTCTAATTGACGTCACAACTAAATCAACCTTATCCAAAAGCATAAAACACATTTCATGAATATTTTAAGAACGCAGCAGCCTCAAAATGACTCAATTCCTGCGGTAAACATAAAAACAATCTTTATAACTCTAAGGTAAATACATTAAAAAAATACAGAAAACATTCATGTTCTCATTGAACAATCTAATTGAGGTTGCACAATATCATTTCCATCATTCTTTCAGCTGTGAAAAAAAAAAATAAAAATCTACTCACGAATGGTTGGCAAGGTCGCAGGTGAGAAGAAAGAAATAAAAAAAAAATTGCGCTATTTTTGCTCGAAAAACAGCCATAACAACAACAAAATGAGTAGTATGCGAAAAAAAAAAATGGAATACTTTACATTACCGCATAATGAACATTCATAACGTACATACCGACGAGAGAGGTAGAACCGAACCGAACGAGATATTGGCAATTTGACTTGAGGACCATGAAACTTTCTCTTTCAACGAATCATGCTATATTTGCAGCCATTAGTGGCTATTAAATAACTTCATTATGTATAAACTTGATTTTTCATTACATTAAGGAGGTAGCAAAGCATCAGCAAGTGACTAATTACACATCTTCCTTGAGAGAATCAACTGCTAATAATTTTTAGATCCCGCGTACTTTTTTAAATTGTATCTTTTAGCCACCAATGTCAAAATGTAAAGTGCACGAAAAGCAATAAACATAAAATTTGTTATGAGAGGCGTCAATCCATTGGATATGGGTGAATAAGGCGTAGAGCACTCAAGCAAGTGAATTAAGAATTTATGTGCGAAACTAATGAAGTGAAATAATGAAGTTCTTAATTTAACGGCTTTCAATTATTTGAATTTTGTAGAACCGTATAAATAAGATTGTAAGGCTTTGACATTTTTGAATTTGAATTATCTGTTCTAAATTCAACGGTTTTTAGTTATTTGAATTTGTAAGAACCGTACAAATTACATTGTAGAGTTTTGAAAATTTGAATTCAAATTTTAACGGACAAATTTTGATTTTTTGTAAATTTCAACGAAGCAACCGACTTGAATGCCTCATCAATTTCTAGAAAAATAACTAATAATAGCTATGATCTTCATCATTCACGTCTAAATGACCTGATCAATCATTTGGTAAACTTTTTCATACATTTTTTTCAATATCAAATGTTTAAATCGAAATTTGTCCAAATTAACATTAATTTGAAGTATCTCTTTGTGTCTGAGATAGAAAATTAGCATCATTGGCAAATAATTACAGTGATCATCATCAGCAATTATCAAATATATACATATACTTGCAATAAAAGGTCATGTCAGCATAAGATGAATGATTAATGGACAAGAAGATTTTTTTCGGTCATTTTTAAGCACATTAGTCAGTGCCACGACGGTGGGCCACATATGAGACAAAAAAATAATAATAATTTGTAGTTTATGTCGTTTAGCAACATTTAAGCATGAAGTAATGACTTCACATCATGCAATGACTGTGCTGTACTGTATTTTTAGCTAAATACACACTAACTTTGCAGTTAGATAAGACATGAACTAATTAAGAAATTGTAACATAATTGCCAACTGTAAATAAAAGAATTATGAGCTACACAGACTGCCTACCTGCCATACATATTCATCTTAATAACAAAAGGTGCAATCACGCTCCAATGAAAATTCATTTCGAGGTCACATGCATGATGATGATCATGCTCAATTTTTTTTTTTTACATGTTACTCTTTTTTGAGTGAAAATGTCAAGAACTTCATTGTGCATTTTACATCTTCTTCGTTCGACTGACTGTTGTCGTCGATGAAAATGATGAAATCCAATCTAATGCTCGTTTCATCTCATGTAAAAAAGGAGATTAATTGGCATAAAGAATGTTTACTTAGATTTCATGGCAATTGTTGCACTGTTGATGGACATACCATGACTTGTGATTGATTGAAAACAGAACAATTTTGTTCTTGGTTGGTCACTTTAATGAGTCGGTTGTAGCATAAATTAAGGCAGAGAAAAAAAAATTGGGGCCATCGAACGGAATCGATTAATTCTGTTTTTTGTTTCTTTCGTATTCATGAATTGACACTTATATGTTAGGCACACCGCGTCGGCCAGAAGGCAATGAAATATTTTTTAAGGTTTTATTTAATTAAGGAGTTGTTTGGAAGTGATGTGGGGTTCATGGATGGGATCTTAAGCTGTATGGCACTTAAAGTTGCTCAATTTATGGTTATTCCTGCTTTTGACGCTTTGAAAGAGTTCTTAGGAGTAGAGTTTGAGGTTAGTTATCAATTCTATGCGTTGCAGCAGAAGGAAGTGTTGTAAAAAGCTGATATTTGTGTCGTACGCAGTTGTAAGAGTTGGATTTGGCATTGCCAAAGCAAATTGAAGAATTGTAACTAAGGAGAGGAGCTGGGAAAGTAGTAGGCGAATTTAAACCCCCTCCAACCCCACTTCACCCTCCCTTACACTCTTCTGAGCACGAGCCTGTCTCCTATCAAAGTTAGGAGCGCTAAAGATCAGAGCTTAAGAGTTGGAACTCGAGCTTATCTTCAATTCAACATAAAATTAAGTCATCTCTACCTCAACTGCCCCACAATTCTCAATTGACGTCATTTTCCAACGACCCCCTATAAGACAACATAATAAAATATTGACATAGACTTCTCAAATACATTCGTGCCACTTGTCCAGTGAAATTTGTAATTGACAAACCAATAACTTCATTTCAGTTTGGTCATAGACCGTAACAAAATATCAAATATGAATATTCAATTTGTGGCCTGCTATCAAAATAGACATAAAGATTGTGTAAATCACGTTTCACCGATATTTCAAAATCTATCACATGCACACATTCTTTTGTATTTGGAGATATTCATTTACAGATTGGTGAGAAATGTGTACGGCATGAGATAAGATAATGATTTGACTTTTCATTAACTTGATTCGTGAATCCAAAAAAAGTTAGACAAAGAAGAAATTAAAGAGAAAAGAAATTCAGTTGCATGTCTAATCAAAATGACAAGCTTGAGTCATGTGTTTGTGAGAAATATTGAAAAAATGAAATGTGTGGAATTTATCTGTGATATTTACAGATATGAGGTGCGAAATTTCGGTTAGTAGGGAAAATTTGGAAGTTATTGAGTTCAAGGTTTAGTGAGTTAGTGGTGAGTTATTGGTTTAAGAAGCTTAATATTGTTAATTGTTGCCATATTTTGATATATGTTGCTCAGTTTCATCAATTTTCGTCAATTTGATTCAATTCTTTTTGGCAATTTGGTACAATTTTTGCTCAGTTTTTGTCAATTTGGTTCAATTATTGCTCAGTTTTTGTCAATTTAGTTCAATTTTTG